>NC_134455.1:173758074-174990574 GCF_047948215.1 Lycorma delicatula | reverse complement strand
ATGTTTCTCTTGTTAATATTTATAAAGCGATAAATTCCTCATAAATTTTATTAAGAATATCTTATTAATTTTTATATCCTTATGTAACAGTTTGCCTATATTCTTTCTTTTGGGAAAGTACTTCTTACTTTGTACTTCTTACTTACTTTGAGTAAGTACTTCTTGTCGTACCAGTCTGTTTCTCTTTCTTATTTTACTTTTCCCATTCATAATTTTATTATCCAGATAACAACTTTTGGTTTGGTATGATCCCCTATGTTAATATTCTCCTTTCTGTTAAATTTCATTACATTTTTTTTATTTTTACATATTTTCAAATTAAATGCCTCTTCGTAGTATTTGTCCCATATCTTTCTGAATAATTACCCATAAGTTTACAATTTCATTTTTAGATTTTGTATTAATTATCCTACGAATCCCTGACCAAAAAAAATGTTTGCTTTTTTCATTGACTGCATAAATTTCTACTGTATCTGTAACTTTTCTCATTTTTTGTTTACCCAGTCCCCATTTTCACTTAATTTTGAATATTATACCCGCCGACTCAAAAAATGGCTTTATTTTTATCGCTGATAATATTATATTGAATGATGAAATCAGTTCTTAAAATGTAGTATAATGGCCTACACGTATCATTGCATACATTATTATCCTTTTAACCCACCGGGTTGGTCTAGTGGTGAACTCGTCATCGCAAATCAGCTAAGGTTCAAATCCTAGTAAAGGCAATTAATTTTATATGGATTTGAATACTAGATCGTGGATACCTGTGTTCTTTTATGGCTGGGCTTCAGTTAATCACACATCTCAGGAATGGTCTACCTGAGACTGTACAAGATTGCTCTTCACTTACATTCATACGTATTATCCTCATTTGTCCTCTGATGTAATATCTTACAGTGGTTCCACAGACTAAACAGAAAAAAGTATACGTTATCCTATTGCATTATTCCCGTTTATTGGTTGGTTACCCTGATTAGTTAGTTAACTTTTTTAAAATACTCCGCCTTTTTACCCGATAATATTCCTTCTAATTTCTTAAATGAAAAATTGCGGATGGTCACTTAAGATTTTATTAAAATTTATGTATTATTAAAATATAAGTTTTGTGTAGAAACTCGGCCTGATTGTGAACTGTAAAACTGAAATGCTGAGTAATTATATTATTAATTATGAGTAAGAGAATGTATAAAATAAAATTATTTTTACCAAGTAGTTTTGTAAGAAAATTATGACATGTCAAAAGGAAATTTTATTATCAAAAAATTCGATAAAATCTCTTTTATTTTTGGATTGCTAACATTTTAAAACTTTATTAACCGCTGGAAGTAAAAATAACGTTCATCATTAAAAATAGAGCTAATCTGTACTGTTTCATTTAGATCCTACTTTTAATACCAATAAAGATAAAATAATTCTACTTTAATCATACTTTTCTAGTAGCTTTTTTACAGAAAATAAACTAAATCTATTGATAGTTAAACTAGTACATTATAACGTAGCCAAATTGGCTTCTTAATCGGTTTTACAAAATTTGTTTTTTTCATTGCTTGATGTTTTACATATTGTACTATTATCTTACGTGTACGTTAACGCTTCGATAGTCATTTATCCAGATTGTGAATAAGCCACTATGTTCAAACTAGACTAAATTATCATTAAGAAAATTTTGTAAAAAGAGTGCTGTAAAAGCAAATTATATCTGACGATTGACATCTTTGAATGCACCTAACTAGTGACTACCTAGTTTTTCCGAATGTTTGATGAAGAGACCTTAAATCGTTTAGTGAGTATGTTTTAATCAACTATGCTGAAATCAAGACCCTTAAGAATTTCACCGCTCTCAAACAGAATCACATGTAGATTACGCTTCTGATATTGATATTATTAGAAAAATATATTGTAGTGTATAGTTCTAAAAAAATATTGATAAACAATCAATATCTTTTTATTATATCTTTCATTAAAAATACAATATACTTCATTAAAAACCTCAAAAAGGTTTAATATCTTAAAAAAATATTTTGCGCAAACTTTCAGTGTATCTTAGAGGATAATATTATTTGTTCAGTACTGTAAGTTGTAGAAGAAGTTCATAAATCATTCTGAAATGGAAACATATCCTTTACTAAATAACGACTTTTTTTTACTAATTTTTAGACTAATTTACTAATTTTTTGACTAATTTACTAATTTAGACATTGTCATAAATATTTAATTCTATGTTTGATGGTAGCGTTTGAGATATAGTAAAACATTATTAAAAGAAATAAAATTAACTTGTACATATTAACAATTATTCAGCTGGTGAATATTGGAAATGCTTTATTAATACTTTCACTTATTTAAGGTAAGAAAAATAAAGAATCAAAAGGTTAAATTACTGTGTTTTATTAAAGAGATTTTATTCGATCAATAAACTGATCGATAAATTACTGTCGGTTTATCAATCTTTCAGTCGGTCGGTCTCTATGTGTAGTTAAGCATTAGTTCAATATCTTCTTTTTCCACCATTACTTATTTCCTTCTAGTCGAAGGAAGTTTTATTTCTTTTTGTAAACTGTCGAGAAAGTACTCCTGAAATCTTACGCGATTGATTTTCTTTCTTAACTTCTTCAGTGCATTTTATTATCAACGTGATTCAGAAGTATAAATATATCAAAGCGAAGTTATAAATTATTATAACATTTGTACATTATTATAAATATATATCCTATAGTTTGTTATTACAAACATTTCGTATAATTACTGTTCATTATTATATTTCTGTAATTTAATAGCCTACTTGACATATCTGTTCATGAATTGTATTGGCCCGTATTTGAATTTCAAGCTATATTTTTTTTAAACAAAGTTCCTGTTTTACTGATTTCTACGATAACTTCTGATAAGGGTTGATACAATCTCAATTTTTAAAACTAAAAAACAAGATGCGTGAAAGTAAAATTGAGAAAACGAATGACTAATCTTGAAAACCAAATTCGTTTATTCGTATTCGTCTTTTGATGTTTCTCTACATTGTAGACCAAACATAACGTACATCAGATGTCAGAAAGGACCTTTATTTGTCTCCATCTCTTTTAAAATTATGGCATTGACCAAACTTTTTTTATGATGAATCAAGACAAGAAATATTGAGGATATTACAGTTCAGTTGATCTTTCCTGAAACGTGAAAAATTGTTTATTTAGGAAATGAGGTCCTATGTAAATGTATGTATATATACGGGTATCCTAAAAGGAACCCCATGGTTTCATATAGTTTTTATTTTTCAACACTCAACAGTGTTTTATCGTAGTCTTAAAGCTTCAAAAATTAATTTTAATTTACTCATTCCCTGTCAGATAAGAGCTTCATTAGAATGTTGTACAGGCCAAGCTGCCATGAGCCAGGGTTTCAGTCTACGGCGTCGCCACAAGCGAAAGCACAGTCCCGGTAACACTGATATACGCGAGTATATCAATGCTACCTAAAAAAAGTGCCAAAAACACAGAAATAATTCAACTGTTTTTCCAACAAATTCTAAAAAAATTCAGTTGGTAAAGTTAATCGTCGAGTAAACATTCCTAAAAGCTCAGTCCATGATGATGTTGGCAAGTGAATGAAATCTCTTGTTTATAAATTGCAGCTGATCCGTGAAATTAAACCTAACGATAAGTCACAAAAAATTCAATTTTAATGGCAATGTTACATTTTATTTCTGCTGATGAAAATTACATGTAGCAAATCTTATTTTCTGATGAAGGAACATTTCATGTTCTTGAAGTCGTGAATTGCAATAATTATACGCATGGGACTTAGGAAATCCACATGAATCGGTGGGATTCCTCTGCAACTGTCTCAGAGTGAATGTTTAGCCTATGAGTAATGCCAAAAGGCGTGTATCCAACTTGCTGTATAAGAGGGAGGTTTTTTAGCGAGTGTGAGCCCCATACTTGTCGTCAGAGCGGGCCTGGCGGCGGCTGGCAGAGCTTTTTCCTCTCCCTACGGAAAACAGAGTGAATTTTGGTATGGTGTCATGCAAAATCAAATTTTTTGGCCATTTTTTCCATGAGCAGATTATTACGGGCATAGTCTAATGAAATGTTAGAGAAACCTTTGCTTCTGCAGAGTGAAAATACGGAGAGCCTAATTTTCCAAAAGGGGGGAACCCCTCCACATCGTGTATATGTGAAAAGAAACTGCGCTCAACGACAGATTTCTTGAAGGCTGGATAGGCAGAGAAACTTCTATTCTTTGCCTACCGCAAAGACCTGATTTGCAGATAAATTTCTTATGTTGAGGCTATGTAAAAATATCTAGTCAGTTGACCACCTGCGCCAAAGAATACGGAAGCGATTCATACAGACGTGTTCGCTAGAGTGTGAAATCAGGAGGATTATCGGTTTGGCATCTATTAGGCTGTAGATGTCAGCACTGTAGCTCATACTGAATTGTTAAGGAGGAAAAAAATTCAGAATTTATAACTTCATGTAATAGAACACATGCATTTGTAATTCTAAATTTAATATATAGATCAATTTAAAACCGGAAGTTCTTTTTCGAAAACTCTCTCTTTCTCTACAAATAAATATATATATGTTTCCATAAAATTTTCATTTACATAAACATTAAAAGGAAAAAAAAATTACAAAGTACACCCCAGTTTAACTTTTTCAGTTAATTTTCAGTAATGTTAAAAACAAGAAAAACTAAAGTTTTTCTTGTTTTTAACATGTCGTTGAAATCTAGAGTAGAGGTTAGTTCGAGTAGTACATATTTTCAGTTATTATTTTTAAGGATTTTTATAAAATATTACTTCAAGATATTTTTATCTCTAAGTGAGAGATTAAATCTTTTCTTCAATAAAGTAATTAAAAAATAAAAACCGACTTCAAAAAATGTTAGTACTAAAATGTTACAGATAATTGTAGTTTTATTTATTACCTAAAGTAAAAAGTATTTACAACAAATAACTATTTTTGAAGTCGGTGCCAGCCAACAAGCATTAAACATAAAGTTACTTACAGTTAGCACCTCAACCAACCGCTAGGCGGCTAAACGGAATTCTCACTGTACGTAAAATGGGATCTCTAGAGCATATAACAGAGCGTCACCGATTATACCCCATCTTGAGTTCGCTAAGACATATACTTGTGATATATTACCTAAACATCTATGTTCTTATTCATATTTTTGTATGTCGCTTTTTATTCTTGTGTAATATTTTTGTAGATCTCATTTTATTTTAGTAAAACTTCTATTACCAATTTTGCATTGTTTCAAGTAGGATTTACGTTATATATATATATATATATTTTTTTTTTTTTTTATTTAACTTGTGTTGGCTGGCACCGATTTCAAAAAAAGTCATTTATTATTAGTGTTAGTTAACGAATAAAAATATAATTTTTTGTAACGTTTTAATCTCTTATTTTTTGAAGTCGGCTTTTTTATTTTTATTTTTTAAATTAATTTACTTTACAAATTTTAGTAGTATCTAGTACATAAATATATATATATATTATATTCAATATACGAGTGTTATGTTATAACTATAATGAAATATATATTATTACATAATTAAAATATGGATAGGCCTACTAAACGCGCTGCTCAAAAGAGACAGCGACGTTTAAATGAATGTTGCCAAGAAAGGAACGATCATTTAACGAAAAATAGAGAAAGAAATGCCATTAATATTTCCACAGAGACCTCAACAACGAGAATGTAGACAAAAATGAGAACGTACAACAATCAATTCTTACAGAATGAAAGTTTAGAGAGTGATCTTGTCAGTTTAATACACAAAAGTTTGTTAAACGAAAGGCAAGAGCAACGTTCTCACCACCTCGGCTCGATATACGAGGAAGGAGTGTTACCGGAAGCTGTACACATAAAATTTGATGCCCAGACTATTGGTCTTAGAATGAAAGATCGCGTAACCCTTTCACCAGTTTGTACAAAATTCCAACCTACAAAGGGATACGGAGATGTGTAGTGCAGAATGTTCTGGGCTTTAACTGTTCACAAACTGCAGGGTACACCCTTCACAGAGCAGTGATAGATCTCGGGAAGAAAGATTGTGCCAAGGAGCAGATTTATGTCGCTCTTAGTTGAGGTAAAACTTGAGAGGGCATCGTCTTGTCTGATTTGGACTCAAACTGTGGTCTATTAAATAGATCACATGATGAGAAAACTCTGACAGAAACGATGAGGTTGCGTAATGTATCCAATTTATGTTTTATTTAGGTTTCATTACAGCAAGCAGACATTTGGACAAGGTTTGCGAGTATCCGATTAAAAAAGTGTTTATAATAGTTATAGAATATTTTTTATTGCAAAATTATAATATTTAATTCGCTTCACACAGAGAGATGTCGGTTGGGAGCGTGTTATAATATGTACAAGTATATCTATTTTTTTAATATTGCAAAATTAGAATTTATTATTGCATAATATAAATATAAATATTTATAAATAATTTTGCAATTAGCGGATAATACACTTTTTCAAAAATTTATATAACTTTTAAATGTAGGATTAATATTTATTTGGAGTTTAGAGGAAAGTAGACAAGAAAAAAAAGGAATGAGTTTTAAGGAAGAAAAATAGAGAAAAAAGCCATTAATATCTCCACAGAGACTAAACTACGATAATATAGACTCTTATTAATATCCTAGTCATACAGGAAACACAGGGCAACACTGTACTGGTGCGAGCAATCAGCGGTTAAGGGTGTACAGCGGTTCGGTTTTTGTTATTTTTCTTAAGATTATCATCGGATTTGGCTAAAATCTATTTGGGATCACTGCGAAAGTATACTCTTTCGATTAAAAAAAAAAAAAAATATCAAAATCGCTTTACTAACATCGGAGATATTGCGTAATATACTCGTACATTAAAAAGAAATAGAGTAGAATTGATAACCTCCTTCTTTTTGAAGTCGGTTAAAAATAGAAAACTCCAATTTAGAACATTATTTTATTGGATTATCTAATAAAATGATCTAATAACATAAAACGGAATGGAATTTTAATTTTTTAAATGAAAAGTAGAATATATGGAAATACGTATGAAAATAAAAATATATGGAAAAACGTTTTCCCTAAAAAAAAGATTTTCACAATTTATACTAGAATTTGGTATCTATAATACGATAAGAAAACGACTAAATTAGTTAGTTCATAACCATTTATTATATGTGTTTATCTATAATAGAAGGAAGATCATTCTATAATATAGTCTTAGCTATTTCTGAAAAAGTGAACAGCATCTCACTAAACAAAAAAGAGAAGTTTGATTATAGATGAAAATTTCTAAATTACGAAATTATGGCTATATTTAAAAAAATATTTTATAACAATATTTCAGTGATATTAATACCACTGATATTAATAATATGTACTACTTCATTAAACAAACTAAAATAGTATTTTAACGCATCAAATTATCAGTCTACAAATACTTTTTGCCTGATATTGATTACTGATTCACTGATTTCGTACAGTGAAAAAATTTAAAAGTCTCTTTACTGCAGATTACGTCAAAAATTCCATTACAGTGGTATAATTTTAAATAGAAAATAACTATATAAGAACCCTCAACTACAGGCTAACATTATTTTGCAAGGTAACAACAGTTCAAATCGTAAACTCGTGTTGATTCTATCATAAAATCACAATGGTATAAATTCCTCTTTATTATTTAACCACGTCTAACACATCCATCACTAACAATACTATCAGCCTGTAGTAGACTGATAGTATTGTTTCAATTTAATTTTAAAATCAGTGTGTAATAGAGAGTATTGGAAGTATTTAAAATCTTAGTAAAACGTGACTTTTTTATATAAAAAAAAAATTGTAAATTCTGTACAACAAACATTTTACTTTTGTTAATGTAAAACTTTTAAAATTAATTAAATTTGTACAAAAATAACAAATTGTTATACAAATTGGCCCCCTAAAAAATTAATTTAGTTTTTCATATTTATTAAAAAAAAAAAAAAAAAATGTTTTTAAGTTGGTTATGGTGACAAAGTACTTGGTAACTGTAAGATAAATTTTCATGATAATAAAAATAGCATAAAATAATCCACATCATCTCCATTTTATTGCTATATTATTATATAATATATATGAATATTATATTGCTTCTTTCCAGATAAAAATCAGAGTAAGTTAATCATCACACTGGGAAAAAACCAAAATATTTATTGATTTTTTTACAAATTAAATCTTCAATTTATTAAACTTGAAGTTGAAGGCAGTAGAAATGACTAACAAAGGATCAAAAATGTCCGAAAAAACAATTTTTTTAAAAATCTCTTTCTCTTCAATTCTGTTTATTATTTTTTTTATGGTTTAATAAGAGAACTGTAATAAAATTTTAAAATATTCAGTACCAAACAAGAAAGTAGTGAAATGAAAAAAAACTTTCCTGGCAACCTGGCATTTCTTTAGGCTTTAATTCTCATAAATCACCTGAAATAGAACTCTTCAGTGAAATTCGATACTCCGATGTAAGATTATTCAGAATATATTTATTCTAATTTTTCATTAGCAAAATCTTTGCCTAAAGCACATTTTCAAGAGTAAAACATATTCCACCAAGTGAATGGGACCCCGTAGCGAATTAAAAAAATAATTTAATTAAATAAATCCTAAAATGAAACAAGGATGCGTAAAGAAAAAAACACTTACAGCCTCTTTTGAGGATTTCCTTCTAGTTGATAAATGTTTTGTAACGGAACGTAAGGATAGTGGGAGATTTATGTATCTTTATACTAATCCAGGGTCTGGAAAAATGTCCCTTGTTGCTGTGTCATTCTTTTTATCAAGCGGGTAATTGTTTAATTGGCGGTTATGTTTTTAATCTATCTATTTATGGGCAGAGTTGTATATTGCGTTCCCATCCTTTAGGCAAGACTGAAAAAATTTACTCGAGCTGACCTTGGGAGACTAGCCGTGTATGTTTAGTTCTCCCGTCGTGATTCCCCTTCAGTCTCTCCGCTGAGTCCTATTGGTGCTAACGCCTTCTGGCCCTGCAGGAATACGCCTCTTGGGGTTCTAGTTGTTGGAGAAATAAGTTTTTTATCGTGAAAGAAAGATATTTTATGAAAGTTTTTTCAGGTTTTATTTTTTAAATATCCTTATAGGTATTTTTCTGTAGTATATTTTAGTATGTTGTCTTTCTTTACAGATTACAGTTAATTCAAATTTTAGGTAAACTATTTTTAATTTGTGTGTGTATATATATATATATATATATGTAATGCATAAGTTTTATAAACTTTGACTAATTAAATAAATATTAATTTATTTATTTACTTTTAATTAGGTATAACAATAAAAATTTTTTTTGCACATCAGTATAATTACAGTGAGCAATATTACAACTAAATTAACAGGAAAGAACGTTCAATAAAAAAGAACAAAACTGAGTAAAGAAAAATAAAGAATTATATAAACGTACTTACATACAATAAAATAGCATCTCTCTCTCTCTCTCTATATATATATATATATATATAGATGCTATATATGCTACCAACCAAAAGTACAGCATCGGATACACAGTGTAAAGCAGAAACACCTACTATTCTGAAATTGGAATTTTAGTGCTTACCTGGTAACATTATCTCTAATGGCAAATATCACTTTCTTGAAGTTAGTTTGATGTGGAACGGAGGCCTATGCACGATTATCATATATTTTAATCAAAGGGATTCTCCAACTCAATAATATTCTAAAACGGATGAAAGTTTAAAATTTTTATCCAATTGAAACGATCAACCAGTAGGACTAGATCAACTAGGACTAGAGTTTTATTTTATGACTTAATGCAAGTAATATACTCAAAATTCTTCATGCTTCCTGTGTTCTTGCAAAGGTGAATGAGCATTAAATGATGCTATTCGAATTCTAAGGAAATACATTTAAAAAAATCTTGGATCATTAGACCTGTCAAGAAAAATAGTTTTCAGGATTTTAAAGTTAATCTGAATTCGAACAAAATTCAGTTAACTTGTCTTAAAAAAAAAAAATTGAAGATTAAAAGCTGTATAGCATTAAAAGATCTATCATAGAACAAAATCTGAAACTATAAATAAGTTATTTTTTGTTCTAATGAAGCATATTTTAATTTCGATCATCGATTATACACAGAATTACTCAGGGTTTGATAAAGAATATCAGATTCATCAGAAGTAGTCCTTTAGGTAATCCGAAATCAACAGTTTGATCTGCTTTATAATTTTCTTCTTTATAATTATAGCTTATTTGAAAATAATGGTGATACTCGTAAATCAATAGTAGTAAGTCATAATCGCTACACAGGTATCTTGAACAATTTGTTGGCTCCAAAATGTAAAGATAATGTTTCAGTAATACGGAGCTAAACCAAGCGCAGCTTCTGTGAGCATGGTCATTGGGAGTAAATTGTTTGATGGTAATTTATATAATGTTTAAATGTGAAAATTTTCCAATTTGTTTTTTTCGATTGGCTTTTTCATGTCCGCAACTTAATAAGGGTTAGTTAATAAATATTACACACATTGCAAAAAATTAATATCGCATAAATGTAAACGATGCAAAAGCAAGTTATTGAAGTCGTTCCATAATGATGAGTTAACCGTTAAACGGTTAATATTTAGCTTTGAAGATTAATGCCAAGATCGTACGCTTTTGAGAAAATCATTTGTTTAAACTATAAAATTTATTTAAGGACAAAGGAAATTGAACAAAAAACCATTTATAAACAGTTTTCTATTTAGTATAAATATCATTTGGGTGCAAATTATTATGTCAATAATTTTTTTTAACAAAACTTTGATGCTACTATTTCCTTTTCAAACCGTCTGCTGCTTCTCATTGAGTAGTCTACGTAAAATTATACGTGTATGTACGTAATACTCAGATGATGAAACGAATAACAAAACCATAACATGAACAAATATACGTATTTTCTAATGCTTTCTGTTGGAAAAAAGATTTTAGTGTACACTTATACAGTCTATTATCCAATATTTGAATATTTTCTCTCTCTTTTATTAATTTTTTTTTAACACAGTAAAATAATTTCTCTCATAGAGTTTAACACTTCTACACATTGAAGCGGCAAACAGTATGACTGATGCTAGTCGTTCTCATGCGTTGTTTGATATAATAGTTCTTCTTACTACTTATTACTTTCATAAATTCTTCAAAAGAATTTTATATAGAAGTAGGCTAGAAATTTAATTAAAAGAAAAAATAAATAAGAGTTAAGTAAAATTAAATAATGTAGATTTAAAAATATACTATTAATTTTTTTCAAAAAATTTTACATATTCAATTTATCACATTTTTTCTCTCCCTGAAATGTTATTTAAACTTTTCATTTTTAAATAGTTAAATAAAAGCCTAGAAAAAAATAGAATTTTGCTAAATAAAAAAAAGGGTTAATTATGGAATCACTTACTTAAAGACAAGAAACAATATACAAATCGAACTCAGTAAGAGACTAACCATTACACCTATATGTGAATGTAATTTGACTGTTTATGTGTTACTTTATTTATTTATGGATATATTTTTATGAAATGCTTAATTAAACGAAAGTTTACTTTATTCTATTAATAAAACTGATTAAGAATATTAATCTGCAAATAATTAAACTAAAAACTACTTTATGAATAAATGCATTTGAAGAATAATTTGAAGCTCCAAACATTTTTCACCCTATATTTTAGCACAATTTAAAAAACAAAATATTAGGCAACTTAAAACAGTATATTGATTTGTAAAATGAAAAGAAAAACGTCGTAAGAAGTGTTATTACTCTCATCTTTAATCTACAATACGGTTTTAACAACTTATAAAGAAAAAAATTAGGCAATATTTTTATTGTTGTTTGAACAGGTCAGGGATTATAAAAAGAAGAAAAGGAATATTGAGGAATAAAAAAAACACTTTCTCTTAAAACTGTAGTAAACTAAACCTTTTTATGAAGTCAAACTCTACTTCATGAATTCATAACTAAAGAGTTTTGCAATACTTCGTCAGCAATATTTTTTATTCAATTCGGGTCAAGCACTACTCAGTTTTTATTATTTCACAGTACTTATGTTTAAATTAACGTCTTATATCTCTAGTTAAAATATATAATTTTTTATAATTTCGATCCAAGAAAATAATTAATTAATTAATTTAAGATAATAATTTCAAGAATACTTTTTGCAACTGAAAAAAGGGATTTTTAGATGCATTTTCTATAAAAAAATAACAATTCCTAACTTCATCATCCAATAAATAGTGCTTAACAACATCAAAATTCTACATGTACATACGCTTCATTAAATACTTTTAATTCATTTAACGTAAATGATGGTATTTTCAGTAAAAGAAATGTTATATTTATATTTAGGACTATACCATTTACAATAGAAAATGTTTGTAAATACATCTGCTTTTCTTAAAGTAGTTTATGAACAGTAATTTACTACTGACAGTTAAGTGTAAACTAATACTAACTGCAAGCGTTGTTACAATCAAAGTAACTTTGATGAGGTTATTCAATAAAAACTTATCAGTGAAATATATTTTTTATAATAGCTTGTGAATACAAATCTCAACATAACGAAGAATATTTGTAACTTAAATAAATTTCATAGTTGGACTATTTAGAGTTTTTCGTATTTAAACACCATTGTTTTAGTGTTATAAGACGGGAGGAATCTTTTGGCCAGATAAAATTTTCGAGATTAAGTAAATAAATGCTAGCTAAATAGAACATACAAATTTCAATTATTCAATAATCCGATTTTTTTTCGGTGTGCACATATATTCTTTCAATTATCCCGCATAAAAAATTCTAGTAGTATAACTAAAATACTTCTCAGTATTACATAAAATAAGATGTTACAGCTACAGGTTTTAAGTGTTAAGTAACCATGAAATACGAATTACTTCAAAAGTGGAAATTATTGCTGGAAAATAGTCAAACATTATACATATGATAAGTTACTTTTGATTACTTACACTCGTTTTAAATTTTTTTAAAAATTTTTTATTATAACGTCACAGTGACTTTACAATCTGTTCATAGAAAAATAAGTAAATAAAATGTGTTTGAATTAAGACTGAGTTGCCACAAACCCAGCGGCTTGTGACTTAATAATGGAATAGATGAGCACTCCATACGGCCAGACCATAAGTCACCTAATTGAAGCGATAAGGCAAACCAAGAATATTGTTCCTCAGCAATCTTAAAAAATCTATGTGGTGCTAACATAGAAAACATGCGGTAAAACCTTTTTCAGTTTATAGAGCAAACCCGCATACTAAACCTTGTCAAAAGCCTGACTGACATCGAGGAAAACCTC
Source organism: Lycorma delicatula (assembly GCF_047948215.1). NCBI lineage: Eukaryota > Metazoa > Arthropoda > Insecta > Hemiptera > Fulgoridae > Lycorma > Lycorma delicatula. The sequence goes on along the minus strand of NC_134455.1, from coordinate 174,977,229 downwards.
TGAACAGTACTGTTTCTCGTCTAGAGCATGATTTATAGCGTTTAAAATCCTGTTTGTCTGTCCTACAGTATCATGTTGCTTCCTAAACCCAAATTGGTGAGCCAGAATGTGATTGTCCACGAACTGCTTCAGTATTTTCAAAAACCTTAGAGAGCACAGGAAGCAAACTGATAGGCCTATAAGATGTGAGGGTTTTACCCGGTTTAGCTATAACAATTAATTGTGAAATTTTCCACGCACCAGGAAAATGACCAATTCGGATAACAGCATTGAAAAACCAAGTAACCAAACTTATCGCATGACAAGGTAGTGCCTGAGGAACCTGACCGGTGATTAAATTATACCCCGCCGCTTTCACTGGATGTATTTTATCGTTAGTGACTGAAGAGACCTCGTGTACTGTAAATCGCGTAATCGGCAAGGACATTTGGATAGGAGAAGCCAAATAATCGGAAATTTCTCTGATCATCTCCGGATCTGTCTCGACATCAATGGACGTCGGAAAAGTGTTGAGCGAATAAGGTCGCCTTCTCCTAAAATCTTCTTGCCCACGTTCTGTCAATGTTACGGGGAGGAGGAATAGACTGCAGGGGTTTCTTGAACGAGTTTACAGCTTTCCATAAAGTGTACTCAGCTGCCTGTCCATCAGAAATATTCTCAATGTAGGATTGAAACGAAGTGTTCTTAAATGCTCGAATTAACCTTTTTAGTTCTTGAGAAGCCCTGTTACTTCTTCCTTTATCAGCAGGGTAACGAGTTCTCTGTCATACGCATCGTAATCTCCGGCGTTCTTCTATCTTCTCTCTGATGAAGATTGGATACGTATTTTGAGCTGGGGTAGCAAAATCCAAACTGGGCGTGAAGGCCCACGACGCTGATTGAATCAATTTGGTCAATCCGTGTGCTGCATTGTCCACATCGGCCGGTGACTTCAAAGGCATGTCCAATCGTATATTTTCTCCCAAAAAGTCTTGAAACTGTTGTTTGTTGGTAAACTTAATAAACTTGGAGACCTAGCAGTTAGCAAAACGGTAATAGACATTGTAAGTACAACCGGTGTATAATCTAATAACAAGTCAAAATGTGGTTCAACATGTAAATAGTTCCTATTCCTAGTTCTATTCCTAGAAATACCCTTGAAAACGAAAACATCCAGGAGATTGGAAATATTATTTAGATCCGTAGGCCCGTAGGTTGGTCGCCCCGATACCAACACTCCAAATTATCAGTCATTGACCGGAAAAGTTGCCTGCTTTTTGGTGATGTTAGTCGCGAACCCCATTGTAGGTGCTTAGAATTTCAATCTCCACCACAAATGAATCTTGGACCCAAAGATCTGAAGAATGCCGTAAATTGATCCGCCTGCACAGTATGCCGTGGTGGGCAATAAAGGAGTAGACTCTGATCGTCTACCGTGAACAACTATGGTGATGGCCTACAAAAGATCCTGTTTGTGTTCAAGTGATACATAGTGAGAAAACGTACTTCTTATGATACCAGCGGTACCGCTGCGCGCGTTCCCTGATGGATGGCTAGTGCAATACATTGTATAGCCATGAAACTTGGCAAAATGTCTATCAATGATCCGTGTTTCAGAAACAAGCATTACGTTAATCTTATTAATATTTAAAATCCAGTTTCCAAATCCAGTTTCTTGTCAGACAACCCGTTAGCATTCCAGATTGCTAGTCTGAAAAAAGTTATTCATTTATCCTCAAAACGACTCAGGAATAGTCCCAACATCCTGTCCATCATAATCCCCATCATTCGTTAAAATCTTTGAAGCATATGGTCTACGATATGCATAAGCCCTTGAAAATTGTGGTTATTAGTAGCTCGCTGACCAAAGGAACTACCAATTTTGACTCGTTCAGCGTAGATAGGACCGGAAGCATTCAGTTTATTCTTATATCCATTATCATTGCTATCAGCGGGTCCACACATTGTAACTTTCTCAGAATAGGTAGGACTAGAAATTTTCAGCCTATGATTAAGGCCATCATTATTGCTGTCTTCAACATTACGACTATCACAAAAATGAGAATCATTGCCACTCGAGCCAGACACCCACACAACTCCCCTTCTGACACGGGGAGTGTTGTTATTGACTGCAGTAACTGCAGTCTAACTGCAGTAACTGCATAACTATCATTAGAATTGCCAGTAGTTGCAACTCCGGAAGACAGGGCCGGATGGGATGGAAAGACCTTAGTCTTATCTTGTTGATAAACCCTTGTAAACCTTTTGTAACTCGCCGGATATTGGTCGCCGCAGTTAACGCAGGAAGTCGGGACCTGTGGTGCCTTGGAACAGTCCATAGTCGCATGATCTGTACCACATTTCACACAATGCTGTGGGCGATTACATTGATTCTTGGTGTGCTCAAAACGTTAACAACGTTTACATTGGACCACCTCTTTTTTTGATTTTGGCTCTACATCCACGAAATAAAGCGGCAGCGGTTCCTTCGTTTGACGATGGAGAAGGTTAGTGACATTTCTAATCTCGTGGCCTAATTTAGCCAACTCATCAATGATTACCGTTTTGTCTTCCGAGTGATGCATGCCCCGCATGACCACTCTATATACCCTCTCATGTTTAATTTGGTATGTATAATGGCTGACATTGCTTTCAGGCATTTTGACTTGACTTTATATGTCTCAATGTCTACCGGCAGAACTTTCACCGTGTGGTCCGAACTCATCGTCGTCAAAGTGTATTTCGTCACAGTAGTAGTAGGAAATAAGCGTGTTAAAACATTTTTCAATTCCTTTACTGAGTTTAACGCCTATCACAAAAATAGATTCTGGTTTCAATGTTTTCTCATGAAAACCTCCATTTCCCACAATGTTTTCAAGTAGACTAAATTTGTTAGATGTAGGAACTGTAAAACTAGATTGGCCGGCCGAGGGAACGCGAGTAGTAGGTTTTGTATAATGAATTCATTGGCGTTTTTTCGCCACCGGAATTTCATCAGCTTGCCAACTGATCCTTTCGGTTTGCATGCATAGTACTGCGTGGCAGGGAGGCGCCTCACTAAGGTCTATAATGTCATCTTCACTGTCCGTTCCTGACACGTCACCCATGTTGTCAACAATGCCATCTCTAAGCAACATACAGCGCGCCGGCTTTCTAGGGTCCCCAGCCGCATATTCCGTTACTTGACAGGGTAGGGATCACGTGAGGTGACTTGATGTTATTTACATTTGATGAACCGCCGTTGCTATGGGTAACAGCTTGGAGCTCTCTTTTTCCTGTTTAGCCTCCGGTAACTACCGTTTAGATAATTCTTCAGAGGATGAATGAGGATGATATGTATGTAAATGAAGTGTAGTCTTGTACATTCCCAGTTCGACCATTCCTGAGATGTGTGGTTAATTGAAACCCAACCACCAAAGAACACCGGTATCCACGATCTAGTATTCAAATCTAGTACTTGGATGGGTGAACAGCTTGGAGCTAGTCCATAGCAACGTGTTAGTGAAATAAATGAAATTAGTCTAAATGAAATACTTAAGAAACTAAAAAGAACACAAAACATAAGAACACAAAAAACGAAAAGAACACAAAATAAAAACAAGAACAAGAACTTATTAAGAGCTAGAGGAAAAACACGTCCGCTACACATCAGCTGATGTACACTTTTAAAGTAGCAAATATTAAAAAAATAGATTATATTTTAACATTAAGAACTTGCCAGGGAAATACATTAATAAATATTTGTAAATAGACTTTGTTTGTTGGTTTAAGATATTATCAAATATTTAAATAAATAACCCAGGAATTTTAATTGAAAAATAATTTACCTTAAAAACCATTTAAAGGCTGAATTAAACATATTAAACATTTTGCTGATCAATATTTTATAATAGAATAATATAAATATTATTTCCTTAATTATATAAAAGCAAAGGATCAAATTTTTTTTTATTTCAGAGGAGACATAATTTGTGTAAATAAGATTATAGGAAAAATTAATCATAAATGAAAAAAATAATCATTGTTTTATTATTATTTAAGTGAATTTGTAGATCTATCTTTAATAAATATTATATTTCTAGCTAATGCAAAAATGATTTCAGATTCTAATTTTATTGTGAAAATAATGCAAATATAAAACATGCAAGCGATTGGGCAGATAGTATGCCTATAAAAAAAAATACCAGTAGTATATTTATTATTTAAATGTATTTAGAATTAATTTTTTCTATTTTAATTTATACAAGTAATTCGCAGTTCATTGTTACCTAACACTTATTATCTGTATAATAAAATATTAAAAAATTAAAATACACTCTTATATAATGAAAAATTAATAATATATATATATATATTATTTAAAAGATATATATTTTATATAGATTAAAAAAATGTAATTCATGTATATAAAATTAGATTACAACATATTTTAAATAAATAAAAAAAAATTAATTTTTTAAATATAGTTTAAGATTTAAAAATGTATTGCTATTTTTAATTATGTTATTCCTCCAAACAGTCCAACGACAACGATTTACTAGTTAGATTTGAATTTATTACAATCAAGAAATTACGAATTATATTTACTATCACTGTTTACTAATTGAGAAGGTTCGCGTTAACTTATCAGTCTATGTTTCCAGTTCTCATTAAAGTTATAAGTACACAAACTTAGGTTATTTCCATGCATTAGGTACATAAAACAATCATATTCTCGCTTAAGGGATCAATATTTTAGCTAACCGTTAAGTCTTGCGCGTTAACAATGATTATATTTTAACTTTTGCTTAGATTTAAACAATAGGAAAGTATATTCAAAAGGAATTATATATTTTTTTTAATAAAAAATTTGTCTTCTACATAAATTTAATAATAGCACGTTCAAAAATCCTAATTTTAAAAATCAAGAATAAATTTTCAAAAATAAGTATGTGTGAAATTTAATTTTAACTTAAAATTATATTATATTTAGTTTGAAAGTTCATATCTTAAGGGAGATGAATGGTTTCCCTAATTTCACCACATGTCTAACTTATAAGGGCGGGCTTACCAGGCTTACAAAGTTAGCAAAATACTAAACTCGTAACGTTAGTGTATAATCATTCATGCTTGAAGCGGCCTTGAGAAATTCTGTAATAATATCGTAATAACAAATGCATCTCACTGTTCACATATTTTCAAATTTACGATCAAATCTATCTAGTTAAACTTTATACACACACATTCGGAATTATTTCATTATATATGACTGCTTTTCGAGACAATACCTAATGTTATTTAGAAAAATAACTGAACAAAAACCAAACTATGAGACATACACAAACTTTCACAATAAAAAAAAAAAAAATTAATAATACCATTTAAACTGATTTATTCAAAAGTAATATTTTATACCTTTTCTTCAGTATAATAAACAAAGTTTTACAATATCTTTCAGATAAAATATACTCGTTGTATACACTTAATCGGTTGTAAAAATGTTTTGTAATCGTAGATTATTTTTCTTTTTCTAAGAAATTCACAATCACAAAAATATCTGATTATAAATATAGACCTAAATATTAATTATAAATATAAATATAACAAATTTTATTAATTTAGTTGTATAATTGCCAACCCACCAGGTTGGTCTAGTGGTGAACGCGTCTTCCCAAATCAGCTGATTTGGAAGTCGAGAGTTCCAGCGTTCAAGTCCTAGTAAAGTCAGTTATTTTTACACGGATTTGAATACTAGATTGTGGATACCGGTGTTCTTTGGTGGTTGGGTTTTCAATTAACCACACATCTCAGGAATGGTTGAACTGAGAATGTACAAGACTACACTTCATTTACACTCATACATATCATCCTCTGAAGTATTATCTAAACGGTAGTTACCGGAGGCTAAACAGGAAAAAGAAAGAGTTATATAATTGCCCATATCAAACTCTCCAGTTACTTTTCAATTTAGATACGCAATTTTGTTTCATTACTGAAATTTTTCTTTAAAAGAAACTGAAGAAAAATAAAACAAAACATTTTCATTACTATTTTTTAATCCAACTCGAATTTACACTTGTGTTAAGGATCAGAAAGATTATAATCATCTCCATCAGCCATGTAATATATATTTTTCCTCATTGTCGTCACCAAATTTGAGAAATTTTTCCTGTTAGGTAGAAAACCGTTGATCCAAAAATGTCAAAAATTTGGAAGGAAATTGAGAAATAATGGGTTATTTCTCAATTTTTGAAAATATTTTTTCAAAAATTGAAAAATATTATTTACTATTCAACTAATTTCATAGTTTTTTTTTGCTTATGTCACAATAATTTATTTTAATGATTTCCTATGTCTTCTGTCGTGTCCCTTTTTGAAAGAATATAAAACTGAGATTTCTAAAATAAAATAATTTTTAAAATAAAACATATTTTGCGTAGCATGTCTGGAATGTCATTTGTAAACTTTCCAAAATTACGCAATGAAATTTGTTTAAAAGCGGGATTTAATTTAGTGGATAATTTAATTTACAAACTAATTAACTCAATAACAGAATGTTGTAGTAGCTTACGAAAAAAAAAATGATTTATTGAAGCGTCTCTTTTTAAAATAATGACAATTACATGACAGTTTTTTTTTTTTAATTTTGCAATAATCGGGATTGTTTTAAAATATATTTGAAAATATTTTACTATGGACTTCATGAAATTCAGTTCTGATGATCTAGAGTCCTGGTGGGAATCCACTTCGGGACTTCCCATTTTAGGCATAAGGCACTCAAAAGACCGAGACCCGGCCCCTGGCATGGGGATGAAGGTTACGGCATTGCTGGATCTGGAGTCTCCTCGCTGGGGGTTAGAAGCAGGCATAAAGTAAAAGATCCGGCGGGCTGACCTGCCTTGCCGGATGTTCAGCTGGGGGTGGGAAGGCCCGTTAGAGATAAAGAACACTCCCTTGGACTGCGACTCCCTTAGGGTTCCGACTCAGGGGAGGGGGTATAAAAAGATAAACAAAAAAGTTCTGATGATCTACTATTTCACTTTATCCGATCAATAATTTTAGATAATTGTTTTATTAATAGAAAATGAAATCAATTGAATAATATAATTAATTCACATTGAATTATTCAGAGTATGACGATTGTATACATAATTATTATAATATGAACTATTAAATTAAAAAAATATATTTATTCGTACTATTTTTAACATTCTATATGTTTTCAAATACTTTACAGTAATTTGGCTTATTCATTATGCAACTGGGAATGAAATTTTATTAAAAATTATAACAACCACATTTTACTGACAGGATTGAAATAGATTATTTATTTTCGATAATTTTTAAAAGGGATTTTGACTCATTCAAGTAGAATGCCGTAGGTATATTTTTTTATTGTTTTTTAATAATAAAAACTAGATAATAATTGAAAGCAATACTGTTGATTGATAATTATTGACGAAATTAAGCTGTCCATACAAAAATTATATAAAAATATTGTTTTAAACCCTTAACGTTTAAACGTACAATAAATACTGATCACGTGATCATAGTACACAATTACGATGTACACAACGTAAAAATAATTTTCTGTTTCAGTAACTAAATTTATGGGGAGAAAAATTAAAATATTCATTAAATGTTTGATTAAAAATAAAATAAAAGCAGCAAAAATATTCCTTAGATATGGGAGATAAATAAAGTTGGCCGTGACTTCATTCCGCTGAATATCACCATAATTTGGGTACACATAACATTTTAAATCATTTTCCGTTCTGAGCCCTACCGATTTTCATTGAAATTTTCATGTCCTATTCCTTCTAAGCTTTATTGCACTACTGTGACCAAACCAACATATAATCTTTCCATTTCAAGCCGTTACAAGAAAATTTTAATTAAAACAGTTGTTATGAGGTTCAAATATACAGAATTGGTAAAAATGCAACTGCTCTATCGTAATGCCTACCAAAGAAAACGGCTATGTTTGTGTGTTACGAAATATCCATCCTTTAGCTGACTGATATTAGATCATAAAATTTTAAAAATGACTAGGCACAACCTAAGATTAAAAAAAATGTCGGGTTAAAAGGCGTTTTGTAACAACCAATATTCAAATAAATAAAACCTGAAGGTACGCGTGCAATAAACAGTTTATTTCCTAGGTCAGTTCGTTGGAATTATTTAATTTTCCAATAAATTTTCTAATATTAAATGAAATTTACCTTATTATTATTATCGTACCAAAGCATAGTCTTATTTTTTTAGATCTGACTGAATTGACGGCAGCACAAAACCCAACAAAAAATTTGATAACATCCTGAACTTTCTCCTTGTCTTTATTCAGTTTGACGATTTTGATAAGCAAGTTTCTGCTATTTTCTAAGTAATAATTATCAATCAGAAATATTCAAATAAAGATTAAAAAAACCTGAATATGCTTGTCGTAATAAGCTAAATGAATAAATTTGAAATAATACTAACGAAAAGAAGTTGTGTTAACATATATATATATATTACTGATGAGAAAATGTAGTACTAATAATGAATAAACATTTGTAATCTGACTGACAATAATGAACGTATTAGATAAGTTCAAAATATTTGTTTCTAAAAGGAATTGGTCAGTAAAAGATAGCTCAGTCAAAACAATAACCTTTACAGCACCCATGCAAAGGAAAGTCGTCTTTTTAATAAATATATCCAGCTTTACTTTTAACTATTGACGTCGTATTTTTTTTGTTGATTGAATTTTATCATTCACATTAAGGTGTACTTGAATGGGTAGCAAATGCTTTCGTACCTGCATACATGCTCATTTTTAAATCAAAAAAAGAAGAAAAACTGCGGCTGGAATAGGCATAATCTTTCTTTTTCATTTAATGTACATGCTTTTTCAAATGGAATGATAGTACCTAAATAGGAAAATGGTTGGATGGAAACCATTTGTTAACCAGTGCTAAATAGTGAATAACTACTGCATAAATAGTGACTAAACTATTACAAAACTATTAACTCTATTGCATAAATAGTGAATGTAGATAGTTTCCGGAATTAGTTAACCAAAGATGTTGAAAAAAATTTGGCTGATGTAAAATTTAACCAAATTATGATTCCTGAGCACATGTAGTCAGTATTATAATCACTTGATGAATGTTGCAGACGAAATATTTTACATGTAATTGACCGATAGTTACAGACCGACAAGAAAAAATTAAATTATTTTTATTAATTAGCAAACGGAAAATACGCTTGAAACAACGCCGAGTAAGCTATGAAAAGTCTTGTATTACAGTTCGTCAGTGAATTGCAAAAGCATGGAGTGAACTTAAGAAGAATTATTTCAGACCTATTAGTGAAAAAGACAAACACAAACTTGACCTTTGACCCCATTATGTCACACGCCACTCCAAGTGTAGGTCACCCCCCAACACCGAACCAATAGGATTTCAGTATTTTGGTCACTTGATGCTGGCCTTGCACCCTCAACAATAAAAAACAAAATTTTCAAAACGTTGTATTTCGGTAACCGTTGGGTATAGAGCGACGGAGTTTGATCAAAATGAAGTAACCTATGGTTTTAGTAAGAGGGATATGGAGTTATTGGGTCGGGTTTTCAAATGCGCGAGTGTGTGCATGACCGAGCATTGCAGCGGGATACTACTACTACTACTACTACTACTACTACTATTAAATATTTTTATATAAGTTATATGTTTAGCAAGACTATTGTGTGTGTGTGTGTGTACGCGCGCGCGCGCACGTCGAGGTTCGAAGTTGATGAAATTGCATCATAGTTGTTTACTCGTTTGTTATCATCTGATGACGCAATTTCAAGGCTAACGGTTAACAACAGGCACCGATGATGGAGGTGATATTCTCCCAAAATTTATTTTAAATTGCTATAGATTGATTTGGTGACGGTCAATCTTATTTTGTTCTTAATTATGATGGCGGCAAGGCTTGAAACTATCTTTCAAGATCTGCTATGGTATTTGGATTACATTTCACCTGAATCAACCAATAACCTTTTGTCGGAAGGCCAAAAGGAGAATCATATAAGACAGTACATGACGTACAGTGTTAATGATGATTCAGACTAGTATCTCTGCTAAAACGTTAAGACAGCATTTGAATATTTTCAGAGATACAATTAAGCAAGAATGTGACGTTTTTTTCCACAGCTTATTAGGCGTATGCGATATCGGTAAGAAAAGAGTGGTTGGGGAAATCAATATCACTGACAGACGTTGGGAAGATTCTAAGGAATGTATATCTCAATTGGTAAAATCTCTTCAAAAGAAGGATTTTCATTTATTTTAACTATTAGTTTCTATAGCGGAGTGGTGGAGGAGTTTGATGAAATACCGAAAAGATTTATTTTAGCATTACTGTTCCGTACGCACGCGCAGCATATTGAGCGAGTGCTTGAAGCGTGTAAAGAGTGGAAGTTTAGGATCACGATCTGAAAATATTTTGAATTGTAAATTAAAAACGCTCGGAATTTGAAAAAAAGAAGCAAAAAAACGTTACAGCATTATTGAGAATTGGCATTTTAACAAGAAAATTTACAAATCTGTAACTCAAAAACCATGACGTAAAGACCGTTCACTAGTATTGCGGTCTTTGTGAAACATACGGCTACGCATCTCAATTTCGGTTATTTCATCGATCTGGTGGATGAGGAATTCACCTCTCACGTTTCAGAAAGTCGTCTGTTAGATGTTTTTGGTTATAACATTCACATATACAATTATGTGTGCGAATTTATCAGAGTTTACGTCAAGGTTTTATTACGCGTGTACGAGAGAACGGTATGAAACTGATACAGGAATGGTGACAAAACCGTCCGAGTCGTTGACGTAGACGAGTTGGAAAGTTTGTTTTCATAAACTTCGTATTTCCAAGAATAATTCCAAGAAACAAGACACTTGTCACATACGGGTGTGGAAAATGAAGGGGGATCATTTTCAAATACTACGAATCTGGCAAATTTTATCATTCTGTTGAGTAGCATCAATAAAATCTTCCATCGCGTTTCTATGGACCCAGCGAGAAACGACCGCCTTTCCGAGTTCTTTAAGAGGCTGGAAGAATTAAAAGAAGAGAGTGAAGGAGACCAAAGGAGGAAGAGAGTGTGAGGAGTGAAGAGACTGGAGCGCTTGTATACAAAATCAGAAGCGGGATAGCGAGGATCGATTTGAGCAAAAAAAAATTTGTCCCCTTTGCGGTGCTAAGTCGGAGAATCTCCGTTCTCTAAAACAAATTGAGCTGTAGAGATGCGGTATTCAGCTGGATACGGAAAACGCTACCGGCGAAATGCGGTTTCGCTTTCAATATTTTTCTTCATTGCTGTCTGATTCACTTCGAAGCCAATCCCGGATGTGATAGTGCCTAAGAGATTTACGGCTGTTACAGATTTCTTAATAACGGTGATGAATAATACGATGTGCTGCTGTGAGAAGCATATCGAGAATGACTGAGAAGACTTCTGAGCATCAAAAACCTGGTAGAAGCGGAATTTTATTTTACAAGCATGTTGGATTTCATTTAAATCTCAATGTGGGCAATCATCTATTGTTACTTCAGGCAAGGGGATCTTAGAGGGAATTTGTTCCTACAGGCGTCTATATGCTTCGTCATCGTGGATTCGACTTTCCTATCAACATGAGATTATGTAAAACATCTTTTACAGATGTTTATCTTATGCAATGTATATATTACATTATACCTAAGCTTGGTAAGTGTGAGCTGACCAGTAGTAGCAGGTAATAGTAGTAGAACTATGACAACACTCACATATGCACGCACGAGCGCAAGTGATATCCCGACCCGAAAACCTCGTACCCTCTCCAAAAAGATGATGGATTACGACATCCTAATCACGATGAAGTTAGCTAATCGAGCTACTCCCAACCGTTACCGAGATAAGAGTTTTTACATTAATTTATTTTTGTCAAATGGCGGAGGGTCCGGCCCGAAGTGGCAGAGGGGCGTTGACAACATGGCGGATGGATTGGGCAAAACCGGTGAACGCGGAGAAGCGAAAGAGAAAAAATGTTGTAATTTTATTAGTTCGTGTTGCGATGAGAGAGGGATCTTGACCTGGAAAGTATGTAACGACACAAGGTCAAGAGTCAAGGTTGTGTTTACCTCTCTCTTCTAGTCTACTAGAAATATTTTAGATAATATATTAAACTTTCTTTTCATAGCAGTGAGAAAGTTTTAAAGACGAACAATCATAAAAAGATATTATTACGGCTTTCCTAAATAAGACTACCGCACCGGCAATTAAGAAACACGATTATTGTATTTAAAAAAAATAATACCCAAAACTTAGCATAAAGAAATATTTCCAAAGCAAAGTTTTGGAAATTTATTTTATAGTTAACATTAATTTTTAATGGACTCTCACTAAAAAAAGAGAAAAATCTAATTAATATTTATATAAACAATTCGTCACTCACTGGAAACAAATAAAAACGAAACAACGAACTTCCGATGTCAAGCAAGACCGTAAAGTAGGAATTAAAAGAAAAACATATAACAAAAAATAAAGTCTGTACATAACTAACTACAGCAGTTACCTAGTGGATATATTAATGCTCCACCAGTTTCTATGAGAAATCAATTCATTAGAATGGACTGCTCCAAATTCAATAAAAACAGGAAGACTTGATCTCCACATTTTAGTCTCTAAACTAAATCACTGTTAAATTGTTTATGTTTACTTCATAATTCTAAATTACTGTTTACTGTCCAAATTAAATTCATAACTAAGTTTTTAACATTAATTTCCTAAAAGGAATATTTCCCTTCCAAAGCCAACCTTCCCCTTCCAAATTGGGTACATTAAAGTTCAAGAATTTTAAAACTTGAATGTTGTGATAGGGAGCATTATTTATAACATAAATAATATACACTACTTCGAGGTAGAATTGGATAAAGCTTTTAGTAAACCACTTTGAGTAATTATTTATTTATCTCGTTATAATAATCTCCTGTGTAATAGTGAAACTGTCACACGGTTACAACTTTCAGAATAAAACCCATTTCAGCATCTGCGTGGATAATAATTAATTGGGAACTTTTAGAAATCAAAATATAAACTATTTTACCATGGTGGATAAAACATTCTTATTCTGAGAATGTAAAACAAGAAACGAGTCTCACTTATAAATTATTCTCTACCTTGAGTTTGAACTTTTTTAAATTAAAAAAAAATAAATCTCTTGTATTTCATGTAAGGTTTTTCAGATAATATTAAATAATTTTTTCAGTTTCACCTACCGAAGTTTAATCGTGAATATAATTTTTTTTTATACTAGGTTTCCTTTTAATATGAAGAAGGATGGGGAGAAAATAAAATAAAATAAACGGTTAAAGTGAGGAATGAGGAAGTAATAAACAGGATTAATAAAGAAAGAGCACTCATGCTGGATGTACACAAATGGAAACTGGTTAGGACATGTATTTAGAGGAAGTAGAACCTTGACAACTGCATTGGAAGAGTCAGTAGAAGGAAAAAAGGAAGCGAGGAAGAAGGATGAAGTTAATAGATGAGTTACAAATTAAAAAACTACAAGGGGACGAAGATAAGACGTGAAATAGAAGTGGAAGGAGACAGTGGTGGCGTAAGGGATCTGCCACCAGGCAGAAAACCAATTGATAATGATGATGATACGTATGAGTAATCAATACTCATACGTATTATTATATGTATGAGTAATAAATGTGATTCATCATTATATAAACTGAAATAATTTAATTTATATATATATATTTTTTTTAATAGTGTTATCAATTACTAATAACTTTTATGTATTTATTTATGTTTTGAAATTAAACTATAGCTCTACGATGAAGAAACAGTCTAGTCTGGATTAATGATAACCCACCGGATTGGTCTAGTGGTGAACGCGTCTTCCCAAATCAGCTGATTTAGAAGCCGAGAGTTCCAGCGTTCAAGTCCTAGTAAAGACAGTTATTTTTACACGGACTTGAATACTAGATCGTGGATACCGGTGTTCTTTGGTGGTTGGGTTTCAATTAACCACACATCTCAGGAATAGTTGAACTGAGAATGTACAAGACTACACTTCATTTACACTAATAACATATCATCCTCATTCATCCTCTGAAGAATTATCTAAACCGTAGTTACCGGACGCTAAACAGGAAAAAGAGAGAGAGAGTCTGGATTAATGATATGTAGAAAAGATTCCTCTTATTTCCCATTGTGTTTTCTAAAAAAACCTTTATAATAAAGGCGTCATTATTTAGCGACTAACTTCATTTATTTATGAAATGATGTTCAGTGTTTGTGAGTTACGTTCTACGAATAATTAAAAAAAAAAATCGATTTGTAATAATTAAAATTACTCTAATTTCTGTTGCATTGAGTTAAAGTTCTGTAATTCTTAGAATACAGGATCCCTATTCTTCTAAGAATAGGGATGGATATATTCCCTACACTATATTCTAATTCTTTGAATACAATTTAATTTCGAATAGAAAGCATTTGAAAAAAAAAACATTTACATACCTTTTAATAAATTATTCAATAAAGATTTCAGTTACAAATATATATAAAATAAAATAAAAATTAATTCTCTGAAGTTTTTCTATCTGATGATGGCAATTTTTATGCCTTTTGTTGTACACTAATATGCTCTTAGAGAGAGTATTCATAATATTATGGACATACCTTATTTCTAGAAATATCTCTCACAAATATTCACGACCGCTTTTTTAAAATTAGAATAATGCAGAATACAAAGTAATATTTATAAAACAAAGAAAACAGTAAGATGGGATAAAATTTAAATAAATAACACTAATACCTAGGATTTTATACGCTACATAATCTATTTAGCAGCGTTTTGCTTGCAGCGTATTGTATAAATAGATATTAAATCTAATATTTAAAACTGAATTCGCCATTCAAAATGTTTTGAATTTTTTAAATTAATGTTATTAATTTAAAACTATTATTAATAATAGCAACTTCTTTATAAATACTCAGTAAATTTATTGTGCTATTACTATATTATGCCTTAGCTTGTTATGAATATGATATTTTTTATAAAATTTATAACGGTAATGTAAGGTATACATGTTAATACTGCCAAGTCGAGTCACGTGACATTTGCGATGAGGGGAGAGCTTCCCCACGAGTGCCTAGATGGAGTTCATTCCTCATTCGGACAACGTCCGTTACCTAGGACATCATTTGGACCGTCGTCTAACACGGAAAAATCATGCGAGGGTAAAGAGAAAACAATTAAATATCAAGTTTAGACGGTTGAACTGGTTATCAGGAAGAAGGTCCGTGCTATCCTTAAATAACAAACTGCTGTTGTACAAGATGTTTTTAAAGCCAATTTGGCCCTACGGGATACAATTTTGGAGTACGGCAAGCAATAGCAATATCGAAATAAGCCAAGGGCCAAGGTTCCAGAACAAAGTTCTGTGAAACATTTCGGAGGCGCCATCGTCTGCGAAAAACGAGGAGATCCATGATTACCTAGGGATGCCATCTATTCATGAAGAAATTCACCGACTATGTTCAGAGTATGTACTTAAGCTTAACGCACTCGAAAACCATCCTGGTGTTAACCTTTTGAATAATAATGATGACGTGAAACAACTGGAGGCTGCTGTGCGTAGAATATCATCCTTTTGTTACTGAAATTTTGCTTATACTATTAATGAATTATTTTAATTTAGTAATGTGAATTATTTCGTTTTGTTTTTTATGAATTGTTTAAGTTTCTTGTTTTTAACTTTACATCTTATATGTGACTAGCGTTAATTTGTTATGTCTTTTTTTTCTTTCATGTTGAATTATGACAATTTTTTTTATACTCAATTACCGGTTCTGTTTTGTTAGACATTTAATTTCATTGTTTCAATATCTATGTTACCATTTAACTTTTTTTTTATTCTTAACAGTTGTCGAATTGTTTGTACTTTGTTAATCTTAGTTATATTTTTATTCGTTATAGTTTTTATTGTACTATTCTTTCTTTAAATCTTTATATTGTCTTGGAAGGTATCACTGGATGCCTCCCTTTCATGTCCTTATTACTCTGTACAATTTACGTATAGTTTCGTTGTTCAGGAAACTAATTGTAAATAAAACAATATACAAAAATATATATATGTTATAAATGCGCTTGAATACTTTTTTAACCAGTGTTCTCTATTTATGTATTTATTCTTAGGGAAAATTTACAACGAATGCTATTGCAATACGAGTAGCATTTGAGCCAAAATATGATTTCACTGTATGAGAGATACGATTGTCAGTGGAATAGTTGTGGGAACAATGTTTCTTCTGCTTTAGCGAGATTTTGACTAAAGTCTCCTCTCAAAATTTTGTTTGTAAGTGATACTAGTGAATAAAACCAGTATTAAAAAGAATAAAAACCAGTATTTTGAAATAAATAAAATATCAAGAAAAATTTCAAAAAAATTAAGTAATATTTTTATAGTAATTTAAATTATGTTAGTTTTTTCTACTTAGGAATTCATATACCCACTTTGGAAACTGAAAGAATGCACCTGAAATTCAAGTGAAATAATTTCTCAATAAATCAGCTTAAAAATGCAACGTAAACCAAAACCACAGCTTATTCCTTTCTACTTTAGTTAATAAAAAACTGATTAATGATTTTAACAACAATAAAGGTGACGATTACCATTCTCGAAGAAAAAGGTGGGAAATATAATTTTTGCGTTCTTTTTATATGTACAAGTTCTTTTCAATCTCCGTAACTTCTACAAGATGTTTTTTAGATTGTGCGGTTTACCTACGTTAAAATATGGGTTTCCTATTATGATTTTCATAAAGTTTCAGGAAGTTTAGCCGATTATTTTGGCATTTAAAAATATGCTACTTCCATGTCCTAAATTTTAATGAGGGTCAAGATAGATAGAGGATCAACATATGTTATTTTAACATATGTAAACAGCCATTCTACAAACATTTTTGTAGAAACCAGATGAATAATCAACATATAAAATAAAAATATAAAATTATAATATCGTATTTCCCACCTTATCCTTAAAATGCGTTTATTGTAATTTTAATGAATTCTTTATAAGTTTGAGAGAAACAAGCTTTGGATATTTAATATACATAACTTATTTTACTGTGATTTATTGAGAAACTGGTTCAGTAATTTCACATGTATTCTTTCTTTTGACAGATCCTTTAACGAATGTGACTTTACTTATAATCGTCATACAGTAAAAATATATTTTTACTTTATCGTACTATATTCAACAAGTGTATATG
Source organism: Lycorma delicatula (assembly GCF_047948215.1). Taxonomy (NCBI): domain Eukaryota; kingdom Metazoa; phylum Arthropoda; class Insecta; order Hemiptera; family Fulgoridae; genus Lycorma; species Lycorma delicatula. The sequence continues at coordinate 174,959,972 of NC_134455.1, read as the reverse complement.
CACTATTGCAAACTCTCTTAAATGAACATTTTGAATAGCCTATTTTAATTTCTTACAGAACATACGTTTGATGCTCGGCAGGAGGGGACTACGGTCGTTTAACGACTGTAAAAGAACTGGACACGCTCAGTCCAGTACTCTTATCAAAACAGCCAAGAATTAAATGACTTATCAGAATATCGGCTGGCGACAATACATAATTTTCTTTATACAGACGTATATTTCATGTCACGTTTAAGTGAATAATACTGAAATTAAATAATGTAATATTATTACCATAACACTTTTGTTGTAAATTTGAAACTTTACTCTCTTGTTATCATTTAAAAACCTAAACACTTTTTCCGGTATCTTATTCTTAAAAACCCACTAAATCCCTATTAATGTGCAACTAGGGGTAATTTGTAACTAAGGCTTCCAAGTAATGTGTAACTTTATATTATATTTTTGTGTGGAACGAACCTACTCTTGAACCACAATTCAAACATCAAAAATATCCAGTCTTCCTCGCAGATGAAAACTTATGGTAGTCTATGAGTAGACGTCTGCTTTTTAAATTTCTAGGCTAGATTTATTTACCACCGCTAACTTTAGTTTGTCTTCTCCCGAAGCATTTGCACTACACAAACTCTTTACCGTCCTTGTTAATATTGTAGCCTTGTGCAGTTCTTTTGCAGTTGCCAATGTTCGAGTAGGCTGTTCAACAAAGTCCCGTTTCATCGACATTATATATCTGTGCGGGAATTAACTTTTTTTTTGATAATCTCTGATAACTCACCACAGAATAATGTTATCCCCACTTCAACTGATTTAAGCTGCTTTCCGTAAATCTCTAATTTTGTAATACCATGGCGAAAAATTGTTTAACCAACCGGACAACAATTTAAAGTTTCAGCAAAAAATATTTTGACGGCTAAAATCATTAGGAAAGGAGTTCCTTACGCCCTTCTCTGAAAAATCCAATTCACCATTACACTTTTTTTGATCTTTGCGCATTATAATAGACGAGTAAATACAGTATAAATGTATGGTGTAATTTTTCTGTGCGTGCGAAATTTCAGAAAAATTAGTCACCTGTATGAAACAGCTAGAGCTTATCCAAGATATAAACTTTTTGGGACTTACTATACAATATAATATACAATCTCAACTAATTTTTGAAAAAAGTATTGAAAGACCTTTTTTGTTTCTTTTTGATAATGGTTTCATCCAAGAATATAATTCCGGTGGTTAATGATTTATACATTAACTTTATTTTCTATCATTCGATCATAACTATGGGCATGCGATGTTTAATTAATTAATTCTACATAAATGACGGATTGCATTAAAATAGTAATTAATTAGCCTCTGTAATTACATTAATGTAAATATTTCATTTTTATGATATAAAACGTTTAAGTACTTCATTAAAATTCAATTTATTTACATTTTAATTAATAATTTTGTATTTGTTTATGATAAGAGCAAGAAATGTAATAATTATGCGACACATATACAAACTCTATTAAATATGCTATTAGTACAGCAGACTCATTATTAATTTACGTTAGTGATTAACAAATATTCTAATAAAGCAAACAGTTCTTTTTCAGTAGAAATGAAAGACTTAAATTTAACCCACTATTAAGCAAACCGAATTCAAAATGGTTATTTGGAATTTAGGTGTAAGTAAATTTACTTATTCTATTAATTGGAAAAAAATTATTTTATACGTATAACGAAATAAAATTTTTATTACCATAAACTAAATTAATTTTCAAAATTCACCATAAATTTCTCAAATCTCCTCAAATTTATTAAACTGAAACAGGTAAATTGCAAATTGCCCGCTTCCGTGGCGCAAGTGGTAGCGCCTCGACCTTTCATCAGGAGGCCCCGGGTTCGAATCTCGGTCAGACATGGCATCTTCACACGTTACTTGTCATTTATCTCATCTTCTGAACCAATACCTAACAATGGTCCCAGAGGTTGAAGAAAAATGAAAAAATTAAGTTGCAAATTTGTTCTAATAGATTAATATACTTGGAACTGGTTGATTAAAAAGCAGTATTCACTTCAAAGTGCTTGGTGTAATGTGAATTTTATAAATTGTTCATTCATTCTTAACAAATATGCGGTACAATAATCTAAAACCGATCCGAAATAGGCGTTATGCAATTTTACTTTCCCGGCGAATATAATTAAAAAAGCTATATTAAAGGGGAAAGTATTTAAAAATATGGTTTTTTTTCTAATCTTTACTTTTTAGGGTCCAACTAATTCATGTTAACCAAAAAACATATGTATGTGGGTACGTATGTGTGTTGTACTGCTTTTGTCTTTATATCTCAGGATTGACAAAACCGATTTTCTTAAAATTTAGCTCAAATATTTCTATATATGGGGCATTGATCATATCGTCTTTTTTCAAAATTCATTAAGGGAGAGGAATATCACGAAGAAACCAACATTGATTTTCTCAGAGTAATTTTAGAAAACAAATTTATTATTTATTACTTACAATGCATTTATATATAATTAAAAAAACCGAACCTCTAAAAATTTAAATATGTTTTTGTTATTTTGATCTTTCTCCTTCGGATTAGATATCTCTCAAAAATTTTTTGAAAATTTATACTTTGTATATAGAGACAGCAAGAATACCTAGAGGCCCCGGATCTAAAATGCAGGAAGATTGTCTGAAAATTTTCCTTTTTTTTAGCCGTTAGTGAAGTAGGTGAAAACTTTTTTAATCTTATCTTTACATGAATATTTTTACAAAAATTTACTTAAAATTTATTCCCCAGCTCTAAAATATATATATATATATATATACTGTTGTTTTGCTCTAACTCTTAATTTTTACTATTAATATCCAAGACAGTCATGCAATATTTAGGTTAAAATATTTTGACCTGGCATGCAATATGCCAGTTTTTCCGTTTAATCTCACACAAAAAAAAGTTGGAAATATAGTATTATACAATGAGTATGCAACTATCTTCAAGTTTTAAGCATCTAAATGAAATTATTTGTTTAAATAACTCTTTAAAAATTATTTATGTAAAATAATCTTAAATATATTTCTCAGATGACTGAGAAATAAAAGTCAGGATAGAACAAGAATTGTGAAAGCTATCAAGGATCAGTTGCCAAAAACTCACGGAACTAACCCAATTGATAAGTAGTTTAATTTTGATGCAAACATTTCTCAGCTTTTAAAATCGGTAGAAATTCATAATATTTTTTGATAATGTTCATTTCTTTAAAAAAGGAAAAATGGAACACCTTATACTGTTGTTAAAAAATTTAGTGTGTTTTTTGAAAAAGAAAGGATATAGTTAAGTACTTACTTAAAATCGTTCCAGTTTTCATATTACTGTACTTCATTATTTCAGTATTGTATTTTATCACAATATTTTATTAAACAAATGGCATTCATTAATATCAATGTTCTATTTTAATAATGATACTCGTATAATTTCCTGGCTATTTAACGTATCTAATTTCTTGGATATGTACAAAACAATTCATCATTGGTGACATGTAGAAAATCAGAGAAAATTATTAAAATTATCGCACTGAGATTATAATTACTGAGTAGTCCTGTTACTTTTAATATTTTTAATTAAATCATCTTAAAAGATCTGTTCTGAAGAAACAAGAGATTTTTGCAAGAGTATTTAATAGAGATTTAAAAAATAGGAAACAGTAGGTGAAAGAATTGATAATTATTTTTATTAAAGTACTTTGCTGCAAGAATGCAATTTATTATATCGTTGGCATTTACATTTAGATCATCACACAATATACTGAGCATAATAGAATGAGCGATTAAGTAGTGGCTAACTATAAATTGGCAAAGGTCAAATGAAAATCTTTACAACTCCGCATTATGTCACGAGTAAGAGAAGGGCATAATATTGTGATGTTTGTTACGAGAACTGCAGCCCATGACGACATGATGTCTACTGTTTTGATGGACAAGTGACGGCAGCTGACCACTTAGTTTAGTACAGATTATTACCATAACTTGGAGTTAATTGTTAGTACGGTTTTTTACGATGTTTAGAAGATGATTCACTGAAAATGTTACCCTTACTCAATTAAATTACCCTTACTTGCTCAATTAAAATGTTACATAAGAGTTCAAAAGTGTTACTAGTTTTTTTAATTACTGATTATTTTTTCTCTGTTTGGGCTATTATACCAAGAAAAATTATGTATCTGTAACTGTAACTCATCTGAAAAATAAATAATGCCTAGTTTCGGTATTAAACAATGAAGATCTTCCCTAAACCAAAATTTTTACATACTAGATAATGAATGGAAAGCCTATAAACAAAGTATCTTCTGAGATTAAATAAAATCTAACTTGTTATCACGTTTCAGTCTCGGAAAGTGATCACATCTTTAAATAAAGTTAAGAAATTATAATCATTGTACTTTACATGATTTAATCGGTTTTAGATTAGCACATTTTGAATTCTTTGATAATATAAAGAGCTCGTCAACGATGATCAGCAACAGATTCTTCTTCAGGAGCTCCAAGTCCATTACAGCATCCATCGAGTTGAAATTTGTAGTTCAGTAACAGTGGGGAAAAAAATCAAGGATAAGCGAAAGAGATATTTTGAGAAATGGATGATCTACCCATAGAAGACTCGCAAAACAAAAACAACCATCAAAACAGTGCTTCAAATTCCCTATAGCTAGTGGGATTAATTCCACCAATAATCTCTCGGGTGATTAGTTACCGTTACCAAAGAATCATTTAAAAGATGTCCAGTTCGCCAATTTATCTCCTCCCGATGATATATGTATAATATAACTGAATTGCGTCCCGATATTAAAAACTAAACTAAAAACAGGCGTAAACTTCCCTAAGAACTATCAACTATACCTTCTTTCAAGTGTTTAAGGGTACAGCTGAAATATAAACCAGTCAACCTAATCCCTATCGGAGGACATTTTTCTAGCTATTAACTGAAATATAATATTTTAATCTGGTACTGCGATAAAAGGAAAAACAGCCATAAACTATCACATCAGTCTGAATATTATTGAGCCATCAGAATGTGCGCTTTCCTTATAATTTAATTTTGCTTATTTTAACAGTGAGAGAATTTTATTCAGTTGTAATAGATAAAGCGTCTTGTGGGGTATGGTTTAATCTCCACTTGTACATCCTTAGCAAAACACTATCTTTAGACTGGAGCAGAAAAAACAAAAAAGTGGCAGGATTCTTCCTCTCTGACTGAAACTTGTTACAAAAAATCGCTCGTCTAAGATTGATATTAGTTTCTGGTTGAGAAAAAACCTACATAACGTCACAGTTAAATTGAAGTTAATTCTTCAATGATTATCGGATGAAAATTTTTACTTTTTAACTGTAAATGAATACATTAAACCGAGAAAGATTATGTAATTAATCGTTATATCGTTAATCGTCTTGTTAGATTATTTTATCAGTTTACAATTTACAGGTATGTAATTGATGAAACTGATTATTCCACAGTAACAGATTTAACATTGAAAGCCAGTAATAAAAGTTTGTTATTTGATTCTTTTATGCACTTTTATAATGAAATAAGATACTTTATTTCAATATTTTTCCGAATAATTTGAATAAAATATTACGACATTATGAACTGACAAGAATAATTAAAGATTAAATGTCAAATTTATAATTTAAAATACACACGTTTAAGTTTGATTCGCTGTCTCTAAATTCACTTTATTTGGCGAATTATAATTTATTAACTCTGAAGAGGATCTGTAAACTGGGAAACATTATAACCCAAAGGTTATCTCGTTAAAAGGTTTACCGCGTAGCAAGTCTAAAATATTAAAAAACTAACAGGATATAAATTTTTGTGAAAATCAAGGTTAGAATTTTCCTATATCTAAGAATCGAAGTAGAAGAGTAATCGATATCAAGTAATCTTTTTATTATGTAAAAAAACTCTGTACCTGTGCAATGAAAAAAGACAGATAGAGTGACATTTTCTTTTGCGAAAGTGATAAAATACTCTAACAATACACTATAGCAGCGCAATTCATGAGTAAATTTATAGAATTTGTATAATATTGTTTTGACAATAAGAATCTTTTCTTAGGCGCAATTGCTTCTTAGACTTTCAAATTTCAACTTCTTTCAGCTTGTTTTGCTTTCTTAGACATAACTATCAACAATCGAGTAGAACCTTTGATTGTATCAGTCCCAAACGTAAGTAGAGTAGATTTCACTGGTTAGCATTGTAGGCTGCTACACTTGAGAGCTCCTGGTTTAATTTAAAAAAATTTTTTCGTAGTTCAGGTGTAGTGTATGTGTACAAATAAGCAGATGCTACATGTATGCACTTCATAAATTCAGTGTATTTTACATGGGGATTTAATTACCATCTAAAATTTCTTGTAAGAAGAAACAACATTTTCATACATGGCTGATGAATAAATGAATGCAATCATATTAGGAATTCAGAACTTCTGTGTAAAAGTATGTCTTACGTAATAAATATTTTGGTGGCCTTCTGTTATGAAAAATTAAGATAGAATCAGACTGAAACTAATAAGAGAAATGGGAAATAAAAAAACAAAATAGATAAAATGTTAAAAATAGATCTGAATGAGGGCAATCAATGAATCATACAAATTCTTATTCTTGAAAATGGCATGAATAATGATTAATAATTTTTTATATTTTCTTTACACTTAGATATTAATTCTGAACAAAAATGATTTATTAATAATGAAATTGATTGCTTCCATTAGGCCTGTAATTGAGATATTTAATTTAATAGAGAATTTACACATTTCAATAGAACTTCCAAGTAATATTTACTTTATTTATACTTCAAAAGACATCTTTTAAATTAAAGATGTAATTTATTTAGGCTTAATTTTACAGACACGGACATCTGGTAAATTTTACTTATAAAAAAATTATGATTAGATTAGTTTGTAGGGCACTAAAATGTTGCAATGCAGAGTGTTTTTTGGGAGTACATAAACAATGTTATTATACTTTAAACCTAACAAAAAAAACGTGTTTTTTTTTGTTAGGTTTAAAGTACACCAAATTTTTCTGTTTTATGGTGGATATTACGAAAATTAAGCGAGATACAGTACTGAGATCTGTTTTATTAGATTTATTAGGTAAAAATTCATAAAAAATGATTAAGTTTACCCCTTATATAAAGCCTTAAAAATTTCAGTATGACCTAATTTCACAGGGAGATTTGAATCCGATAGAAATTTTTTGCTAGTCGTAATTCGATAAAACAGCGTTTTTGAACATATGCTTGCATGAAATTTTTCCCTTATTTCGAACTTTAGAATCGGTTCCCAAATTATTCCAATTTCCTCCTGAATCAGTCTGTATATAATGTAATAAGCATTAAAAAAAAAATTTGTTGAGTAAAATATATTTCAAAGAACATTATTAAGAATTTTTTTAATTATTAAAAGAAGACGGGCAGATGTGATTAAAATTTACTTGCTTAAATTTATAGTTTATAAATTTGAATAATACCTCCTATTTTTATTTATTCGTTTTGTAAAAAGTACATTTGAAAAACTAAAATACATTTTTTATGCTTACTGTGCTTAAAAATAATGGAATGGTGTTTTACTGCCAAAATAATTTATTCGTATGTATTATCACTGAAAAATGTTTTGTTTAAATCTTTTCTAAATACCTTTTGTTTTGGTCATTCAGATCGCTATCGGCCATTCTCTCTCAATTACTTTTGCTATCATATCCTCCATTATCTGCACCTGCCATCCATTCAAGAAAGACCTCTCATTTTTTCAATTATAGAATCCATCTAAAAGCTATTTTTGGCTTGCAGATAATTCCCCTTATATATCTAAATGGCCAGAATTTTTCAAACATTCACGTTAATTTTTTCTTAAATATTCAATCTCATTTAAACTGACTGCCACGTCTGCTAACAACATTATTTATTTATTTCTTATACGTATTCTCTTTAACGTATATATTATAATTCAGTTTATTTTTTTATTCACACTTTATTAATACATAAATTAGTGGATAAATCACATCACAAATTAAAGAAAATAAAGTTCGGATCGAGGTAAAAAATATACGCGTTTTATAAATTATTAATAGTACTATTCGATTACAGTAAATCAATTTCTGCTGTAACAGGATAAGAAATTTTAAAATACATATCAAACAAGAGGATATCTAATAATCCTTGTGTTATTGTAGCAGATCGAGCCTGAGAATAAATTACGTTCGTTTCTTTAGTAGTATATGTTAAATATATTTTAATTTAAAAATAAAATAACTAAATTTTTTTCCATAAAACAATTCTTTTATATTTTTAAAAACTAAATTTTTGTCTTATGATAAAAAATAATGCATATATATATATATATGCATTAAAACAACTAATTCTATTCTAGTTGCTAGTTGAAGTTTATACTTACGATAGTATGAGGTTGATTATTCTATACTCCCTGGCGGTTATTAGTATAAAGTATAATGTAGAATCGTAGAAATGAGGGCTTATTATGAGAACTAGTACGAGATAAGAATTAATACATAGGCTTTATGGATAAGACGTTGTTGGTCAACTAGAAGAAAGCTTATCTAATTAAAATTGTACGGTTAAGATCTTAACCTCTCTGTGACGGCATATGCTTAGTATTTTTATGGAAATAAAGACTCAGGATTAAAATATTTGGTTACTATTGACTATTACGACTAAGCTTAACTTTGTGTAAGTTGATTTCATTAACCAACAATTCAAATATTGAAAATATTTTCCCCTGAATTGGTTTATTTGTATGTAAATCTTGATCAATAAGAAATTCCAGCAGATTCAAAGTCAGGAATATTACACATACAGGACTATTAAACGTTAATTAATCCTCTCTACAGTTCGGAGAACGGTTTAATATCTAGAATTGGAGAGTTTAACATTCATACACTTACATCAATTGATTTTAATCTAGATGTATTTTTCTGAAAAATAAATTCACGAATGAAAAAAGGTTAGGAAAATACGAATAAGGTTTGCAAAATTCGTACTTCTCTAATTCATTACTTTCCTCAAAAGTGAGATTGTGAAAAATGGGACAGCACATCAGATTGATGAAATACTTTTTCGACTTTTTTTTGTTTGGCTAACAAAAAAAAAAAACAAAAAACGTAAAACCTTAAAATAATATGTAACTTCCATTGTCTGAAAATCAGATATCGTTTTTTTTTCTAATTTTAACTAAGTATATGGGTAATTTCAAACCACCATAAATTTAATTAAAAATCCACCAGCTATGTTGTTAATTCAAATCAAAAAAAAGGAAATTTTTTATTTTTATTCAAATCAGATCTGAAGTTATTATTATTGTTATACATTATATTGATTTAAATAAATAATTACTAGAAACATTTTAAGTTTTTTATAGATTTTTCAAGTAAGCATTAATTATAACACACTGTTAAGTACCACTAATTATATTCTACAACAACAATAATAATAATAATAATAATAATAATAATAATAATAATAATAATAATAATAATAATAATAATAATAATAATAATAATAATAATAATAATAATAATAATAATAATAATAATAATAATAATAATAATAATAATAATAATAATAATAATAATAATAATAATAATAATAATAATAATAATAATAATAATAATAATAATAATAATAATATTATTATTATAATAATAACTATAATAACTATAATAATAACTAATAACTAATAACTAACTATAATAATAACTAATAATAACTATAATAATAATAATAATAATAATATTATTATTATTATTATTATTATACGCGATTAATATTATTATTATTATACGCGAGGCTGTGGGTGTACGCTGTGCATGCCTATAGCCTGTTTATAAGAAGGATAATAATAATAAGCATTAATAATTAATTAATAATTAATAATAATAATAATAATAATAATAATAATAATAATAATAATAATAATAATAATAATAATAATAATAATAATAATAATAATAATACGCATCTACGCATTGGCTAAGGGATGGGTCTCTATTTGGAGAAACTGAAGGGTTTTCCATGCCATCCAGGACCAGGTAATTGCGACAAACAGTTACAAAAAAATTCATAGAAAATCATGACATCAGTGGTGAGTGATGAGTATGCCATCAATCATCAGAAACAGTTGATCATTTGATAACTGGATGCTCCAACTTGGCTAACACGGAATACCTGGATCGCCACAATCTTATAGTAAACATTGTTCATCAGACACTGGCATTAAAATTAGGACTTGTAGATGAAAGGGAACATTGTCCTTATTATGAATATAAGGCCAAACCTACATTGGAAAATGTCCCCATTTTTAATACGTGCCCCATACATACTCTCACAATAGAAACACATCAATCAATACGATCAATACAAATTTGTATTTACATACACTCCCCATATATAAATACAAATTTATTGCTGCATATAGGCCAGACATGGTTCTACACTGCATTAGAGAAAAACCTGCTCTTCTCATTGTTGTCACTCACCCATCTGATCACAATATTAATAAGGCTGAAACAGATAAAATAACCAAGTAAAACCCTCTGGTAATGGAATATAAAGAAATTTACAGACTGAACTCAATAGAAATCATTCCCATTATGACAAAAGCAAATGAATTAATTAACAAAAATTTAAACAAATAGAAAAGGTTGGCTTGGATCCTAAGACACAATTCCAAAACTCCAAAAATCAATAATTCTGGAGATATGAAGGATTGTACGAACTGTGTTAAATGCACCACAGCACTGGATGAGTTATGCCCAATGGCCCCTCATACTGAAATTTTGGATGTGAAAGATCTCCGAAACAAAAAAAATAATTGTAATAATAATAATAATAATATTGCCGCCCTGAGGTAGATAATCCCCACGTCCGGAACACAACATCTACGTTCCACGTACAGGGCGGCAACAGCTGTACTCACGTACATTACATATAGCTGGCTAACGGGGTTCCGAGTGTTGTTCTCGGATACTTTCATTTTCGGCCGAATTACATCTACAGGCTGAACTTCAGGACTGGATTTCGCGGCCACCTGCAGGTACGAAACTTTTAACGATTATGGACATCGATTGATACCACCTTTAGAGCTGGCGATGTGGCGGCCACGGTCGAAGTTATTTGCAAGTATAACGGAGGCCTTTCGTTGTCCACATGCCCCCCGCGATGGCAAGCATGTAGTTAAGGTGCCCATGTTTTTCGGGGCATGGGAGCCCTGAGAACCTAGGTGTGTAGGGGCCTGGAGTCAGTGCAGAGACTGCGTATCCGCTCTCTGCCAAGACATATGCCGGTTCCACCAGAGTACCGGAACGGACCTCCAGGGTTGGTAGCCCTGGAGTGGGGGTGTACCCCGGCGGCTAGCCTAACTACAGAAGGAATCGTTCTTCAATGCTAGTTGAACAACCAAACGTGGCAGAGGGTTCACGTAAACAACCCCATCTAGAACCGGCCGTTTCGCCTGAGGCGAAACGCCGAAAGACTGCGGAATCTAGAAGGATTGAGATTGAGGCTAGAAAAAGCTTGCAGAAAGCTTTTTTCAAGAGCAGCATTCCAAAACCGAAGTATTTAGTTATCACTAAGGAAGAAGGTAATTTCTCGAAGGTGAGTCCTTTCCTCATCGCTCGAGAAATAAATAAATGTGCTGGAGGCCCTGTTAAGGAAATTAGAAAAAATTTCACGGGACTTAATGTAGAGACTGTAAATGATATACAGTCTCAGAAGATCCTAGGGCTGAAAAAAATAGGAGATTTGGCTGTACGTGTTGATCCCCATGGCACACTCAACACCTCAAGAGGTGTTGTGGTTTGTAGGGATCTTTTAAATTGTTTGGGGCAAGAGATTGTAGAGGAACTGGCAGCACAAGGAGTATTAGAGTGTCGCCGATTGAACATGAGAAGGAATGGCGAAGTCCTTCCTTCAGCATCTCATGTTCTCACATTTAAACGGCCTACTTTGCCGGAAAAAGTAAGAGCGGGAATACATCGGTTGGATGTGCGGGCATTTGTCCCACAGCCAATGAGATGCTTCAAATGCCAACGTTTTGGTCACACCGCTCTCAGATGTGAGAGACCACAAATATGCGTGTGCGGCGATGAGTTGCATGAGGGAGAGCCATGGAAAGAACCTCCTACATGCATCAATTGCAAGGGACAGCATTCATGTAGATTCAGGAATTGTCCTGTCTACAAAGAAGAGGTAGCTGTGCAGGAAATTAAAACCCTGCAGAAAGTCAGCTACAGCGAAGCCAAGAACATTGTTAACGCCTGCAAACCTAGAGCAACAACATCTTATGCTCAGGCTGCGGCTACTGTTCCTGCTCCTGCTCCAATTGCTGTAGATGAGACTCAAATTATAAATAAACTTGTGCCTACTTTGGCTAACATGATAGAGAGGATCATCGAAAACAAGATGAAACCTTTCAGCAATAAAGTATTTGTTAAGCCAAAGATAGTGATACAGCCTGCTGAAGATAAATCTGTAAAAATGAAAGTTGCTCCTGTAGAAAAGAAAACGGACGCCAAACCAGAATGTCAAGTCCGTCTCAGCGAAATCCTTAATGATAAGAAACAAGAGTGTGTTAAAGAGGCTGCAAAGCCTCCCGCAACTGAGGTGGCCTCTAAACCCCAGAGGCCACAAAATATCACACAGGGGGACGAGTGTCCCCCTTCCACAGGCGGTGACCGGTGCGACCCCCGTGTCTGGGGGCGGCCAGCTTGCCGCCTCTAAATCGGCGCCTGAAACCGGCGCCGATCCATGCCCGTCGTCGTCGGCGGCTTCGGTGGTCTCCAATTCGGAGACCGGAAGCTACACGGGCGACGACGTTCTCCACGAACACGATGCTGTTCGAAAGATGGAGAAAAAAAGGCCAAAAGGGTGGCCGAAAGGCAAACCCAGACGATAATATAATTTATAATTAGCGAGTCGATTGTACAATGGAACATCAATGGATGTTTTTCAAACATCCATGAGCTCCAACGCTTGGTACATGATGTAGACCCGATTTGTATATGTCTGCAAGAAACGCATTTCCGCCGAAATGAAAATTTTAAATTAAAAGGAATCGATATATTTCGGCGAGATCAACCGCCAAATGTAAGAGTTAGAGGTGGAGTAGCCATATTAACATCGACTAGAGCTACCACCGAAGCGGTTGTTCTAAACACAAACCTACAAGCGGTCGCCGTTAGAATGAAGCGTCCGCTTCAGGTCACAGTCTGCAGCATATACTTGCCGTATTTTGATTGGAATAAGGATGACATAACAAGATTAATTTTTGAGCTCCCCTCACCTGTTTTACTGGTGGGTGACTTTAATGCTCATAATTCTCTTTGGGGATCGGATCGAGTAGATCCCCGTGGAAGAGAACTGGAAAAGTTCCTGATGAATTCAGAACTTATTATTTTAAACTACGGATCAGGAACCTTTTTCAATGCCAGAGATGGATCGACGTCCTGTATAAATCTTGCACTTATAAGCGGATCGATAGCACTGAGGTACAGCTTCCCTGTCTTAGACGATTTGCATGGAAGCGATCATTTCCCGGTGCAAATTGTAACTGATGTTACAAGAAAAACATATCCCATCTCTAAAAGATGGTAATTTGATAAGGCAGACTAGACGAGCTTCACAGCTAGAACGATACTCCCTGAAACAACTGGAGTTGTCGGAGACGATGTCGACGCCATAACAAATGCAATACTTGAGTCGGCATCGAGATATATTCCCAAAACATCTGGGAAACTTACGAAGAAATCCGTTCCATGGTGGAACGATGAAATAAGTGAAGCTATAAAAAGAAAGAAAAGGGCGTATAACGGCTTAAGAAGCGTCCTAGCATAGAAAATCTTGTTGCCTTTAAGAAATACAGGGCGTATAAAAAACGTCTTATGATAGATTCAAAGAAACGATCCTGGCAGCAATACGTGTCATCCATCGACAAAACCACTACTGCAGCAGATGTTTGGAGGAAAGTGAAGGCGATTTGTGGGGGTAATAATTTTGCTCCCATAACTAGCCATCAAGATGAAGATGAAATAAAAGACACTCCATATGAAATTGCAGAGCTATTATCCAATCACTTCGAAAAGGCCAGCAGAACGGCCAACTACGAAGAAGATTTTCGTACCAAAAAAGAACAACTTGAAGGTCTACTAAACTTCAGAACTGAGTATAATTAATCATATAATGTACCATTTAAAGTGGAAGAATTCGCGAAAACGTTGGAAAAATCAGGCAACACAGCTGCTGGTCCGGATGAAATCCATTATAATATGATCAGGCAGCTGAATTCCACTGCAAAACGTAGATTATTAGAACTTTATAATAAAATATGGCGGGATGGAATGTACCCGCAGCAGTGAAAAAAGCTCATGTTGTTCCAGTACCAAAGAAAAATAAAAATGTAACAGATCCCAACAGCTATCGTCCTATTTCCTTGACGTGTGCTATGGGAAAAATATTTGAAAAAATGATTAATAATCGACTCGTCTGGGTTTTGGAAAAAGAAAACCTGATATCACCGTATCAAGCAGGTTTTCGGCAATACCATTCTACCACTGATCAAATGATCAGCTTAGAGGACGTTATATATAACAGGTTTATTACAAGGACACATTGTGTCGGAGTCTTCTTTGATCTTCAGAAGGCTTTCGATATGACCTGGCGTCATGGTATAATGCTCCAGATACATGAATGGGGCATTCGTGGCAATCTGCCTGTACTGCTCAGCAACTATATGAATGACCGTACCTTCCAAGTACGCGTCAACAATGAATATTCATGTGAAAGAATCTTGGAAAATGGCATACCGCAGGGTTCGCCGTTGAGCGGTACCTTGTTTACCATTGCCATTAATAAACTGATATTAGCCATTCCAGTAGAAATCAGCAAAAGCGTCTATGTTGATGATCTGGCAATTGTGTATGCCAGCAACAAGACCAAACTAGACTACGGATGTATCGTATATTCATCCGCTACAAAGTCGCATTTAAAAAAAGTTAGACGTTGTTCATAATAGCAGAATAAGATATGCAACAGGCGCTTTCCGCACAAGTCCGGCGGCTAGTCTGATGTCTGAAGCCGGAATAATGCCACTACATTATAGAAGAGAGATCCTTTTACTAAGATACGCAGCAAATATATGGGCTTATCCTGCCCATATAAATAATAAACTTTTCAACAAGGATCCTATGGCTGCATTATACGAACGTCGTGCTACCTATTCCAGACCAGCCGGAATTAGGTACCACGAATTAAGAAGTAAATACGAAATTGCCATTCCAGATACATTGGCAATTTCTACTAGAGAAATACCGCCATGGCTCTTACCAGCGGTAAATACAAGTTTGGATCTCTCTCAAGGAGAAATAAAAAAGAGAGCAGCAGTGATCATCCAACAGGAATTTTTAGCAACCTAGTAGTTACGAAGAACATATTATATATTTTTTAGTAGTTACGAAGAACATATTAGAATTTATACTGACGGTTCTAAAACCGAACATGGTGTTGGATGCTCAATATATGTAAATGGAGAAGCCCACTTTTGGAAACTGCCAGATGTGGCCAGTGTCTGCACGGCAGAACTCACTGCAATTCAGCAAGCTCTTCGCTACACTGAACACTATTGCGAAGAGAGAGTGCTAATATGTTCCGATTCTTTAAGTGCACTTGTTGCAATTCGTAACAAGAACATTAAGGATGTCCTAATTGCAAACATCCTGCCCATTTTATACGTTCTAAAACAACGAGGACAGCGATGCGTATTTGTATGGACTACGGGGCATGCTGGTATTACAGGTAATGAAATCGCAGACGAAGCTGCCAGAAAGGCAACAGTCTGCGATGATTTGGATGCATTTCCTGTAAGAGTGGCAGATGTTAAAAACCGTCTAACAAACATAGTAAAAAACAAGTGGAATGCTGAATGAAGGAGTTTAAATACAAAATTAAACTCAGTAAAAACTTCTCCTTATAAATGGAAAAGCGACTTTAAGTTGACTCGCCGTGAACAAGTAGCGGTGACCAGACTTAGAATCGGTCACACGCGATTAACAAATTTATATCTGTTAACTGGCGAAGTGAGACCAATGTGCGGTGTTTGTAATAAAACACTGACAATCAAACATCTAATATATGAGGACATACCATATATGAGGACCACAGAAAGAGGTTCCGTCTTAGAAATAATATTACTGCTGATCTGGATAATGGAAATGAAGAAAATATAGTTGCATTTTTACACGCCAGTGGACTTCTTAAAAGTCTATAAAATGAAAGTTTAAAGCTGTGATAAAAGAATCTCTAAGCGGTAGTTTTATATATATATATATATATATAAAGAAAGAAATGGTATTGATAAGTTGAAATTTTAATTTCATGGTCTTTTGAGAACCTTATCTCAAATTTTAATATCGGGGCCCTTTACACCCCGTAAGTGTTTGTGATTGTCCTTGTCTTTTATGTCTTAATGTATATTGTGAAATTTGTGTTTTTTAAATAAAATGTGGGGCCCTTTACACCCTTACATATGACGATCCTGAGGGAGATAATAATTTCTTTTAAAGAATGCGACGAGGGCTAATGACCTTAGCAGTCGATGCCCATAAAAATTCAGGATAAAAAAAAAATAATAATGTTGCCAATAACATACTAATCCAATTTAGTCATATTTGCGTGTCGAATTTTTAAAAAGTTTGGAATTTTATTTTAGACTACTTTATTTTAGACTTTGTATTTAACGTTTTCAGTTTCATGTTATGAAATTACCGTGTTTTCTGTTTGTGTATTTCCAGATGAAAGGGCTGTTATGGAACACTAAAATGTTTTAATGATGGTTTCAAGGAAATTTCTCCAGGGAGTCACAAACGTTTGCAGCGATGAGAGTAAAATAAAAAATAGTATATACCATTATTTTTATTTTCCCTTAAATTTTTAATTTTACTTTCGTATTTTCCCTCCAGTATGCAACTGTTACTTTTACTATTTTATCTTTTTATTCTTGAATTTAAAAAAAAAAAATTGCATGTTTTTAATGTAATACTGCTAATAACGTTTTTATATAGTTTCTATTACTATTCTTATTCTGTGATACATATTAATATTATTATGTGTTTACTAGTCAACAGATTTTTTATTGGTTTTAGAAGATTTCAGCAGTAAAATTTTCTTCCTTAATTGGTAAGTTCGACTAATGAAAAAAAACCCCATGGTTGAAAACAGACTCAAAAAAAATGCAATCTTCTAGATGAATCTTGGATTTTTTGGAACACCTACTTTAAGTCCATTCTTTTACACTGCTCAACAGTTCTAAAAAATTATTCGAGGAACAAGAAACCTGTCTTTTATAGTTGTATAAAATAACGATTTTAACACTTTTTGTACATGTACTTTCTTAGCATCATAACTTCAATAAAATATTTAGAAAACATAGCGGTTAACTTAAATTATGCAATTTTATCTACTCTCATTAAATTTTAGGTTATTTAAATTATTCAGTAATGGTAGCATAGAAAATTTAAAAACCATGGTATTTTCATTCGCAGTCGTTAACCGAAACGACTCGTTCATAGTTCGTAGTAATGAACATTTACACGGTTGTAATTAAAATGAGTAAATATTTATAAACGAGGATTTTCATTTAAAATTAAAAAAAAACAATGGAAAAAGTAATTCATATAAAAAGTTGGAACGTCTAAAACACTATTAATGGCCTAACTTGTCGTAACAGGACACCGTTTTCCTTCTGTATATGATACACTTATCACCGATGATAAAAATATTATTGGTTATTATTAGTAATGAATTAATCTACTTTTACAGCATTTCAGTTTAGAGCTTTAAAAGTCGTCATGTGATGTACTTGATTTTTTACCTGACATAATCGCAGTAGGTATTCAATTTCTCAGTTATTTGTCTGGTTCTCCAGTCCCCTTCTGTTTTGTTCTGGTAACATAATCTCAGAGTACCTCTTATATCCTAATTCATCAATTATAAAATATCTCTACATTTTCAGAACCAAATCCACTAAACCTGAGTAATGAGTGTCAACGTATGATTAACTACCTTCGTTTTGGAAGATTCTGCTTTTCTCTATTCAAATTCATCTTATAATTCTTCCTTCGGACTCTACACCCGATCCAACCTCCTACAATGCA
The DNA here is from genome assembly GCF_047948215.1 of Lycorma delicatula. Taxonomy (NCBI): domain Eukaryota; kingdom Metazoa; phylum Arthropoda; class Insecta; order Hemiptera; family Fulgoridae; genus Lycorma; species Lycorma delicatula. The sequence goes on along the minus strand of NC_134455.1, from coordinate 174,941,767 downwards.
TTTAAAGACTCTATTCTTTCTTTCCTTAGCTTAGGTTACCGAGTATCTTCATGTTTACTGACCTAAAGCGCTAACGATAAACAAATATCTTCAAGAATAATTTTATAATTCTCAAATCTAAATTTACATCAGCAAATATGTTTTCCTAATTTCTTCTTCTTCCTAGTTTCTACCTCTTCTTGTTCAATGACTTCGTTAGTAATTTGTTCTAAGATTCCCCTGCTTTCTGTCTAAGCGCAACATCAAAAAATAATAAAAGAATGAATAAGTAAATAAAGAACATAAGTATCTACTTATGTTCTCGTCTATATTGTTTTTAATGTCATTCTTTTAGTATTGATTTTATTCCAATTGCTTCTTCTGAAGAAAGAACGGAAAAGTAAAGAAGATATCATCGTTGCTTAAATTTCTTTCTTTACTGTAGCTTACCTTTCATATTATATTTCTACTTTTTTCTCCTTTGAAAAATAAAATTTGTTGATTCCAACTATTTATAATCAAAAGTTAAACTGAGAAAAAAATATTTTTATACAACTCTTGGGAAGGAAGATATAAATTTTTTTTTAACCCTAATATTTCTGAAATAATAAACAAGAAGATGTGAAATACAACTTAAGGTAAAAGTTCATAATTTTATATTTTAAGTTTACTAAATATTTAAAGAAAAAAAATTCATTGTAATTGTGCTGCTTGATCCCATATGCCAAGAGAAAATATAAAACTAATATATTTCGCGTTTATGTTCAACTATAAACGATTGCTTTCTTTTTTATAAATTAATATGCTGTGTCTTTATCCAGAAGTAGAAATGAAACACTCTTAAAAAAAAAATAAATTATTGAAGTAGTAGCAGTCTTAATAATACTTTATTAATTTTTCGTCAATAAAAATAAAATCGATTCACTCTTAAACGTGTTCAAAGGATATTTAATCCATAGACCCCCACAAGCGATCGTTCACCCACCATGTGAAAAGGGTTAGCGAGAAGGCAGGACGAATGGTGCAGTGTCTGGCTAGGTTGCTCTCAAACATTGCCGGACCACGAGCATCGAAAAAAAGGTTTTATTCACACGTGGTCAATGCAACACTTCTCTATGGCGTTCCGGTGTGAAAGAAGACCATGGCCGTGGGGCGCAATAGGAGAATCCTAGAGGTGGAACAGCGTTGCATGGCCCTCAAGGTAGCATCAGCAATGCCTCGGTGTTGACAGAGGCGGTGCTGGTGATCACGGGGCAGCCACCTCTTCAGCAGCTGGCAGAGACTTTGGGCCACCGTGGAGTTCCCAAGGGGAACATGCATGCGGCCCTGTTCCGAGATTGGCAAACTAGGTGGGATGCGTCCACCAAGGTGGACGCACCACTTTATCGCGGATATAAAGCCGTGGGCCAGTCGGAGGTTTGGTGAGCTGAACTACTGGCTCACACAATTTCTAGACCGGCCATGGGGTCTTCCGTGCCAACCTGTGTGGTATGAGGAGGGGGGATGACCCCACTGCCCTTACTGCGGCGAACCGGATACCCCAGAACACGTGGTGTTCTGGTGCCCGCAGTGGAATGAATACCGCCTAGCTTGCTCGGCGATTAACTTAGCTTGCTCAGCGTGAAGAACATCATCGCCACCATGTTGCGAAGCCCGAAGAATTGATACCATTGTAGAGTTCGTGGCGAGGATTCTTCAAGAGAAGGATTGGGGGACTCGAGGATGAAGGGTAGCCCTCTGCGGAGCTGCCGTTCGCACATGCTTGCACGAGTGGGTGGGAGAGATGAGACACGGGGACTCTCGCACCCCCGAGCGAAAAATACCGAGTCCCGGCGGGGTGACCTACTAGGGGTGTCCCCGTTAGAGGCACCGGCATAAAGCCCGAGTCCCGGCTTCCGAAGTGGGGACCCAGGGATGGCATAGCCGGGCCTAGTGGATCCTATTCTGTGGGTTTGAGGCGGACGCAAAGTGAGATCCGACCGGCCGAGACGTGGAGACCCATTAGAGTAAAGAACATTACCCTAGGCTAAGTAATACTTAACTGCAGAATTCGGTTCGGGGAGAAGAAAAAAAATCCATAGACCCACTTCTTTGAAATTACGAACGTTTCGAAAATTAAAAATGTATCTTAATTTATGCAGTTTATAATATTTCGTGAATTTAATCCTGCGTATATGCAGCCTAACGGAAGCTTTTCTGATTGACATTTAGGCAACCAAAAAAGGTTAATCAGCTTCAAGAATCTTTGCAAAGAGTTGTTTATTTTCTAAACTGCAACAATTCTAAGCCTACCTGCACACCTATCTATAATACCTCCAGTTCTTTCAAATTTAATTTCCAGTATAATCAAGTATTGATGTATTAGAAATTAGGCAATCTATCACGGAATTTGTTTTTTTTTCAGATGACAACAGAATTCATATTATATTCCATTAGCAACCCCATCACACTCTTTTACTTTAGTAAAATGTATAAAATTAATATTTCTAAAATACATGCTGCTTTTGTCATAACGTTTCAAGTGTACAATAATTTAGTCCTTAATTGATATAATTTTTATAATTACAAACTCTTTGTATTTTTAATTAATATTGAAATAAAAATTAATACTTTTGTAGTAGGGTTCAATATTAAAGTAATTCGTTGATATTAAACGTGAAGACATCAAATTACAACTGATGAAATTACTTTTTATTAAAAATTTTAACAAGAGATTATATTCATTGATTTTACTAATAGAAATCTGATGTGGACACTACATGACTTCCTTGTATGCCTATTGAATTACATATACACATTGTTTTAAAATAAAAAGTACATAAAATTTAATTGATTAATAACTTCTGATATTTTTCATATTTCTTTTTAATTACTATTGCTTAATTATTATTTGTTGTAAAAGTTTTTTTTTACAATCAGAGGTTAATAATTATTAATAAATCAATATATTTAAGTTTAAAAAAAAGTCGGAAATGAAGTTGGATTCGAACCGATATGCTTTCCCCTTGTAAGATTCAAATATTCATTAATAAAAATTTTATTATATTTCTATAACTCTGGAACCAATGAAAATAGGACTTAAGATATATTGTTTAAAAGCTCTGAATGAGGGCTTATTACTGTAGTTTAGAAAAAGTTCAAAAATCCAAAAAATTTGGATATTGGATTTTTTGGACGCTTTTGGTCCAATCGATTGCAATCAAAAGGGGAGATGCACTGCTAGATTTTACAACAGTCTTATATCAAAAATTTCAACATCCTACGGCTAATCAATCGATTTTGAGTTATGCCAGATACATACGTACATCGAACGTTCGTACGTACGTACTGACATCACGCCGAAGACTAGTCAATGTGGATACAGGAATGGTCAAAATCTGAAAACCGTAATTTTTCGCGATCACAATACTCTCTTTACTTCGTACAAGGAAGTAAAACTGTAACAAGGAAGTAACTGTTCTTTTTTTATTGACAATAAAAAAAGAAACTTTTTGAAACAAAAACAATAAATTCTAATCAAAATATATCCTTTTTTATTGTTTAGCTATACATACCCCACCGACACAAAAACGTGAAATTCTAATTCGGAAATATTTTCATTTTTATAAGTAGGTGTAAAAGTAGGCTACACAGTAGGTTCCCGATTTAATTCAAAGAATTTCCATGAAAAAATAAATTTCTATAATCATAATTACTGTTAATTTTTGTTTTTGTTTAATCTTTGGGTACACCGTTGGGTATTGCTTCAGAGGATGAGATGAATGATTTGTAGCGTGGCAAAAATGCCATGCCTGACCGGGATTCGAACCCGACCTCCGGATGAAAGGCCGAGACGCTAACACTCGCGCTACGGAGTCCAGCGTAGTTTTAAAATTATATATCTATTCAGAACAACGAAAATAATAATTATTAAATAATAATCAAAAATTATTTCATATTAACTTTTATTTTAAAGTGAGATATACTAAGAACAAAAAATTTCTCATTTAAGCAGTAAAATCACAAAAATTCATCAAAACTTATGGGAAAATGAACAGAAAGTGTAAAAATATAGGCTTAAACAATCAAGAGTAGCTTTAATGTAGGACAATATCTGCTAATAAGAAAGAATGTTTTGGAATTAGATAATTTTTAAGTATCTGTAAGGAATGCATGATGACAATGAAAGATTTGTATTAGGAAAGTTAAAACGGAAAAATACGGTTTTGAAATTGTTATTGTGTCACTGAAGAAAACTGAAAATTGGCTAAATGAATAAAACATAAAATAATGAAGTCTGATTTACAGAATTAGAATATTTTTTCCTCCAGGAAATGTAATCACAACAGGGCTTGAAAATGTAGTATAATAATAAGGAAAATTCTTGAATTGGAAGAAATTTAATAAAATATTAGCAAAGAATAGAAACAAATTGATTTACATAATCAGTTAAAATATGATTGTATCTGCACCTCAATTATAAATTTTTTTCACGGTTTTAACTTTTTTCGATTAAATTCTGTAAAAAAAAATGATTGAAAGTAGTATTTCAAATATGTAATATCATAAACAAATGAGGAACATGTTTCTTTTCCTGAATTTCTATCCTTTGTAAACTTAATTGTACAAAATACTGACTACACTGATAACTCTTCAGTAAATATGAAATTAAGCTTTTTGAAACTATCTATGAAAAAATTTCTACGATTAAAATTTAAGAAACTAGTTTGGATTTTAACGAGTCAAAATTATTAAAAATAAAAATCCGAAGAATGCTTGGTTTCTTTAATGGCAACTGTTTCCAGGTTTATTATGTGAATTCACGTTTTTTTTTTAAATTCAATAATTATATGAGAGACATTGTATTAATATAATATTTATAATGCTCTTAAGCTAGTCTCAGGTATTAATTAACTATACAGATTATAAAGAAAAAATATACGATTCAAAATAATTTATAGAATCTCATTTCGCGCAGAGTGTTGGTTGTCAATTAATCAGGATTATACCAGAATAATCCTTTAAACAACCGCAACGATAATAACCAGATGGATTTAAATGAATATGTTTATTGAAAGAGACTTTTGTAATCGTTTATGTGTGAATTTTCCAACAGGTAAACAATTCAAATTCTTTTACGAATGAATAACATTCTTTTAAGATTAGTTTTTATAAAAACTAGTATCTACTCTTTGTTAGAAAATATAAAATTATATTTATTTAATTTTATGTTTTACAGCTATTATGGGTAATTATTTAATATATATATATTTTACCATGTAAATGTTATATATAAGCTGATGTGAAAAATTATATAAGAATAGTGAGGGTGAACGGATGAAAGTAAGGTGTAGAATTTATGTTTGACGTTGGCGAGGAAAGACAAACCGAAGATCCTACCCATTACTATCACATATCCTTTTACTTCACACACTAGTTGCTTTTATTTCCGAGTCCCTCAGGAAAGATGTACTACTTACTACTCACACTTTCTGTGACTGCGAACAAACGAAAGGCTTTTAGAAAATTGGAAAAAGTCAATACCGATATAAATAACCTTTCTCTTTAAATTTATCTTCTTGTTACTCGAATTTTGAAATACTCTTTATATTTTGTTTTAAAAAATGTAAAATCGTATTATTAGTTTATTTTATTACTAACGTAAATGTAGCATGAAGTTACAGTAGAATGAGTATGAGCTGACACAGATACATTAAAATTTCATGTGAAAAAATGTTTTAATAATTTCACCTGATTATTAAAAATAAAACATATTAAAAACGTCAATTTTTATAAAATTGGTTTGGCAAAATAGGCCTATCCATTTCTACGGTTGTAAGTAATGGTAATGCTAAATTATGAACTAAATTAAAAAATTCAAAAAAACTTTAATAATTAATAATTTCATTTTATTATTGATTGTTATGCAAATAGAATTCTTTTGTTATTGAGATTTTGCAATTTATTTACTTCTGATATTTTAACAAATGCATTTATTAGAAATTATGAAAAGTCTTTTACCATATTATATGTTTGTTGACTTAATATTGTGCTTTAGTTGTATGCGTTATACAAAAGAATTGTAGAATACCTTAATGATGATAAAGAACTTTAATATAAATTCGTTACTTAATACATACTAAAATAAATAAATAAATAAATTATAAATTAAATTTCAGTACGGCTGTTACTTCTTATATTTTTTAAAAATTGTATCTTGTGAAAAAAAAAAATAGTTTAATTCGTTAGTTTAAATGTTTGAGGAATAAATAAACTTTTTCAGTTTTCTTCCTAAAAATAATATTTTCGTATAATTTTATCTTTTACAATTTTACTCTATTCGAGTAAAATTATATCGTTTTTTATTTAATCGTTCACGGAAAATTGCAACGAGGAGATGAATAGTTCACAGCTATTAATTCTCTTAACTTAATTAATTGTTATTAAGTGTTGATGTATCAATTATTATACATACAGAATAAATATAATTCATAACAATATAAACTATAAATTATAGAGAAATCCATTTAATACGGTTCACTGATTTTTATAATTGAATGCAATATGATAAAAAAAACTCAAAAATTGAATTAAATATAATTTTAAAATTAAACTGACATTAAATACGTAAAATAATATCCAGTTGTGAGTCAGTAATAACTGTTCTTATGAGTCTGTTTCCAGTAGGAAAAGCAATTTATGACAGAACATGTATCAGTATAATTTATATGTATAACAGTGACAATTAACAATATTTGTTACAGACTCCTATCTAAATCAATTGTTTTGACGAAGTATCAGTATCTTTAATTGTAGAATCTTTTCAGATTTTAATTGAAAGAACCTTTTAATTGTAGAACCTTTTCAGTTTCCAGTTAACTGAAATATTTTGACTATCGAACTATTATTTCTCAAAAAGTAAAACAGAAGAAACAAATCGAAGCACTATAGAACAAAAACGATCGGAACCAAACTTTTTCAAGGATGTATTCAAACAAACTATTCTTCTTTCAATTAAGTAAAATACGAAGCATGAGTCGATTAATACATAGTTAAATACGTAAGTAAATAGTATAAAAAAATAAATATCAGCGGAAAAAACAGCTGTTAATGCTGAGGTGTACAATATAATGAGATAATTACCGTAAAATTTATGAAGATATTAAAATAAAATAATACTCTGACCGTTATAGAGTTATTTTAAGATAAATAGTCGTATTATTCAAATTAAAAAGTGTTTATCAACAGGACAATAAAACATAGATATAAATTTACATAAAAAAAATTCAACTTTATCTAAATCTATACTGTATATTGTTTTTAAGTGTTGATGTATCAATTATTATACATACAGAATAAATATAATAATTGTTAAGAATAACCAATCAAGACTGAAGTAGATAAAGAGAAATTTTGCGATTTATCTGAAAAACAACCTCTTACCACAAAAAATTCTACTGCTTTCGAGAATAATTATACTAGAACAACATAAAAACAGATTACTGTTAATAACTATCAAACGTTTCAAATTCATTATCAAAATTTTTAACGTGACTAATGAAATGGAATTATACAAGAAAAACTATTTAATATTTTAAAAAATCGCAATAAAAAACACCAAAATTCTTTAATAAATTGTGTAAAACTATAATTATTAAGTAAATTTATACTTATTATATTTCATTATTAAGTAAACATATCTATTACTTATTTTTATTTTTAAAAAAAATGAAAAAATTGTCACCAGATAAATATTATGTTTCCAATTACTTTTTTTCAATTATCTTAATGATAATGAAAAGTCGAAATCGCTCCAATTGTATTTTTGAGATTTTGTAGCTAATTAATTACGTTAGCTAATCATTATTTTTTTTTGTTGTACTAAGTCAAAAATTATTATGATTACGTTCGGTAAAATAATTAAAGAGAAATTATAATAGAAGAAAAATCCAAAATAGTGAAAATAATTATAATAACAGTCAAATAATTACATCAACAGCGTCAAAAATAATATTATTAGAGAATTAGTGTGATTAGATGGTTAATGATAGGAGGGAGTAGAAGATGGTAAAGGTATAAGTTAAACTACTAGTAGCCGGTGAAGTAATGCTGACAATGAAAAAATGTTTCTTTTGCCAGATAAAAACAAAAAAATACATTACAACTTAAATACACTTAACTGTAGAGAAAATATCTTAAAATTATTTTTTAAAGCGTTATATTAGGCAGACAGATAATAACTATATTAGAATTCTAAATTTTACTAATTTGATATTAATTATATTTACAATAAATTAATTATTAGACTAAAATTCTATTATAAAATTACAAAATATACAACGTTGCATGATGCATATTACATCACTTTTATAATAATTTAATTAACAATTTGTAGTAGAATAGATATTGATTGAGTGCCATCCATGTCAAATAATTAAGTAAATTAAACAGGTTGCATTAAATAGTAGTTTTAATGTTATTTATATTTCTCAACTGAATTAGTTTTATATTTTTTGTTATTCACATCCCCTTATTCACATTAATAAGTTAAAATATTTTATGATTAATATCATAAAAAATATCATTGCTTATTAATATAAGCAATGGGCAAAAGATGACATTCCAAAAAACTTTCTACATTAATCTCGGAATGTTATTTTAAAGCATTTTCAACTTCATTTAATTTAAAATGAAGTTGAAAATACTTTATAAAAAAAAATTATTTTATTTTTATTATTTTAAAATTTTGATTTTCTTCTTTGTTTAAAACATACTAGTAGTACTCTTACTTCCCTCTATTAAGAGAATAATATGTACTGTATCTCTTAAGAAGTATAAAACGTCCCTTCAGAGCCATAGTTAACCGAGAGGAATAATTTCTATGTTTTTTTATTATATTGTAACATCCTAAGAAAAAAAAAGTAACTGAATACTATCAGTAATGACTCTATTCCTCATGTTGAAGAGAAAAATAACTGCAATTAATTTTCAGGTAAGAAACATTACTCCTAACTTCATGTTCATTTTATTGCAGAGAATTGTATAAATTTAGTATCAGATATTAAATTACCTTTTTTTTCAATTAAAGAATGAATCAGCTGCTACTAAAGATATGTTTTATAATTCTAACATCGTTGAATATGTTCTTTACTTTAATAACCTATGAGATAAGTAATAAGTTACTTATTGTTTGTTCTTTGTCGACTGTTATTTTTCCAAAAAAAAAAAAATTGTCACAACGTAGCAATTATTTTCTCTATATTGTTTTTTCTTCGTACAGATACTGCACCTAATTTCCGGCCGCTAAATTATTTCGGCTTCCAGTCCTGCTCTGTGCTATGTATTGAAACTTAGAATTTAATTTAACTTTATACACGTCCTACCGAAGAAATAGTACAAGGATTTTAATAGAGTTTCCAGTTAGCTTTTCTGGTTTAGAAACATACACCTTTGATGATTGTGTGTTAAGCGACGTCATAAATAAACTATAGTTTGTAGTTGGTGATTATCAAAACGGATTTGGTGAACCGAACGGAAAATGATAAACCTGCCAAACTTTATTTACCAACCATTCGAATCGATAAGGTATTTAGTTATTTTCATTTCTCAAGTACTGAAGGATATTTACGTCGATTTTTGGTTTTATATTTTAAAAAATGTACCATTTGTGATTTAAATCGATGTCAACATTTTCAGCATGTTAAGTATTCTCAGTTGTGTCAACTGTTATTCTTTCATTTATTACTTTTCTCTTTGTAATTCTTATGTTGGAAATGTAACAGTTGCACTTTTATTTTTAATCACTGTGATGTTTACCTTTTTTAATCGATTGTAAAACGTTGTGACTTTTTGATGAAATCACTTTAAGTTACATTTATTAAAGATTTTAACGTGTTACAGTTGGGAGAGATGGATAAATTTGAAGTATTTATTAAATAAAAGGCAAAAAGAGTTTAGTTTGCAAACAAATCTATAGCCTAAATCTTATAACGACATAAAGAAACGTGTGCGGTCACGTTCCGGAAGACTACACAAAAAAATAAAATTAGATTTATTGCTTTCCAATAATGACATAACCCAGTAATGATGTTTGCTCTACCTATAACATTTTTTTTATAAAGTACATATTATTTAGCATAATATGTAAATTCTTACAGCTTAAAGCATATCTCTTGAAAATACTTCGGTCGCTTCTATAAAAGATCCAAATTCTGTTAAAGTTTTTCATAGAATTCGTTATATATTTTCAAAATTATAGTTTCCCTAAATGTATTATGGTGTAAAAAATATATGTTACAATGCTTCTAGTTTCAATTCCATCTTCTTTGAGAATTTCTTCTTTACCCCTGCTGTAAAATAAATAAGGTTCCCTTTTATTTTTTCCAATTCTCTCTTTGGACAATTATAAACCTTTACAAGAAAATTATTTGTATTCTATTTTTAATGTTTCATTCTTATACTGAGCCCACTGTTATTAAACAAGCATTATGTCCTGCTTTGTGGTAGAACTCTTTTGATTCTAGAATTACTGGCTAAGTTCCTACTTTTATTGGAAATATTAAACTTTTTAAAAAAAAACTCAAGTAATACTCGAGGTAACATTTTGAAATGCACTTGAAGAATTTTCTGGATGTGGATCGGTTTGGGATTTCTTTTATTTGTTAATTTTAGCTTCTTCTTCCCACTGCATTGAAAAAATTCTTTACTGTAAAGCCAAATTTTTCTAATTTGATTCCTAATACGGTTTGTTTTTCCGTTATAATAAAAATTTGTAAAAAAAATTTGAATCAAAATTTAATTAAATTTAAATTTAAATAGTAAATTAAAATATCCAAGAACAAATGTGGCACTACTTTCAGTTTTTAATAAGAGGGATCCATTCAGATTTTGATCAGAGTTATCAAAATTGTGTCTGTTTTTAACTAATCTGCACAATGAATAAATTAATCTTCCGTCATCTGTTTGTTGAACAAATAACGTTTAATATTTTTTCCCTTAATAACCATTTTTCAGTCTGATTATTGTAATTAACTGTTAAAAATTCTTGTGTTCGATTCAACTTTTTTACATTGGGGATGATTGCTTGGTGATCACGAAACTATAGCATTATTAGTGATTTCATAATATATATTTTTTTACGAAATTTGAAAAAAAATATTTTTATAATTCTTTAGTTCCCAGTTTGTTTTAGACAGTATTTTTTTTTTAAACTTGAGGAACATCAGGAATTTAATAAGTATTATATAAAATAGTGTAACTGAGTATTGTGTTCACACAAAGTGTTGCGTTACTAAAAAACCACCCAAAAAATTAATTAATTCAGTCATTGATAAAATTTCAACAGTAATGAAATAACGAAAATTTACAGAAAAATTTTCAGCACTGGAAAAAACTTATTCTTTATTGAAATTTTAATTTTATGGAATGATATAACATAGTTGAAAATACTAAATTAAAGTAAATACAATAGAGTAAAATTAAGTAATTTTGTATTTTATTTAAAACTTAATATAGATTAACAAAAAGCATGAAAAGGTTTATGTTTATATTCGCATTTTTAAAACCCTGAACTGTTTAAGAAAAAAGTTATTTTGTATTAGAAAGTTACGTAATTTTAAAGGTTCTATTTACGAAAAGAATTTTGAAAACCTTGTTACACATATAATTTAAAAAACTTAATCATACTAGGGGTTTTAACTTTTAATTAAGATATCGTTTTTAAGCTAAATTTTATCACTGTATAGCTAATTATCAGGAATAATCTCTCTACATATGGAAGGAAATTACGCGAGATTTGTATTAACTACAAAATAATGTAATTCTAAAATTAAGATAATTATTTTTCAAAAACAAAAAAATTAATTTTTACCGATATAAAATTTAGAGTAAATAAAAAGAAACCTTACATTCCTATACTTTGATTGTAAATTACATTTACATTACTACTATTCTTATTTATATTTTATTAGATTTCATAATTTTTTTAGCTAATATAATTTTAGTGTAGTATAAGATAACTGTTTAAATCCATGTTATAAAAAGCAGCTACATTCCTTTCATTTCGCGTTGTTTCTGGGTTTTGCCAAAATAAAGCCCATATAAAATGGTGATGAGGAAATACTCATCTTTATTGAATTTTTAAAAAAGAAATAATAATAATTAGGTGTAATTCTTACGCTACCTGCTTATCATATCATACATAAACCGCAGTTGAGTATGACTAGAACAAAGGTAATGTTAGGTTAGCAAAATACCATGACGGTTAGAGCTTGGTGAATAACTGAACACTCACTGACATGATACTGCCGAGTGGAGGCAATTCAAACAAGAAGGTGCTCTCGCTGATTACAAATTACGACTGACACTGCTATTCCCTACGGAGGAGAAATCGTTATGCCAGCGTTTAGACAGATGTTGAATATCAGAACTACTGCTTACATTCGCTAGCAAACGATATTTTGAACCGTTCGAACGAAGACTTCACAATTTTTGAGACATATATCTGTATTAAGTAAAGGATAAAGTGCACAGAGAAGCTTTAAATAGAAAATAAGGTCTACGTGACTACAAAATAATATACAGAACCTATCCGACAGGTAATAGCAGCTTGCATCCTGCTCTAATTTTCTCCTAATAAATTACTACACTATTAATAAGTTACCCGGCTGTCCAAAGGCCTTTCATCGACTTATAGTCTGATAGCGTCAGCTACTAGTTAACGAGTTAATGTCACATTATTACTTTTCAACATATTTTTGTATTTATGTGGTGTTTTCGACTGTAATTATCTATTTAATATGTCATCGTTGTTTTTTTGTTAACTAACAAAATAGTGTGAGTGAAACATTCATTAAAAAAAAAAACAAGAAGCTCTTTCATGCTAATACTTACAGGAAGTGAAATTTTTAAATTGAAAAAAAAAAATTGAAGTAGAATGATGTATATGAATGAACTACTTTGAAGCAGTCGAACTGTAAGAGTACTGGACTTATAATTTTTCTTCGTTATTGAAATAACTCTAGTATTCATTATTTTTTTTAAGTAATACATTACTTTGAAACTTATAATTTTACTGAATATCTTGCAAGGTGATCCGGTAATAGACATAGCTCAGATATTAATAATTTTTGTTTTTAAGAATTAAGAAAGTCAATTTTTTAATAACGTTACGATACTTACTACAAATATAGAAATATTACGCGTACGGATATCTGTATTTATAAAACAAAACGTACTGACTGACTGATAATCAACGCCCAGAAAAACTACAAAAGATAAATTGATGAAAATTTGTATAAACGTTATATTCTTACGGTGTAAATGCACAGCGAGCACCAAGCGCCTGAAAGAGAAAAGTGATAGCCAAGCTGTGACGTCGGCACTCCTGTACGCTGTGCCGTTTTTGGTAGCCTTCGATAGAATACAAGAGGAATTACAAAAAAATGGCTAGTACACATAGAAGGATGCTAATAGGCGTGGTCTCGGCGTACAGAACGGTGTCGTATGAGGCGTTATTCGTGCTCTCCGGTACACCTTCAATTAACCTGATGTCCAAATGTAGAGTAGACAGAAATAACGGACTATCAGAGCAAGATGCCAGAAGCAGACTTTTGAATAGTTGGAAAGACAGATGGAGTCAGGATGGACCGGCAAGCAGAACTAAAGAGTTGATACCAGATCTACAAGCATGGCTCAGCTGGAGACACGGGGATATGGATTATCACATGACGCAGTATTATACAGGCCATGGCAATTTTAACAATTACCTATAGGCAGAAGGCAGGAGCCGGCCTGTATGTACTGCGGACGCGATGATGATGCGGAACACACGTTCATAGATTGTAATAGATGGGACCAATACAGAACGGATTCTGGTTTTGTTGAAAAAAGCACTGGATAACCACGTACATGTTACAACGCATTGATAAATAGAATGAAGTAACAGGCTATATCAAAAGAATCTTAAAGACTAAGGATGAAGATGAAAGACTACAGGGCTCTTAGTGTAGAATAGGGAAGGGTGGACAGCCCCAGCGGTGAGAGTCGGCATGCTGAGGTGTGCCGATTTCAGTGATCCGCTGGAGACTCCAAGGGAGAGTAGGTAAAAATAAAAATAAAAGAAATGCTGACACACGTTGCGATAGATCAAGGTATGACGTGAGGTCATCAATTTCAGCAAAAAATCTCAAAAGAGCCGACCGGCGAGCCGACCTGCCATGCCGGATATTAAGCCGGTAGGCGGGGAGGCCCGTTAGAGTATAACGGACACTCCCCTGGGTTGTAAAATACCAATCAGTCGATCTGACCCAGGGGAGGAGAAAAAAAAATGCAAATAAGAAAGGATTTTCTTAAATTCAGAATTTTAAAGGGGTAAAATAGGGTAACCTTAAATTTTACAATTTCTCGAATTTTTCGGTAACAAATGAAGATATTAACTTGATTTTTGGAGTGTGTAATCTTCATGTGATATTTAAAAAGCAATTCCTTGATTTCTTGAAATTCAACCTTGAAAGGGGTGAAGAAAGATAAAAAGATTTCGAACAATAATTGCGAATTTTCCCCATTTCCGACTATACTAAACGAGATATTCACTCAATTTAGGTTTGCAAATTCTCTTCAGATAATTATCACTTTCGGGCTTTTTGAAGGGGTAAAAAAAAGAAAGTATTTTTATATTTGACGTTTAATGTTACTGCTATTGAATCAAACTTTATGAAATTTGGTAACATTGTGATGGCAACACTGGGGAACAAAAAAGTAAATTTTTTTTGTTTCAGGAAGAAAGATATGCGATTCTGATAGTATTTTTTCTCTAAATTCAAATACGATATCGGGTTTTCCCCTTACGCAGGTTTCCAAGAGACAGGCATTTATAATTTTAAACATTTTAATACTTTCTACATTTTTATTTTTTATTAATCCTAGTTTGATGTGTAACGGAGGTAGATACACATTAAGATTACAAAATGGGCTATGTTTCACATTTTTCTATTAAGGGATGAGTGATTCGCATTTAGGCCATTTTTTCTAATGAAATGGTTTTTATGTGCCTACTATCCTATTCACACACAAAAAAAAAATAGTACTTTGTGTAACCAGGCTGCAGACCAAAAAAAGTGCAATTATCTTCAAATCACCGCAAATATTTCATTCATACACTGCACATTGAAACATTTCCAATATAAATTTAAAGTTATTATAGGTACCTTTCATACTAGCAAAGTGAGTCACAGATACTGATGGGAATTTATTGCCATTATGTAGAAGCACAGCTTTCAAACTAACTTTAGAGGAATCAATGAACAAGCGCCATTCTGTAGGATTATGTTCATTATAAAGTGTCTCCATAAGAGAAGAAATGTTATTAAAAAACACTAAGTCATTTTTTTCAGAATAATAGTCTTTAAATTCAAAATTACGATTACGATAAGTACATATCTATGTATTCTTTTATAGAAGATTCCATTCTTTTAGCCGGAAGCAAGTACTTCACATGACTTTAAATCTCGTATGAGATCATTAAGAGTTTCTTGAGTCAGTAAATGAGGCTTTGTTCAAAAGTTGTTCCAGAATCTGTTTCTTTTTCTTCCTTACTTCCATCAGACTCTGAGCTCTCTTCATCTAATGTCACATTTTTTGGAGGCTTTGGAGTGGGCAATTCTTCCCAGTGTGGAACTGGTCTCATTGCAGATTGCAAGGTAGGGTACACCACTGTATGTTTTGATTTTGACATAATCCTATTAATGTTTGTTAAGCAGAAATAACAGTCGGTAAAGCGATCTTTGGGTTCCCTTCAAATCATAGGGATATCAAATGGCATGTGGCGTGTGCCATTTTTCCATGCAGTGAGAAGCCTAGAACAAGATAAACAACAGGTATGTGGGGTTCAGGTCCTTGTTTGGTCCTCGACTTTACACCCAAAATAAAGTTCATAACACATATTTACTAATGGAGTACATCACTTTACCACATACGTAACAAAAATTGTTAGGATGATTTAAACAAACTCTAGGCATTTTGTAACTAAAGACTAATTAAAAAAAAAAAACAAACTTGTAAATATGCAATACACAATAATTCAGACACACAAAGCACTCACAATGACGAGTTTATTGGTTTACTACTATCTCACAACTGGGATCGTTCTGATTAAAGTGTGCCACAGTAGACCATTTTTGTTAATGTCTATACACATCTGAACCTGCACAACAGTAACAACGTCTTAAAATATTTAAACAAATTAAAGTAACAAAAAAAACTGTGGGTGATGGAGAAATTCTGAAGGAAAACAGGATAAAAACTGCATTAAGTACACGTATTGGAACTCCTGAGACAAAAATCATTTGACCATTGTAATTTATGCTTGTAATTCGGATTATGTATTTAGGAGCGAAGCCGTTTCAGGAAATCCTACGTTTTTTATAAATTAATAAAAAACCACAAAAATCCCTTGCCTTGCAATAAATCATTGACTGGTTTTTTTAAATCATTTTATAATTTATGTCAACGAAATACTACAACTTAAACTGAATTACAGTAAGTAGTAAAAATATATTTTTTTGTGTTCTGCTATAAAATCACTGCTTCTATAGTACTGAATATAAATTTTATATTCTGAAAATCTTTTTGATGGGTAACGTAATGCTCACTCCTGCTTTTTCGGGGGGTAAGAATGCCCCGACTGTAATTCCTAGAAAGAAAACGTCACTTGCTTCTTCATTGTTTTATGAGCTGATGTTACTCTTCTTTTTTTATTTTTGGCAGAAATTAAACTTTATTTTATTCTAAAAACCATTTTATTATTAAAAAAACATATTTCTTTTTGAATTTATCTCTCCTTAAACAATAAGTGGAATCGAAATAAGCAATATATATTTGTTTTAATGGAATTCAATATCTTTAGTGGATTTTTTTTTTTGTTTTTTCCATATACAAATAAATGATTAAGGTGAATTACACGGTGTTATTTTAGGTATCAGATATTGTAATAATACCCGGTAGAGAATTCTGCAAAAGCACTATTTATTGACAAAATATTTAATTTTTATTTGATTTTATTCTAGTTCTGAGAAATATTTTACTAAAAATCATTTTTAGCAACTAAATCACAAAAAACTATTCATGCAAAATAGGGAATAGGAATCCTATTCGAAGTTTTACAAGACAGTTTCTTTGAAAGTTGTTAAAATTTTATTTTTATGTTAACCCTCTTCAGTAAAAATTATTTGCTAAAACACAACCTCAACTGTTAGGGTGGGTCGGAAAGTTTTCTTCTTGACGCAAGCATGTTTGATAAAGCGTGATCCTTTAGAAGTGGCGTGCTGCAGATTTGCACATGCGCGCATATAATTTCTTGTTGTGGTAATAGAGTAAACGAAACAAGTTTTGGTAGATGTACAAAAAGAGTTAGATTCCACTTTACTGGATTTTTGTCCCTTGGTTTTTAAGGTAAAAAGTGGGCTGCTGAATTTAAACTTCTTCGTATTTAACTTCAAGCTGTTTTTTACTCGGGACGTCTAAAAACCCCTACGGCTGACGAACTTATCAGAAAAATCCATAAAGCTGTATTAAATGAATGCCGACTGAAGGCACGCGAGTTTTCTAACATTGCAAACATCTCGGTAGACAGTGTTCACTGCATTTTAGATTTTGTTTTGGATATGAAAAAGCTTACCCCTCGATGGGGCTGTATTTATTAACGGTTAACCTAAAACACATTTATCTCAAGGGTGTTCAGACTTAAATAAATCTAAACACCCTTGAGAAACGTCAAATGAATTTCAGCAGTTCCGCTGAAATTCCTCGTTTTATTTATGGATGAAATTTGGATTTATCATTACACGCCAGAAAGAAAATATCGGGTGGGAGCAAGTGAAACTGCGCCAAAGAAAGCGAAAACTATACCGTCTGCAGAAAAAGTCATTGCTAAGGTTATTTGGAATTCTCTCGATGTTCATAAATTGCCTTGATAAAGGCAGGATTATCAACTATGTATTACGCTTCATTATTGAATCGATTCACATCAGATATGGACTGATGGGTGCTATTCATTTTAAACGTTCATTTCTGACCAAACATAAAATGCTCATCACCCCGATAATGCTCCTGCCACACGTCTCTGGTTGTTGCTGCAAAAGTCTATAACCTGCTCTTCTACATGCACCGTATTCGCCAACTTTGGAAAGTAAAGGTCTAAATTTACTGATTTGTAAGATGACTACAAAGAAAAATGTCCTGAAAAGGCTTTTCTTCTTTTTGTCAGGCCAAGAACTTTTCGAACGTCCATCATATTAAGTTAGGTTATATTTACTTAAACACCTAAACTAAATGGATACATATTTTTTTGGTGACCAAAATAAATGTTAGCTTTCTTATCTAATTAATGAAAACTTTGAAACAGATAGTTTAGTATCTACGACACAACTACAAACTGAATACCATTTCCTTTATCTCTCTACTACGAATTATTGTTACTGTAACTAGAAAATAAATTTATATTTTTTTCTACAAATTTTACTTCGATCAGAGAAATATTGTGTCAAGTAGTACACAATATCATGATTTTTTACAAAGTGAATGTAATTTAATTTTAATAATACAAAAACATATTTTCATTGCAGGAACGATTTTATTAACTGAATTGTAAACAAATTAACCAAAAGCTTTGGGTATAATTATCACATATATGTGGAGTTTACAAGTATTACAAATTGTAAAATCTTAATTGTATTATCTTTGTTATATTTTTATAGTTCATTATGTAAATAATACACACGCAGATATACAAACTAAGTGTAATTCATGAAAAGTTTTGAGGAACTAAATGTATGTTAGAGAGGAAGATGTAAATTTATTATAGTAAGCATTTGAATGTAACGTGCTCGTACAGCGTGTGTGTTTTAACTTGAATAAATACGCCTATATATATATATATATATATATATATATTTCTATAGTGAAAAGAGAATCAACAACATACATTTCCAACCAATTGCAAGTATCAACTATGTTTACTATTTTATGTGAAAGGTGTCACACTAATTAGAGAAATGACAAATTGTAGCTGTTAATAAAATAGCTTGTATTTCATTCTTTTGTCCCAAAAGGTATGAAATTATTTCACAAATTAAACTTTTTCTAGTCTATATGTAAATCGGAATATCCGCGTGGATGTATATCGGTATTGAAATTCGCTTAAAACTCGGGAATCTATGATGTGAATCTACGATGTGAATTAATATTTAACCAATTTATTTAATGATATTCATAAAGTATTCAGGAGAAACTTTGCCCAGACAACAGAATTATTATGTCTGTTTTAACTCTCAACAATAGAGTGTCATGCAGTGTCATTTCTGGTGACACTTTTAGTTTACTAGAACTGATTAAATCAGTTCTGCTAGAAGTAACAAATTCCCGGATAAACTTTAGTTTTGTATTTTGTTTTAATTATCAGAATCCGGTGAACTATTCTTCAGATATCAGATATTTTTTTAATATAATGTAATCGTTTTAGAGTTTCCATTCGTAAGCCAAAGTAACTTTTCATAACTAGTTTAACTAACGTATGATCAATTTGTAATATCTTATTGTAAGAACCGTGTTTTATACACATTGTTGTTTATTAAAGTATTATGTAAAATAAAAGTTTTTGATTTTAGATTCCTTTAAGAAAGATTATTAGAAGAGTTATTATTAGGAGATTTAAAACCACCTGAAAACTTCTGGATAATGAAAATCGAGTTTTCATCATCCTTTTAAATCAAAATCGAGTTAAATCTTAGAATATAATTTTTTGGTGTTTTTAAGTGAAACTAATAATACAGCGTGAAGTTTCTTTGGAGATTTTATTTATTAAAATCAGTTATCTTTCCTCGTTAAACCTGCTTCCCCTTAGTGAAAAGTTTTTAATTCATACTTTTTGATGCAATTTAGCAAAAGATTTCGTTGACAAAATGAAATTTAAAACAATTTTAATTAAAAACCTTTTTTGCTTTCTTGTACGAAGTAAAGAAAGTATTGTAATCCCGAAAATTTCGGTTTCCAGATTTCAACGGAAATCTGGAAACCATTTTGACCATCCATTTTGACCATCCCTGAATCCATTTTGACTAGTTTGACTAGTTTCGGCGTGACATCTGTACGCACGTATGTGTGTATCTATGCATGTATGTATCTCGCATAACTCAAAAACGATTAGCCGTAGTATGTAGAAATTCTCGATTTAGGCCTGTTGTAACATCTAGTTGTGCACCTCCCGTTTTGATTGCAATCGACTGGGCAAAAGGTATCCAAAACAGCCCAAAATCCAAAAACTTTGGATTTGGGCTTTTTCTTAACTGCAGTAATAAGCCCTTATTGAGAGCTTCTCAACAATATATCATATGTGGTACTTATTTTCATTGGTTCCAGAGTTATAGCCAAATAAAATTTTAATTAGTGAAATATTTAGATCAAGGGGAAGGCACATCGGTTCGAATCACATTTCATCTCCTTTTTTGGTAACTCATTTTTTAAATATAAATATATTGATTTATTAATAATTATTAATCTATGATTATAAAATTTTAACGATAAATAATAATTCAATAATAACCATAAAAAAATATATGAAAAAATATCACAAGTTATTAATGAAATAACATTTTTTGTACTTTTCATTTAAAAAAATGTGTATATTTAATTTAAAGGCGTACAAGGAAGTGATGTGGTGATTACATCAAATTTAAACATTAAAAATCGCCATAGCATCATCATGTAGTTTGATCCATTTACAACAATGATTTTTCAAAGTTTTAATACCTTCATTTGTCCAATTCTGCAAAATAAGCGTCTGTCTTAGATTTGAACTCATCTTTTGAAGTGAATCTTCGTAGAGCGATCCATTTCTTCATGGTTGGGAAGAGAAAGTAACCGCTGCGAGCTAAATTTGTGAACAAGGCGCATGTGGAAGAGTAAATCATAGAGTTTTGCAGTAAAACCTCCAGACGTGTACGCAGGAGCATAATTGTTGTGAAACCTCATATTTTTTTGGACAAAATGTGAACGATTGGTTTGAATAGCACCCTTCGCTCCATATCTGATGTCCACTGCAGTACAGAAGTGAACCGTAATACTCCTCAGTGAGGGTCTGGCCTTTTTCCAGGCAGTCTATGAACACCACACCACGAGAATTCCAAAATATCGTAGCCGCAATTTTCCTGCAGGGGAGACGTTTTCCGTTTCTTTGGTGCACTTTTACTTGCTCCCATCTACTGTTTGATATCTGGTTTTATTATTGGTGAATGTACGTTTCATCCTCTGCTATGCTATAATACAAATAAAAGATTAAGCGGAATCGCATTTAAGTATAAACATCCTTGAGATTTATTCAGACGAATGCGTTTTTAATTGACTGTTTTCAAACGCAGCCCTATCAAACGGAAAGCTGTTTTACACCCAACGATTTGCTGAAATTACAGTTATCTTGATAGACAAGATAACTGCAACTGAGAATGATTGAAATGAGATTAACAAGCAACTGTCTTGATGGATAAGATAAGTGCAATTTCAGAAAATCTTCTGTTGCTGATCATTTTATACGGCATAGTGAATGTTTGTTACGGTTTGGTCGGTCATACCGATTTTTGATTTTGGTTTTCCGAGTTTTCATGATTTTGAATGAATGCACAACCAAATTTAAATTCAACAGTTCACTATATTATCGTTGAAAACAAAGGGAAAAAATCCTTTACAATGTAATCTAACTCTTTTTGTGTATCCACTGGAGTTAAAAACCTTTTTAAAAAAATTATTTTATAAGAGCTCGAACTTAAATTTTTTATAATTTTTAGAAAATGTCAAATATTGTTTACTTTACTCGATCGCCACGCAAGCAAATAAACGCACACTTCTAAAATTTTTTGGTATGTCATGTTTAAAAGATCATCTTGACAAATTTCATAGTACTCTTGCTATGTCAGGCCGAGGACTTAACGAACGACCCTGCTAGTATACACGAATATGTTATTATAGTAATGTAATACTATATCTTGTTATTATACTAGCGTATTCATTATACTACCGTATAATAATAACAAGAAGATATGCATAATTATATTAAATAAATAAACAACAAAATTAGGATACACTGTCCCGATGAAAACAACCTGTAGTCAAAATTATATATTCATACAACTGCTACTTGTGGTAATGCCAGTATGATTGTTAAAATGTTATTGCCAATATGAATCTTCTATACTATTAAATAAAAAAATAAATTTGTAATAAAACAGTTTTCTGAATAAAAATACCTTTTGTACCTCTTATTTCTATTTTTACGGCTTCTATTTTCTTTAAAAAATTAAAAATTACTTACATTTAATGCACTTTAAATTACTTCTTTTACGTTATGTAAAATTTATAGTCGCAATTATTATTTTCAGAATATGACAATCTACAATTTAATAAAATTGTTTAACAGCTGAATAAATATTTCATGAAAGAATATAATATAAAAAAAAATTATTAAGTTAAACAGAATCTGTAACATCTGAGCTTCAACAAATATTTGTTTATTGGATATTTTTTTATTTAAAAATGCCACTGGTTTAAAAAATTAACTTTGTTATACCACGAAAAAGCCTTTCCTCTTAATCTATCAGTGGTTTAGTTAATTTTTGGTTCGATTTTTTTAAATTAAAACTTAAAAAATATCTCTGTTTAGTATTTCTAAAGTATCCTTGTAAAAAAAGTAGCTGTTTAGTAGTTAAATTCTAATTTATGGCGTTTGTACTCTTAATTACTTGGCGAGAGGAAGGTGAAAAAAATGTGTATATTTTAAAGCTAATGAGAATTTCTAACTAGTGTCGTACAATACCACCCATATAAAGCCCAACGCAGGGTAAATGCATAGAAAAAATTGGGGGTAAGAATGTAAATGTATATTCATAATAATTTTTTTTTTTATACTGTTAAATTCTAAATTACATGAGTTGCTACAATTTCCTGAAACTTGTATTTTTGCTAGTAGGATTTCAGTTTTAAGTACCATTATAATAATCAAGAATTCTCTATGATTTACGCATGAATAATTTGCTTGTTGACTTTAAATTAAAATTATATGGCTTAAATAATATTTTAGGCTAAACCTGCTTCTTTTTACATAATCTACCGATTTCTACAGTTAATAATTTAAAATTTTTAACAGAATGCATGTTTTACCTGTTTTTAATTAGTACTTTGTAAATTTAAAGACCATGAAAAATCCTACGGTCAACAATGCATTAATTCTCCTTGTAAATAATTGACTAAAACAAACATTAAATTAAGACGTAGGAAAGATATTTATTTCTTTCAGAAGAAATTAATTTTCATTCTTCAAGAATTTATCATTTTACATGTTAGCATAAATTCCACGCTAAAATTGATCAAAATAATTTCCTATTATTAATAGGAACATTTTTCAGGCCATTGATATTATACGTCAACCTGAGAAACTCGATGCAACATGTTTATCTATATTCAAATTCCGATATTCACGATCTATCCACTGCAGTTCTGACCTATTATCAAACACATTTCTTGACCAAACCCTAAATAGATTACTCGACTTCCCAGTTTGAAAAAAAATCATTTATATTTGTAACTACAATCAAAGCCCTAAAATAATCTGAAAATCTTTTCATACGACAGAAACCTCCTTCTAAAATTATGGTTCAATTAGCTTAAAAAATGGATATAACGTTGCAGTTTTACTATTTTAGAATTTTATTTTTAATTTTATTTCGAGAGAATTAAAATATTATACCTAAATCGTTTAGTAAATTATTTTTATCAGTTAATATTTACAATTAGACAGTAGTGATTTCGATTTATTACTAGTGCAGGAAAGAGCTATTTTAAATAATTTAGTTTTTATTTGTAAAATAACACTAGGTTATATCCTGGCCGGAATTTAAGATACGAACCCACAACTTTCCAGAGAAAGGCAGTGAAGCTACTACTCCACCATAGAGGTAGGCAGATTTCATTATTATCATAAAATATTGCACATTTGGAAAACGTCAGATATAATTAAAAAGGAGAAAGAAAAATTTAATTAAATACATAATGAATAAAAACGATATAAACTAAATAGTATTTTTTTAACGGAAAATATCAGGATAAACAGTTCGTCAAAATGTAGGTTTATTTTATTAAAACGAAAGTGAATCTAATTTAGATGATGCTTTTGTTCGACCTGTTTCCTCTACTCTACTTGTATGACAAAGATAAATGGATCATCTAATTAGCTTGTACTCTAAAACAATCACATTTGTATTACAAAACAACGATCTTGAAAATATGAAGCAACCTTTGTGAAAAGGTTTCCAGTTATGAACGTTAATTAAATTTCTCTAAACAAAATCGTACCAAGATAAAATAATATTATTTTCATGCGCGCCTGAAGGAGATAGATTTTTCTTTAGTTAATAAAAGCAAGATATGGATAATATCTCAATTAAATTATAAAAATAGATTCGAGAAGAAAAATCGAAAGTATTTTGTTATTCCTACGGTCATACAGGAGTAAACATGGATGGTACACTCAGATCGTATGAAAATCCCGCGATACATGATATAATTTAGGAATCTTTACTACACAGGAACAAATGTTTGATTTTCTGGAGAAGTGTCGTCAACCAGTTTATGGAATAAATAATAGCAGGGCTGCAGAAAATTTTTACAGTATAACCTATTGGAGCAAGTCCCCCTATGAAAAACTGTACTGAATTTTAAATCTGAAAAGGAATTGATGCATATATAATGCAAAAAAGAATAATGAGAATGAAACATAAATAAATTATTTGTTTAATACAGTATGCAATGAGCACCAACACAAACCTTTTCATGCTACGCAGAACATGTACTGACTGGCGAAATGTGGAAGTGAATTTACTTTTCTCCTACTCGACGTTCAACAATCATCATCTCTGACGCTCTGCGCTTGCTGCTATCGTTGCACAGGGCGTTTCATTGCCATTTTTGAAAAAAACGATGGCATAATTAATTAAAAATGAGTAAAACTGAAATTAAGTGGATATATTACTTAGTAATTATTTTTTTATAATATCAGTAGCATTAATTTAATGTTTTAACAAAAAATTAAAGTTTAATAATTAGTATTTATTTAAATTTTGTGACATACACCTAGGTCTTTTGCTTTTATAGTATACATATTAGTATATTTTTAATAATTTCCTTTTCCTTACTGTAAATAATCTTTCCCACTGATCAAAGAACAATTTCCATTACTTTATCGCGATGATAAATGATATGCAGAAAACATGTAATACACAAAACGTACAGAAGTTTAATTACAAAATAATGATAACAGTAATAATTATGCTACCTGCTAAAGAAATAGACCAGTAAATATTATTTTTAATGGCTTTTCAGTACCTACGAAAGTAAAGCTAGTTTAACCTAAACAACAAACCTGTTCCGTCAAATTCAAAGAAGACAGTAAATGGGTATTCATAAACAAGCAAAATTTAATAATAAAAATAATAATAATAATAATAATAATAATAATAATAATAATAATACTGTCATAACTAAATAAATAAATAATACTGTCATAAGTAAAATATTAAAAATAATATACACAAATAGATTGTTGGAACATGAAAACTACTATGAAAGATGTGTGATTATAGACATGAAATAAGTGTCGTGAACGACAGGTTGAGGAAACATAGGAATTTGTATTTAAGTGTATACAATTTTATTTTATAAAGATTTTCATTGTTATATAATATTAATTTTATTATTTAACAATGTAATTTTAATGATTATATTTATTTTTTACTAAGTAATATAAGTTCTGAATAATATAGATTTAACTACTAAATTACAAAAGAAAAACTATTTGTATATATTAAAAAAAACACAGAAATAATTCTAATGTCTCAATATTATTTTAAATATTAATAAAGTGGTACTTTATTAGCGATGAAGTAGATTATTTTATTAAAAGCTATATAAGTTAAAAAAAAATATGTCTGACAATCTAAAAGTTAAAACGAAATTGTATTTAACAATGACTCCATGATATTATGCAGAAAAAATTACTGAAAATTGTGAAAGTGATCTATGAAAGCTGCGTCGCAGTTTTTGTAATTGTTTGTTTACAGATAAATTGTTACTATTTGGTTGAAAGCAAATTATATTCCCTATTAATTTAATAAAACTCTACACTACATCGCTTGATAGCTACAATGAAAAGGAAGTTGCTTTTTAGAAAGGAAGTTAGGAAAATTGAGAAAAGTAATCAGAAATGGAAGGAAACTTTACAGGACGTCAGTAAAAACAGGAAATACTCTTATTCCGGTCACGATGCTGGTTATTCCCATGACAAAGTAGAATAGAATTGAAAAATCTTTTCCTCTTATTAAAAATATTACAAATTAAATACATCAGAATTTCTTATTTTTTAATAAAAGAAAAAATATAACAGCATTTAAACGATAAACAATAGGATAAAAATTAATACTAAAAAAAGCAATAAATATGACGAAAATTAAACATTAACAAAATGAAATGGAGTTAAAATAAATGCATACCGAAATTAAAAAAAATGTTTTCTTTAAATTTTTATTTTTTGAAGAAACCTACCAACAATTTTCTAATTTTCAGGAATTTTCTTATGAAAATTAAATACAAAAAGAAATTGAACGATTTATTTTTTATAAATTTAATGGTTTTTGATATTATTTTAATGAAACAAATGTTTTTGTAATAATAAAATATTATTCTCTCTTAAAAATTGTATTACCTTCAATTGTCGTTCTTTGATATTCTTTTCCAGATTGTAAATGGTAAAAACCAATTCCAATGAAAGTCAATGAGCGTCTCAATTTGATATTCCTTAAATATAAAATGTCCTAGAATGTACTTGCAAATTATATATAAAATCTTTAGACTACTGTAAGTTTCTGTTATATTATAAATGTTTATAATGTTAAGAAACTATAATATAACATAGCAACTGTAACATAACTAAACTATAACTATATCACAGAAAGATATAAATTTAATTTTATTTACTTGTTGAATAAAAGTTACTTAAAATTTAATACAAGTTATGTTTACTTAAAACGTTTATGTGAATTAATTGCAAAGAAATTTGAGTAACGAAAATCTACTGCTACTGAAGTTTTTAAGATCCCATTATAATATATTTTCACATTTCCCCTTTCCATTGATTTACTCAATTAATTAATTCAAATGTAAATTTTTTTTATAATTATTTTAAGTTTGAATGAGAGAACCCTATCTTTTAAAGCCCGTTTTTGTTTAATTCAAAAAAAAGGTCTTTCAAAAGGGACGTTGCCATAAATCATCCGTGTAGAATAGAATCCTTTCTCACAATCTTCTGAATGGGGAGTGGAAACTATTGTGCAGTGACAGGAATATTCTATGTAGGAATCCACTTTTACGGGTTTTAGATACTTGATAAGCTGCAGCGTTCTTTACATCTAAAAAAGAAAATATTTCTGCATTTTCTATTTTCTATTTTTTGTTCTTTTTTTTATATAGAATTTTATGCATAGTATTTTTTCTTCATTTAAAATCTAATTTTTATATGGTATTTTACACGAGACAATATTAAAACAATAAAACTATTTTACGAATTACACAATATAAAAGTGAATATTAAACACAAATTAAAATTAATGATATTTTTCAAGAATTTTTTTCATTTTATGAAAAACTTCTAATCAAATTTAAAAGTCAACATTTCTAAGTTATTACCTGCAATATTATTGGCTTAATTACGGGATTAATTCACTTATAATTTCATTTATCAACTTTCAACACGTTTTTATATTTACTATTTTTTTTTACTATATTCACAACTAAACTATTAAAATATTAATAAATGAATAAATTAAGATGATATTTGAATTAAAACTACAGGTACCTAACAGGGGTATATTGTGGTACCCTTTAAGAAGTAAGTTTTTTTAATTTAATTAAATTAAACCCCGCCATTCCTTTTTTATAACAAATATGTAGCCTCAGTGTCTACTAGCAAACATAGGGATCAATAATCAAGATATCAGTATTTTTACTTAACTTATTATTTGGAATTGGGTGTAAATACTGACTGATATTTTATCTTAATACATCTCAATACACAGTATCATTAAATGATCTTATTTCATCTTAAAACAAAATAAAATTTCAACTGCATTATATTCATTTAGAACTGTGGAACGGTATAAATATCTTAATAAATACATAGGATTATTAAGTTTGTTTTTAAACAAACCTCATTTCATTTAAACATCACTGCAATATGATATTTGTCATGTCAGCGTGAGTAGCTTTTTGTTTTTAGGTATAAGCTAGTACATTTATCAGTGAAAAGCTTAATAATTACCAATATAAAGCATAAAAATTATGAGAAATAACTGCAAAGGTAAAGAGATAAAATATCAGACTAAGGCTAAGATAGTATCTTAAAAATCAAGATCACTGATTACTATGTGATCATTCATTCATGTGACCTGATCTCTATCCTCATATCACTATTTCGACTGGATTTTTTCGGCCACCTGCAGGTCATGTACTTTTGAAACCGTTTTTGGAAAGAACTTATACCACCATTAGAGCTGGCGATGTGGTCGCCAGGGTCGGTGATTGCAGATATAACAGAGACCCTTACGTCGTCCAAACGCACCCCACGTTGGAAACCATGCAGTAAGGTGCCTATTTATGTCGGTTCATGTTATTTCTGAAAGCTTCAGTTAACAGGGGCCTGTGCAGTGATTGCGCATTCGCTCTTTGCCGGGAGATATGCCAGTTCCACCGGAGTAACAGCTCGGATCTCAGATTGGTAGCCCTAGGGGGGGGGGGGAATGTACCCCGGCTGCTAGCTTTGCTACAGAAGGGATTCTAGGTAAGTAAAGATACAAATAAACTTAGAAAAGATTTCATAAGTCAACAAGCTTTTTTTTTAGGAACAATGCACCCAGACCAAGGCATCTCACGATTATGAAAGGGAATGGCAATTCCCAGAAAGTCAGCCCATTCTTAATTGCTCGGGAGATCACCAATTGTGCTAATGGTTTTGTCAAGGAAATAAGCTAGAGTTCCAACGGTCTATAAATTGAAACCGGAAATGACAGTCAAAGCCTAAAAGTTCAAGTTTTAAACAAGATCGGTGAGTTCCCTGTGTTTTTTCAACCTCATACTCTTAACCCATCGAAAGGAGTATTTGCTGCAACCTTCTTTTCGCCTACCTCCTCGCCACTTTATCTTGTTTGCCGCAGTCGGCTGCTTTCTCTTCTTTATCCAAAGATAACGTGGAGCAGTTGCTTTCTGCTCTTGCGCCAAGTCTTGCTACTATGATTGAGAGAATCATAGATATTAGGATGGAATTTCCTCAGCGAAAGGTACCAGTAAGCGCCGCAAAGATGCAGCCACCGATGAATTCTGTGGAAAAGGTTGTTAAGAAAACATTGGAAAATGCCAAAAACATCAGTCGTTGTAATGACTTTAATCCTAAGGTGTAACATACAGGCTGACAGGATGTGTAGAGGATCCAACAATGTGTATCTCTACTGTGGAACTCAGGTTACAGGGCGACTTGTTTAAATGTAATCCAACACACTCTTTCTATACTTGGAAAGTATAGAAACCAAAATAACCAGCGACGGCTTAGGTGTCGTTTAAACTCACTTAAACCAACAACAAGCACATCTCGACCCTATAGGGGAAGACACCCGCCTAGTGATGTTCCGGTCGCCACAACCCCCCCTCAGTTTCTAGCCCTGTTGGGCTTTAACGGGAGCAATAACAAGCACAGAAAGAACGGGAAACAAACAACCACAACCACGTATACTAAACTCAGCCACAGATGTTTTCCGGGACGATTGGTTACCACCAAAGCTGGCACTCAAGACAGCTTACAATGGACAGATGCCATGAATAAAGCTGTAATTTCTTATTTCTACACCGTTAACACTCTGGAAACTATCTCCTCAGTTTACAGACATGAATTACTGAGATGATTTTTGGCCGAATACCCACACCTTCGACTACTCTTCACCGAACAGAGAATAGTCGACAAAAAGAGAGAGTCTTCGTAAAAAAGAACCGCCTTACATCATAGAATTTAAAACTGTCAAAACACAGTAACAATTGAAATAAATGCGGTCCATTACAATAACCAAAGTACCACAACAATTAGCAATATAACTACACACACACACACGCACGCACGCACGCACACACACACACACACGCGCGCGCGCGCGCGCGCACATAACAAATCACTTAAACACAACCAGGCCCATTCCAACAGAAACATAGCATCTTAAACCAACACACAACAAACTAATGCCTCCCCCCAAAAAATTCCCAGACATAACTATTACAAGTTATACAATCCACTTACATAAAATAACTAACAAAAGTTACTAACAAAAGTACATAAAATATATATGCAGCGGCAATTACCACACACACTGAATGAACAGAAACTACCATAAAGGCATAGAAACCCTAACACCACAAAAAAACTTAGGTGGCAAATAAAAATTGAAAATAAAATCATGAAAAATTTAGAGGGTAACTCATCCAATTCGAAATGGCAATACCTCAAAACGCATTACAATTGCTGTGATTGTCCGAAATTAAGTATGAAATTCTGGATTGTTACTATAACGATACAGAGATATTCCAATTATTACTTTCAAGTTTTTCCTAATAGTATAATTTTATTAATTAAGAACTTAAATTCTAAAATTAAGAATTCGAATGCCACTATATAACTACTTATAAAATATTAGACGAATCTGAAGAGACCGAGTTAAACCGGATTGAATAGGCATTACCAGAAAGAAGATACTGAACAGAACTAAACCAAATACAGTTCGGTTTTTTAACGTTTCAAACCACTTTAAACAACTCTGACTTTTAAACAATTTCTGGTTCTGATGTTTTAACTTTAGTTTATATCATAGACAACAGTTGTTTATGATGTTATGATATTAATTATCAGATTATGTTATAACAAAAATACGAATTATTTATTTGAAGCAAACTTTTCCAATGTGTATTTAACAACTCCATTCTCCGGCTTAACTAAATATAATTTTTATAACTTCTCTTTTTTTTGTCTTCAGTCATTTGACTGGTTTGATGCAGCTCTCCAAGATTCCCTATCTAGTGCTAGTCATTTCATTTCAGTATACCCCCTACATCCTACAACCCTAACAATTTGTTTTACATTTCCAAACGTGGCCTGCCTACACAATTTTTTCCTTCTACCTGTCCTTCCAATATTAAAGCGACTATTCCAGGATGCCTTAGTAAGTGGTCTATAAGTCTGTCTCTTCTTTTAACTATATTTTTCCAAATGCTTCTTTCTTCATCTATTTGCCGCAATACCTTATTTGTCACTTTATCCACCCATCTGATTTTTATAACTTCTCAAAATAACAAAATTAATTCTCTACTTACGAAAAGTGTAAAAGAAAATATTTATTCCAAGGTATATATACTACAAAACATGTGAAGATTTACAGTACATTAATTTTGTTTTATAAATTATAACTTAATTTTACTACGCATCTTTGAGTTATTTAAAAAAATAAATAAAAATTCTTGAATGTACTGAGTAGGTAGGATTAACAACAGAATGTTAAAACACACTGACGTCATTATTAATCAATATTCCCATTTAATGGATTTCCTGCTAGTGATTTATTTTGAAATACGAATAATTTTAAAAACATTGATACATCTTTTTATAATTTGACTGTAACATGTTCATTCTAACATAAAGCCTATAATGTATAAATAAACGTTGTGATTAGCTAGTGATTGGTTAATGCATTAAATAAAATGATACTTGAATCTAGTTATTTTATAATGTAAAAGTTGTAATGTATAATAAAATAAAAGTTTCAAAAAAATATTTCATTCACAGATGTTTTAAAAATACTTAAGAAATGAGAACTGTTACTTCATGTTTGCATTTTTAATAGAAAATTAATTTTATTAAATGGGCTAATTTTGCATTAATGAATTTATCACCTATGAGAAAGAATTTAGAGCCATTTTATTCTAGTGTAAACTGATAAATGTTTATGTTATGCTAGTTGTGAAACTTTTGTAGAACTTTAAACTACGGATAATCTCCTACTCATCTTATACTAAAGTTAAAGTACGATTACCCACCCATGTCCAAATACTGTCACCATTAATTAATTTTCACTCTTTTCAATTTTCAAAATTCAGTTCAATTCTAGCTTTTCATATAAACTTGATTCTTTTACAAATGTAATATTTCAATAGAACCACTTTATTTATTATTTTTAAATATTATAAGAAATTTAGGAAGAAACTTTCTAAAACTCTCTAACATAATTTTCGCTATAATTTATTAATATCAAAGCTCACCACCAAAGACCAGCTCACCACCGATGAGTTAAACAAACTCATAAATAAAAAGGTTTAAAATTTTCTTCTTTTCTAATGACATCTCTTGAATTTTTGCGTTTTTACGTAGGTGCATTATTATGTTTCGCACATAGATGAAACAAACTACTCTGAGAAGAACCGCAGTACTAACGGAATATTCAAGGTTCCTTCCCTTATTTTTATTATTCTTATAATTTAATTAATTTTTGCCTAATGATTAATTATAATGAATTGGATAAATTTGACTTTTTATTATCTCCAAACAGAATAGAGGCACAAAGACTGATAATATGAAGAATTTTAAAACGGAAATTTGATAGCGTCTCAGTTTCTAAAAGAATGGGAGTTTACTTCAACTCGTAGGGAACAAGTATAAGCAAGGAAATCTTACTTTTTAGTCGATAGAAAATTTGTCAATATATATATGTATGGATAATTGTAATTAAATGTCTATCTTCATTATAGGGAAATCGAAGTAAGAAGAGAAGATAAATTATTATTTACAACTTCAAGAACAGTTATTAATCCAAGTAATTTTTGTTTATCAAACAACCATGAAATATGATTTATAATTGCGTGTCCACGAGGATGGAGGTTAAAATAATTTAATAGCTCAGTATACCGATTAAGGTATATAAAGTAAGTATAGCTTATGACCCGATTTTAAACCTTAATACGTGATTTCCGTAACTAATAAGTGTAACTAATAATGTTAATAAAATGTGAAAAGAATGAGGTTAAACAAAAAGGGATAAACTTTAGATAAACGTTACGTAAAATTGAACAAAGAAGGGACGACTTTGAATAGATATTGATTAAAAAACTTCAATGGCAAATTTGGAAAACTTTATATTCATCTCATGCTGTTAATTAATGTCATTTACTTTTCTCATTATAAACTTTTGGTCTCGGAAAAGTTATTATAATACTACCAATAGATATCAATATTTAATACTAACTAATTGAAAACTTTCATGCTACAAGCAAATGCAAGGTTTAAAAACGTGCACAATGATGCAAATTTGTAAAGCTTAAAATTATTAGAAATATTCTTAGCTTACTTAGTTTTTCAGATATTTTTCAAATTTTTTTTGTATAAACACTGATTTTTATTGTAGTCAATACCAATTTATACATTGATTAGGTAAAATCTAGGTTTTTATTTACAAAAAAGTTTTGATTTTTCCCAAATTAAATAAAACAAATTGTTTACATTTACATATAAATTATATAAACGCATAATCCAGTAACAATAAAATAATTGAACAAACATTTATAATATCTTAAATAAAATAAAATTAAACAAGCGGTTATTTTAATAGAAATTTTCACGAAGTTAAATTTTAAACAAATAATTTTAAATATTTAGTTTATTGGATACATTTTTAGTTTATCTTTTCCCATGGTAACTTTAATACAAATAGATCATCCTTAATTAATTCAGTTGATTCCGCAATACTAAATAAATTAGCACAAGCAGTTGAACAGAAGTTAACGACAGTTATAACTGGTATATCCATTTTTATACATATTATGCAGTGTACGATTTTTGGTACGACCCAAACCACCGCCTCAGTAAAAATAAATTCACTGCAAAATTCACATCTTGCTACTGGACCTTTTATTAAATATTCGATTAAAGTTTTGGGCACACTTGGTGTAAAGCCGTCTTTAATAAAGTGCATGCTAAATAAATCTTTCCTTGATACTATTTCAAAAACTCTTCGAAGTGTTAATTCGAATAATGTTGGGAAAAATTCTTCTTCCATTTTATAAACGCTTTTATACATGTCATTTAAAATAAGTAACTTGGTTTGACTCCCGACATTAACTTTTAATACAGTATTATTGATTTTGTCGACATTATATAATTTTATGTCTTTTCTAAACGCCATAATATTTTCGTGATTTTTATGACAGAACCACCTATCGCATAATTTGAATGATATTTGCTGCAAGTAAAAACTATATGAAACGTAATTCAAATATGAATTTTGAGAAAAATCTAAATGAATTTTTCTTGTAAACGGTAGTGAAGGTAAATAAAGTAACTGGTTATGACAGACCGTTAAAAATTCCAAATTTGGAAGAAGTGTTAAATTATTTGCCATTTTACGCAAGTTATTTCTTTCTAAATGTAGAGCGTACAATGATTTACAAAACGCAAGCGTCAATGGAATTTTTTCTAGTCTGTTATTTGAGAGTTGTAAAACAATTAAATTTTTCAAACAACCGATTTCATCTGGGATTTCTGTAAGTAAATTGTTTTCAATTGCCAGGAAATTTAATTTCATTAAATTTTTTATGGTTCTAGGTAATGACGTCAGACAATTTCTTCCGATGTCTAAACACTTCAAATTTGTTAGCAAACCGATTTCGTCAGGTAAATCTACCAAACAGTTATCGTATATTGATAAATCTGTTAAATTTTCTAATTTACTTATCCAAATTGGTATATTCTGTAAACAATTATGTTTCATATATAGTTCTTGTAGATAAATTTCATTTTCAAGGAATTTCGGAAGACCTTCAAAGTTTTTATTGCTGTAGTCAAGGAATGTGAGGTTTCTTGAAGGATTTACGGTTTTTTCATTACCCTGATATACCATATCTGATTTTTCACCGACACATCTGAAAAAAGTTATATATATTATTGGGGAAATTTACATAGAAATATGTTTTCTACAATAGTTGTACCATATAATTAAATTATAGAAAGAGAAAATAAATTTCTATATTTTAACAGAAAATTAATATTTATAAATTACGTTACAGTATGTTAAAATATTTTACGGTATGTTTTAAAATAAGATGTATTATGTATTATTATAAAGAAATATTATATATTATTTGTAAAGGAAGACGGATGTAATAACTGTAAGTAACATTGAATTTGAGCCAGATGTATTAAATGAATTATTATTAAAGCACTAAATTTAAATGAAAAAAATTAGCTGGAACTTAAAAATTTAGAAAATATAATTATTAAAAATTTAACTAGAAATGTTGTGTGAAAATAATATTAATTTTTTAATATAAAAAAAATTATTTACTATTATATTTAAAGAATGAGTGGGACAATGTATAAAAATATTTTTTTGAGAACTTGCAGAACTGTACTACAATTCTCACTATAAAAATGTGAATACGGTTAGATACATTATAACAACTTATAAAAACGTTCTAATATAAACAAAGTTTATATTACAACGTATGTACAATGAAATATGTAATGCACAAAATATATAATTAAAATCCAGCAATTATATGTTAAAATAAAATATTTATTAAAGTCAGAAAGATTGAAAATAATTGTATTAAATAATAATGATATATAATATATATTTAATGAAATAAATATAGAAAAGGTACAGCATTCAGACTAATCGAAAAAATTTAAGACATTAGAATTAGAAAATATAAATTTAAATAATTTTTCATCGGTGAGGAAAAATAATATTGTTAGAGGTGATATATAAATTTGGGTCATAATATATTTTATGTTGATTGTAATTTCAAAATATGTCGGAAAACACCTGTGACTGTTGAACCACCCCCAGATGTTTTATTTTAGGAGGGAGGAATTATGTTCCTAAAGTCCTGATGTATTACATTCCGTAAGTCACGTGTGTTGCCTATCGGTAGTTTTCAGGAAAACCCACCGTGAAAATAAAGTGCAGCTGCAGTCTTTGTCTCTTTATTTTAATTGTAATACTGTAATAATTATTTAGTACTACTTAAGATCTCACTACGTACGGATATGTTTTTATATTGTACTCGTTCGTTAAATTAATAACGTCCTATTTTACACGATTGCACTTTGGGTGTAACTTAATAGTAGAATTATTTACTTGCTTTATTTTAATGAATTTCCTAAATTAGCGGTGTGATAAAGGATGCTAAACAGTACGTAATATTTTTACATCTAATGTAAATACGATTTTTTTTGTTTACATACAAAATAATAATAAAAAACAGTAAGCATTCTCAAAGTACTACTTGTTGATTCATTTTATTTTATAAATTCTGTTAATCCGAAACAACTTCCTACAAAAATTATGATTTTTTTGTACTCATCTTTACAGAACATTATTCCTAAATTTGATGCTTCAAAAGCTCTTTATAATTATATATATATATATATATATATATATATGGTCTACTGTAATCTCAAAATATAGAGGTTTCATATCTGTTAAATCTCATCTTTCTATACTTAAAATAATTCTATAGTTTCTACTGTTTTAGTTGATAACCAATTTTCATACTATACGATTTACAAATGTAGATATTTTATACATATATTGATAAGCGTTAATGAAATATGGAGACACCGAAATATAGACTTTTCAACAATTAAGTATAAATAGATAAGATAAAATTTATCAAATGGTCGTACTTCAAAACGATTTTTTTCGATATGAGATCTCTATTTGGGGTGTACTGTATACCACTTTTTAAACTAGCTGTTAAAATTACTTGCTGGTCACCATTGTTGTTTATGATTATTCCTAAGCAACAACGGTGGCCCTGGAATATTTTACGCCAGATTTGTCTACTTTGTAAAATTTCCTTTAAAATAATACACCACAACCCTATCCTTTCTATTTCAGAAGTATGAGTTCACCCTCCATGGAGACCTTCCCATGGATGGGTGTGGTGTTCCCATACCAAAAAACAGGTCGTTTCGTGGTAGGAATATTTGATAAATTTCATACTTCTTTCTCTGTTTAACTATTCAAAAGTTATTAAAATATTTCCATTTTTTATGTATATATATATATATATTTTTTTTTTTATTGAAATTAATTTGTAAGATACAGTAAGACGAATTTTTCGTAGATTAAAGAATTATCCTGTGTTACGCAAAAAGCGTTCTGTCTTCTGAGTTTTACAAGGGGGGGGGGGGGAATTAATGACAACCTTTTCTTGGTTAATATTAATATTTATATCTATGTCAATAAAATACGAAAATACCTTTCAGAAAGCATTTTCTGTAATTAATTTTATTTATCCACCAAGTAGTACACATATTCTTGTTTATCTATATATTTTATATCATTTTACATAATTTTGATATTCATGTACAATTCAAGGTGCAACCACGTTAATAGTTACGTTAAATATGAACTTCTTCATTGTAAATGGAACCCAAGCATTAAATATATTTAAATCATTTCATTTGATGGAAAGTACTAAGAAGTTGGTTCTTCTATCTTCAGGTAAGATATCAGTCATATTGAATTCTCTGTAGCGCGTTCGCTTGAGACTATCTTATTACAAAAACCGATTAGACTTTTCCAAAATTTTACAATGCTTAACAAATTTTATACCTACATTTCTAAAAATCTAGAAACATTTATAAGTTAAATAAAAAAAAAAAAATTAAAAGTAAATATGGAAATGTAGAATAAAGATGGTATAATCTAAGAGCTTTTTATTTGAGATAAGGATCTTTAATGTGAAAAAACTGATTAATAACTAGCGAAGATAGTGAGGTCAAAAAGTGGCAGCTAAATTCTAATTTACTACATTCAACTAAAATATATTTTTGCACAAAATATTATACATTGAAGTACGATCGACATTTATGGGTATTGAAAATCAAAAACTTATTTTAATATTTGAAAATATTACCTTTTTATAATTCCATTTATTTATTTTTATAAATTATTTTATGTAGAAAATTTATAAATAACCATTACAAATCGTAAAAAAAACCATTTACGCTACATTATTTCAAAGTTAATTCCAGACACCAAATATAATTTCTGCTGTACTACATTAAGCAGTGCTGTCTCATAGTAATTCAGTTCTAAGGTGTTATTCTCTGTTTCAGTATTTCAGCCAGCTTTAAACAAAATTTAATAGTTTGAAGCAAACATTTAGGCCTTTTAAATATTCTTTTGTTGTTTAATAATTTTTCTTTTTACTTGAACATTTTTTTTTTTATATGTAATATTTAGTTAATTTTTTGCGAATTATTTAAGAATTTTTTATTCATTATTATTGTTCATATAAAATAATATAATATGATATAATACAATATCTGTTCTATAAAAAAACATGTCCCTGCTGATTTGTAATCAAAGCCCAGCTAAAACTAATGAAAAGATAAATTGATGGAAATTTGTGTATATGTTCTTCTATGGTCTTTCTATGGTACACCAGGAAAGGATTTTTTTCGAAATTTCCAGTTTAAAAGATTAAAATCGAGTAACATTGAATTTTACTATATTTCTAATTTCTCGAAGAATAATTAATTTCATTTTTTATCTCCACCCCCCAGGGTGGATCAACGTGAAACATAAACACAGCCCGGGGAAGTGGCCATTATTCTAACAAGACTACAAGCCTACCCGCCTACCCGCCTACCGGCTATAAGTCCGGCATGACAGGCAGGCCTGCCGGTAGGAACTTAATTTCCTTGCTCTGCCTCTAACCCCAGTGCAAAGCCAACAGGTCGGATAAAGTCGTGTCCAGCGATCCCACCCTGGAAGCTGAGATTCGGTCTTGCATTGCGTGCCTCAAACGGTGGCAATCCGAAGGTCACCTACGCCGGGACTCGGTTTTTCAAGCGCCTGCCTCTAACAAACGTGACCTACAAGTCGCATCTACCGGGACTCGATCTTATTAGTTCCAGGGCATCAGAGTCTCCCTGCTTCATCATCAACGGCCACCCCCCAAACGTGGAAAGATGCCGACTCCACAAGGGGGTTTTCAACACCTCATTGCTACCCCACCATTCACGGTACTGCAATAAACGGGAACGTTCCTACGTAGGAGAAACAAAGAGCCAATCACTGGGCAACAGTCATCTTCCACTAAACCTGCAAACACCAGGACATCAACTCACTCGCGAGCAGCACATTCATCTATCCGGTGATCCGTCTTCCTACAATAACGCATACCCGCGGATTCCCACAAGTGATCCGCTGCTGATTACCCACTTGCCCGCAATTATAACAACGTCGAGCGATCAGTCCCGCGACACGTCGAGGACATGTGG
Source organism: Lycorma delicatula (assembly GCF_047948215.1). Lineage (NCBI taxonomy): Eukaryota > Metazoa > Arthropoda > Insecta > Hemiptera > Fulgoridae > Lycorma > Lycorma delicatula. The sequence goes on along the minus strand of NC_134455.1, from coordinate 174,902,343 downwards.
CCCCGGCCCTGACAGCGATAACATTTCTCATCAGGATTTCTCATCAGGATCTCTCATGAAGGTTCGACAATTCATTCAGCCGACCTTAACCTGGTGTTCAATCAGTTTCCTCGCAACACCGTACGTAGTCACAAGCCCTGCGTTGCCCTATAAGCTGGACGAACCGAAGACATTCGAAACTCGGCCGACTCGCCAACCACTCGGCGTATGGCTTCAGTAATCTCCATTTCAATTGTCGTACACGATTAGCTTTATCCTAAAGAACCGCCTCATCAAGGCCCTCAAACCGAATACCCAAATCTCCTGCAGGCCCCTGTTTCACCGACAGCACATTACCTACTTCCTCCGTCTCAACTGTCTTGAGTAACTCAGCGTAAGAACTCCCAGTCGCCTTAATCACAACAGTACCACTGTCAACAACCTCTGAGTGGAATGCCGTGAAATGACTACAATCCCATGCTTATCACCAAAGACCTGGGGCAAAACCATCCGAACCACATAACCCATTCGTCCAAAAACAAACAACACCATACGTTCTAGATATGAGCTAATTTGGCCTCCTGGCAGGAAAAACAGCGGATGTGGGATGTCATCGTATATCTGTCGTAGGCACGCTCGACTACCCCCAATGTAGCGTGGGCATCCTTCGAGGAATCATAAAACAAACAAAACCGTCGATCATCAGGGGGACCGGCGACCCACCCTAGAATGCGGGAGGTATCCTTAAACACATCCCCCGGGCACGACACAGTCCAGATCGTCACGACACATACTCCTAAGGATGTGGCTCCGATAAGTCTATAAAACAGCAGGTAGGGCCATTACGTTTGAAGGATCCCCCACAAGTACAAGTTTTTCAAAACCCCACTGGGCCAGGGTTTAGTCACTGTCTCAACCAGTTACTCATCAGACATGGACCATCCCAGAACATGACGCAGTTCACCTTTTTCTGCGTAGACACTGCCCGTGTTATCACCTATAGATACGTGGCCACATCTTTCGTATCAGGCACGACATCATCCCAAACATCCTTAAATTTCTTGACATGAAAATCGGAATCACACAATTAGGCCTAACACCACTTAATCTATGAAACCGTATTAGGATTCCGACGAACCTCAGATTGTAATTCATAAATGAACCAAAGCAATCTTACAATGATACATCGAAAGCGTATTCGGCGGGACAAAAAGACTATACCTTCTCCTCTTCCGAATTTGCACTTCCATCACCGACCTCCATTTAAGTCAACACGTCGCCTCCCTGGTCAACTACCTTCTCCAAGACACTCTGTAGGTGGCATGGAGCCTCTGGCACCAGCTCGCAACTTCTTCCTCTTTCGCCGTGGAAGAGTCACTCAACTGCCGTTTCGACGAAGGCTCTACAAACTTCAACTGTACTTAATCTGGGTTCCATCCAAAACGTCTGCGACAAGGAAGGAAATTCCCTCCTCAACTATCGACTGACTCGGCGACTGACAGACTCGGCGATCACCACTCCGTGCCTGCTACTTTATAGACCCGTCCTACAGTCATCCTCTCTTGAGCAACCGTTTCTCTAGTCGATGCAGATTTACTGCTACGTGAATATCCACTCTTGGACTTCTTACTCCGAGTAGATTTTCCACCCCCGATCTGGGGTCGAGTACGGTCACCGCCAGAACAACGTTGCTCAAGAGACCAGACATATAAAAACAAAAAAAAAACAAAAAAAATACAAAATAAATAAACAGAAGTTCGTAAAGCATGCAAAAAATGCAATTACCAGGAAAAAGGTCCCTAATACCACAGAGTAATGTTAAAATAAAATAATAACCAGTAGTACAGAACAAACTATGTCCAAAGCGCACCAGAAAAATCAGAAAATTCACAAAATCGAAAACCTTTCTGAGGTCAAACAGAAACAAACAACGAACAACTGATGTAAACAAATCCTTTCTTTCACTAATTTTTGAAGAAAATCAAGCGAAAGATATGCCAAGAATAATTATGAAAGTAATAAAACAGTTGAAAATACCGTCCACAGCCACACAAATGCACTACTTTGGCGGAAAATGGTAAAATCCGTAGTTAGTTTATGGTAGCTAGGCACAAATTTTGCAGCTATAAATGGCTGCAAAATTGTTCACAGTACCAATTTTGCTAAAACATTCCAATATAAAAAAAAAAAAAACGCCTTAGCTCACCGTTGCTAAGGCAAGCATAGCCTAGCTAGCCTAATGAGGTTTCGAAATTAAGATATAAATAACACGGAAAACGAAAAAATAAAACGAATAACACAACAAAAACGCAGGAAACGAACATAAAGCAATAAAACAGAAACAAGAACGGAAAAAAAGTAGAAAATAGTAAAAACTCAAAGCGAGTTGTCGCAGATTCGTCTAGATGCCACCAAGAATAATTAATTTAATGAAATATTAATTATACTAATAATATTCAAGCCTGAATAATCTAAAAAAAAAAAATCTCTTGAATTACAAATTTCTAGATAGAATGGTATTTCAAGATGAAAATTTTCAGCTGAAAATATTATTGCCAGGCGATTAAAAATATGTAAAAACTATACGTTTTATAGTTTTATGTGTTTACTGTTCTGCAATTAATCTTATTCAGTCCACGAACAGTATAGTTTTGTGTGCCGTAGGTTAGTCGAAGAGTAACGTAAAAATTGCCTATACTTTCAACTGGACCTGAACCTGGATCCAGTAAATTCACAAAATCGCTTTAATAACTGTTGATCGCTAAATAAACGTGCGCAGGCGCGCGTGTACATGTAAGCGCGTAAGCAGGGAATCAGTCGAAAAATTAAATATACTATTAATTCATTGCGTTGAATGGGTTTCCCTTATAATTTAGTGTTGAAAAGAAAATTAACATTTAATTTTAACATTTTAACAAGTAGATAAAATTTGATATTAAAAGTTAAAGCTCGTTAGCAAAGAATTTTATGTCGTTTTAAAAAACTAATATTACTTCGTTTTTTAAATAATTAAAATTTGTTTAACCGTAAACATATTTTTATTAAACTCGTAAGTCTGGTGTTTAAAAAAACATAAAAAAGTGGATCTTTCATTTAAATACATATATGTGCAGGTGTGTATGGGTGCGTGCGCGTGTGTAAATTTACCTTAAGGATAAAATATTATACTCCATAATGATGATATACTGTATTATTTAAACGTAATCTATATATATTTAAACAAAATATTACATTGAAATACGTTTTTTTATAGCATCCTTTTAATGATTTCTTTTATACGTTTATGAAAACCACAATTACTATCTTTTTAATTAAAAACGAAAGTAAACTTAATGGGTCGGATAGTTGTTCTTTTCATTTGTCACAAAGAATACTAACATTCAGGATAAGTAATTTTTTTCATCTGAGAATAACATTCATTAATTTCAGTCGCCATCATAAATGTAACACAAATTCAAAAAGTTTTACAGTTTTACTGTAAAATCTGAATGACTTTTTTATAGCATACTTAAATAATAAGATATATTATAATATAAAAATAAATCTAATCACAAAAAATATTTAATATTTGTACCAACAAAGGTGGTCTCCAATATTTTTTTCCAATTCGATGATTAAAAAAATTACAGGTTGTTAAATGAAAGAATGAATTCATTTATATAAATTATTTCAAAATAAATAAAATACTGGTTTCTAAAGAATAATGAAGTTAAAAGAAAAAAAAATTCAATTGCTTCTACCAAGGAACAAGGTTGGCGTGTTGAAACTACGATGCACCCAGAAGCAGGTGCCTCTATGAAAACAATTTACGAGTCTCAATTGTGTCACTGTATGTAGGCAATTTTAATTTGTAAGTCCTTCAGGCGAGGTTGTTGAGTGCGTACTCTTTGCACTGATTTCCAACTCGGAATTGAGATGTGAGAATAGAAAACACTTTTCCACGGCTCAGGTTTACGTACGACTAATAATATGATTTATTTAGCGGATCGCTGACATTGTATAAATCGGGTTTGGTAAAAATTACCTGTGCGAATTATCTCTCTCAATTGTTGGCTGGTAGCTGCGTGTTGCAATCACGCTTTTAGTAGACAGAATGATTCAATAAACCAATAGTAGTATATATCACAGAGGGTTATTCTTAAGTGTGAGTTATGTTATTATTACAATAATAGATAATACAATACTGAGGTAAATATAAAAGCAATAAATATTGACCTATGTTATTATTTTATTTAATTTTTACACATAACATGCCTTATCTAATTAATATAACGGATAATTTATAACAATGAAATTTCTTGCAAAATAATGAGAAAATATAAAAATCCGTATATCGTAAAAGTCACTGAACTGTAAATATCCTTTCATTACGAAAAAAAAAATTGAAAAAATAACCTTAGATAAAAATGATGTTTCTCTAGAAATGACAATCGACCTTATTTTAATTTTAATTAAGATAAAGTTGGATAAGAATGATTTTCTGAAATTAATTTCATTTAATTTAGTAAGATTGTTTTATTTTTTTATACAAAGAAAAGAAAATAGTAGTGTAAAATAATCTTAAGAGAGACGAAAACATTTTTTATCGTCAATTAATTAAAAAGATTAATTTTTTAATCAGGTTTTGAAAAGTACAAAAAATGTATTAAAAAGTTAATTTTAGATCTTCTACACAACAATGGAACAATGGAACAAATTATTCGATGTTAAACTTCAGTTTCTCAATTCATTCTCTGTTGATATTTAAATGGTATATGTAAAACGGGTGGTAACATTGTGCCAGAATTAAACGTTAAGCACCGTTCTTAGAGCCACCATAATAATTAATCACTAAAAACAGTGTTCTGCGTACAACTTAACTTACTGTAATATTTGATGAAAAAAAGAATCGTATTTCAGAATTCCATCTGAAAGAGGAAATCTGAAAATGAACTGTTTTAATTTTAACGTTTGTTTCTATTTTCTTCATGGATATCTTACAAAATCTCTGAATTATTTATATAGACCGGATAAAACATAGTAAAATATATTGATATTTGATATTTTGTAACTAAAGTAAAATTAAATGTGCATTAAAAAAAATATTTTGTTAAATGTATATTAAAAAAAAATGTTTATTTAATTCGTATTAATAAATGCCTGACTGATAAAAATATAAGGAGTAATTTTTTTAATATATTTTTTTAATATCAACAATGTTTTTTAATATCAGTTTTTTACCGATATTAAAAAACAGGTAATAATATTTCAAAATATTATATCTAATCGATAAAAGCGGAAACTAATCAATCATAAAAGTAGTTTTTAAGCTGACCGCAGTTTTGGTATTCAGTTTGAAAGGAAGGCTAGGCTTATGATTTTAAATTAAATTTGTTATGCATCAAAAACGTATGCTAAATAAACGTATTTTACCAAATAAATACTTATGTATTGTAATTTGTAATTTTAAAATTGTAATTTTTAAAGTAGTAATTCCTATGGTTATTACATTACAAAGTTCAAACTTAAGCTCCCTATTACATAATCATATATATCTGATGTTTTAAATTATTTAAATTTATAATGTAATTTTTGTTATTTTTTTCTACATTTGAATAGATTGAATAGGTGATTAAAATATTTTTTTGTCTATAAGCATTTACAGTCAGTATCTCATAGGGGGCCATAAGGAATTTGGTTCATGATAAATCACGTGAAGAGAGGTCCCCTATGTAACCCCTCATTAAAGCACGTAAAAGTGCTCATATATAGCAAAAGCACTTACTATACAACAAGTAAAAAATAGAAACAAGTCATCAATACCAATATATGAAAACAACACTATAAGTAAATAAATATTCGTCCGTAAATGGAAATAGGTGTTATTCATAAACTATTAGAGTGACGTCACTACACAGTGACAGAGTTAAGCTATATTCTCACTCCTAGGTTCCTTCTCCAGGTCACTTCGCTGGTTGTACCTTCCAGGTCCAGCACATGGAGTCGCCTGATGTCATCGCTGTTGCCCAGTAGATTTTTTGCCAGATAATTTAAATATTTGTTTAACGTCTAACCTCTATACTAATTTTTCGCAAACTAATTTTTTTAGATCTCTTCGTAAACAGAAGGTAATACTAGATAGTCATGAATTTCTCTACCCGTAACAAATCACGGCGCCTCTGTCTATGAATTATCTCAAATTATTGCTGTTACTCGTACCCCATAGCTGGATCCTATATATCCAGATAGGTTTAGGAAAACTTTGTAGATCAACAGTTTATCAGATAACGATAACTGCGAGTTTCTGCCCAGCAACCAGTTTAGTTCCCTGTACTTGATTTTAAGCTGTTTTCTCTTTTCTACCATGTAGTCCTTCTACATAGGGGACGATCCAAATGCGGCTCAAGGAACCGTACCCGATCCGTGTGAGGAATGTAGACGCCATTCAGATGGACTCGTGGACATCCCCCTCCTCATCAACCCTCATTTTCCACTTCTCAGCCAGGCTCGGATCTCGTCTAACTTTGATTAGTTTAGCAGAGGTTTGATTCGGATCTTTATAATCAGCTAGGATTGTCGTGTCTTCTGCAAACGATGAAACAGTGTATAATCAGTGACGTGATTACAATTATATACATTTTCTCAACTCATTTACTGCTGGCAGTTTGCGGTGGAATCTGTATTTTCTTTTCTTTCAGTTATCACTCATGTCACTCGTTTTTTCGCTACTTTCCATCCATTTCTATTCTGTTCTAATCTTTTGACCTCAACTTAATTGTTAATACATCCTACATCCTGTTTTAGATATTCCACGCTTTGTCAAAAAATAAATTTTACTTTTACACATCTCTACTGCCAGAAACTAAATCAGGGTATTTTAATAGGGGTCTTCCAGCTTAATTATTTTCTTTAGAACATTCTTTTAGATATTTTTATCAATTCTCGTTTTTTACTTATCAATCAATCTAACAGATTTTCTACATCCTCCTGTAATACCCCAGTCATTTCAAACATCTTCCCCTATTCATTTCCTTTCTGTTTACCACTTTTCGGTACCGTAATAAGCTAAGAGTAAATAAGGAAAATATTTTTAGAGTACAAAAAAATGCTGAATTTAAATGAAGAAATTAATGGTCGAAGAAAGGCGGAAACCTTACAACCTTACAATCAATAAATATAACAAATATCATTTAATTCTGTTAACAAGATAAAATTTATTAACGAGAATATAAACATATTTTGTAACAATCATGCTGCATAAGAGTTTATAGAATAAATATTTAATACAACAAAATGAAAATAGAAGTGACTGATACTTAAGTTTCAAGATAAAATAACATAGAACTGATATTTGCTGTTTTTTACAACTTCAAGTTTTCCCATTTTTTTAATGAAGTACATTCTGATTGGATGATATTATTTTACAGGAAGGATGTAATTTCATTATTTAATATCCTGTTCTTCCTTTCTACATGTTTAAAGTACAAAATGTTATTACAATAAGTTTTCCTTTATTAATGAAAGAAAATTTCTTTTTTTTGCTAAGAAAATTAAGGAGGGTTTTTTTAATATTAGTTGAGAAAATTTTTATATAGTCCGTAATATTTACCTTATAATACAAAGTTTTACATTATTTCTAAAATTCTGTATTATTTTAATTTTAAAAGAATAAATAATAAAAGATTTTACTGTGGAACGTATAAACTAGAAACATCTTACAGATTAAAAACAAAAAAGGCTTAAGGAAATCTTAGATAAGCATTCAATAAATATTATACGTTTGTCTTTGTAACTTAAGTTGCTAATTCTTCTTTAATTTTATGTTATTTGATTGTTTCGCCTAAATCAGTTCTCACAATGGAAATCACCAAATTATGGTTAAATTTTTAGCAAATCATTATTCTAAATCCTGTACAAGGAACTAAAAAACTAATTTTAATTTTGTTGTTTAGCTCTTGTAATATTAATTAACCTTATTTATACTTACAAATGTGATGTTTATGCTTACTGCAATAATTTCACTTGAGTTAAAACGCTAACTTTTTCCCTAAAATCTATAAGTTGTACGTTATAATAAAATTGTAAGTTAGTTCATATTACATTATGTTAGTTCATCTACCATAAAAAAAATATGTATTAATATATATATATATATATATATAAATTTTTAATAATTATAATATATATAAATATAGACAATTTAAACAACTGAAACGATTTATGAAACCATTTTTATAACATTTTTGCCGGTATAGATCGTATAAAAGTTTCTTATTAATAATAATTTATTATTGAAAGGCAAGTTAAAGTTTTTTTCTTTTGCTAACCTTTGCATATTTACTATTTTAATATTAAGTAATATTTAATACATGCTTCATACACAAAAACACAATTAAAATAGCAATAAAACGTTGTTAACGTTAATAATAATTTAATTCTTACGTTTATCAGCTTAAATTGTAATGAATTTTTTCCTTACTAACATAAATTTCTAATATATAAAATTTTATTTTATAATAATTATAAAATTAATTTTTAAATATATTTTTAAAATTAATATTAATTTTAAAAAATAAAATTATATTTTCTAATATATATTTCCAATATATATATTTTTATGTATATTTTATGATATACATAAAAATTTATTAATATCGTTAATAAAACTACAGGACAATTATTACCATCCCAAGTTATCTCATTTTTGTTAAGTAATCTTTATCAAATTCGGTCTAAATTAGTTCTGCTTACGAGAATTTAGATACGTTAATAGCCAGATGTTTCCGTAATTTTTTCACCGACATTAACGTTTAAGGTTAAATTAATAACCAAGTTTATGAGATACATAAACAAAAATATTAAAATATTTAAGTAAATGATCTCTGCATTAATTTAAAATGTACAAAAACCACAGGTTTTTAAACAATTGTTCAGATAAAGAAAAAAAAACTAATTTACTTAGACAAGGAACTCTTAAAAAAAAATTGAATTTTAATTAAAATATTTTCTACGTAGTAAAAGTTTAACATTTTGGATCAGTATGGTTATACAGTTAAACTGTACCATTTTTATAACGCTAAATAAATACATGATTTTATATTAATTAATTAAAACTAACGTTTTTAAAACAAAAACATTTTTGTTAATTTTTTGAATAAAATAAAAAGTAAAAATAAAAATATAGAATCAAAGATAACTAAAGTAATTTAACGTTAATTAAAAATTTATACTGTTTAATTTTTACTTTTACTATTTGCTCTGGAAGAGCGCAAGTTATTTTTTCGTGAGAGTGAAATTTAGAAAAAGCATGTAATAATGAGTTTAACTAAAAAAAGTTTTATAATCAACCATTAAAGGTATTAAAAGTTTTTTCTGTCACTTTGGTTTCAATGATAGTCATTACAGGCTATATATAATTGGATTATGTTTCCTCCAGTCGTGCTTTGTGTTTACATATAGTACGTCGGACCGGACAGCAGTAGATTATAAGTTGTAATATTATTAAACTGTATAATTAATTGAACTTCTATTGTAACCGCGAATGATGCTACAATGTGTAGTGAATGCCTTCAGATGTTCACATGAATAAAAATTACTACGTGATGAACGTAAAAAGAATTTGTTTTTAAATTAGTAGAAATTATAATTTAAGAAGTTTCTCATTTCAACATTCATCCTACAGTTTTTTAAACGGAATTCTTTAAAGGAAATTATACCTAGTAGTTTTAGTTCTCTACCTGACGTATTTTAAAAATTAATAACTTTAAAAATAAAAAGTCCTTGCTTTCTTTCTTGTATTTCTAATTTCAAATAATATTCTATGAAAAATATATAACGATAGAAATACTTCTTTAATAGGAAATATCTTAATAAAGAAATCCCTTTTATACAATAACAATGCCTTAAATACTTAATGAAAAAGTATGCGAAGGAAAAAATAGAATTTTTCATTCATATTTTTTTGAGGTAATTCATTTAACTTTATTCATTTACGATGTACTTATTCTCATAAGTATCAAGTAATTCATGCGCAACTTATTAGTGGAATACAAAGTGAAGTGGTTTCCCATTGTTTTCTTTTCTGAACATGCACATTTCGACTTGATTGTACTCGTACTATCACGTTAATTAAAATATCATTACGTTCATAGAGGAACCCTCTGACTGATGTCTATTTACATCAGATTATTTATAAACTTGCAGCTGAATGACCGGGATAGGATTTTAAAGCAACAAAGTAATCTATCCGTTCATATTGTGAAAAAAGCTTTAGATTCACTGTTTCACTTCATTACGGAAAATAATGTATGTATAAAATTTCTCGGTTTTGAGATTTTTAAATCTTATGATTTCTGTCAAGTGAAAACAGAGTGTTTTGTTTTACGCTTAAAATATATATCTAATTTTGGTTAGATCTGTATGAAAATTTGTTAATTAAATTTTATCAAAAAATTTATCGTATATTTCATTTAAATAAGGAAGGCCCATCTTAAATGCGAACATATACATGGATGAAGGAAAATATTTCCATTCTTCTAACGAATTCTTTATTGATTTCTGTCAGTCAGTTATATCCAATATCCATATATTGTCGTTTTGATTTGAATATATCAGAAACAGTAGAAAGCGTAGATTACAATTAATGAAAAATTAACTAAATCCTACTTGTTCTTTATTTTAAGAATAATTATAAACAACGAATTCGTTAATATGTTTTTTAAATTTAGGTTTGAGGGTAGGAATCATTCTGAATTTTTTTAAATTGTTGTATTTAAGTCATATTTAAAAAAAAATAGGTTCAGACATTCAGTTAGGTTATTATAAGTCTTTTTTTTTTTTAACAAATGCAGGTTTCCGTCAAATTAGCATTCTACAAGAAATTAAAAATTATATTAAACCAACTTCAAAGAATTTTTTTCACTCTGTGATAAAAGTTTCTAAAATTCTATTAACAAAACTTTTTTTCAATATTTCACTACTAAAGATCGTAGCGTATTAATGTAACTTGAAAAAATAAAAAAATGCAAAAAGAAAAAAAATGTAATTAGGTTTTAAGGGATTCTATAAATTTTTATTCATTGCTAAACAGGACCAACTTTAAAACATATGAAGAGGTAAATTACTCGTTATTGTTATAGATCACAGTGTTATTGTTACAGTGTTGATGTTTTTAGGCTTTACTGAAAAGCTCTAATATACTTTCATCTATGTGATTTTCACAACAAACTGATGACATTAACCCTTATTTTTATAGTATCGCCGTATCAACACTGAAAAAAAGCTGTAAGAACAAGTAAAGTTTTGTACTAAGTTTATACTAGATTTCTTAATATGTCTGTACTCTTTTCTAGCAGCTGTGAGTTTGCCAGTAATTTACTGGAATTTTTTTCCTTTAAAACCCTTCTCCCATTCTTCTGTTAATTATAATTTTAAAATTATACAATTACTATGATAAGTACTGTTATAAGAATTAGAGAATATATTTTGAAAAAAGAGTAAAATAAATAAGGTAAACTCCAAAACTTTGCAAAGTTTTATTGATAAATGAATTTTATGTCTACTTTTCTAAATAGAAAGTATTTTTTTAATTTTGCTTTGATTTTAATTTTATTAGATTGGTACATAACCTTTAACAGAAATTCAAAAAATAATAATAAATAAAATAAGAGGATCAAGTAACATTTAGTGGGGAAATTGTAGCATCCGATTAAAAGCAGATAAAACAGCCAACGAGCTTTTTTATTAGTTATAAAAATGTGAATTATGAAGTGGTTCTAACATATCAAGCTATATATATATATGTCACTAATTTCAATAAACATATTATAATAAGGTACTTTATTTAATAAATCAACTCTAAAGTTTTTTTTAAAATTCATTTTCTTCAAATAACTTATCCGTTGTTGCGGATAAGAAAGAGGTAAGTCTTTTCGGGTTTTACATCATGAGCCGATTTCATAAGCAGGCTTGTTCTCTTTAAAAGTTGGTCTTAATGTAATACAATTAACTTCTAAGTACCTACCTGTATTAACAACTTGTGGCAAGAATATTGCGGGCCGGAAAAAAAGTAGTTTGCTCTCTATAACATTATTTTATGAAAGATGAAGTAAAAGTGTTATTTATTGTTACACTAACTGGAATAAATAATTTTTTCCGGTGATCTAAATGGGCTATCTAATAGGGATCGATAAATTTATCGATCCCTATTTACTATTTTCATTTTACAGTAAATTTTTTATTTAAGAATTTTCTTACTTTATTTGTGAAATGTGTTGGTGTTCCATCAAGTTGATAGTACATTTCAAATCGTTTCGCCGATGATCAATTTTCAAGCACTTTAAGGAATTCATTGTTTAAAAATTCCAGGTAGTTTGTACCCGTGACAAATTGTTCTATCAAACGTTCACCGAAAATCATGGTTGAAAATTTGATTCAAATACAGCATATAATACAGTTTACTTCAGACCACCGATGTGGATTCCGTGTTTGTTTGTGCCATTACGGATAAAAGTAGCTTTGTCCGAAAATAGTATGAACAGAATTAAGTGGTAATTATTGTTAACCAAACTGCAATCGTCTGGTATGGCCACCAAGCTGGAGATGTTGAACTTTCTGGACATGATAAGGACGCAGTCTGTGAGCATGTAATGTTCTCCATACTGTATTTTGTGGAATGTTGAGTCATTTAGAAATTCATCGATTGTTCGTTGTAGGAGTAAGCTATACCACTTGAAGAATGTTTTCCTATTCATCACCATGTATCGGTTGACGTTCAAAAGAAACACTAGCGCTGGGAAGTGTACAATTCTCACAAAGATTATTAAAAATTCTACAAAATACTTTACGGTTTGGAACTACTCGTCCAGAATATCTACGTCCATTATTCTTCCACCGCAGCTGGAGCACTTCCATCGTAAAAGACGTACACAAGAATCACAATCAGGACACGGAATTTTTCAAAAGACACAATTCAAAACGGAATTTAAACTTTTTTAAATTTAGACTCGATTGGAAAAATGTAGGAACAGTTTAGAGTACAACAAACACAGAAACACTATATAACTAGATTATAAAAAATAATTAAGCATTCAAAATTATATAAAAAAACTTGACCGCCTAAGCGGGTTTGTTATTATAACACGTAAACACAATTTTGTGACAACAATGAATAGTATTAAAATTAATTTCGAAGCTTACAGTTAGTGTTGCCAACCTAATTTTTCAAAGGTCTAAATTTGTATTATTAAAAATAATTTTTACAAATTCCTAACATTTTTCTTTTAAGTTTTGTTCTCTTTTCTTTTTAATAAAAGATAATTGTTTTTTGTTTTTCGAAGACTACTTTATTTATGTCAATGTTTTTCATAATTAAATTCGTTACAAGTTTTAATAATAAAATTTATGCATTCCTTATCATTTAACAAAGTTATTGTACATCAAAGCTAAAAAAAATGTGTTTTTCGTCACCGAACTTTTCTGTTTTCGGATATCATGAAAACTACAAGAGATAAAATTCTGGGACCTGTTTTATTGTTTTTTTTTCAGTTCATGAAACAATCAAGTTTATTCCTTAAATAACGTCTTTCAATATGATCTTATTTCACCGGGGGAACTGAAATCTGGGTGACAGTTTTCGCTTGCCGTAACTCGATAACAATCGTTTTCTGACATATATTTTTATGAACTTTTGTCTTATTTCAAGCTCTAGAATAGGTTCCAAAATCACTTCCCTTTCCTCCAGAATCACTGTGTGTGTATGTTCCATGTACCAGTCAGTGCTAGAATTGACACTGAGATTAGTATCAAGGCCACGAATGGCAATTTTGCGTTTATATCTCTCAAATAAAGAGTTGCAAAGGGATCATAGAATTCAATTTTTTCCCTCACAAAACCCATCAAGATTCTTTTTAACGATACAAACTAAATTAACTTTTAAAATATCTATGAATTAAATCTAAGGCATTAATTTCACCATCGTAACAGTTGTTTTAGAAATATTTAATCAGATCAATGTTGTTCTATCTATAACTAAGTTTCTATAATCTAATTTGATATCATTGATTAATTGGGCCGATTAAAATTCCTTTTGTAAAAAATTAAGTCCAAATCATCCAAATAATTCATTTAATTATTTTTAGTGTTTTATTTACAGTTTATGTACTTTACAGTCATACTACTTAAATCTTTAGCCTCGTTACTATTATTTATCATTATTATTCAAAAAGATTTCTGATGTTAGAAAGATATGAAGATTAAAAAAAAAATATTTCTTTTACTTTTCAGTTAGTTTTCTTGAATCTTTTTTGTTGTCTTTGGTTAATATTAATGAAGGAAGGTTTTCTTTGTAAAGAGTAAATCCGTTTTAAATATTATTTAAAAAAAAAAAATATTTTAAATTTTATCTTTCATTGCTTGATTTAAACTTGAAATTTTTCATTGGATTAGGATATAACAAACAAATTATTTAGTCCTAAATCAAATCGTAGAATTGTGTTTTGTATGGAATAGATTTTATTTCGTAATAAAATGATTTGAATTCTGCGTATTCTAGGATTCTCATTTATTACATTTTTAGGTAAATTCATATTTCACATTATTCCTTTGGAATTTAAATTAAATTCTGTGCATTAAATTAAATTTCAATAGTTTGAAATATCTAGCCTTATTTAATAAACAACCAAAGAGAAATGATAAAAGTGCAATGTTTTTGATCTAAAAATAAAATAAATATTTTTATACCTCTAAAGTATATCGTAAAAAGGATGTAAAATGTGTAAATAATTTGAAAGCTAAAAGATGGAAATAGATGATACAATAGAAACTGAGGCATGATAAATATGGGGACACATTAAATATTGAAGTTGTTTATGTTCTTCACGGAAACTTGCCGATTCCCTATTGTGACACGTTTCAAATTACCTTGTAACAAAATTATACCTTAGATGTTTTGGTTCATTATCAGCTGAACATACAATTTATCAGTTTCGTATTACACTTTACAGCCATTAAAGTTATTCAGAATACAGTAATTTAATTTCCAAGCCATGTCTAACGAAACAAATATTGCAAGATTTAACGTAATTTATTTCCAAAAATGAATACTACTAATGTTCTTAATTTTTATTATTGTAATGCTATAAGAAGAATAAAATTTATGTGTTAACATTTAATGTAAAAAAATACAATAAAGCAGTGAAATTATGTACAACAGTAATATTACACTTTTTTAAAACACTTCACTCTGTGATAAAACTTTCTAAAATTCTATTAATAAAACTTTTTTTCAATATTTCACTACTAAAGATCAAAAATTTTCATAAAATTTTCATCAGAAAAAATCTGGAATCTATGATCGATATATCGATATGCTAATATGATACAAAACCAAAGTGTATTTTACCGTCTGTCTATTAGTTTCTTATATAAGAGAAGTTCATGCTAAAATTCTCTAGTCACTGAAGGGGGGCGAGACGAAGAGAAGTGTCTGTGAAGTATCCGCCCATTAACGAGGGGAAACGTAGAGAAAAGTTCTCGTGGGATATATGACACATTCGCCATTAAGCGGAAAAATAGAAAAGTTCACCCGTAATTCCTAAATATCTAAGAATAAAGTGTAAATAAATTTGCACATATTAAAGTGAAACGACAGAAAACATGCTACCGTACAACTCAGATTTACATTATGAAGAATCTTTGATTCAGCTACCTGTGCGCTAATCTTCTAGGTAGGTCCAATTTGATTTTACACAAACGTGATCGGCGGATTAAGAAGAAGAGAAAAGAAGTTTCATTTTACTTGTTAAGTGACAACTTGTAGGAGCATGAAACTCACACGTTCCATAAACGGAAATTGTAAAAGGTCTTTCAAACTGAGCGCAAAAAATTGACAGATTGTGGTGGCCACGTTGATTTTTTAAAAATCTTCAAGCATCATTTCTTTTCAGTAGTTTATGCCAAATACGAGGGCTATTTTTTTTCAAGGTCCGATCGGTCACGAAATAAAAACCCGCGAAAAAATCGGATGAACCTTTGCGCATATGTGTTGCGCAGCGTCTCTAATATGGCCTTCAATCATGCTGGGTCACTTTGTTTAGTTCTGAACACGCAGCTAGCACGTAAACATGTCTACAGCAATAGCATCTCCCGCCAAGTGTGAAGTGCGTGCGGTGATTCGATTTCTTTAGGCTGAGGGGTGTAATGCAGCTGAAATTCATCGATGAATAAGTAATGTGTACGGTGAAACTTCAATGAGTGACAGAAAAGTGCGATAATGGTGCAGGAATTTTAAAGCAGGCAGTCATGATGCAGGCGGTCAGGGAAGGAAGCGAGTGTCAACCGATGATCTCGTTGAGCGAGTGGATGAGGCAATTCGGGAAAATCGTCGGTTCAGAATTTCTGTATTAAGTGATTCGTTTCCTAAAATTTCAAGGTCAGCTCTCTACATCATTGTGAGTGAGAAACTTCAATACCGCAAACTGTGTGTGAGATGGGTTCCCAAGATGCTGTCCGAACATCACAAAACAATGAGAATGGACGCCTCCCTAACGTTTCTCCAGCGCTACCACAATGAAGGAGAAGATTTTTTGAACAAAATTGTCTCAGGGGACGAGACATGGGTCCATTTCGAAATTGAAGAAACAAAAGAACAATCAAAACAGTGGGTTTTCTCATTCTCCCAGTAAACCAAAGAAGCTCAAGTGAACCTTCTCCAACAGAAAGTGTATGCCTACTGTGTTCTGGGACCGGAATGGAGTTCTCTTGGTGGAATTCATGGAACGTGGCACGACCATCACTGCAGCCACATATTGCGTGACTCTTGAACGTCTACGAAGGTCAATTCAGAATAAGCGGAGAGGAATGTTGTCATCAGGCATTGTCTTTCTCCATGACAATGCTCGGCCGCACACTGCAGTTGTAACAAAGAAGCTCCTGCAGCGTTTTCGTTGGGAAGTGTTTGATCACCCACCATAAAGCCCGGACTTGGCTCCATCCAATTTTCACCTCTTTGCTCACATGAAACGCTGGCTAGGAGGACAACATTTTGGCACAGACATCGAGCTGCAGACCAGCGTAGAAACATGGCTGAAAACACAGGCGGCTCCGTTCTATGATGAGGGTATTGGAAAGTTGGTACCACGCTACGACAAATTTCTAAATCGGAGTGGCGACTATGTAGAGAAATAGACTATGTAGAGTAAGTACTTGTTACAAATAAAAAAAATTTCTTTTTACTGTGGTTTTTATTTCGTGACCGATAGGAACTTGAAAAAAAATAACCCTCGTAATTATGGAACGCTACATGCCTCAACAAAGTTAACAAATCATAAAAATTTATTTTCGAAATATTGATACAGATACGTACCGTATCGTACACTTTGCAATACTTATGGTGTGCATAATCGGCAAAATAATTCATCATTTGGGTATAAAATTTGAAAAGCATTTTCTGTACTTGATGTTGAAACATCAATTCACAAAAGAAGTGCAAGGAGTCAAGAGAATACTGCTGCTGTAAGTGCAAAAGTTCGTTTACAAGAACTGGACCTTTCTTCGACAACGTGGTGAATTTTGCGTCAAGGTCTACACCCATATGAGATATGTATGATTAAACTAACTCAAGAATTAAAAAAAAAATTTAATTAAAAAATTTTCATAAAAATCATATTTTCAGGTGCGACTCATTTTTGGCTCGATGGCTTTGTAAATAAGCAAAATTACCGTATTTGGGATGATTCCAATCCACAAATGATTCAGTAACAACCATTACATCCGAAAAAAATCATTGTTTGGTATCATTGTTTGGACCAGTGTTGACATTACTGGGCCTTTTTTTCAAAAATGAGCAAAGGGATGCTGTTACAGTAAATGGTGAACGCTATCGAGATATGATCCTTGATTTTTTGTTTTAAAATTTGGAAAATTTTGTTTTGAATGGAATGTGGTTTCAACAGGCTGGTTTCAACATACATAACATGCCGCACAGCTGTTGAAACAATCCAGTTATTGCGTGAAAAGTCTGATGATTCGATAATTTCACGAAATGGTAATATCAGTTGGCCACCAAGAACTGGTGATTTGACTTCCTTAGACTTTTTTCTCTTGGGTTATCTAAGTCACATGTCTATAGATAAACCGCTAACGATTGATAACTTGGAAGCAAACATTCGACGCGTTATTACTAGAATTCAAGCTAATTTGTGCGAAAGAGTAATGCAAAACTATGTTGATAGACTTGGCTATGTTAAGAAAAGCCGTAGAGCCCAAATTAATGTACTGTTTTATCGAGCATTAACGTACATAAGCTTAAAAAGAAAAAGAAAAACTAATTGGCTGATATTACATACAATTTTTCTTTTGTTGCAATTTTATTTTTTGCGCTGCAAATGAAAGACCCTTTGTATGAATTCACCTAATTCATCGGAAAATATACGGAAAGTGATAAAGTAATATATTTTGAATCTCATTGCTATTCTCTGTCCATTGTAGTGGGACAAAAGCTGTATTGTTTTATGAGTGAAAAAGTTTTGTTTCAAGAAATTTTTTGTTGGTCTTTTTTCCGTCAAATCCGTTGACGAGAAACTCTTTTTTCAATTTATTTAAAATTTATTGAACGCTATGAGAATTAATTAAGACTTCTTGACCCGTTCCTGTACCCGATTCAATTATTTTTCCCAGAAAAAAAACGTAAAATGATTTTTTGTGAAAAATGGTTCATATAATTTCAATAAACTTCAGTTTACGGTTAAGTGATTTTATTATTTTTATGTAATGTCCTTCATTGTAAGAGTTTGCAATAAACGTAAGTTACTGTAAAATATTTTGAGCAGCTAAGTAAGTTGTTTCCTTATTTCGATTACTTAACTAAGTATGTGATTACGTAAAGTATAAAAATGAAAAAATAAAAAGAGACTTTTATTTAACACCTTAAAACCAAATTATTTATGCACCCACAGATATATTAAAAGTAATGAATTATGTAGTTTGCTGTTATGTATTTGTTTGTTGATATCAATTGGTTACATAACTTGTTCAGTTATAAAACTTTACTTTTTTTGAAAAATAAAACGGTTAATCTAGTAATTTTTTTGTCTCCAGCCATATAACATTTTCTAATAGATTATTTTAATTTTATAATAGTCCAATATATTAAAAAAAAATATCAAAAGCAAAAAGTTTAAAATTCTTCAATTGTCTTTATTAGAGAAAAAATAAATCCGGTATCAAAGTTTATTAGAAAATGTAATTACGGTTAAAATTGCTTAATTTAACATTCTGTAACATAACATTGAGCTAATATTTCTGTAACAGAAATTAAGTCATGCTTAAACGTAAGATGCAGTATAACAAAAAATTATTCTTTTCATAATTAAACAAAACGTGTTCCTCATACAAATTTCCCAATAATTTAATCTTTGGATTTTAAATATTTGGATTTTATCGTAAGAGTTTTACCTGGCAGCCATTAATAAAATTATTTTGTCTGAAATGCTACATTATTAATATTAATCATATGTGTAGTCAATTTTTTGCAAATTATTTAATAGATCAGACTTAGATCCTCCTGACACAAATATAATAATTTCCTTAATTCTATAACTTCCCGTTTAAATATTCATCGTTTTATAAACATAACTGAAATACTTATGCAAGCATTTCCGAATTTTGAGATATATTTTTCAGGAGTTTGGGTGATCAAAAAAACTTATTTATTATTTTTGAAATAGTATTTTTCAAGAATATTTACATAAAAGCAAGTATGTTATTTTAGCTATAAAACACCCGTTAATTGAGAGGATATTTTTCTAAAAAATTTGGGGATAAAATAATTACTTATTTTAGTAAAAGGGGTTGTTATTCCTGACCACCACTTTGGTTTCCGGAGTAGACACTTCAGCACTGAACAAATTCATAGAATTGTTGCTGTCATCAGAGGTTGTTTAGAAAGGAAGGAATATTATTCGGCGGTATTTTTGGATATCCAACAGACTTTCGATAAGGTATGGTCGCCTGGTCTACTGTACAAGCTTATAATGAGTCTTCCACAACCATATTATTTGGTATTACCCGACAAACTTGATAGGCGGTTCTCACCGGTTAAATATGGCCAAGAGTTATCAGGCTTATTTGAAACAAAATCAGGGGTTCCGCAGTGTTCAGTCTTAGGCCAGGCTTTGTATTCCATCTATCCTGCTGATCTTCCTAACATAAAAAATACCACTCTTGCGTCCTTGTTGATGATACGGCGATTATGGGGGTCGATATTAATCCAACAGTAGCGTTGGAGAAATTGCAATCGGAGTTACACCTTCTCAGTAAAGGGTTAGATAAATGGAAGTACCAGTCAATACTTCAAAGTCAAGTCATATGATGTTTGTGATGAGGAGAGGAGTCTGCCTAGATGCAGTTCACATCACTCATTCGCCAACGTACGTTACCAAGGACTTCTTTTCGACTGTCGCTTTACATGGAAGAATCACCTGAGAGAAAAGAGAACGCAAATAAATTTCAGCTTAGGCGGTTGAAATGGTTACTTGGAAGGAGGTCAACCTCTGACCTTTTTTGCTCTGTTTCATTACTTGCTGATTTGTGTGTACTTTGTGTGGATTATTAGTTACATTTTATTCATTGTACTTTTAATTGTATCCTTCTTTATTAAAAATTGTAGTTTCGTTATTTGTAAGTAAACAGTATAACAAAAAAAAAAAAAAAATTACGTTCGTTATTTTTCGTAGTAATTTATCTTTTAAAAATGTTATTTTATAATAAAATTTTTAAAAGTCTGTAGAAAAAAGTCGAGTCACTATTTCTCACCATAAGAAATTATCTACTTTAGATTAACCAGTTTTCCTGTTATCTATTTTTTTATTAAAACGGTAGGTACAGTTTCCTTTCCACACACCGGCATTCATTACAAATTAACACGGCAATAGAAATTGATTTTGGTAAAAAAATAAAGACAATTATAAAGCAATAGAATGTTAATGATCTAAAGAAATTAGGATAAAGAATAACGTGTGCGTATTTTTATTTATTTATTATTTAATATACCAGAAGCATACAAATTTCATGGTTTATGATTTTCCTAAAATAAGGTTCTTAAAAAAAAATAATCATCAATATTTTATTCAAAATAGAAAATTTTGTTCCTCTAGTGTAAACACTAGCGAAGAGAAATATTTCGTACAATTTTTTATGTCATGAAGAACGGATTAAAATATAATTAAAAAGGGATTTCATGAAAACTGTTTTCAAAGTACAACCCTTTTAGTGAATGTAATGCCAGATAAGCTCTTTTTAATTATTCGATGCTAAAAATGATTTTTAGTTATTTGTTTGAAGCATACCTTGTTAAAATATTTCAATACGTAAAAACTTTTAAGATTTAATCTATTCAATCTTCGATAACATTTAAGTGGAGAGAAAGTTTATTTCTCAATGGACAAACAATCTACTTCAAAAAGCGAAAATTTTAATTCAACCACACCAAACTAAACCCTTTCTGACAGATAACATATGCGCGTGCAACGTGTAACGGTAATCCGTTAGTGTACATATAAATATTAATTTAAATTAAAGACAAAATTAATTTATGTTTGTATTTGTTTAACGAGCGGTTTTTGAACTAGACGTAGAAAAAAAAAACTTTTTTTGAATGGTTTTATGACTGTAAGTAATTAATTTGCATATCAATATAAAGCACTCCAGTAATTATTGTGTAATTAGCATACATTTAGTGAATGAATTGTGTTGTTAAATTCAAATTAAACTGCTAAATAATTTGTTTGTTAAAAGTTATTAATGATTTAGTACAATCAATCTCTCAATAATAAACATGTTAATTGTAGTTAATAACAGTAATGTATTTTTCTAAATTATTTATAGATAATTCATTATCAATAAAAATCTAAGAAAAAATATTAATAGATTTAGTAATGATATAATTAAACGCGAGTCATTCAGGATTAGTTATTATTCTCGGATACCATGTTATAATTATTCCTTAGTAGGTTTATGAGAGTAGAAACCCCCTGCAGTAGGTAGAAAGTATTGTGAAAATCTGGTAAATATTCAATTTCATTAATTTTTCAGGGTTTAAATACGTCTCCTACGACTACTATTAGTAGGGAGTCGGAAGTATTTAAAATATAAAGAATTATATTTTTTAAATATTAGATTTTTATTATTCTTAATAATAATTTAAAAATACGTAACATATAATTCTGTAAGAAACATGTTTCTATTACTTTCCTAACCATTTCTTACTTTCATATCCCAAACGAATTCCTATCTACATTCAATCCATAATTAAAAAGTAACTAATAACTTAAAAATATCGCATAATTTTTACAAATATAAAATTGGAACCAGTTTTAAACAAAGATACAATAACACTTAAGGCTCTTTACAGCAACATCGAGTAAGCATTTGCTAACCAACTTATTTCACAAAAATAAAAATTCACCAACATTGATAACACCTTAATGATAAAAAACGCACACAAAAATTAACACAGCTTAACAAACTTTAGCACTTTGAAATGTATAATTATACAAAAACACACAACAATGACGTATAATAAATGAGCAGAGACAATTAAATGTACACTTTTTAAAGAAATACGTTATCTGACTATTAGAAAAAAATCGTCAGCCATGCCAGCTGATGGCAGTACGACTTTGATAAGACTTCAGCACCGCCAGTTACACGGTCACAAAAATGTCACTGAAATGTTGTGAACTTTTCTCTTTTTGAGATGATGTTCATCGACTACTTTGATTATTTTGTCCTATGTGAATGGAAATTTGTAGCGTATGAAAAATGCCATGCCTTACCAGGATTCGAAACCGAGACTTTCGAGTGAAAGGCTGAAACGTTGCCAATCAGTAACGTTTTTAATTGCGTTATAAAACTGCCTGTAATTGTATAATTTCTTAACACGCAAATAAAATTTTCAGCTTATTTTATAAATTAGCTTTATTTATATTATAAAATATTTTTACTTTTACTTTATTATTATGTTATAAATTAGCTTTATTTATAAAACAAATACAACCTTTCTCTTTAAAAAAATATAATAATAATTATAATAACTAAGATGAAACAAGGCTAGCCGATTAAAACAAATATATTTTCTATTAATTTAGTTAATTTATTCGTTATATTTTCAGTATAAATATTAGTAACGTAATTCTCATTTTATAAAGTAAATTCTGAATTTAATTTTGATTTTGTTGGACTTCTTAACTGTCCTGTAATACTGGGATAATTTAATATTTGGAAAATTAAAATCTTTATTTGTACTTTTAAAAATTAGTTATCACAAACAAATATTAATATTTTTGATATTTATAAAATATAAAGTATATGTTTGGAGTGTAGCTTTATACGGAAGTGAAACTTGGACGATCGGAGTACCTGAGAAGAAAAGATTAGAAGCTTTTGAAATGTGGCGCTAAAGGAGAATGTTAAAAATCAGATGGGTGGATAAAGTGACAAATGAAGAGGTGTAGCGGCAAATTGATGAAGAGAGAAGCATTAAGAAAAATATAGTAAAAAGAAGACACAGACTTACAAGCCACATATTAAGGAATCCTGGAATAGTCACTTCAATATTGGAGGGGCAGGTAGAAGTGAAGCATTGTGCAGGCAGGCAAAGTTTGGAAATTGTTAGGGATGTAGGTTATAGGGGGTATCCGAAATGAAACGAGTAACACTAAACAGGGAATCTTGGAGAGCTCCATCAAACCAGTCAAATGACTGAAGACAAAAAAACAATATAAAGTGAATGCATTCACAGAATGCAATTATAAATTATAAGTTATATAGAAAGAATTTTTCTTTTTCTTATCTAACAACGTAATTAATTAGGAAATTAAAACATTACACCATTTAATGACAAGTAACAGATTTACGAATGATTACATAACACTTTATATGAACTTCTAACATTCCCGCTCCCCCCCCGCCCTTGATAGGTAATGTTTGATAAATTAATTTAATTTTTTTTTAGTGAGAACTATTCCTATGTTATCATAGTTTCTTTTCATCATTTACATTTTTAAGTGAATCTAAAGCCTGTGTATACAATCAAATATATATAATTTTAATGATGATACAATTTGTGGTAGAATTAAAAATAAAAATTTTATTAAATCACTCCTATTTGAATATTATTTTTCCGAATTCTAATTAAAAAGAGCTGGTTGACATGAATAATTTATAATAACCCATTACGTGATTATTTGAATCAGTATGCCGTGAACAAAATCGTTTTTTTCAGTGAACTGACTGATCCGTAATTAAATCCACTGTAAAGATACCGCGATTTGTTCCATAATGTTATATTCGTATTTCAATAAATCCACCTCTTGTTTCTAATTAGTACTTCACCTACCTTGTGGATTATTAACTGTAATATTAATCTGAGTCTCCATTCTAAAAGTAATTTTTTTATGCTTTCATCATAATTAATATTAGCGAAATCTTAATACAAAATATCATTTGCCCTATCGGCTGCAACTACATCTATGGTTATTAATATCGTAAAAAAAATGAACAAAACTATTCCATCAATGCTTATCAGAGTAGTCCCAAAAAACAAAAGAAAGTAATGTAAATTAAACCAGCTCGGTATAAATGTGATCATGTGATCATTCATATGCTGTTTTGGATGACAAAATAAATTGTGCAACTTTCTCTATTTCCGATCTATATGCAGCTGTTTTGTACGCTAGTGTAGCATGTGCATTTGTTAATTTTTACAATTCCGAATTTCCTGACAGTCTATATGTATTAATTAGCATTGAACGAATTTATCGGCAAGCCCCTACAGTTAAAAATAATTGGTCTGGTCTGGCCTACAGCAATCAACTTTCCACTGGAAAAACTCTACTTTGACTAGCAAGCGGGATATTTATGAAAATACAATTAATGACATAAAAAATCTGAAGAAAGATGTTCTATTTAAAGAAAGAACGTTCTATAGAAAGAATTCTATTTAAAAGAGTGTTTAACCTATTTTATAAAGTAATCTTTTTAAAAACATTAGAAAATAATAATATGCAAGCATTTTACCACTTTACCATTTTACTTTGAAGTTCAATGCTGTATATTTGAGCCATATCAATAAAAGCGGTTTTACTGATTAAATTATATCGTAAGTAAGTTATAAACCTCTTTTTTCTACATCTTAAAAGTGTCACAAGTTGTGAACCAATATATGTAGTTGGTTTTAAATAATAATCGTACTGAATCACTCAGCGATTTAAACTCTGATATCAGATTATTTAAAAGTGGATACCAAACTGTTATTACATTAATTTAATAGGACTTTACATCATAACTCTATGAAACGTTAAAAAATTTAATAACTGCACGATTCTTAAAAGCAAAATACGTACAACTAGACAAAAAACCAGCAAAATTTATTAAACGAACAGTTCAAGTTGGGGTTCATGGAAGCCCAAAATTAAATATTTTAATAGAATATCGGTTTAAATAGCCAACTGAAAAATTACAAGTTGGAGAGACGATCTTTTATAATTTTCTCATAAGTAATACAAATGTCAAGAAACGATGGTGGTTGAATAGAGCAGATGAGTAGAATTAGCATTAACAAAGGAGTACTATGTTATCAGAAAAAGCCGTGGTATTGTAAGCCAAAAAAGACTCTTCAAATAGAGATAAATCCGAAAT
Organism: Lycorma delicatula; assembly: GCF_047948215.1. NCBI lineage: Eukaryota > Metazoa > Arthropoda > Insecta > Hemiptera > Fulgoridae > Lycorma > Lycorma delicatula. The sequence continues at coordinate 174,876,690 of NC_134455.1, read as the reverse complement.
CAGTTTCAGGATTGAATTTGGGGAATATTTTAACGACAACCGTTCAATTCTTCCAAGAAGATAATACATGTGTTTTAATGTGAACTTTACAATACACTTACATAATACATCTATCCATATATAACTGAATTCCAGACAAAGAATACTGATGGATTTATAAAAAACATTTATATGTTTTATAAATTTATATTTATAACATTGGCTCTTTGCTTAGACAGTGTAGTATTTAAGTAATTTACATGTATTAATAACATAACTTTTAGAAGGTAAAAAATAAATACATTTGTAGATGGGATTCAAAGATAAATATCTGTACGTAGGAGTTCTAACTAACTACAATTAATAATAGATAACTCAACTGCTTCCTTTATATACACGATAAAGAAAACAGTTGTTTAATCTTTTTATGGTTTATTTAAATTATTAATGGTGGTAGTAAGAAAAATACACATAAAGATTGGATATTTTATTACTGAACAATAATTTTTGCTTTTTAACAGATATAGAAGACAATAAAAGTATATTTTATTTACCTAACATCAGGCGTCGAGAAAAAACTAGAAAATAAAATAATCAAAACTATTGGACCATTACTAAATTAAATAATTTTATGAGCTCAAGAAAAATATACATTAAACACTGTAAAGCACAGTAAAATAAATGTATACAAAAATGTCCTCTTTCGTACAGTGGTAAATAGGTAAAAAAAACAATGTACCTGCACGTTTCTAATGTATTGGTGAGAAGAGGCATAGGCAGTGGCAGAGGAATAGGCAGATGTATTCATCTAGCAGAAAGGATCAGAGGGTTTTACATAAGTTTACCTAATTTATTATATTTTCAGAAAAACTGTCTTTTTTCAATGAAAACTAATTGTTTCCTAGAAAAATTGGTAATTTGTATTAATCTATAAAAGTGGAAAATGATTTTCCTGTCTCATTTGTTACAGTTTGTTGGAGTTGGTTAAAGAGTTTATCGGTGGTTCACAGTACTTAAACTTTGTGATATGTATAACCTTAAGTCACTAAAAGCAACTCTAGAAACTTAATCGAAATTAAATTAAAATTAATCTAAAATAATCATGATCCTATAAATATTGGGTTCGTTTAATATTTCATTCCTTTTTTTCACGGTATCATATTAGCCAATCAGAAATGTATGGTTTATATCAAATTGTAACTGAGATAAATGAAGTGAAAAGAAATATTCTGCATTTACACGTTGTTTAGAAGAGATGACCGAGATGTATTCAGGAAGGGTAGGGTCAGTTACATGAATAATTGACGGGTTAGACTTCCCCCAGTTATTCATATCCATTCACCCTTTACCCTACAAACATAACAAACTAAAAGCCGGAATTTCCCCCTCTATATATATGTAATATTTAATTCATGGTCCCTAAGGGCATTTTCTACTTCAGTGAGATATTGCATACGTAACTCCATTACACAATTTTCACTGCTACATATCTATTTCATGAACATCTTATTATTCATAAAAATTAACACTTTCATTACTACGCTTAATTAATTTAACAGAATTACTGAAGTGAAGTAAATATACAAAAAAAGGAGAAATACTTACATTTCTCGTCATTATTTTGGTAACGAAAAAAACAATAGAAACCATCAAAGATAAAACCTATAGGTTAAGAATAATAAATTTTCATTGTTATAACTTTTAAAAAAGTATAAAAATATTTTGAATAAAAATGAGATATTTGATTGCATGTAAAACCTACAGAGATGGGTCGTCAGATCTTTGTCGATGCCAGTAAACATGTTTCCTGTTATCAGAATTTTACTAAATTAAAATTTTTATGTATTTTTATATCTATGAATGTACAATTTTTATTTAAAAGTAGAGTTTTGTAGCGAGAGAGAGAGAGAGACGCACAATACAAAATACAAAAACAAAAGTTACTCACATTGGAGAGGGACAACTCATGGTGACCTTTGATTTGATATTAAACTTGACCTTATTTCAAGCTAACACAATTTTTTTGGATGGAATGACCATTTTTGACCCCATCAGTGAAAAGAGCAGAAAATCTTACATTGGTATTTGTAGTCACACATATGACCTTGGACATTTGAAAGTCACACGGCTAACCATCAGAGACAATGTAATATGACAGGATCATTTTTATGCATTTTCCTGTATTGTATGACCTTCAAAAACGTACAACTAGTATAACACTATCTTTGATGGTTAGCCGTATGACCTTCGAAAAAAGGTCCCAAGCTCATTTATGTGACTACTACATATTCTATTGCAAAATTTTCTGATCTTTCCATGGGTGAGGCCAAAAATAAGTCATTCCATTTAAAAAAAATTTATTAACCTTGATATAACGATGAAGGTCAAGGTCAAATACAAAGTCACCATTATGTGTCCCTCTCTAATCTGAGTAATTTTACATCATATATTTATAATATTTATGTATAATATACAAAGTGTATCAAGAAGTTCTCCCGGGACGTTTATCACCTACTCTACTAGTGAAATGAAAAAAGTTCATATAAACAAATGTCCTAAAATGCTTTGTTTGCGAGTTACGGCTAGTGAAAGATTTCACTCGGGTTTCAGCTACCACGGTGAAATGAGTTCGAATTGAAATTTTTAGGACAATAATTAAGGAGCAGAATTAGTAATTTCTTATGGTTTTTGACCTGAAATACGAAATAGAATAGGGTCCAGAACCGTATATGTAGTAGTTTATGAGAAATATGGGGTGAAAACAAATAAATTGGGGTAAAAAAAATCTTTTTTTTTTGTTTACGTTTGACGTACAAAAACTTTGTTAAATGGATGATAAACACAAACTTTAAACTTTTATGTGTTTATCATCCATTTAACAAAGTTATTGTACGTCAAAAACAAAACTTGTAGAGAATTTAATTCTGAACAAAATGGTACAAGATAAATTGGATAAAAGAAAGAAAGATTAGAAAAACTTGAATTTTATTTAGAAACAGTGCAGTGGACCAAACTGCATTGTACGTACCAGTTTATAATAATTGTTCAAAAATTAGGCCGCCAGTTTCAACAAATTTCTTTCTCGCTTCTTCTGTGCTATTTTTGTTGCTCTTTTTAATTCTTTAGGGCTGAACTTAGGTTGCTCAACCGCATCCATAATGCTGACAATTAATTCATCACGAGAATGTAATATTGTTTTGTATATAATATTTTTCATGCATCCTCAGACACAGTAATCGGAAGGCGATCTTGATGGCCAGGAATGTGAAGGCGATCTTGATGGCCAGGAATGTGAAGGCAAGTGATGATTTCAGTGAGGGGAAACGGCACAAGAGTAGTAGGGAGGGGCGTCATCTTGAAGAACGTATACTTTTCATCTTAGCGCTAGAGGAACATCTTCAAGCAGCTGCAGCAATTCTTCTTGAAGAAAGTGCAAGTATACCTCAGAACTTTAGCGGCCAGGTAATATGAACGGCCCAATCAGCTGATTGTGAAGAAGGCCGCGCACCAATCACTAACGCTAAATCGGTGTTGAAAATTGTCATCACAGTTTCATTAGGATTTGCTTCTGCCCATACGCTCATTGCCTAAGTTGACGCCATTTCGAGTGAAATCTGCCTCGGCGGTAAACAAAACATACTTGTAGAGTTGTCGATTTGTATTCCACCAATTGCAGACTTCAAGCAAATCGGACAGTCTCCTGGATGTAGATGGTCGAACTTGCTGTTTATGATGAGGGTAAAACTTGTTTTAAGTATCCTTCAAATGATCGAATGGGAAATGCCGATCCACTTAGAAAGACGTCGTATATTAATGCCTGGACTGCGCTGAACTTCATTGATATTAATTTCATCAATAACAGCCTCGTGTTGGACAGACCGTTCGTAGCTGGTAAGAATACGAGGTAGTAAACCTGTTTCCCGAAGATTGCAAAAGTCACGCTAATTGTTTTGGGATATGGAATCCTGCGATTCGGAAAACGTATTTCATATTCTACTGCAGCATTAACTTTATTTACATCCAAAATGAATACCATATCAGCATATTCCTCTAAGTACGGCATTACTTCAATGGCAAACGATTAGTTCAAACTAAAATTCACGGGAAAACTTCGCTAAGGGCAGCACAGTTCAGAATACCCGAAATACTTACTGTACGTAATAGAATGATTTAAACACTGATACAGTATCGCGCATTGTTGATCAGCAGTTGCTACTTTTTTGCCACTTTGAAATAATAATTTTTCAAATAATTTATTGTATTTCAGTCATTAGTAAAACTTATTATTTATGTAACATTTAATTTATTATTTTTTATTTTACGATTGTTCTGTACTTATCACTTTTTTACATATTTTAACAGCAATTTTTAAAAGAAAATTTTTAAAAAACTTTTCACATCACCAAAAAAGAATTTAGGTTTTTTGAACATTAAATAAGTACTTTTCTGACAAATGTAGTAATGCACTGTTTCTAACTTTTATTTCTTTTATTCGGCTTACCTTACACAATTTAGTTCAGAATTAAATTTTCTACAAATTTTGTTTAAATGTTTTTTGTGTTTATTACCCATTTAATAAAGATATTTTACGTAAACAGTGGTTTACGTGTCTTCATCACAAAATACTAACACGCAATATCCAATTTTACTCAAGAAAAATGGCCGTAAAAATTTCCTTAGCATTTTATATTAGTTTATATATTAATTTTGTTTCACGACGCTCAAGTAGATATCTGATGTAAGTGAGAACGTGTCGGATTCCATATACATATATTTTTTTTAACTTTTTTTTTGAATTTAAATATATTGATTAATTAATAATTATCAACCTCTTATTGCAAAAATGTCTTAATTAAAATGAAAAGTACATATATATATTTTTTTCATTTTTGGCCCAGTCGATTACAATCAAAAGGGGAGGTGCACAACTAGAGTTACAGTGCTAAATACAAAATTTCAACATTCTACAGCTAATCGGTTTTGAGTTACGCGAGATATATAAGTACGTACAGAAGTCACGCCTAAATCATTCAAAATGTATTCAGGGATGGTCAAAATGGATATTTCCGTTGAAATCTAAAAACCGAAATTTTTTGCGATTACAATGCTTCTTTACTTCGTACAAGTAAGTAAAAACATATTTTCGCGTGACAGTGTTTTAACAATAAGAAACGATATCGTATTTATTATTTTACCTAACAATCAAAAGAATTTCCTTTTATCAGGGAAACTTTTACTTTGTTGATAAGGTTATAGAAAAGTTATAAGGTTTATTCAGATAAACATCAGTTTTCTGCATACTCATTTATCTTGTACTTAAAATATGTACTCGCATATTTATTTTGTAATACTTTGAAATTTTAATTTTATTTTGAACGACTTAATATAATATATTAAATGAATAAACACAATTCAAACATCTTACTCGACCACTTTCTTAGCCCGTAACTGCTTAATTCTACAAATAAAATAGTTTTCCACCAGAATGCTAAAAGATCAACATTAGTCTCTAAATATCGCTGCAAAGATGACTGAAAACGTTTTCAACTAAGTTTTTTAAAACGCTTCTTTTATTAAAGTAAGAGTAGAGGCCGCAGTAGTATTAATCACAAAATTATATTTAAGTTAAAGTATTGCATCTTAGCTATAAGTGTTTTGCTTTGAACCTTCCTCATGCTTTTTTTAATTATCTAGGACACGTTTAATAAAAAAAAAAAATAGTAATAACAATTAAATTAAAAAAAATTAATGTAACCTCTAGGAAAATTTGTACAAACTAAAGAAATCTGTTTTTGCTTGTTTTTCCATTTAAATATTTGTAGTAATGCATCCTAAACAAACAAATCATGAAAGACAATAAAAAAGAGGAGTTTTCGTTTAAACTTTATTAAAAATGTTCTCAAAATGGACTTTCGAACTTAAATCTATAGTAAAACATTTTTATCGTCGATGATAAAAGTGTTTTTTACGGAGCAGAATTTTACCTCCAAAACCAAATAAAAAATATTTCAGAAAAAATGGTAAAATTTATTGGTTTAAATTTTTGTTCTATGATTATTTCACTTCAAGAGGTAAATATTTAAATGAATGCTTTACATTTCAGGTAGGATTAAAACAATTAAATTTTTCTATTTTGTTAAAACAAGCTTGCTTGATGTAAGTCTCATGTTTATTTAATATATGAAAATAAAGTTTCTTAGCATTCTACAGGAAAAAATTCTGTTAAATAAATAAATAAATATGTATATATTTAATTATAGAATTATTTTGTAGTTACAAGTCGACAAAACATAGTTAATATTCGTGAAAAACCACTGTTCTTTTGTTTGGCTATAGACAGAGATGAACATATAACATAACGGTACAGTTTAAGCTAAGTACTACTGCACAAAGTGACATGTTTTTTTCCCCCCCAAACCGGTTATCCATTTAAGTATACTCGGTCTGGGAGAGTGTCCTTATACTCTAAGGGGGCCTTCCCGCCCACCGGCTATAATTCCGGCACGGCAGGTCGACCCCCCCGGTCGGATCTTTTATTACTTTTACTGCTTGCCAGCCTCCAATCACCAGGTAGGTAGCCAGGTCCAGCAAAGCTGTCCCCAGCCCCACCCCAGGGACTGGGTCTCGGTCTTTTAGTATGCCTGCCTCAAACCCCGCAGCCGGGGAGCCCACCCCGGCTATGCCGTTACAGACCCCGACCACGAGGCCGGGTGTCGGTCTTGATATTTACCCCACACACTAAATCAGAAACAAAAAGAAGACGCTTCTCATTTGAATTCAACCAACAAAAAAAGTCATCTAATACCTCTCCAGAAGAAAAAACAGAAGGCTCCTAATAGCCTCTTCGCCTGGCTTCCTCATCTTTTTCTCTTAAGACCAGACGTGCGAAGTCCTCAAATTTCTTCCAGTTGTCAGACGAAGTCAGCAAAAATCCCAGAAATACATTGGCATTGAGGCCCCGAATATCAGCAGCTCTTCTGCGTTCAGTCCAATATGGGCAATAAAATAAAGTGTGCTCGGCCGTATCAACCGCCGGACAATACATACAAATGGAGGATCTTCTCCGGCCAAAACGGAAGAGATATTCCTCAAAACAGCCGTGCCCAGTAAGCATTTGAGTTGTATAATATCCAACCTCCCCATAAGCACGATCAAGCCACATATCCAAATTCGTAATCAGTTTTTTAGTCCATACACATCCTTGTAGCTGTGTCCATCTTTCACGCCACTTCTGTCTTGTGGAATTAATAGCCTCTTGCTTGCCAATCCCTTGAAACCTATACAACCGTTCCAAAACTTGTAACTCGATAGGTGGTACTGATGTAACCACGCACACAGTTTCATAGGCAACCGTACGATATCCACAAGCTACCCTCAGAAGAGCCCGCCTATGGAGGCTTTGAAGTCGTCTAACATTTCTCATTGTACCTAGTGCTCTACTCCATACCGGGGCAGCATACAATAAAGCAGATGTCACAGCTGAAATAATAACCCGGCGTTTAGACGATCTTGGGGCATCTCGGCCAGCTAATAGCCTAATGAGGGCTTGTAGTAATCCTTCGACTCTCTCGCATCTATATACTATATGAGCACTAAAGCTCAAGGCTTTATCAATTATCACTCCCAGATATTTAGCCTGATTGACACGTTCAAGCCTATGTTCCCCTATCTTAAGTTCAAGATCTCGCAGCCGTCTCCTTCCCGCCAACATAATATATTGACTTTTATCTACTGAAAGTGTTAATCCTTTGTCGATTAGCCAGTTATTTACGCTCTCTAGAGTATCATTGCCCCTTTGTTCGAGGACATCTTCTGATCTCGCAGAGGTAAGTATCGCTAAATCATCAGCATAGGCCACTATTTCCGTCTCTTCAGGTAGCTGTAGTCGTAATACATGATCAATGACCAGTAACCAAAGTAATGGTCCCAGTACTGACCCCTGGGGGAAAAGCGACATGTTTGTCAATCAGTTGTCTAAACAAGAAATATTGCCCCGTTTAAAATAAGTTACTGTATTTCTTGGAACCTGTATTTCCTTTTGATTATAGTAATACAATTAAAAATATAAATTTACATTACTGTATTCATAAATGAAATAAATTTAACCTGTAATTAATTACAGTAATTTAATTAAGAATACGTTTTGACTAAAACAGAATCTTAGTTCTCAGGATTATATTCAATGTTGATAGTAATAATTTGATTCCTAATAAATTCAATTGGGTTAAAAATCTGAATGGTATGCTGCCAATCTAAGCACTATAATTTTTTGTTATTTAGTATTTCGTCTAATTCATAGTGTAGAGTGGTATATTTTGACAATTTCTAAAATTCTTTTTTTTTAGATGTTGTCCTAGTTAATTTTATTTTTTGGAGCCATTTTTTTATATATTTTTTCCATGAATTGGGTTTATTTTTCTGTTTCAGGTAAGGTGCATTATGTATGACTAAAGTACAATTTGTGGGTAGTCCTAGAATAACTTGTTTTTCAATATGCTTCAAAAACGTTTCATTGTTCATCTCTTTATGATAATCATCGTTTTACTCTTGGAATCGAAAATTAAAAAAGGCAACATCTATGAATCCCTTGTCCCTTCCTGCATGAGCCACAATTAAACGGTCACCATCACGATTATTAACAAAAACACCTGGTAAATTGTCGCTTTGCCAGCACTTTTTTACTGTATAATATGTGTGTACCCAAGTTTCATCTAAGTATATGACTAGTCTCTTTTACTCATTGCATTTTTTACTCAAACACCTAAGAAAAAATGCACGTTTCGCGATTACATCAACTCGTTCACACAAAATCAGTCTATTGCTTTTACACCACCTGAATTGAAAACCCATAAATTTTATAATTTTCCTTAGTGATTCCCTGCTAACAGTAAAATTCAGTTTCTCACGGCAAAAATTGTGTAATTTTCCTATAGTAGGTATTTTCTTATAAAATTCGAAATATTTAAGAAATTCTCTTCTAATAACACACATGACGAAATCACCTATTTAATATTTATTATGAGAAGTATTTTTCTTTGGCGTTTGAATTTGAGAACCACTAGCCTCTGCTTCGTATCCGCTTTTCCTGATGTCAAGTATTGTAAACCAGCCTAAGTTTAGAATTCTACAAGCACATTCTGTCGCTTTCATAAGAGGCATCAATAATCAATTTTTTCCTTGTCTATGAACTAAATAATGTTAAAAGCGAGACAACGCGCTTGACTGCGATGAGATTTTCCAAGTTTACTTGACATCTTAACACGATTACTTTTAATTAATAATTATTGACTGTTGCAATCTCCCGTTTAAAGAACACAAAATATTTGTTTTTATTAGTAATAAACACGTCTACAAATTACGTAATGCTTACAACTATACGCCTATTTAAACTTTTAATCCATAAATCTACGACTCATGCGTCTCTGTTCGTCAGAATATCATTACACAATTGATGTAAGAAATCTTTACTTTATTTTATAGTATATACCTTTTTTAGTACGATATATTTTCATCATGCTTGTGTTTTATAGTGCACTGCCTAAGAAAACAAATGCTCTTATTACAAAATAAGAGGGCAAAGGATAAAATTCATTATTTATACAAAAATAACCTTAATTAAACATTGAAATTAAAATGACATCAATTAATTCATTAATATGAAATTATCAATTAATTATAAAAAAATCCTAATAAATATATATGTTGAGCTTACATATATATATATATATATATATATATATATATATATATATATATAAATATATATATATATATACACATACATACACACACGTTAACACTGTTATGATATGCATTTGCGTCCATACACACAGACAAAGACAACAATGTTTAAAACAGCAATCTCTTCTCATGGCAGAAGTCACAATTTGATAGTGCCACAGGAAGTGATTGTACACAGCAGTAGTTGGAAAAGTTTCTCCGAATATGTATCTCACTTGCCGACTAGTATAATACATTTTTGAGAAATGCGTTATCATTCAATTGCCACGAAAGTGCATTGATATTTGTTTTCAATTTCTTTTGTCGTTAATCATAATTAATAATTTTTCAATCTAAACTTCATTTAAGCAATAGTGAAAGGCAACAATAGAAAATTTTAAGGGTTCAAAGGATAAGGACTTTTTTTAACATATTTCTCTTACTGTATGATCTAAAATAGATCATTATATATATATCACTGAAAAAGCTATTGATCTTAACTTTTATTTTGAAAAGAAAATAAAACAAAAAAAAAAATATTTCCAAAAATTCATTACAATCAGAATTGTTTAATGTTTGATTTAGATTATAAAAATTTAACAATTTATTAACTTAACCTCAAATAAGAAATACTTGCTGAAAACTTACCGTAACCTGAGAAACTGAAGGGGTTTCAAAAGTAAAATTTATGTAACTATGCATTTATTTATAAGGTAATAATTCAAATCATTGTGTAATTTTATTCTGAATCATTCGCTTACAACTGATAGTATAATACTGATTAAATAAGATATCTTATACGTCACGAAAATCTATTCTATCATCATCTTCAAATTTTCTCAAGCTGATCTAATTTAAAAACGTTATTGATTTTTTATTTTTATATAATATATTGGTGCATCAACAACTAACGATAGATTATTTTACGGAAAAAATCATAACACTAAACTACATCCTGGCCAATACTTAAAACGTATTCTAAATATTTTGAAAAACATAGTAAGGATAATTATTTCTCCCAATTATAAATCATTCTAACTTAGAATATATCGTCATTTTAATACATTTTAAAATATATTCAAATTTCCACTAGAGAAGCTTCAAAGAGAAGGCTGTATCTAAAAAGTTCTGGAAAAGTTAAACAACATTAAATCCAAAAAAATACATAGCCATAACTGTGATTCTACATATATATTTAGTGGTATAAAAGAATAATTTTATGGACGAGCTAAATTTACTTCTCAACTTTGCTAATTTTTGGAGGTAATTTAAAAATGTTAAATATATATTTCCTATCAACTAATTTGCAATACCATTTATTTTATAAATCTTTTCATATTAAAAACAATTTTAGCTAGTACTTTCAAATCATAGGCTAAGATTTTGATCAGAGATTACTTTAAATGTCCCCATGCAAATTAAGACCTAAACCATAAATTTAACCATTTAATCCATTTTAAACAATTTTAATCATTAATTTTTATATATTGTATGTTTTAAAATGTTATCAATAAAAAAGTTAATATGATTGATATTCTGGAAGTTTTGTATTATTATTATACATATAATAAATTTAAAAATGGAGATGGTCTAAGTCAGATTTCTTTTATATAAATTTGTCACTTTGTATAAAGAAATGATAATAACTTCTATTTTTGTTTTAAATTTTCACCTAATGATTGACACTTATAAAATTGTGTATACTAGATTACAGTTTAAAAACCTTTGAGTTGTCACTCGAAAAGTACTTTACGCGTAAAGGATGTATTTATCTCGCATTGCAAAAGTAAATACTATTAAGCCAGTCAATATTTAAAAACATCTCATCTCAATATTGTGTCGTTTTTATGTTTAAAGATACTTTACTTATTTCCGGTCTTTTTGCATACATTATGTATAAAAATAAGATTTTCCTCTTTTGATACCAAGTTTTTGATCAACAATAAAGGTTTACTAAATTCTGATAGAAATATTTAAATAAATAGATAAATTATTTTAATGGCAGTACTTATTTGAAGTGATGGTGGTTTGACAAACATTACTAAAAGTGTCATAAAAAAATATGTTGTTTTGAAAGCTTTAACGGACAAATAATTGGTATAAAACAAACTGTTGAAGCACCGGATGGAACTTACTTGTCTGCATGAAAAAGATAAAATGTATAAGAGAGGTGCCTGGTAGTGGAAGATAAAGCAGTGTTATTAATGTCATTCAGTAGTATTCACAAACAAAACACATTTAGAGCCGTATAAATATGGAAAAATTGAGAGGAAATTTATAATCTTTGTAAACACACTTTTTTCTTTACAAACAAAACATAAACAACTAAAATTACTCTTATTCCTTGGTACGTAAATACAATTACTTTTGTAAATAACTTTCTTAAAAAATCTACTGTTTTTACTAAAGTTACATATCCTTTATGCCCATATATATATATATATATATTGCCTTTGTTTCATGAGAACGAACTGGATGGTTCTTTGAAAATTAGAATTCTTCACATTAGGTTCTTAGAATATGTTTCACAACACTTTATATAATTTTTTGAAATATTATAAAAGCTTATTTATCTAGTAGTTTCTATCAAATGAAATTAAAATTCCTGATAATTATTATTTTTATTTTTTTGCTAATTTTTAAATGTAAAAATGTATTTTAAAAATACATCTTGCATATCTTTCCGAAAGTATTATGTATTTCTTTGTCGGTGATTATACAAATTCAACAGCGCGTACCAGAAATAAAAGTGATGTTTAAAAAGCTACATAATCACTCAAAAAGATATCTTTAGAGAAGACATTTGAATCAATAATAAGGAAATTTCGATATTTATGCAAATAAAAATTTATTTCGCATAAATTTCGATTTCAATCAGCAAAAATATTAATCACTTCCATTACCGTTTCAATATTTTTCGGACCAATTATACTTAAGTTTTTGTGCATCTGAACATTTTTTTTTTTTAGTAAAAATCGTTATTTATAAAATTAATGTTCTGTTAGTAAATTACATTTACATTTAAAAATTACTGCAGTCCGAATGACTTTATTTGAAAAAAGGATTAGTATTTTGTTACAAAAAAAACTTTTATATTATTTTGTTTTTTTAAAAGAAGGATTTCCAAAATTTTTTACCAATTATTTTTCTTTTGTGTTTGCAATTTAATGATGAACTTTTATAATCCAGTTGAATATCTCGACATTTTTACGTTCGTTATAAAGGTTACATTGGAAATTTTTTAAAATTATTGTAGGAGTTTTTTTCAATATAAATGTGGTTCAAACACGTTTGTTTTTACAAAATTTATATTTTTTTCTCTGTAATTTATATGTCCGTCTCCATTTTAAGTTAACCCAAAAATTATTTAACCATTTTGAATAAACTTTGTACATATTTTGTTATATGAATATTAAGTTACAATCATATAAAATCAGATGATAATGGTTTTTTATATAATTATTTTTTTAACATTTACTTGTTTATTTTTTTGATTTTACCGATTAAGAAAGCCGTTTCTTTCGTTTGCAGATAAGTACTGGTATTTCTACATTTTTTAACGATATACTAAGAAAAAACTGAAGTTTGTTAGAAGAGAAGGTCCTATAACTTTCTTAGGGGAAATTTATTTTCTTAACACTTCAGATCCTTAAGATCGATTTCACTAAAAGGACATAAGTATAACATTTAGCTCTACATAAATACCGCATTTTCAAAGGTCAACTTATCATTTTTCTCTTACAATTCTCTCTCTATATAATCTGTTTATTATATATATATATATATAAATAATTTTTTTTTGGTGTTTTTTTTAGTAATTCGACGCTTATAAAACAAAACGTTATCGACAATTTTATTATTTGAATCAATGTCAGTAAAATATTTTCGTAGAAATAACATTTATCTTAAGTATAGTTGTAGTTATATGTATTTCAGTACTTAGTTGAATCAATTTGCTAGTAAGTTGATAGTAGAAGATGTCATTATAAATTTAATGTATTAATTTTCATTTTAAGAAGGACAATGTTAATAATAAATTATATTCCTTTAAATTAAAAATTCATTATTTTAATTTCTTATAAACGGTTAACAGCTACAAAAATTAGAAAAATCACGATTCAATTTATGAACTAGATAAAATATATCTAGGGGAGATGAAAAATCTCTCCATCTGTCAATTTACTGACATATGCCTTTGTTATTTGATTATGTCTTTATTACTGATTATGTCATTGCTATGACATTATGTATATATATATACATATATATATATACATATATATATATATACATATATATATATATATATATACATATATATATATGTATATGTACAACAGCACAACAGCAGTCATATTTTTAATCAAGTTATTGTAGGGCTTTTGCTAATATTGTCAATCATCGTAATGTTTTTTTTTTGGTCATTTAATCTTATCAGTTATACTACATTCAAAATATGCATGTTTAAATTAATTTTATATATGTTTAAACAAAAGACAGACAAACGATAAAATACAACGAAGAGGGTGTTTACGGATGAAGAAAAGAAAGCAAGATCTGAACGGATGAAGAAATACTGGGTAGCTCGGAAGAGTAAAATAACATAATATTATTGTTATTATTATTAATAATAATAATAATATATATTATGATTGTATCATCAAAAAAATGTAGATATATGTTAGGCAGTTCAATTAAAAAATAAGACTAGTGCTTTTAAAACAAATTATAGCGATATTTGTATGTTAAACCACCATTACTTGATTCAAAGGTATGAACAAACAAATATATGAAAGTTTATTTGAAATCCTTTATACTGTCCTCTAAGTTTAATTAGACAAACATACTCTTGACATTCCGAAACTGCCGAGTTTTAACTAAGACTGGAGTGTGGCTTTGATTATTCTATATCAGCTATTTAATCAGAAATAACTTAAATTAGTCTTTTAAAAATCATAGGCCTAACATTTAAAGCCATACCGAACTTTTTATGATACATTATTTTAAATAAATAACAATATAGATTTTTTAATCAAATTCAAAATAGAAAAAAAATTGTTTATCTGTTATTCCCAAAATACGTAATTATTTCTAGATACTTTCAGCGGTGGATGAAATTATATAAAATATTTTTAAAGATACTTAAAAGAAAATTATAGATATTAATTTTGTTATTTATTACTCTGGTAATATTATTAATTAAACATTTTTTAGATTTCAAAGAATTGAAAAGAACTTGTAAACGATATTTATTTTCAAATAACGTCTGACAAATAAGTATTGTATAATATTATTTTTTTAATCGAGAATTTGAATGAAATTTATAAATTTTCTTATCCTTTTTTTCACCTAAATTAAATATAGTTGCATAACTTGCCTGTTATAATTAAAGAAAGGAATAACCTGTTTGATAAGTCAATATTAATCGAGTAATTATATTAACAATTGGTCCTGAAAAAGAAAACAGACATTCATTCGTTTAGACTCATTTGGATAATTTACCGACAAAGATGAAAATTCAATTTTCAGTCTATAATGAAGGTCTATGTTTAATTTTTACTAAGATTGAAGACAGATTTGCTTAAGTTTAAAAATAAAACTTAAACCAAGTTATTCGAAAACATCTGATTGTTATTGTCCCTTGACTAATTACATTATTATGTTTACACATTTCCGAATACAAGTAAGTTATGATACCAGCGTATAAATTATGAAAAACTTTTCATGTACGCAATTTAATTTATCTTTGGAATATATCTGTAAAACGGATATTTGAAACGACTATTGAAACTGGTTAGTGGTAAAATCTTCATCTCCAGCTTACCGGGCTGGTCTAGTGGTTATCTCGTCATCGCAAATAAGATAATTTCGAGGTTGAGAGTTCTAGTAAAGTTACTTTTATATGGATTTTAATACTAGATCGTGGATACCGGTGTTCTTTGGTAGTTCGGTTTCAATTAACCACACTAAAAGCATGGTCGACCTGAGACTGTACAAGACTACACTTCATTTACATTCATACCTCGTTCATCCTCTAAAGTAATACCTTACGGTGGTTCCGGAGGCTAAACAGAAAAAGAGAGCTAAATAATGAAATGAAACGTGTTATGGGATCATGGTTTTTTTTTAGCGAAAAAGTAATTTTAGTAGAATACTGTGTTAGTTGGTTCCTCTAATGATATTACAGCGATATGTTAATATTGTTGATGATACAGTTGAAGAAAGTGAAGACGTAGCTTGTCAAATTATCATTTGCATTTTAAAGGGCTTAGTTTGTTAATATGTAACAGTAAACTCATCTCTGTGATAAAGATACCGGGAAATATATTTACTTCTTACTTTCCCTTATACACCTGGTGTGCATGCTGGTTACTTTTTGGCTACGGTGACTTTTTTCTTACTTTTTCATCTTTATTAGTTCACCTCCAACCGTTAGAGAAAAAAAAAACTTTTTCCAAATAAAAAAAAAAAAAAATAAATAGAAACTTAAATGAACCCTGACAAATCGTTATCCATTTACGTAAAGATTGTTTTATAGGTTGTAGAGCTTCATTAAATAAAATAAGGTCTATATTAATATTTAAATTTTTTTCTTTGTCTAATTATATATAACTGCATTAAGATTGTTGTTCCAGAAAACAATGAAAACAATGAAATTTTGAACCGAAATAATAAAAGAGTATTTTCACATTTTAAAACCAGCAAATTAGAATCTTTTTGATTCACATATTTTATATAGAATATCTAATTAAGTTGCTATTCAAGAATTATCAAAGAATACTTTCATAAAACTCATATTATTACTTATCTGTACATCTGCAACTTCCCTAAAAGTATTAAAAGTACCAGATAATCATGCAGATATTTTTAAGGTCTGAGATTCGGCAAAATAAATTCCTGATATTCACTTTCGATGCTAGAAATGGACCAATGATTGTATCCGTTAAAAATTAGTAGTATGTACAAGCAAGTTACAAATGAAGGGACCCATTTATAAGGAATTCTTTGCCTATGGAATAATAAGTTGTAAGGAACTCCTGCATTACATGTGCTAACGACTTCCTCAGATGGCAGAAGAGCAATGGTAAGTACAGGGTACTGTAGGTAGGAAACTACCCCCGAAAGGTGAGAAACTTTCCTAGTTGCAATAGAAAAATTCTAGTGATAATTTTTTGCATTATGCTAGCTTCTTTTGTTAAATGTTATGGAATTAAAATAGCTTCTCATTTGGATGTCTGGGAGAAGGACCAAAAAATATTAAAAGAATAGAAAGTTATAGTCAAAAGAGGAGTGAAGATTAAAAAAATGGATATATTAGGACTGAGTGAAGCAAGTTGGGAAGGACAGGGGGAAATGAGGAGTGAAGAAGTTATATTATATTTTTGAAGAAAGAAAGAAAAAAATGGCAGAGTAATAATTATGAGGAAAGAAGTAGTCAAGCAGATACAGAATGTTTGTTATACAACTGATAGATTAGTATCATAAGGATTGAGATGTTACTAAAAGATTTAGTAATAATAAAATTGTATATGCCAACATCAAATTCTGAAGAAAATATTGAAGTGATATATGAGCATATAGATGTAATAAAATTCGAAAAATACTGCTGTACGACTGGTGGAAGTCAGGAATGCTGTGGTCAGAGAACGTGAAGCAGCAAATGTGATAGGAAAATTTGGCTTACGGGTAAAGGAGCAAGAGGGAACAGATTAGTGGAATTTTACCAAGGGTAAAAGTATTCATAACAAATACTTTGTTCAAAAAGAATGAGATACAGGTGGGTTTCCCCTGACAAAGAAAGTCATCAGATAGACCATATAGTAATATGAATGGTATACAAAATCTGTTGAAAGCCAATGTGTAACAAAGAACAAATTTCAATAGTGATAATTTGTTACTTATGATGGAAATGAGAATAGATTTAAAGAAAGTGGTTAAAGTGAAGGTAGTTAAGAGGTGAAACCTAGAAAATTTGAAGAAATTGGGTCAGGAAACAATAGGAGAAAAACTAGCTAACAAAATAAGGAAAGTAAAAAGAAAAATGAGGATAGTGAAGAAACATGGTTGAGAACAAAAAATGACATACTAAAAACAGCAGAGGAAGAAGTAGGCTGTATGAGGGAAATAGAATTCAGAAACCGAATTATAATTAATTTAGCATTTCTGTTGTTATCAACAGAAACGCTAAAGAAAATGGAAGACGGTGTAAGAATAAGTTAGGAGAAAATGAAAGAGTGATGAATAGCAAATTAAACAAGAGTTAAGAAGGGAAGTATAAAAAGCTGGGGGGAACGGTGGTTGAAGAAAGAATGCAATGATACTGAGGATCTAGAAAAAAAATTGCAGTATGATATGATGTATAGAAAGCTACAGATTATTACATGACAATAAATGGTTAAATGAGAAAAACTGAGGACAAGGATGGTAATACACTATGTGATGAGAAAGACGTAAGAGGATGGAAGGAATACATGGAGGACCTGTATATGATGGAAAGAATCCTGAGGAACTAAACATAGAAAAGAAATAGAAGGTAGCTGAAGATGATAAAGGAGCATTGATATTAAAATATCAAGTACAAAAAGCAATTAAAAAAATGCAGGATAACATATCTACTGGGGTTGATGAACTTTTAATAAAATTTTATAAATGCTTAAAGCAGGAAGGAAAGTAGAAGCAGTAGTTGAACTGTGTAATAGGATGTAGTATGGGTGAGTGGCCTGAAGAATTTGTAAAAACAGTAATGATATTTTGCAAAAAACTGGTACAAGAAAATGTAGAGAATAATGTTGCTAAAATATTGTTAAGAATCTTAAACTGGTGGTTGGGTACAATAATGGAGGAGAATGCAAGAATGGATAAGTTTGACTTCAGAATCTATGTTTCATAGATTTAGAGAAAGTATTTGATAGACTCTGATAGACTCAAATGGTAAAAAATGATGGAGATTCATAAAGAAGAAAGTAGAAAAAGACAAAAGGGTAATAAAAAAATTATTTATGAGACAGACAGCAGCAAAAAAATTTAATATGAACATGACTAGGTGAGTCTAGGTCAAAGTGTTAGCCAAGAATGCTGCCTCTCACGACACTATTCTACGTTCACATTGCAGGTATAATATGGAAAATATTAGAACAAAGAGAAGAAGGAATAAGTATAGGAAGTCTAATAACAAGATGCTTAAGTTCTTAAGACATCTGTTCTTAACCGTTCCTTATTTGTGAGAATAAAAATAGTATAGAGACCAAATTAATAAGCACAGCCTTTAATTCTTTTAAACAAAAACTACTGGTCTTCATCATAATTGTATAAAATTATTTTCAATCAGGTTTTAATTCTTTCATTTTCTTTTACATATAAACATTTCTCCACAGATAAAATGTGAGTTTCTTTTGTAGTTTTATTTAGAATCAAAGTAGTAGATCTAAATTTTTTAAATTAAGGCCAGTAAATTTAAATCCTATCAGGAAGGTAGAAATATTCATTGTGTAAAGTGGATAGGGCACTTATTAATAGGGGTATTGGTAAACTCGTAAACACTGATAAATTCCCAGCTACATACTTTAAATCTAATAAACAGAAATTAACAATCCTAGTACGTTTTGCGAAGTTTATTATCGATAACTCACATATCACTAAAGTAATTTTGAATTCGACTGTGAGCTGTAACTCAGAAATAGTTTCACGTTTCACGCATAAAATGTTTAGTAAGCCGATTTATATTTTTTTAGTTTCTGTAGTTCGACATCATTTATCAGCTGTCGTCTATTTCTATTTCTATAACTACGTGCAACTGTATACTATGTCTGAACATATTTTTTTGATGTGTTACCTAATCATCATTTGTAATATGTTAAGTTTTTAAATAGTAGAATTATTTTTATAATTCCCTTTAAATATTTTAATATGTTTAATTATTTATTTTATTTTAATTTGGCAGAAAACTTAAATTTATAAAGGGAGAATTATTTTAATAATTAAATATGAAAATCTACTCTAAGTTTCGGTGTATATCTAATTGTACGATATGACTCCAACGTCATTTACTCAGAACACGTATAATTTCTTTCTCAGAATTTCTTAGTTTTATTTATTCATTCTATTTATACAATCTCGATAATGTACTTTGTAATTAATTTTTATTGTTATTTACTGTGCGATGAATTAAAAACGGAGAAAAAATAAAGTCCTTGTTTTTTTATAACTTCTATTTATAAATAGGTTGATTATTTTCCACAGCGATAAATATGCGAAAAAAAATAATTTCATCTTATTCTGCTGTATATTACATGAAAATATGCAATGTAAGTGGTAATATTTAAATTCTGATGTTGACTTTTTGCATATTATTTTACTGAATTATACTTTGTAGTGATTAAGGTTCCGTAATTTGGAACCCAGAAGGCATATATTTTTTTTTTACGGTTAAGACTATTTTTTTTAACTAACTCATCTTTACTAGGTTAGTTAGGTTAAAGTAGATAACCTATAATTTCTCTGGTTGGGGGCTCTTATGAATCAGCTGTTAGGCGATTCAACTAAAAACAATGTCAGTTCGAATACAAATGTACATACAAACAGAAAAAGAGGACCTTTTTGCTCTGGTGAAGATATTACGGACCCGGAGACGAATTCCTACCCATGACAGACTATCCCAGTTTTACGCAAACCAAAAGTATCACATCCTCCAAATACAAATCTATTACCTTCATCGAATCAGTTTGAGCACCTTCCAGTGGAGAAGAGTAGCCAATAAACCTTAATCATACACTTTTAATACGTCCGTTATTCCGTAAAAGATTATTGGCGGGGTTCTAATAACCTTCGTATTTTCGGTTTATTGGCTACTCTTCTCCACTGGAAGGTGCTCTAACTGATTCGATGAAGGTAATAGATTTGTACTTGGAGGATGTGATACTTTTGGTATTCGAAGGTTATTAGACCCCCGCCAATAATCTTTTACGGAATAACGGACGTATTAAAAGTTTATGATTTATTTGGGGCGGTTGTAGACAAACTACTACGCTGTGCGGGTAATAACCAGTAAAGTAGCTTCAGATAATTTCAAAAAATGTAATGTCTAGACGAAAATTATTGACTAGTTCGAGAAGAAGGTCTAACAGGGCACATCTTCACAAGAATGGAAAAATGGGGATTCCGAGTGTTCTGAAATAACTAAATTATTCAATTTTAGTAGATGTTATAAGGAAGGACGTTGAGAGCATTGGACACAAGATCCGGGGTATTGTTAACGTCAGACATCGAGTGACGAAAGAGCCTTTGCCAACCTTCTTTGTCAACCTTGAACCACAGGGTAACAACAGGGAACTCTTTGACTTAAAGTATATTTCGAACTGTAGTATCCGGTTAGAAACACCACAGAGGTCTTCTGGTATAGCGCAAAGCACACAATGTCAGCAACAAGGGCGTACAAAGAACAATTGCATGAGGCCACTCAGCTGCATAAAGTGTGCAAGTGGATGTAGAACTGCGGACTGTGCCAAGAAGGATAATACTTCTCCGGCAACGTGCGCTCTGCCATTCGGATCATCCTTCAGATTGTAAGGGCTGTAGGGTGTACCGAGAGATCTTGGAACAGAAGAAGAGGCAAAGAGTCACTTACATGAAGAAAAATACACTCCTCCTACAGAATAGCAAGCGGGGAAATTTTACATCAATAAAAATAACATTCCTTCTTTGAATCGGAGGTTGCAGGAGGACTCGAAAGTTCGTTCTTCTGATCTTCCCCGATTTTATGCCGCCGTTACAGACAACGACGACTTTGGTTAAGATTGAATACTTAGTACAAAAAATTGGTAATCTGGTAAGTCTATTGACGAAAGTTATTATCAAGATTTGTTAATGGCATGATCTTTAATAATTACGACCTGGAACGTTAATGAGCTAGGGAGTCAAAAGGAGGAATTAGAAAGCAACGGTAGTTACAGAATTTTTAGACATCATATTTATTTCCGGAACGCACTAGACCGTCCGTAACTATTTCTGCATTAGTGGTTACTAGGTTTACACCAATAATCACCCGGTTGGTAGAGCACATGGTGGCTACGGTTCTGGTTAAGAACACTTTAAGGTATCACTTGCTTCCAGTTTTCGGTACGGACCATATTCATGCGACCTCGATATTATCTGCAGTTTATTGTTCGCCTCGTCATGGATCACAGGTGGCTTGTTTTCGGAATTTGTTTTATTAGTTCTGAAAATTAGTCGGATATGAATGGAATTTTCTATATTACGATTACATGCACGATTACAATGGCATATCTAGGTATGCCATCTATTCGTGAAGAAATCCACCAGGTAAGTCAAAATATGTGTACTTAAGTGCTAAATGCTCACGAAAACCATCTGGCTGTAACCCATTTAGATAATAGTGAAGCTGTGAGACGACTAAAGAGGCTACATGTGTTAGATGTAGAGGCTGTTGTGAGTTGAATATCATCCTTTGTCATCCTATATCATTATATGTCCTTTTATTATGTATGACTTGTGACAATTTTATTCTAATACTCAACTGCTTGTTCTGTTTAATTAATTGTTAATTTTATTGTTCTCATCCATTTAATTTTATTTTTATTAATACGAGTACTTGCGTTACGTTACGTTACCATTTTAATTTTTTTTTGTTCTTATCAGTTAATTTTTAAATTGTTTGTTATTTGTTGCGCTAAGTTATATACTTTTTTTTATTCGTTATACTTTTTATTGTACTACACTGTGTTTTATACCTTTATACTGTCTTGGGAGGTACCACTGGATGCCTCCCTTTCACGTCATTATTACAAACTGTACTATTTACTTATAGTTTCATTGTTCAGAAACTGATTTTAAATAAGGAAATGGGCACAAAAATTTTTCTTACTAATAATAAAAGTAATGAAATTTATATTCAAGACATTTTTGTAAATATGTTAAAGCAATTTCACTTGTTTAATATTGGATGATATGAATAATGTAAGAAGAATAATTGTTGTTGGTTACATTTATTCATTATTAAACAAAAGAAAAGAGTCCTTCCATAGAGAATTCAAAAACGTTTTAAGGTATCTTACGTTTTTTAACAATTGATCATCCGTAAATGTATTTATACCCAAACATTAGGAAAAATGATACCGCCTTTCACCATCACAACGGTAGCAAAACTTTGGCATGTAACGATTTTTAGATCGAAATGGAATAAACTAAATCGTTTGAGACGGAGTCCCACTTCATATCATTTCTTTTTACAGTTAGGTTTAGAAGTATGTACCTTGGAATTTATCAGTGTTGACTGCTTTTACCGTGTCGTAAAGAGAAAGTTAGTTAATCTCCTTTACAGAATGAATGTTTCTACTTTCTTCCAAGGATTTAAATTTACTGGCTTTAGTTTAAAAAATTTAGATCTGGTATTTTGATTCTACGTTTAACTTAAGTTGCAAAAGAAACGCATAATTTATAAAATATTTATAAATAAAAGAAAATGAAAGAATTAAAATCATAAATGGAAATTGTAAGTTCAATGATACGGAAAATTAAATTATGAACAAACTGCTTCAAAATAAATATATATATATATATATATATATATATATATATATATATATATAGTTAAATCCAGAGTTCAAGAATATGAAAGTTTTTTAAGTTGTTCCCATTACCATTAAAACCGCATTAAAACTGTTTTAATTTTACTTCAATGCCGTTTGAAAATACTGACTGACAATAATATGATAAACGTTACACGGTAAGAAATCTGCAAGCACGATAGAATATCACGTCATCCACGCATTATATACTATCCGTGCCCAAACTGATAATAACGATCACTTCACCATCGTTTTATATTTTCCATGAAAATTTAGAAATCATTATTGCTTTTCATATTAAAAATCCAAAATCAGTATTTCAATTTTACTCTAATTATTTACATTCTCAGTGAAAGTTGTATGTACGCGACCTCATAGGCTCGCTAATTAATTACAGTTTTGTTGTATTGAAATTAAGAGAACAAAAGCAACTAGTGTAAATTCAAAATTATTAAAAACGTAGGGAAACATATCATGGAACGTTTAAAGTCGACTTTTTGATTTTCCTAATATTATGAGCAGGTCGTAAATCTATTTTACCTTAGCAATGACTGTTTTCGTTAATAATTGTAATTTAAGATGGAAATACATATAGACAATCATAACACATTATTTCTGGTAATTAGATATTTTTAATTATCAAATATTTTTTCCCGTTTGTTCAACCCATCTATCCAATACATATTTTGATTTGAGAGCAAAGAAAATGAGGTTTTATGCGTTTTGTTGACTCCGTATGTAATTAAATTTCGAAATAATTTTTAAATCAATAAATAAAACAATATAAAGATATAATAAATATGCTTATATAAACAATATTTAAACAATATAAGAAACAATTTTTACTATATTGCAATAAAATATTTTAGTTACAATTTTTTTGTAATCTAATAAGTTGTATTAGCTGGAAAGTGAATAAAATTTTTTGAATAGTTACTGTCATTTATTTGTGTGCGAATAGATTATTGTTAGTGAGGTCAGTTTAGTATGTTTTATTATGCTTTAATATATGAATAGGTTAAATAAGGATAATTGTTCCGACAGACTGTGTCACATAGTTGACATTGTATGTTACGTTCCCATGGTGATGGAATCGTCATGATAAATTCAGAATGAATTTTCGAAGTTTGTTATTTATTCTCCTGTGACGAAGTCTTGTTCCTATGGTAACCAATAGGCATATCAGAATATCTTCTAAAACATACATATATTACACTTTTTATTATATTTATATGGAGTCAATTTGTTTTTAGCCTTCCAACTGTGTGGCATTCTTATTTTATAAACATGCGTATACGTAATTGATTTACTGTATTTTTAGGGCAGTTTTTACCTTCTGTTTATGATAATTAATCTGTTTATTTCATTAAAATAAACATATTTATTAAATATATATTGGTTTAAATATATATTAAAAATATATTTGTTTGTAAATTGTGTATAGATATTACAAATAAAACAACATCCATAATTTTCTTTTAAATGCTAAAAAGTAAAATCTATTTTTAACAAATCTTTCAAAGTAATGATATAGTTTAAAATTACAATGATACACACCAAATTAACAGAGTGATTTTGGGTATGAAGGTATTTTCCTATTTTCTTGAAACTATACTCGTGAAAAAATATTTATAAATAATAAAAAAAATTAGATTATTGTTATAAAAGGAAGGCACATCGGTTCGTCTTCTCGGCTGCAGAACATTGTGCGCCAGTGTGGCTTAACAGCCCTTATGTTCATAGAATTGATGCTCAACTTAATAACACTATGAGGATGATTGCCGGGGTTATTAGGTCTATTCGTGTGGAATGGTTCCCAGTATTGAGCCACATACCACCCCCAAACCTGCGCCGTATGATCGTTCTTATAAGAGAGTGCAAGAAGATTATGGACAATCGAAACCTACCAATACATGAGGACATTGAGGATGCCAATCATGTTCGCCTTCGATCTAAAAAGCCACCTATCAAAACAGCAATTGCTGCCACAGAGGAAGGCTTTAACAAACTGACGCCTGGTGCCAAGAATGGACCAAAAAGGGTAAAACACCGAGGCCCTTTTGCGAGTGTGGTGGAAATCAAACTATTAAACAGATCAAACTTCTGTGATCTGTTAAACACATCACAGAAGTTTGTCCTAGGACAGCTTATGAAGGGACTCCTGAAGATTTCCTGATGGCGACTCCAGAATTAGTACCTTATATTAATTTATTCAATGTTTTTTTGTAATTTTTGACTGTAATTGGTGTTGTGTTTTGGTGCCATACTCTAAATAAATAAATTAATATATTTTTATCTCTTTTTATTCCAAATAACAATTTAAGATTCTTCTACTGAGATGAAAAGATATGTGCATAATGCATTTTTAGGAGAGAATAAATTAATTTGTTATTAACAGTATTTGTTACAGTCTTGAAAACCATCTGAGATTCAAGGTGCTTACTTTTCTGATTGTTTATTGCTCTGTCTTTCGCTGAGGAGAAAAGTGGTGCTAATTGTAGGCTCAAGATTTCAACAAAAAAAAGTTAACGCAACAGTGGTTGGTTTATAATTAATAGTGTGAAATAGGGAGTGAATACAACCCCAAAAAATTGTTCTAGTTAGCCAAGAAAATAAACTGCAAGTAAAATAGACCGTTTGCAGATAACTAAAATAATGCGTAAAAAAAAGTTATAAAAAGATAAAAAAGATAATATCTTTGAGGTTTTACAAGATATTTCTTCGGAATGTTATATTGTGATTCCTAATCAATCTATGAGCCATTATTTAAGACAAGGAGTCCTGAGAATTAGCAGTAGAATATTATCAGTAACTCATAGCCATACTGTATGTTGACTTGTTGCAGTACAAAACATACAACAGGGCTTAATGAAAATATTAAGTGTTTCTGAAAGAAAACTATAAAAACTAAATATCGCGAATTTATAGGGGAAGATATAAAAAATAAAAATATTAATTAATTTTTAATAAGCGGGAAAACGGTTCGTTGACCGAGTTTTGGCTCGCGAAATATTTAACCCTGCTTTTTGCTCCTACTGTGAAATTAAATCGTACTAAAATTCTTGGGGTATAAATCGAAGGCTAAATTGGTGCTTCCTTATGGTTTTTGAGTTACGAAATTGAAGAAAAGTAGTCCCACACCTCTATTTTACTTACGTTTTAAGAAACACGGGGTAAAACACGAAAATGTTTTGTCGTTATGAACATTTTTTCGGTTTGGAATAAAATAAATTTGTTAATTTATCAATAAATAAATAGAAATTTCTAGAGGTAGAGAGTTTAATTCTGAGAAACGTGTGTAAATAACGTCCATTAAAATTAAACACAAATTTGAGAAGTTTAAGTAAAAACAAAACACACTAACTGAATCGGAAATGTGACACGATTTTAAACAAAACAATCTTCATCAATGTTAGAACAACGTAACAGAAAAATGAATCAAATAACAGTGTCTAGTTCATAATTAATAATGTAAATTAATAGAAAATCTATATCAATAACAAAAAAAAAAAAAAAAATGAATAGAAAATAGTTATAAAAAAATAAAAATCAGATACTTTTTATTTTTTTTTCTAAAAATTATTAAATATCAAAATGGTTACGTGAAATAGCTGCATACTTTTCTTCAAAATAGTTGGCCAATTTGGCCGGCACTCTCTTCCGTGCATAGTTCAGCTCGGTAATCCAGTTATATGGGCACATCTAATAGCATCATTATTATTTATAATAGTAACTGCAACTTCTATTATACGATGTTTCAATTCTTTTTGTGTGCCAATACGAACGGAATAGACCAACTACTTCATCCAACCCCAAAGGAAAACGTTCGCTGGAGAGAGATCGGATTACTAATCCGTTTCGACCATCTATTGCTTACTAAATGTGTTATTTAAATGATTCATTACATCACGATAGTAGTGAGCAGGTGCGCCATCATTGAAAAACCACATCTGCACTCGATCTGCAAGTGAAATATCTTCCAAAAGTTACATCAGATTTGTATGAAAAAAATGCAAGTATCGCTCTCAATTAAGCCTTGGCGGTAAGAAAAAAAAGGCCTATGAGATTAACACCAAGGCCATACCTACCACATATTAAACCTCTTTTTAGAGGTTTTCTTAAAAAACTGCGTCGGAAATGACTTGTAGCAGTCTAATGGGTATTTTCTTCTGTCCAAATGTGAGCATTTTGATAATTTACAATGTCATTTTAATAAAAATGGCATTGCAAAAATGTTTTTATAAAACAGGATTCATCAGTAATTAGAATATATTAAAAAATCAGGATGATGTTCACTTTTTTTAACTAACCATTGACTATATTTCATTTGTATCTGAAAATTAGGTGGTAAAAACTCTTGTACACGTGTTGTATGGAATTGTTACTTTCGTAACGTTCGCCACGCCTTTATTGCGAAACATAAAAGCGATGCGATTTCTGGTGCTTGAGGTGGATGATACTTGTACCGTATTCATTGTTGAATCTCAGCGTTGGCATTTCTCACAAAACGTTCACAACCAGCATCGAATCGTTGTTAAGCATATCTGTTTCTAAAATTTGCCTCTCCAAAGCCTCAAATGTTTTACGGATAGGGTACTCATCGATCTGGATAATTTTCCCGGTATTCACGCACAGCAGCCGATCCATTTTTATTTAATTTACCATAAATTAAAAACATGTCCGTCAACTTTCTAAACGAAAAAAAATTTGTCGTAGCACCCATTGTGAAACACTGATCGAACAATATCGCACAAACCCTGCTGAGTGAATATTTAAATGCTAGACACAAAACTTAATTGTTGATCAGCTGTTACTGCCAACCTATGAAAAAATAACGAATTTTATAACTTTTTTGAAGGATGTCTTTCTGACTTATTTTTATAATTTTTAACATTTTTATTTAACCTTTTCTGTTTAAAATCGTATCACTTATCCGATCCAGTTTGTTTGTTCTGTTTTATTTTATTAAAATTGAACATAAATTTTTATTTAATTTTAATAGACGTTATTTAAACCAACTTTCTCAGAATTAAATTCTCAACAAGTTAACTAGAAGTTTTTATTTATATATTGGTAAATTAACAACTACGTAAGATAAAAGGTCTGGGACTAATTTTATTTAATTTTTTAGATCAAAAACCATAAGGAAGCATCAAATTTACCCTTCGATTTGTACACCAAGAATATTAGTACGGTTTAATTTTACAGAGGGATCAGACAGCAACGCTAAATATTTCGTGAGCCGATACTCGCTAACGAACCGTTTTCTGACCAATATTTATATAAATGTATTTCCTACTTTTGGCTATACACTAGAGTGATTGCGTGAAATTTGGAATCACCAGTACATGTATAAAATATAAAATAAATAAAGAAAATACTAAAATTAGAGAAAAGTTCAAGGTCACCGTTTACAATAAAATTTTGGATTAACACGAAGTGAACTGGCTAAATTTGTACTGTCAATATTCTGTATACAGGAGTATTTACTTACGTATTTATTTACAGGAGGGTAATTGAAATTTTGAAACCATTAGCGAATATCATAACTTCACCTTTAAGGAAATTCTTACGATAAGGATTCAGAAAATAGATGAAATTAGTTAAAATTTAAAATTTATTATAAAACATTTATTGAATCTTTTAAGGAATATAATTTTGAAATGATACTTTTTGAAGCATTAAAAATGAAAAGGTGAATTTAAACCTTTCAAAGTTGTTGAGCAATTTAAATGGTTACCCACTGAAAAGGCAACTACGAAAATTATCGACTTCTCTGTCTTTACCTTTCCAAAATTTCTTGTGAAATATACAAAAAAAACTTTTATATTTTTAGGAAAGCAAATTATGTGTGATAATAAGAATGAGTTAGAAAATGTGTATTAGTTTCTTTTTAACTTTAATTAATTCATTTCTATTTTAATTTTACTGCTAAACTAAACATCAATCTACTGTCTCTTAACTGAACACGTGGTATACATTTACAAGTCGGAGTCAACGAGTAGCGATTATTTTCTCTGACCTCGTAAAGTAACAGTATTTGTAATAATAACTAGGTATAAATTACTAGAATAGAATATATGGATGGATATAAGAAGATGCCCCTGCAAAGGTTCTGAAGCTAGCTAGTCAGGACGTAAAAAATAAACCGTTTTCTATTCCAGCTGTGTCTCTACTTACTTGCTAGATTAAAAAGATGAAACTGTGGCAAATTACAAATAGCAAAGTAAATTACATTCAAATTTTTGGATGGTATAATATACTATTCATGTAGGATTCGTGTTGGAAATAATTACAC
Organism: Lycorma delicatula; assembly: GCF_047948215.1. Taxonomy (NCBI): domain Eukaryota; kingdom Metazoa; phylum Arthropoda; class Insecta; order Hemiptera; family Fulgoridae; genus Lycorma; species Lycorma delicatula. The sequence continues at coordinate 174,847,110 of NC_134455.1, read as the reverse complement.
AAAATTATAATATTGTTTTTTTTTTTTTTTTTTTTTCAGAAAGGCCAATGAGAAAATATGTGTATGGGGGTTACATCACAAAGATTCTCGCATATGTTAAATTTGTTTTCTTCTTAACTCATTAACAGTGAACTTGTGAAAAATTAAGTTGATTATTTTATCCGATTGTTTTGGTTTTTAATTTAAAAGTGAATAAGTTTTTAAAACAAAACAATTATTTAGCAAGTAATTGTTTTGTTTTTTTTGTAATTGACACTTATATGTTCAATGTTACGGATTTTAGTATGACCATTTAATTCATATGTTTTTGAAGCATTTATCGTATATGTTCAAGGAATTTTTATGTATATTCAGAAGATTTTCATCTGAAATAAATTTTTAAAACAGATTGAACAGAATCTATGGTGTTATAAATATTGCAAAATTTGGTACCAAATAAAAACTAATTCACGTCCTTTAATGCTGGTCGTGTAACAACCCGAGAAAAAATATTCTCTAGTCGCTTCATATTAAGGCAGCTGTGAACTTACATTCTGCTTATGAGTATTTTTATACCCAGGGATTTCAGTTTTAGAAGCGTTTCATTTACCAAATATGATAACAAAAATACAGACGAAATAATATTTAAAATGAATAAAAATTAATTGAAAGCACAAAATCTTTCTTTCATAGAATGTATGTACTTTAAAAAGATACTTAAGGGGTTAGAAATTGAAGCACAGTCAGCGTTCATGAATGCAAAATTGGCGTCAATGAAATGTTAATATACGAAGGGTGGTTATCTGTAGAGCACTTGATTCTTTCTGTGAACGTGCAGTCCTCTAACAGAAATGAATTATGAATTGATGTGGGAGACAAAAAAAATTTGTATAAAAATTTGCTCACAGCGATAATTTAATTTCATCTATATATTGTAAACTTATTTCCATTTATGAAATATTTTCTCCTGAATTTGTAGGTCCTGTATAATACATATGTACTTTTGTTTTATAATATACATTGTTTAATTTGTTGATTTTAACTTAAAGTTGAATATTTGACTTTTAAAAATATTGAAAATTTATTTTTTTGGATGTGTTTTACAATTCTTCTCAAACATCCATATTCTTCTCATCAAACATCAAATATATATATATATATATATATATTGTAGATATCATTTGAGTGAAATTTTCATCATATTCGTGAGAGGTTATATTCAATTGTTAGTCCATTTGCTTCCGATGACATTTAATATTGTTTTTTTTGTTAAGATTCAAAAGGAAATACTCACTTCTGCAGTTCTTCCGCCATCTTTGTACATGATCTTAACCTACAACGTGGATATTGCGTGCCACGATCGTTCGGTCTGCAGCATTATCTCAATCATGTTCTCATCAGTAAGCACACCGAATTCTCTTTGGAATGCTGCTCTATGCTGCAAAAACCGGTCACACATGAACAAAGTTTGTTCTGCAGTATACTCCTCCTGGCCATAATCACATTCCACGGAGCGTCGCATGACCAGTAAGGAACTGGGTCAAGTCGTGTCCTAGTTCCCTCTGTTTTCGCTACAGCTACCTCTGAAGGTACCTCTGAAGGTACCAGTCTGATCAGTCTGTTTGTCCACCTCCTTTCGTCGACTGATCCCATCTCTCCTTACAGTTGCGGACAAGAGATGATTTCGAATCTGCCCCACCTATACTCCCTTCTACATCTTCTTCCTCTTCCAAGACTTCTCCCTACCACAATTTCGAGAGCATCATCTGGGACAACATCCTCTTTCTTCTATGAGGACTCCCGACGTTGGTTATTAGCCGACAGATGGTGGATGTCATTTTTTTTATCTTAACTGATACTTCTACTACATGCCGATGAACTGAGGCGTTCTTACGTATCCACACTCCGAGGTACTTTATTCCAGGCAGAGGGTGTTCGACGGTGGTACCTTAAACGAAATCGATGTCATCTTACTCTACCCGAGACTACGATCACCTCTGCAAAAATATATTTTTTATTATTCATAGTTTACGTAATTAATGTTTTATAATCTTTATCTTGAAAATTCTATGGTTTCTGAAGAATAGTTGACAATTTATTTGTAGCTTTAAATGCAGCCGTTTTGCTCCATGGACTCTCAGAATGATTATAGATATTTGAACTGATGACATGGGTAAAATGCAACTTATTCTTTCTCTTGTTTTTCTTCAAATCTTTTCTCAGCCTTTTTCAGATTTCAGGTATCTTCTTTCTCATGAATCGGAAATATAATTAAATCACGAATCGGAATTAGATAAAGCACTTGTCTTCCTCCATATCTCTTATTCAAGTCTTATCCTCTATCTCTTTTTCAAACTGCTCCCACGAACTTAAGGTTTGGATGCATTCCTTGCTTTAAAATATAACCTGTAATCCTCATTGGATCGGTTTGAATATATTTTTACTAAATTATTTTCTATTTTTGCTTTTATTTCTTCTCTCCACCATGTATATTTAACCTTGCGTCTTACTACAATTTTACGAAACACTTCTGTAATTCTAATTTTTTCAAATACTTTATACTTATCTTCAAGTGTGTGAGAGTTATTCTTTTGTCTAATAAATCGTTAACTTTATTTTGAATTCAATTTGTTCGGAATTTTCCCTCTACTCCTTCATTTTCATTCTAAATAGTTTATAAGCTTCTCTAATTTTGGAGATTTAAATCTTAACTTCATCACCAGTAACACTGTTACAGTTCATTCAGTTTTGACTACATAGTATGCCCTACCACTAAGTACTGCGAATGTTGTAGCTTGAACGGCGCTTAAATAATCGATGGTGATTCTAACTCTTCTGTTCTGAACAAGTAAAGTTATCTGATGGATACCCTTGTATGGGAGAAATGAGTTACCAAATATTTAATTATCAATACAAAATTCCAACATTCTGTAACTTTCTTTTTTTAATCTTTTTTATTCTATGTCCTCCACATATTTAAACTCTCTTCTTCCTTTATTTGAGTTGTCGATACAACTACGCGTTCATTTTTACATGTAGGCTTTATCTAATGTTCTTCAGAGTTCATTTAAAATACATATTTTTCTAGACTGTCTTTCTTTTAGAGATGGCAAATCTGAATAAAATATATCTTTTGTTACAGCTGATCGTCCAAGAGTAAGATTCATTAGCTTATAAGACTGTCATTTTTTCTTCTCTAGGTCGTAACAGTTCCCTTTTTGTTTATTGACTTACACTACTCCAAAATATCTCAGTACAATTTATTTAATTTCAGAAGTTTCACTCTCTTTTATTTTTTTCATTTATACCTCAAAATCTTATTCGATCACATTCACTACTTCAATATTCTTTCCTGTTGGAGAGGTTTTATTCCATAATCCAATCTTCATCAAATAGCGTTTCCAGTGTTTTTTCTTGAACTCGGACCAGTTTATTTTCTTATATTTCTTTCAGTAATTTAAGATTTCATTTAACATGGATAATTACTTCTACAATAAAGCTACCTAGATGATGGGTACACCCTTCAAGGCTTTCTCACAAGCAAAAATTTCAATTTTACTCCATCGCTTATTTCATGCCACAAATACAATTACTTATGGATTCTACTTTCTAAGATTTTATAAAACCTTCACGTTGTGAAAATTTCACTAATATGTTCATATATGTCAGTGGTAAAATAAGTAATACATAAGTTCTAAAAAGGTTTTAGTAAAATATAAAAAAAAAAATGTTTCAAAACTTCCAAAGTTTTATTAAAAGGGGGGCGGCTTCAGCACCAACCACCTTGATGAGCCCTTCAAAACTTATTTTGGAGTAGCTTAAAACTAGATTACAAATTGGAATATAACATTACCGCGTAAGATGTTATGTACCTTTGTAATAAAACTCAGAACTCTGGATGCATAAAATCAAATATTATCTATATATTAATGATGAATAATTATCTATATCATCAATGAATCAATTGTAATAATTACAAATATGAGGATAACTAGGATAGTTGTTCGTGGAAAACTAAGCGAATTTTTATTGTGCACATAAACGGGATTACGTATATACGTAAATATACTGAATTATATTTAAGTATTAAATTGTATGATGTTTAACCCCCATTGACTTTAACTGAATTAGAGAGAAAACACACGATTAGGTGATAACGTACTACTGTTCAGTTTAATTGGACAACGCTTGTATGCTTCCATCCGTTATGTGAAATGCCATCGCAAGTATCCTTCGAATAATATAATGAATACATTAAATGAACGTAATGAAATACACTGGGAAATCAGATACCATTCATTCTATTCCAAACAGGATAAAATTATCGATATCATATAATTATTTGTTGCAGGAATTATAGAGAATAAACCCTAAGGTTTAGATTTTATTAATTGCAATATTTAGTATACTACTGCTTCATTACACTAATAGCTCTCACGGATTATTACAGCTAATAAAAGCTTCATATCATCGAGATAATAGTCGAAGTTATCTTTATAAGAATGTTATTATTTGTTAAAATAAATATCTGTTGTTGACACAGCATAACTTACTTGTGCGTTTATTAAATTACCTATATACATTTTTGCTGCACTTCATTTAATTGTATTTCATTTGAAAGTGAGATACGATCCTTCAATTCTTTAATAAAAGTGGACTGTTACACATTTGCTAAAATATTAGATTTTATTAACATAGAATATTTATACAGTTATTAATTTAACAATTTTACCTGAAATATATTTTACGTTTCTATCAAATAATTAAATAAAATCATTTTTAATGACACACACACACACACAGACACAATTTTTATAAGAATTTGCTTCGAAAATCCAAAAATACGATTCTAAATTATAATTTTCAATTAATATTAAATAATTTTGATGTTTCACCAAATATATTACATATACGCATATGTAATGCCTATTAAATTACATTTACACATTTTTAAAACTACCTAAAATTTTATTTCATTAATAATATTTAAAAAATTGTATTATTATTATTGAATTATTTATTGTAAAGATCGTTTTACAATCACGGGTTAATAATTATTAAATCAATATATTTAAATAAAAAAAATAAAAAATACAAAAATAAATTTAAAAAAACGAAAGGAGATGAAGTGTGATTCAACCGATTTGTCTTCCCTTTAAGATCCAAATATTTCATTAATTGAAATTTTAATTTTAGTTTTGATTGCAAGCAAAAACGGAAGTACACAACTAGATGTTACAACAGTGATAAACCCAAAATTTCAACTTCCTACGGCTAATCGTTTTTGAGTAATGCGAGATGCATATGCACATACATACGTACAGACGTCATACCGAAACTAGTCAAAATGGATTCAGGGATGGCCAAAATGGATATTTCCGTTGAAATATGAAAATCGAAATGTACGATCACAATTCTTTATTTACTTCGTAGAAGGAAGGAAAGTTAAAAAAAAAAGAAAAAAGGGAATGAAATCTGAAGAACGAAATTGTTCGCTATCACCATACTTCCTTTACTTCGTATTAGGAAGTAAAATTGTCTTCATGAAAGTTGAATAAATCTTTTTATCAGTAGCGAAATTCTAAATTGGTTTTGGCCTATTAAGTGACAAAATCTCTACCGATCTGTTAGCATTTATAATTTTTCGTTAAATAAGATGGAGAAGCAATGTTGCCATTTCACGTGTATTAAGGAAACGAATTGGAATTGCATTTGTCTGGTCGTATTTGGTTAGCTTATGGGTTAATAACAAGCAGAGGTAAAATTAAAAATTGCATTTAAAAATTTTATGTAAGAATCTCCTTTTAAAAAATAAAAAAAAAGATTTTAGTTAAAATTCAAATGTGTAAGGAATTATTAAATATTAGTTTTTCGCTTACGGTAACCTGTATTTAAAAATGCAGGCTGATAAGAATATTGATTTAAATATTAAATATTTTTTTTTATCTTTAAACCAGATTGAAAAACAGATTTTAAAAAATATATATAACTTCACATTTTGTTGTGAAGTTATATCAATCATCCTAACTTCCGTTTGTAAAGACGGACAATTCAGTCATTTGACTGGTTTGATACAGCTCTCCAAGATTCCCTATCTAGTGCTAGTCGTTTCATTTCAGTTCATTTCGTTTCAAAAATCATAAGCTTTCTTTAAAATCTATTTCCTCTCCATTAAACAGATGCTTAAGTTACTGAAAGAATCTTGATGTTATTAAAAGACGAAAAAGTTTCCTTAGCTTCCTTCGATCAGATTTTCTACTGTAATTCTAGTAACAAGAAATTCATAATAAAATAACGAAATTCTTTTAATTTAAGACAACAAGTATGCATTTGTTGTGCTTCTACATGAAGTATGCATATAAAACTCACTATGAAAAAAATATCAAATTGAAGTTGACAGTTAACGTACATGAAATAAGTAAGTAAAATGTTTATTTTTCTAGAAATCTGAAAAAAGGAAACAATAAGACTTATAATTTTGGAAATACCTCTGAAAGTAACAATAAAGTAAATCAATAAATTATCCTCTACAATTAGCAGGAAAACTTACATACGAGTATTAAAAGTGGATATATAAATAGTTATAGTCTCTATTATTTTATTTTTACAGACTTTTTGCAATTTAAGATATTTTCTCATTTAGAAAATGTGATTATATAAATGCCGAGTTATCTACCAGTTCAGTACGGATGAATACAAACTATTTATATGCATACGCGTCCCCATATGTATTTGTAAAGGGGTTCGAGTTCTGTCGATTCATGCAACTTGAGAAAGAGAGAGCTGAGTGAAAGAAATTGAGAGAATGAGGAGAGGTAGAGAGAGAGAGAAAATAAAACTGTTTTATAAAAGAAAGCTCAATTTTGAAGAAAGTTTATACAACGTTTGTTCTTTCTTGGTATTCATTCGCTCGTCTGAACTGGTAGATTACTTCATCGAATATCCACTTGATTATGTTTCCATTTCTTAGAAAATAAAAGTATAAGAAGTTCTAATAGTCGGCTAAATTAATTATCTGTAAGTTTCAAGAGGATCAGTTCAATTGCAGCTAAATCTTTCTTACAAACGTGGCTTATGTTGAAATATTAATACATTGCATTTTTAATTCGGTTAAAAATAATATAGTCTAAGTATATAAATAAATGTTTAATGAATTTCGGTACAAATCACAGCATAATTACTTCTGAATTAAAATATCTAGTGAAATTTAATCCATTCGATTTAACCAACATATTCTATGAAACAGACCGAAATTATGTAATTTTCAATGACGACTTTATTTTACATTATTTTGGCTTATTAATAATATATAAAATATCTAAATATAACAATTAGAAAATCTGACCACATCAGCTTGATTCTAAAGAAAAAGAAATATTAAATGATGCATAAAATACTTGCATCTATCGTTGTAGTCGATTGTATAGAATTGACTAATAATTATGTTTGCATTATTTTTACCAAAAATTCATTGGAAATTGTGGTTGTTATTTTCTTTATTTTTCAAGAGAATAAAAAAAATGTTTCAGATTTATTACGTTGAAGATTTTTTAAAACTTATAACATTTCTCAATAAAAACGTCTGACTCACTGTTTTATGATGAAGTTACTACACAACGCTTTGAAAAATTCAGAACTTTCAAGCTAAACGTCAAATCCTTATATCACTTAAAAAATATTAATTTATAACAATAACTTTTCTTTCAAAACCTTTTTACAAAAAGCAATAAAAAAAATCGTTCAATATAATCTAGAAAAAATTATAAGAAAAGATAAAAATTACAGATAATCTAACATTCTGTACACATTACTGCAAATAACTAACTGTTCTAAATCGGTCTTTAGTTGGAAACTGGAGACTGTGCAGACGTCGTCTAGATTACCATGTTTGGTTATCTAAAATTCGGCAAGTAAAAAGCTGAAAGTCAGTAAAAGTCTATAAAAGATATGGCCCATTAATTTCAAAGAGAACATCTTTTTTACCGTCCATTTATTTTAAGTATATATAATAATAACAAAGACTAAACCACTGAAGTCGGTTGAAGGTACTGATTAAATATATTTCAAAGAAAATTGCATGACGATCAAATGAGTGTTACAGAAACCATCCAGTAAGTGGGTGGATAAACGAACATACAATTTTATAGAGTTTGTGATTTTTAGGAACACAAAGGAATCAGGAAAAATGTTTTTCCTAATAGAAAAGTGCAGTTCGACATATGCATGTTTATTGTTTTGTCATTAAAATTAAAAAAAAAAAAGATTTACATCAGAAGGTACCTTGTTTACTGAAATTTGTCTGAACATCAACAAATCGAAAACATATAAATAAAAATTCCTTTTTCCTTTAAGACCAAAATATGAACAAAATATTTCGGTTGAACCTACAAAAAACCAAATATGACTTACAAAATAAAAAGTACAAAAACAGTCTACTGAATAGACACTTTTATTATCGTGGTCACTCAATTTTCTCTTTAAAACCGTAACTTATTCGTTTTAAATACTTTACAATAACACAAAATAAAATTGCTTAACCTTGATAGGTAATATCAGTTTCATTTTTTTTATTAATTTCACAGAAATAAAAACAATAATTATTCTTAAGGTAGCAGAGATATTTTTTTAAGCCGGTTACCGTTTATTTCCCTGTAGGTAACTGATTTTGGAAACAAATAGAATTCATTAAACCTTTATGAAGCAACGAATTAATGTTAAATACAAATATTTAAAGAACATAGAGTACAGTGAATTAATACAAGAAAGGAAAAACAGCTAAGTAAACTGAATAAACAGCTTTAAATAAATAACTAGGCTTAAGTACATGATTAACTGTTTTAAATAAATAACTAGGCTTAAGTACATAAAAAAAGATCTTAGAAGACGTGTGTTCCTAGAGAACAGGCTACGTTTTTACGGTTGCTTTTAGATGGAATATAAGATAAAGTTTTAATTATTTTTTCTTCAATATCTATCATTTATCCCTTAATTTTTCATTTGCAAACAATTTTCTGGTATGATAAAGTAATATACCAATAAAGGTTTTATAAAATCGTAGGACATACGAAATACTGCTTTGATTTTTGGTAATTTACCTTATCACATTACTACTATTTTGTACAACTTTAATTAGAAAATTATTCTATAATATTTGTAAGAAAGGTTAAATGGCATAATTAATTGGTTTTAAATAAAAAAGAGATTCATTAAAACTTTTACGGAACTTGTTCATTCTTTCTTGAAAATAAGCTGCTTTTAAAAACGAAAGTTAAAGAAAGTTTATAAAACGTTTGTTCTTTCTTGGTATTTCACTTACACAGAATAACTAGTGAAAGGTGAAGCAAAAGTTTTACATTACCTAAAGACTATAAAATATACTATTATTGGTAACGGGGTCCAATAAATATTACAGAAATTCTTTGCGTATACAGAAACAAGGGAACTGTAGAGTTTTTTGCAAGCAGTAGAACGTTTAAAAACTTTTGTTAATAAATGTGTTGAGTTTTTCTTGTTTCCAGTATGAAAAATACTTTTTTCATTATTGTTTTCTTTTACAAGCCTTGTAATTAAATTATGCTTTAATCGGTAAAATAAATTAGTTTTTTTTGAAAGTCAGTATATTTTTTAAAAAAATTAATTAAATATTGATTACAAGATTTTCTGTTTTTTTTAACGATCTTTTTTTTGTCTTCAGTCATTTGACTGGTTTGATGCAGCTCTCCAAGATTCCCTATCTAGTGCTAGTCGTTTCATTTCAGTATATCCCCTACATCCTACAACCCTAACAATTTGTTTTACATATTCCAAACGTGGCCTGCCTACACAATTTTTTCCTTCTACCTGTCCTTCCAATATTAAAGCGACTATTCCAGGATGCCTTAGTATGTGGCCTAATAAGTCTGTCTCTTCTTTTAACTATATTTTTCCAAATGCTTCTTTCTTCATCTATTTGCCGCAATACCTCTTCATTTGTTACTTTATCCACCCATCTGATTTTTAACATTCTCCTATAGCACCACATTTCTAAAGCTTCTAATCTTTTCTTCTCAGGTACAGATCGTCCAAGTTTCACTTCCATATAAAGCGACACTCCAAACATACACTTTCAAAAATCTTTTCCTGACATTTAAATTCATTTTTGATGTAAACAAATTATATTTCTTACTGAAGGCTCGTTTAGCTTGAGCTATTCGGCATCTTATATCGCTCCTGCTTCGTCCATCTTTAGTCTACTTCCCAAATAACAAAATTCTTCTACCTCCACAATCTTTTCTCCTCCTATTTTCACATTCAGTGGTCCATCTTTGTTATTTCTACTACATTTCATTACTTTTGTTTTGTTCTTGTTTATTTTTATGCGATAGTTCTTGCGTAGGACTTCATCTATGCCGTTCATTGTTTCTTCCAAATCCTTTTTACTCTCGGCTAGAATTACTATATCATCAGCAAATCGTAGCATCTTTATCTTTTCACCTTGTACTGTTACTCCGAATCTATATTGTTCTTTAACATCATTAACTGCTAGTTCCATGTAAAGATTAAAAAGTAACGGAGATAGGGAACATCCTTGTCGGACTCCCTTTCTTATTACGGCTTCTTTCTTATGTTCTTCAATTGTTACTGTTGCTGTTTGGTTCCTGTACATGTTAGCAATTGTTCTTCTATCTCTGTATTTGAACCCTAATTTTTTTAAAATGCTGAACATTTTATTCCAGTCGACGTTATCGAATGCCTTTTCTAGGTCTATAAACGCCAAGTATGTTGGTTTGTTTTTCTTTAATCTTCCTTCTACTATTAATCTGAGGCCCAAAATTCCTTCCCTTGTCCCTATACTTTTCCTGAAACCAAATTGGTCTTCTCCTAACACTTCTTCCACTCTCCTCTCAATTCTTCTGTATAGAATTCTAGTTAAGATTTTTGATGCATGACTAGTTAAACTAATTGTTCTGTATTCTTCACATTTATCGGCCCCTGCTTTCTTTGGTATCATTACTATAACACTTTTTTTGAAGTCTGACGGAAATTCCCCTTTTTCATAAATATTACACACCAGTTTGTATAATCTATCAATCGCTTCCTCACCTGCACTGCGCAGTAATTCTACAGGTATTCCGTCTATTCCAGGAGCCTTTCTGCCATTTAAATCTTTTAATGCTCTCTTAAATTCAGATCTCAGTATTGTTTCTCCCATTTCATTCTCCTCAACTTCCTCTTCTTCTTCTATACACCATTTTCTAATTCATCTCCTCCGTATAACTCTTCAATATATTCCACCCATCTATCGACTTTACCTTTCGTATAATATATTGGTGTACCATCTTTGTTTAACACATTATTCGACTTTAATTTATGTACCCCAAAATTTTCCTTAACTTTCCTGTATGCTCCGTCTATTTTACCAATGTTCATTAATTTTCCACTTCTGAACACTTTTCTTTAATCCACTCTTCTTTCGCCAGTTTGCACTTCCTGTTTGTAGCATTTCTTAATTGCCGATAGTTCCTTTTACTTTCTTCATCACTAGCATTCTTATATTTTCTACGTTCATCCATCAGCTGCAATATATCATCTGAAACCCAAGGTTTTCTACCAGTTCTTTTTATTCCGCCTAAGTTTGCTTCTGCTGATTTAAGAATTTCCTTTTTAACATTCTCCCATTCTTCTTCTACATTTTCTACCTTATTTTTTTTACTCAGACCTCTTGCGATGTCCTCCTCAAAAATCTTCTTTACCTCCTCTTCCTCAAGCTTCTCTAAATTCCACCGATTCATCTGACACCTTTTCTTCAGGTTTTTAAACCCCAATCTACATTTCATTATCACCAAATTATGGTCGCTTTCAATGTATGCTCCAGGGTAAGTTTTGCAGTCAACGTGTTGATTTCTATATCTTTGCTTAACCATGATATAATCTATTTGATACCTTACAGTATCGCCTGGCTTTTTCTAAGTGTATATTCTTCTAAAACTCTATAAGTCGGTCTCCTCTTTCATTCCTTTTGCCCAGCCCGTATTCACCAACTATATTTCCTTCCTTGCCTTTTCCAATGCTTGCATTCCAATCTCCAACTATTATTAAATTTTCATCTCCTTTTACGTGTTTAATTGCTTCATCAATCTCTTCGTATACACACTCTACCTCATCATCATCATGGGCGCTTGTAGGCATATTGACGTTAACAATCGTTGTCGGTTTAGGTTTTGATTTTATCCTTATTACAATGATTCTATCGCTATGCGTCTTGAAATACTCCACTCTCCTCCCTATTTTCTTGTTCATCACGAAACCTACTCCTGCCTGCCCATTATTTGACGCTGAGTTAATTACTCTAAAATCACCTGACCAAAAGTCGCCTTCCTCTTCCCACCGAACCTCACTAATTCCTACTATATCCACATTTACCCTATCCATTTCCCTTTTTAAATTTTCTACCCTAACAACCTTTTTTAAGCTTCTAACATTCCACGCTCCGACTCGTAGAATGCTATTTTTTAATTTTCTTTTTTAACGATACTATCTTTTAAAACACGTACACTTAAGCTAAATTAAAGCTTATTATTTGAACTGTTCCAATTTTTGACTGAACAATAATAAGAACATTGATCATTTTAGAATGTCTATTTTCCCAAATAATCGGCAAAAAAAACTTGTAACGATAGAACTTTTTTCAAATACTTTATCATACTCTAAAAAAACAAAAGAAACGTTTAAATTAAACAATTAAATTTTTTTTTTCATTTATACTTATTATCGAACCTATCATATAGTAAGTATTGAAGCAGTTTTATTTAAAAATTTAGATATAAATGACAAAAAAATACGAAAAATAATCATATAATAATAGAAGAACTAACATCAGAAATATGAAAAAATGACAATGAAAAAATTTGAGAAAGTTACAGATGTTAGATAGTCCGTCATCCTTCATCTATTTATTTTTCGTTTTTAAGTGTACTTTTATTTTCATGATCTATCAAACGTACTGATCATCTGTTGACTGAGTATTGCGTGACAAACCCTTATATGTAAATTATGGTTGTCACGTTTCCTGGCTGGAAGGCATTTTTGATTCTGAGTTTGTTGTCTAAAGCAGGTTTTTTAAGTATTATATTAAAATACTCATGTAATAATTAAGTTTATAATAAATTACTATAATTAGTAAGGCAATGATTTATTCTTTCTTTTGAACAACCAGTTAATCAAAAGTTCATATTTTTGTTTTTCTGTTATGAAACTGTTTACTTCTTTAACAAAAGGTTTTTCCTATTACTGAGATGCAGATAAGAAAAAAAAAAGATCAAAAATAAGATCAAAAATGGGTGTAAATACTCAAAACTAATTAAATACATTTTTATGATAGTGCTCTCAGGCAGAATATCGTATGTCTTCAGTTTTAGCATATAATCTTTATGGTATTTAACTTAAGCCTTTTTTATGGTGTTTGATTTTTGGGTAATCTTTTTATAATTACAGTTAGTGATTTAATAATTTGATTATGTTAATTAGTTGTTCGCAATGATTACTTTTGTATGTAGTTGAAATATGTAGGTAAAGTGTGACTAATCCTCTTAAGTTACAATTAAACAGCAGAATTAATATTTTACGTTATAACTAAGGAGCAATGCAAGGTACTTTATTTCAGCTCCTAACAAAAATGTATGCTAATTGAATAGGAAATTCTTGCCTTAATTTAAACCAACAATCAAGGCGATTTTTTAAATTTTAAATTAACCAGGATAATTAAGTGTAGTAGGCCTATTCTTCGAATACTTATTCCTAGAGAACAAACAAAAATTAACAAAGAACATGAAAAGTATGAAAAAATAACTTTTGTTTTTTTGGTATTATACAGTAAACTTAATGAAAAACATTGAGTAAACACGTTAGATCATTAGTAGAAAGATCTGTTGAATGTGATAATGTTTCAGTGTAATTTTGTGAAAAAATTCTCCGATGATATCTTTGCTAACTCTGAAGAAACCCATTCTCTAAAATAATTATTGCAAATCAACACCCCTTTTTAAATCACATAGATGGAATTGTTACACAAAAATGTACGTTAAAATTGTTTAGACTTTTTTTTTTTTTTACTTATAATGAAGTCTAATAAAAGATTGTTCTGTAATCCATAAACTTAAGTATAATCTATATCAAAAATATTTAATATAAACGAATTTAATCATTATACGGCTACTATTGCAACTTGATATATAGATTTCTACGGTACTGACATTGTCGGATTACTGAAAATTCTGGATTGCGGGAATTAGCTGGTAGAATAAAAGATTATTGTAGAAAGAGACCTTTCTTCGGTTGCATAATTTTTTTTTTATAAAAGAATGTGTACTGGTATTTTTCGTCTTATTAAAGAAAACATGAATAGGCGTGAACGAGTATGATTATATCACCGCAGGTTATAGATTGGTAGAAAGGTGAATGTGCCCACACAACGGTCATCTCTATTCTTAACACTTAAAGGTAGAATTCCGTTTCCCCTAACAGTAATATTGATGAATATTTTCTTTTTATTGATGTTTGCTTTATTCCTTTGATTGATCATATAATTATTGGTGTCATTATTAATTTCAAATTAATTTTTTGTACTCTATCTTATCATGGAACTTTATCATGATAATTTGTCAGATTATATTTGCTTCTAGATGCTCGTAACATAAAAAGAAACTGTTATTGCCATAAAGTATCACACGTTGAAAAGGTTATTACAATAAAGCAAAATAAGAAAATTGTAGTCAAACGTAATAGTTAATCGTCAGCGGTAAAGTGCAGTAGCGTAAAACTGATTCTATTTTAATTTAATGACAAAAACATTCAGCCAGACAAGCTATTATCGCTCAACTGTCATAAATAACCTAGGCCTCACAAAATAAAAACAAATTACCTTTTAAAAGACATTAAAAAAACTATGCAACCCATTTAATAGAAGAAGGACATACCCCATTGAGAATGAAAGATTCGAAGAAACTGATTCACACTTAAAAGAAAAAGAAAAAGAAAAAGAAAAAGAAAAAGAAAAAGAAAAAGAATTTAATATTTTAGAAAATGTAGAAATTTTTAAATTAAAAAATTGTAGAAATTTTTAAATTAAAAAATTGTAGAAAAACGACCATAAATGAACAGATTAATAATTAAGTGGATGTTTTATTTAAGGATTTTAATTTGCTCAGAACAAGAAATGGATAATTATAAAATAAATAGATGGAGTAAAACCGATAGGTAACAAAAAAAAGGAAGATAATGTATGTGATTTGAGTGGGATAAGGGATGTGACCTAACGCTGTATATAAAGCCTTACAATAGAGAAGAGCCAGTACAGCGAGTTTTTAAAATGGAATATATCCGAAACGCGTCAACAGGTGATTAGACAGGATGAAGCTAAGAAAGGTAGATAAAGACACTCAATATAAAAATATTAAAAGGCCCTAAACGAAAGAAAGTTAAAGAAAACTAAAGAAATTTTTCACTGAATCTAAAGAAGATAAATAAAAATAAATAGCTTTTGCATCACACATAAAGGTAAAGAAGAACTTTTATTTAGGCTATATAATTACAAACTATGGAATTTGTTAAAGAACGATACTATAAACAAGTAGAGGAAACGAGGGCATATTTTAGAGAAGAGAAACATTTATTAAATGAAAAAAATGTACTGCTGAAGTGTACGGACCAACATTTTTGCAATAAGACTAGCAGAGAAAAAAGAGGAGTTGCTGGTAGGGATCCGTTGATAAAGAGCTAATTAATGGGTTGGTAAAAATAAAATCAGAGTTT
The DNA here is from genome assembly GCF_047948215.1 of Lycorma delicatula. Classification (NCBI taxonomy): domain Eukaryota; kingdom Metazoa; phylum Arthropoda; class Insecta; order Hemiptera; family Fulgoridae; genus Lycorma; species Lycorma delicatula. The sequence continues at coordinate 174,831,342 of NC_134455.1, read as the reverse complement.
ACAGGGTGAATTTGAGATTTAAAATCTACAAGTTCAAAAACAGAGCGAAAAAAGTCAGAATACATAAAGCTGAGAATTGAAGATGTAAGTTGTAACAAACTGTAATTAAAATATCATAGCAGAATAAAAAGCAGTATTGTGAAAGTTAATTTAATCATAATGCCGGATCGATTCATACGATTGAATGCGCGAAGACCTGCTTTAACTCGATTTTTTTAATATTTATCCGTTCGTATATTTGTGCCGCAGTTACGTGATACGCATTATGCGTTTGTTCTTGAAATTTTCAATATGCATCAAGATAAAGTACCAATAAAGCATCAATATAGAGTAAGGGTCAATGCATGTATAACGGTTTGTTGCGGAGGTTTCGTAAAACTGGTCGTTATTTCAGCTGTTGGGAAGAGTGCTATGTTAGCACTCGCTCACCGAGTGACCACAATAGTGTTGTTCTTTAACATACTTTGTAAATATTTGTTTTTTTTTTGTATATTTATATTTTATGCAGAAATCAAGTTAAAAATATTAAAAATGTAGGTGTAATGGAAATACCTTTTGACAGTCATTAGTCAGTAATATTCAGTTTCTAGTATACGTAGAAATGATTCTTCTGATGTTAAACATTATTTTAAAAATATAATTCAAATATTTAAGAACTTTAAGTTGAACGATTTTTACTATTATTAAGCTACCTAAAACCAAACATTACTTATTATGAGAAGAAAATCAATAGTAGATAATCACAAATACTGACAAATCATAATTTAATGAAAATAATTTGAGACGTGTAAAAAAATAGTAAGAAATAAAAAAATATATTAATCCTTATAAAATACATCATGTTTAAAGGAAGATAAAGGAGCAAAAGTGACTGAAACGTTACCGATCGTTTAAAAGAATGTTTTGGTATAGAGAGTACTGTGATGGAAGGTGTTTTAATAGCAACTAGTGTGACTTCGAGGTCACCTGATTAATGGAGGCTTATTGGTACTTTATCTTGACATTTAAAACGAAAAAAGATGACGTTAATTGTGATAAATTATCCTTTTGAAAAATCAACTTCACTATTTAGTCTATTATACCAAAGAAAATCTATTATACAATAGAAAATCTTTTACCAAGGAGAAACTTATGAATCACCTGGATTAGGAGTAATAATAAAAATGATTAAAACATGATAAAAAAAATTAAAACATCATTTATCCTTTAGATTTAAATTTTAATTCGGTATTATATAATTAAACTTAAAGGTATCTAAGGAATAATAAGTCTTCTAGTTCCTTAGAAAGAATATAAAGTTTTAATAAGATATACTCGTAAATCTACGATTCGAAAAAGATTTTTCTGTAATAGAATTTTGCATATTTCATTCAATTCTTGAATTTCCGTCTTCAAAATAAAAATTAAACTCTTATTATTTATTTTCAGTATTTTCCCTGGTGTTTTTTTTGTTCAGATAAAAAAATTGATTTAAAATAAAAATGAATATAAAGTGAGAGTTGGGCACTCTTACTCCCTTGTCAACTATCCTTTGAATCTGCTGGATGTCAATTAACTTTCACACGGAAATTAAATTATGAACCGAGTTTGATGAATGAAACTTCTTTACTACGAGCTTTTCATCCTGACATGATATTTAATGAAGATTTTTTTTATATTTTATGATTTTTTCTGATTAAGAAAGACATTTCCGTGGAATTGAACGATAATCTTTGTAGTGTAGATATAGATATAAATATATTTCCTCTATGTAATATAAATGAAAGAGATGATGTTTATCACCTCATATCAATTACGTCTATCATTTTATCTCATCAGTGATTAAAGCGTTTTTTTTTTATAATTTAGGTTTAAAATACTTTATAGAAATAGGTATAATTTGAGAGAATAAATAATCTTCCAGAGTTACTTCCCTTTATCTTCATTATTGTTGCATATATTTCCGACAAAATTTATTTTTCCAACAAAGCAACCCCAAGAAAAAGTTATCAATAGGTTTACGTAAACTTCTAAATACACTATTTTTACTTTACAAGTCAAGTTTAGAAAAAAAAGAAAAAGTAAATAGTTAACTTTTTCTTTATTTAAATTTAGTTAACTTTTTTTAAATGGCAAGATTGGTGAAAACCGCATATCCCCAAATTGGACCGATTATAATACTAGAACTATAGAGCTGCTATAGAACTAGACGGAAAAGTAAAATAATACGGTAATAAGGGATAAATACTCTTACTATCACTATTACTTTTAACTAGATAAATCTAGTCTTTTTCGTTCGTTGGTGTATTTATGATAAAGCGTTTATTTGATCTGTTTGGTACAGTAACACGAAATTGAAACACATAAAACAAAAATGTGTGTTGTAACTTCTTTCTAGTACTTCTATAATTTGCTATTAAAAGTATTAATAAAATTACAAGTTGTTAATACTTGTAATTTTACAAGTATTAACAGTATTTAATCATTGTTGATTTAAATACTGATTAAAATAGTTAAATTCTATATTTTACAAGTAGGGATAGTGATTTAAGTTTTTCCTTCTCAGAAGTATTTATGATAAAAAAATGATTGCTACACATTATCTACTACGTTTTAGTTTATGTATTCTATGCATAAAAATACTTTTATTTTAATTAACAGGATTATTATGTAATATTGAACGGACAGGTGTAGTACAAGCACAGTATTTTAGATTTTTTAAATTGAATGTAAAAAATAAATTTTGGATTACTTAAAAATAAATTTTGCCTTTTATTTAAATCTATAAAGCGTTTATGGATAATTTGATAACTAAGACGTTTTAGAGGAAAAGAATGGTTGTAACAACACATAAAAGCGACAGCTTAAAAGGCTGTATTGCAAGTCGTTGCCCAATTTGTTTAATGGTATTCAGAAGTTAGAAAATTTGTGAAATTCGATTTTAATATTAATATAATAGACGAAAATTATGTTATTACTTTTATATTCTTGAGCTTTTCTTCATATATGTAAAAATATATGTAAAATAATTAGATCCTATGTTGGCCAGAGCAGATGTTTAAAGTAAAACAAATATGCTTACGTAAAGGTAAAAATAGATTATAGTGCACTTGAAAGAAAAAGCTTGTGTTTGAAAAGTTATAAATTAATACTATTTTATGGAAAAAGTATCGTATTTTTTGTGAGTTAATATTTTAAGTAGCAATCTCTGAGCAGAAGACCTAAAGAAATTGTAAAAATTTACATAAAATCTGTCGTTTTTCGGCGATTTTCACAGTAGGATAAATTCAACTTTTCCTCTATTAAAAAATGCATTCTTTTTTAGCGATATTTAAAAACAGATTTAGTAAATCATGTTTATTTCCTATTGTTGGTTTCAATTTAAAAAGATAAATAACAAGTATTGTGATTTTCAGTAAAGGTAGACAAATTTTAAACAGCATTGAAGTGTATATTAGTGTACTATATGAGTTATCGGCTTCACTTAACCGTATTCCAAAGTTCAAATCTTCTACATTTTACACCTCTTTCGTTGTGGAACAACAGGAAACAATTGAGTTTCTTTTTCACGAACGTCGGAAATTTCTACAAGTTTTAATGGAAATGTTTATCTTCCCAACTTCTTAACAATCCCGTGGTTTAGGAATGTACCGTACTAATGTTGTTCTAACACATTCTGGTACTGAAAACCTCTCCTACTATCACTTAACACCTAACACACTCTTCTACTTTCACTAACACTTAAAACGTTTTTTTATGTGATATTGAAACTGATCATTAGAAAAATTATGTTAACGATAACTAATAAATTCTGAAAAAATATCCTTAAACTATAATCTTTTACACGACCTCTTAACAAAGAATGTCATGATAAGTGAAATTAAACTAAAGGGGAAAGTTGGAGAAATAGAGACATTTTAAATGTAATGTTTTATGATTCCAGGGTTTCTTTCAATAAATCGCAACTCATAAAACTAAATAGCAAAATATATGGTAAAATACGGAATAAAATAAAACTCTTTTCTATTCAATGGTACGTTAGAAATAATACCAACCATAAGCTCTTTGTTTCATGACGATTAATATAGAAAAATTGTTTTTACCTTTTTTGTTTAAATTAGTTACTTTTCTTTTTAAAAACTTTAATTATAATCTAGGTTTATTAAATTTATATTTATTGCAATTATTTCTATGTAGAGAAACCCATTTGTAAAACAACTAAAATTATTTTTGTCAGAGAGTCATACTTAACCCGTGAAATTGGTATTTTCAAGTAAAGTAATCATACTACATTGTTTGACACAATCTTTTAAAACATTGTGTAATTTAACTGGTGGGACAAAGAGGTAACACATCTCGGTTTAATATTTAACAATACATCGATGCATTTTCTCTTGAATTGTGTATTAGCATCATAATATTCCAGTTAAAAAAAAAACAAAACACGCACACACATATATACAGAGTGCATTAAGCAATTCTCCCGGGTCTTTCATAACCTATTCCATTCGTGAAAATAATGGAAATGTTCACATAAACTGCTTCGTTTACGAGTTACGGCTAGTGAAAGATTTTGCTCCGATTTAAGCGGCCAGGTAACATGAACGGTCCAAACAGTTGATCGTGGAGAAGGCTACACCATACATTGACACTAAATCGGTGTTGACACTATGTCGAGTGAAATTTGCCTCGTCGGTAAACAAAACATACTTGTAGATTTTCGACTTTTATTCCATCAATTTCAAAACTCAAGTGAAGCGGATGTCTCCTGGTTGCTGGTATTGAACAGGCTGTTTATTCTAAGGATAAAACTTAATTTTGTTTAAGTCTTCTCTAAACATCGATTCTCTTGGAAAGACGTCGTGTTTTGACGCTTGGGCTGCGCTAAACGGCATCGATAATAATTTCATCAATAACAACGGGTTGGATGGATCGTTTGTAGCTGGTACGAATACTAGATAGTAAACTTGTTTCCTAAAAATCGCGTAAAGTCACGGTAATTGTTTTGGGATCCGATCAACAAAACCAAAACAACACTAACAAGAAATCGTAACAAAACAAGGTACGCAGAAACAAGACTAAGCAGCACCCTAGTTTCCCTCTGCAATCCGTTCCCTAGCCAAATGGTACAAAAATTCTGCAATCATTGACCAGGCCGAACCCAGCCAGTCTACCCCTGAAGGTCCCGTGACCGGTAAGAAACTGAGTTACGTGCTTGTTAGGGGACACCATGAGGCGCCTCGCAAACTTCTGATGTCTGGGAAGAGATCGTGCGTATATCGCCCATCAATAGTCTCATCCCATCTAGCCTGCCGTACATCATAACCATGTTGTTCGATATCCTGAAGCTTTCCGGAAGTCAGCTCACCCAACTTTCTAGCAACATGCCGCTCCTGCTAATCAAGAGCTAGAATATCAACCGGTTTCACTCTCGCAATCACCAGGACGGCTTCCCGTTAAACCGTCCGGTAATTACCCGTTACCTCCTGCGATTTTGATATTTTAGTATCAAATACTCTTTACATATTCTAGTGCAGCAGCAACTGTAACATTACCATTACACGCTACCAAGTGAATGTTATAACAGGGTATTCCTCTGTTGTAAATTATTTTACAACGTGTTATTTCACGTTCAAACTAAAATGCACAGATAATCTTCGCTAACGACAACACAGTTCACAGAAACCGATATACTTGTACCTAACATAATGATTTAAATACTAATACAATATTGCGATTGTTGATTAGCTGTTGTTACTTTATTGCCAAATTTTAAATAATAATTTTTTAAAATAATTTACTGTAATTCTGCCATTAATAAAAGATTATTACCCAAATAATTTTTTTATTTATTTTAATTTTACAATAGTTGAGTAACTTTAGTTTTTATTAAAAATGAAGTTTAAGTATTTTATTAAAATTTTTTTTTTAATCTTATGATGTAGGCGTTTCAATTAATTATACATTTTTAAGATAATCAAATCGTATGAATTAACCTAAGGACAACATTTTGTTATTTAGATGGGTTTATTTTACGAGTAATTTGTTTATATTGTTTATCGATGTTTTAATTCACTATATAAGCTCAAAGCCTGTGAGGGGGGATATGAAAATGTTTTAAAATGCCATGCCTGACTAGGATTAGAACCCGTAACTCCGGATGAAAGGCCGAGACACTACTACACTGCCACGTTGGTCGGCATTGATTTAACATTTTATATTAAATAATGTTTTTCTCTTAAACTACTCACTGTCTTATTATTAATAACAACTTATAATTTAAAAAACATAAAAAAAACAAAAATTTATAATTCCAAAAAAAATTTATTTGATATTCAAAAATATTTAAGAAAAATGTTGCCATTTTCTTCCTACATTTACGAGATGGATGTAATAATTTGTTCAACTGATTTCTGTTTTTGTAAATTAAATTTGCATTTTAAATTTAAATTGTATTATGCTAATCAAGTATTCCATTATGTTACACATGCATGCATGCGCGCGCGCACACACACACATACACAATTACAAATAACTATTGTAATTTCTGTTATTAAGGTAGCTGGAGAACTGTAAATGTATAACACTGGGATGCTGCTGTGACGAGGTCCCTATTGTAATGTACAAGATCACTTACAAGTAAATTACTTAGGAGTACCCTAAAAAGATTTTACAGTAAAGTAAGAAATATTTCTCCAAACAACAGCGTCAGTACAATTCTAGGAGTTTCTTCTGAAATCTTGTCATTCGTTGTGTTTGTGTGTGTGTGTGTGGTGTGTGTGTGTGCGTGCGCGCGCACGCGGGCATAGGATAGTTTAAATTTTAGCATCCAAGTTCTAACATTTATTTTTGGTTTTATCGAAATGGCTTTGTGGAAATACAGACTGTTTTAGTTCTTAATTTTAATTGTTTTAAATCTTGTATCATGTACCAAGTTTGTTTTTTGATGAGTACTTTTTATTATACAATAAAACATTTATTTTACATTATGTAGATCACTGTTCCATTAAATAAAATGTGAAATTTCTTAGTTATCAACTGTTATTTTAGTATTTTATATTTATAAAATATTAATACAACCTTCAGAATAAATAATTCGATTCTTTCTTGGGTCGTATAACCTTTATTTTATTAAGACAATTATTCGGTGTTTACCCGTTTCTGATTTCTATTTTTATAAAATTACCGTTAAAATACTGAATGAGAAAATGTGTCATGAACGTAAAGAAATTTTTGAAAGATTTATATCACAAAATTTCAATTAAACAATCTGTGATGGTCAACAAAGGAAAGAAAGATGCAAATTTGTGAAAAATTAATGTTATTTATAATAAACTTTCCTCTGACGTGATAGTCAAACTTTTTTGTTTCAGTTTTTTTAGTGTAGAAATGAAATAGATTGTACAATAAATATTATATCTATAATATTATATACCAAAAGCTAACCCAAGCATCCTCGTTGCAATTTTGTCATGTACTTTCCGTTGTTCTTGAGCTATGTTATAAAAAAAAAATTCAGAATAAAAAAAAAAAAAAATATTAAAATCCATCTAAATCAGTTGGAACAAATCTAAAAAGAAATTAATAACAAGAATTCAGAAAACACAGGTATTAATTTTTAAAGCAAAACCCGTCTTGTAGAATGGCAGGATGTAGTGTGAATGATAATCTGTATTACAGGTTACGTGATTACAAAACCTAAGTTCTTTCGAAAAAAAAAATTTAATTACGTAAATTAAATTTTAAATCTAAATTATTGGTGTATTTCTATTAACTAAACTATCTCAAGAGACTATGAACGGATCCTACTTAACTTGGTCTCCGTGCTGAATTTTGATTTTTACCTTATAACAAGGCAGTACAATTAACAATTACATCGAAAGTAAGTGAATATTTTGTAAATCAAAAACTAATAGTGAAAATTACGTAAAAAAATTTAAAAACGTTATTAGATTATTTACTACTTAATTTGTTAATGATGAATAGTACATTACCTAAATAAAGCTTTTCTCCTAAATTACCAGTCTTATTGTTAATGACAGCTTATAGTGTAATAAACATAAACGAAAAAAAATTAGTTTATATTCGTTGAAAGATTTCTGTAATATCTTTTCTTCCTGCTATTATGAGATGGATGTAATAATTTGTTCACTGATTTCTTTAAATGTCATTTTTATTCAATAAAAGCTGCTATTAAGATGAATAAGTTTCTATATTTCCAGTTTAAAAACATAAACAACTTTTAAGATGAGCAATCATAATAGATTGCTAATTTTTATTTATAAAGTCATTAATTAATGAGAGGCTATAAAGTTTAAAAACGTGTTAAAACTTTACTTCACCTGTTGAAGCGGAAGTAGAAGAAAGGTGTAATTTATCAATATTATTAGTCGATGTTTTTTTACAGTTAAAACTTATAAAAAATTATTCTATATACCGTTATTGATATAAACTTTAAAAAAGTCGTAATCTGTTTTTATTCTATAAAATAATTGTTCTAATAGATTGAGAAAAGTATAAAAATTTTATCTACAATATTTTTACATTATAAAAGGAAAAAAGTTAGTGAAATACAAATATTGATAACATTTAATAGAAAACACGGCTTGAAATTAGTTGACGCCTTACCTCATTGGCAAATATAAAGGTGTGTATGCTACAGATAGAAAGTTGCCGTGATACTGAACAAGGGATGAACGAGGGATGAAATTTTCCCTTACAGTTGCAAAATATCCCTCATTTCCTTCATATTTACCGTTTATAGATTAAATTCTCCATCACCTCTTAGTAAATAAAAAAACAAAAAAAAAATTTTCCAGTTATTTAAACTAATTATACCAATTATTATTACTCGTGTTATAAGATTATTATTAATTTCTCTTTACCAAAAGATCCGATTGTTGTAAATGAAATAAATTACTAAAAACATACTTCATTTGTATACGTTGGATAATATATAAAAGAAATAATTTCGCTACAAAAATGTTTTTTATTTTTTAACATTTAATATGAATTCAAACTTTGGAGAAAGATTTATCGAGAAATTTACTTTCATATTTTGCTACACTATAAATCTCTATGAGTTGCACTGATTGAGAGTTCCCGAAAAACCTTTAAATAAAAAATTGAAACTATTTAAAAAACCATGAAGTCCTTAAAATTATACGTGTCTTAAGGGTATCCTTAAATATTTGAACGGAAAAAAATCTATTAGGATTCAAAAACCAAACTATAAAAACGTCATTTAATTACAATTTTTTTAATCTACATGTACCCTTGCTCACAACCTACAAATTATAAATAAAATACATAAAGTAAATAATAAATGGCAGCTATTTTAACAGTAATGACATTGGAAATATAGAATATATATATATATATATATTTTGATGCACAAATTCCGTGAGATAGTTTGATTTTCATCAGCCAAATTCGTCGCTATGACAATACAAAGCTTAATAAAGGAAATAACGCGTTAAAATGAAATAAATCGTTGATTTTACCAGGCAATATTCCTTTCTAAGTCTTATTTTACTGTAATAATAAATTTCGTTTAGTGTTTATGCTGCAAGTGCTAGCAGATCAAAAAGTAAACTTCAGCTCTTCTCCTAATTGATTTTTAAAAATTAATTCCTAGTTTTAAAAATTTAGACTAATGGGTCATTCGAAATTAACCATTAATCTCTAATATAATAGGCATATAGGTATTACATTAGCAAAGATATAGCTCTAAAATTAGTCGAGACTTCTCTTTATAGGTACTAAATTTTATAACAGCAACAAACTAAGTAAGTAGTTACCATTTCCTTTGAAAATTCATCAAAGTAAACACTAAAAGAAATACTACAGAATGCAAGGTTCGTAAAATAGAAAAAAGAAACAATTAAACAGAAATTTAAAATATTCTATATGAAAATAATCGATGAGAAATTTAAAACGTTTATTGGTTTTACTTTCAGAATTTAGTTAATAGAGTTTTTCTTTTCGAGAGGTTTTTATGAAGTTAATATGTCTTAAAAAATTTTGTAAATCTATGCAACATTTTACGTACACACGAAATAATAGTAATTTACGATTGACTTGCAGTAAATTCTTGATAGTAATTCATCTGGATTGTTGTTTGAAAGAATTAACTAGTTATCTCGGTGCGATTTCCACTTTCAAAAACTTGCGTAATGAGTGTGGACGAGAAGATTTGACGGTAATCAGGATGCATGCTCCAAAAAGTGATCGTTGGTATTACATCCTGGACTGGAAATGACTTTTCTTCCATCTTTTTACTGGCGACTTAATAACTATTTGTTATAAATGCAAAAAGTGATTAACCGTTTGTAAATAATTTTCTTTCATCTGTCTTCTGTTTTTGAAATTATTTAATTTTTTATTGACTAGTTACACGAGGCTTTTTCCTTGTTCTTTGTTTTTCTTAATTATTTCCAACCCTCTGATTCATGAGTAAGATCGCTTCGCTTGTGTGGCTTTCATTTTTTTTTGTATGAAGGCACAATTTCTCTTAAAATTCCAAATAATTTTGTTCTAAAAAAATATAATACATTTCTTTCTTTCTACAGCTATTTATTCAATATCAAGAACAATAGTCGATAGTAGAATATTGAATTACTTTTATACCCTTATTATCTTATTATCTACTCTGATTTAAATAAATCACAGTTTTCATTCATGTTCAAAGTAAATAATTCATTTTCTTAATATTTATTTGAATCGTTCATTAATACAAGTCTCAGCCAATCTTTTGATTATGTGTATGTTAAGTGCCATATTTGCAATTGTCGTACGCGGCCTAACTCGGTCACAGTCACGACAAAAAATGACAGATTCTCAAAAATAATAAGATCCCGTGCCGGACTTACTAGGTAAAGTAAATAATAAAATGGATTCCCATAACTCTATTCAATGAGCCAAATATATATTTCCATATCAGCATACCGAACCCATTGATATTGGTGATTTTCAGTTTTACAATGATATCTGCTCACAAAAAGAATGGATGTACAGTGAATGTCATCGCAGTAAGTTAAAATAAATTTTTAAAAATCTTTTACTATAATAAGTAATAAAAGATCGTTCACCAAAACTATATCAAAAAGACCCAAGCAAAAAAAAAAACAACAAATGTATAGTAAAAAATATATGTATGCATGGCTATCAAGAAAGAAATTAACGATAATGTAGCTCTTAATCACCATTACAATTTAGTTTTAATTATTCAGAAGAACTTTGATAAAACTACTGGCGATGTCAATAATTCGTTTAAAAAAAAGTAGCTTCACTCTACACTAACGGTTCTTTCTTTCTTAATCGGTTTCAGAAAGCAGAAAGTTCTCTATTCATAACGTGTGTATGTATTTTTTCTTTTTTATCCTTTTATAACTTTTTACTGAATGCACAAAATTTATTAAAACTATTTAAACGATAAAGGTTAAACCCTTAGGGATCACGTTCTATTGTTGAATAATATTGGGAGAATACAAATAAGAACTGGTTAAAAAACAATTTTCCGCCGTATAGTTCACATAATCGCTCTCATGCAAATTTTTTACTCGCTGTCTATATGTATATATATATATATATATATATATATATATATATAAAATTTGTATAAATAATAATAAGCTTTACAGTATAAACTTGTATACAATAAATAGTATAACCGATAAGAATAATATATAAGTGCTATCTGTAGGTTCCCGAAAAACAGCATATGTCCATTTAAAAAAAAATTGGGTAAACCGTACTAAAAAATAATTGTTTTTTACAGGATATCCATTCATGTGCAACTTGCACTTTTGAAGTAAAATAAAAAAAATATATAATTGTGTATTATAGCACCGTAATTAAAAAAAATATAATAAACAGCTTTAAGCCATTTTTATGGTTTGATAAAAAATAAAATAATAAACAAAATATAATTTCTTATTCGTTTAAATTTTATTACTCAAACAGTACAACAGATTTTAATACGGTATATTTCATATTTTAATATATACAATAAAATTAGAATATTATGATGATACAACCAATGGAAAAAAGTAATGAGAGAAAAAACGATCCTGTTTTATTTTAAAGAGAAGATTCTTTTCTCTTATGAGCAATCACTTTTCACGAAGGGCACCGATTTGAGATGAATTTTTTTTTAAACTATACTAGACGATGCTACAGTGGTTTCACACCATTACGGAGTGATGTTGAACCATTAAAAAAATATTGGGTGATAAACTACGATCTAGACATGTATATTAATAGAAATTCATTTTTCCTCGCAATCGTTTTGGATCCTGTTTTTACTACTTAGTTACTGATATATATATTTTTGTTAAAAAATATATGGGGAAAAATTGCCTGCCTTTCCTGAAGCCCAAAATAGAGATTCTTTATAGATAGTCGTTATACTGAACAAACACCTAGGGAAATTTTAAATATTTAAATAAAAATAAAAATAAAAATAAAATTCTTAAACAAATAAAAGAGAACAGATTTTACGAAGCCTACTTGCTTAAAGTTTAAATGAACTTAAATACTTCACAGCTATTTTACAAATTAAATTATAACTTACATGAAAAGATTAATTTTTCTCTTTTTTTGTAGATTAAACGGAAATTTCATTTCTAATTTCTTTTATATTTCATCGATTCAAAAAAAAAAAATTATAATATTTATAAGGGCATCTGTGCAGTTACTATGGAAACGGTAAATGACAAAAAATTAACTTACTATAAAACGTATTGTTAGTGTACAGACCATTTCTTTGTAATAATATTTTTCATTATAATTCAAAATATTTCTTGTTTAGTAATAAGAGCTTGTTTTATTTTTTACTTATTTTTTATACCGCTCCAGCTAAATTATATAACATAAAAAATTATCATATGTTTTCCTTCTAGGGCAATTTTCTCAGTGAGGTATCTGTTTTTTTAATATTATATTAAAAAGCAGATACCTATAACCTATTACCTATTACCTCCAAGATTCCCTATCTTCACTTGGAGAGCTGCATCAAACCAATCAAATAACTGAAGATAAAAAAAAAGAAGAAAATATAATATTGTTTTCCTCAAGATATTGGCTCTACTAAAATTGCTCTTTAAAATATATCTCCCTTTCTCCTCGTATAAGGATGGAAATTGTGTTATTAAAACGCAAAAAACCATAATTAATAGAATGACGTTAATAGTGTACGTCATATCATTTAAGTTAAATAGTGAAATCTTCTCAATTTATTTGCAAGCCATTCAAAAATATATTGATTGATTATGGAAAAGAGGTTTTTAGTGGTTATTGATCTACTTTATTGATGTCAGCTCCAAAATAATGTTACTCAATACTTGGTCAAAATTGTATAAATATAGGGCTAAATATGAATCTGATGTCTCATCACTTTAAACATACAACAGAAATACAAATAAATAATTAATTGTAACATTAAAGAATTCATACAGTCAGTAAATACGAAATTAATAAATATCTCTCCAAAGTTCATTCAGATTATTCTTTTAATTTTTTACCTGTTAATTATTGTATTACTGTAATAAATATACCACTTACTTTACACCTTTAATAAATTACATTCTTCTCTGAAGTGGTGTTATATAAAACACCACTGGAGATTTTTATTAACCAAAATAGCTAAAACAATTAATTTTCTAGTTTTTATTTTTAATACGAAAAACAAATTTAAATGACATAATTAAATTTTATTTTATACATTTATCATTTATTATTACATCGGTATTTTACTAATATTTTAGTTATTCTATTTTATTTTTTAAATTGGACTGTTAGAATGATTCCATTCAACCTAACGTTGAATGGAATTTCATCCCATGAAACAATAAAATGACTAATGGTATACCATGAACAGCTATCCAGAATACAGATATAAAAACTAATTATGTTTAAATTTTTTAAATTTAACCAGCAATCAACACCTTGATTTAAACAAAAAAAGTATAAATTTTATTACGTATCTAAAATTTGTAATAATTTGATTCTATAGGGTCATAATGCTGTCATAATGGTCAATCTTTCTGTTTTTCTTGGGGGTGAATTCGGAAGTTTGACCGTGCGTTTGATCATGCGATTAACAAACAATCTTGACGTCAGCTACAAATCTGCCTTATGAGTTTTTTTTCAGTAATGTTTGTATTAGTTAGGCAGAGGGTGGGAAATATGTATTTTATAACCGAAAACTATAATAAAAATTTATTTCCAAAAATTTACATTTAACAGATTTTTAAGAACTAACCTTTGTTTGGAAAAATACTAAATTATTAAATAAAATCTGATTCTCTCAATTTTAGTCAAACGTATTAAAATTCGGTCGGAATAGAAGAAGGTTTACTAATAGTTTTCTTAACATATGTTTTTTGTTTGACAAGAAATACGGATTTGTAAATTTATTGTCATATATAATTTTGTTTAAATTCAGAAATAACACAATAAACTTTAAAAATTAGATATGTAACATTTCCTGAGTAGAAAAATTCTTCTCTAATAAAATTGAAAAGTTAAGAAACCTTCTCTTTGAGATCGTTAATATACTTCAACTGTACAAAAAATTGAAATATTATAAAGGATAGACAAACAAAAATGGCGTTCAAAATGTGAAATTGATTGATGATTTGTTTTATCAACTTTATTTTACACACACACACACACATACACACAAATATATATATATATATATATATATGTATGTATGCTAATTAGAATAAAAAATCTTTGGGACAGCGAAGAAGCGTGTAAAGGGGTGTGTTTGTATGGATTTTGTAAAAAATATTCAAAATAAGTTTTTTAATCCTAATTAATTTATATTATCTGGAAACAAGTGATTAGCCTGAAAACAGTTTGGCAATTCTTGTCTAGAATCTGATTAGCGTGAGTTATTTGGGTATATGATATTCTCATTTGGCAGAAAAACATTACATAATTTTCATGAAATAGTAATATTAAAGTTGTAGTAAAAATATAAGTAAGCGTCATCATGACGGTTAGCTCTTAAGCAACCAAAAATTTGAAGGTTGTTGTAATAAATAAATATTTATATTAAAAAAAAAAAATAAATCTTTTGTATGCTTTTTCTTTGTACCATTTATTAAATCTTGAATTACCGCAGAAAATACCAACTTAACAGTCGTTATGAATTTGTGGTATTTGTTTTTTGATGGAATAATGTAAATTGTTTTTGTGTCTAAAATATGAAATATAAAACAAATATATTTCATAAGAAGGTAAATTATGCAGTAGATCACCATTAAGTTATTCTGACAAAGTAAATCTTAATAAACCTGTATTATTAATAGAAGAAAATAGTTAAAAATATAATATGTTTTAACTCTTACAGTTTTTCCCTACAAGTGTTTAATGTGAGTATCTTTTGTCACAAAAATATCCGACACATATCCAACCGTTAGGAGGGATCGTCCCATACATTAAACAGCATGTCGGGAGTAATGGAAGCGACAGCTGCTTCAGTCCTGTGCCTCAAATCAGGTAAATCAGTGGGTAGCGGAGGCGCATGCACAAGCTATACAAGATTTTACCTTTCCCCCAAAAAAAAATCATACAGGTCAGATCGAGTGACGTTGGAAACCACTACAAACAAGTTCTGTTATCGGTCCATGCTAACCGATCCAGTGTGGGTCATTAAAAAAATCTCGGTCGAGTTATATTAGTGAGGAGACTTATCAATTTGTTGCCGAATAAAACTTCTGGTCCATCTTGTGGTATGCTGCATATCAAATAGCATATCCAAACAAGCAGCAGGAGCTGCTTATCTGGAAAATCTGTTTGATATTAAAAGCCTCTGCATGCCCGCATCTTACCGACTAAAAATCCTATTTCACCGTTCCTCCCCACCTAAGTTCGGATCCCAGCCGGCAATACGCGACTCCGGCCGGGGGTGCCTTTGAACCGGGGGTGCCTTTGGGGGTTAAAAGTCCCCGTGCCTCATCACCATCGCCCATCCACGCAAGCGCGGACGAACGATGGCTCCGCAGAGGGCTGCCTATCGCCCCTATGCTATGCGGTCAGTTCGTCACCTGTATTTAGAACTACGTTCTCTACTTTCTACTTTCTCTTATATTCTTTCTCATCTCTCTCTACTCCTCTATTTTCTTATTCCAACAGTTTATGACTTTGCTAGAACATGTATCAGGACTTCTTTCTCTTTCCTCTCATCTCCCATCTTTCTCTTCACTCGTTTCTCTCACTTTGTTTTCTCTTAATACATTAGTTTATACCTTTAATGGCGCTTGCATCGTTATTCTATTTTAGTATAAACCTCACCTTAACGGACCCATGAAGTCCCCGGCCGCTCATTGGAACCGACACAGCTTTCCTTTCTTTTTCTTGTTTAACCTCCGGTAATTATCTTTCAGATAATACTTCAGAGGATGAATGAGGATGATATGTATGAGTGTAAATGAAGTGCAGTCTTGTACAGTCTCAATTCGACAATTCCTGAGCTGTGTGATTAATTGAAACCCAACCACCAAAGGTACGATCTACTAGATCCACGATCTAGTAATCAAATCCTTGTAAAAATAACTGGCTTTACTAAGACTTGAACGCTGGAACTTTCGACTTCTAAATCAGCTGATTTGGGAAGACGCGTTCACCAGTAGACCAAGCCGGTGGGTTGCAACCGACACACCTAGGCATGCCGGCCCTCATGATCGGGGCTGTCCATCCTGCTATTTATCCTAAACCCCTTGAGCGGTCCTCTGCATTCTTAGCGCATATTACTGCCGTAGAAAACTCGTTGAATGCCCTTCACCTTTTTTCCGCAGTGACGCGATAGTAGTTTCTTCCACTCCGATAGTGACGCGGATTACATTTCACTCACTACACAGTTTCTATAGATTTATTACTGAAAAACTCAACGAATTATGTTGAAGTTTCATGTAATTCTCAATTGGATTTTATAGAGCATTTTACAAAATTACAGGTTAATAGGATATCTAGTAATCATTTTTTATAATTTTTTGTTTAGGAACCTACATCTTGATGTCATATGTCATCCGCGCTACTATTGAAAAATGTGTAGGGTCGCGTGGGTGATATACATCACCCGACTATTTTAGTTGTACTTTGTGTTTATAATAGGCAAAATATATATCCCTTCGTCAAATATATTTGCGTCAGCAACATTCATATGAAGGTATTTATTATATTATTTTATAAATAATTACGTCATTACTGTTGTTAAACAGTGTCATACAAAACACTATCTGTGTTTCTACATTTTCCTGGTTGATGTGTATAATTTATTGTGATTACTCAAAATTTATCATTCATGTTATTTTATTATTCGTAGTTTATTTTACCTGCATGTGTTGATACGGCTAAACTTGTAAACGTATTACGCAAGTCACATAATATATGTACTACAACGACATATTTCCTCTCTACACTTTTTCAAAACACCAGTGCTGCTCTTTTATACAAGTAAAACATTTACTTGTATTGTTTTAAGATTTTTAATTTTTTTCAAAGCAATATAAGTTTCATGTCTTGTTTGGAAGAGAATGAAAAATAATTGAGGTTTAATCTACCCGTAACAATATTTGTTGTATTTTACGAAAACTCTTTTTAATTTGTAACATATAAATAAAAAGAAATAAATAAACTATAATTCAGTCAACAAATTATTTAGTCTGCGTAATAAAAATTACTAATAAAAAGTATAGGTAGGTGATAGATGTCACCCACCTATACTAGAGTAGTCGCCTATACACCTATACAAGAGTAGTAGCATGGATGACATATATGCGACTACTCTTGTTAGTGTTTTGGGCGCTACTACCGCAGTGTTTAGCATATATTCACATTTAAATAGTTGAAAATTGTAGCTTATAATCCAATACTTCAAGAGTTTTCCTTTTTTGTGAGCAGAATAATAATATATAATGCAATAATTATTATTAAACACCAAAAATGCTGTAATTAAATTTATAACCTTAAAAGAGATTTAATTCTCAATAAAAATAAATAACTAAATATCCAACTGCAGAAAACATACAACCTTTCTGTTATATTTATTCGCAATAAATAATCCGGGAGGTATTGACATTTTTTAAGACTATAAAATTTATAAACAAAAATATTACTGGGAAAATTTCTTTTCTTTATACACTGCTGTTGATGAAGTGAGATGTCTGGGTTTGGCGTCTCGTTGGAATAGGAGTTGCGGCGCCTTTGATCTTGTGATAAAAACTGTCATGTAGAAAGGATTTTCTTACTGCGGAACATTTATGTAGTCATTGTTTTCGGTATAAAAAATGCATGCGAGTTTCGCTGGAAAATAAATCTGGCGTCTTCCTGAAGTTGTAAAAAGCCGATTTTTAGAATCATTTACTTAGAGCTGTGATTATTCAGAGTGGAAGCAGAAAGATGTAAAATTGTAAAAAGGTATTTCTGGCTACAAATTCTGACTGGGACATAGGTCTTGCAGCTCTTTAATACGTCTGGCCGACAGCCCCCCGCCCAGGAGCGGTCATTACTAATCGTTGTTACATAACAGTTAATACAAAAATTTATTCATTACTGAAATTCTTAAAAGTAATAGTGAACATATATAAAATTCTTAGAAAAATCTGCTGGTATTGATCGGAAAACCTTACCTTAAACTCTGTCAGCAAGATTATTAACGTTGTCGACCTGATCGCCCCGGTAACTTGCCGCCCGCGTATCTTCGCCTATTATTAAACGCTTTTCTCATAAACAAAAAAATTATCAGACCTAAATTGTAATAAGACAGGAATTTTAATGCAGAATGTTGTAGATGTATTGTTATGAGTGTTCGGAAGTGCTACTGATCGGAAAAACAGTTTGGCAATTTTATCTAAATATCTACCGAGTACACTGGCTGCCTACAACCCACCAAAATCTTTACTTTTACGTTAACTTTCACATGGTATCTCTCTCTCTTTCTTATCCTTTACTTATAGCTATCTAAACAGGGTTTTTCTCTGATGCTCCCTTCGTCTTTGTAACATAAAGTTTTATCCTCGCCTGTACTTTTGTACGGAATTTCTAGTTATACATGGTAGATTCAGTGTAGACTTCGAAGGCAGCTGTGAGTCCAATCCAGCAGTAGAGTTTAAATACTATAGTATGTGGTCGTATTATATTGTTATTATATGTATTATATATTATTATTTGTGAATAATTACTTCAAGTAGCTGTTTCTGCGTGGTTTACAAGACAGTAAAAGGGAAAATTTAGTGTGTTTAATGATATAACGTTGGAAAAGTGCATGGAAATTTTGGATATTCGAAAAGCAAAAACACTAAAATTTGTACATGTTATTTGGCGACGATCGTTAGCGATTTTATTGATATCATTTACAAAAATTTTAGTTTTAATGAGTAAGAACTGAAACTACACATCAAACCCAAGTCCGTCTACATTAAAGTAATTAGAAAGTTTTTATCAATTAAGTACATCTACAGAGCCACTTACAAGTGACATTGCATCGGAGAGGCTGGCAGCATCTGCAAATGTATTAAACGGAGAAGGAACTGTTTACATGCTAGCCAAACTTTGCATTTCATCAATAACAAAGAAGAAAAATTGCTTGATCTCAAGACTAAGCAAATCACAGGCGCTTTTTTTCCTCTACCTCCTGGACTAAAATCTTTATCATTTTAATTTGAAAAAAAAATATTTTAATCGTAATAATAGCGCTTAAACTGAAAATATTTTTTATTTTATAAAATATCAGATTGAAGTTGGCTTTCTCCATAATTCATTGTAATATTAATTTGATCATATTCGTTAAATCTAATGCACAAACCTCATTTATTCTGGATCATCTCATGAAGAAGTTTTTTCAGAAGAAAAAAGTATTTTTAAGAAAAAGATTTAAAATATAAATATTCAATCTGATGAAAAAATTTATTTGTGATTTTTAAATCACACAGATGATATCTCAAATGATGTCTTAAGAATCTCCAATGTCTTGTAAAATTTATAAAAATAAAAATCGAACTAAAAAAAATTATGTTACATAACTCCTGAAACAAGAGATTCATATTTGAAGGAATTGTAATGAGATTACTACTTCTTTTTAGGAAAATAATTTATAATTTCAGTTTATTATTTCTTCGAATTACAATTTTATTTTAATCTACATTTCTAATTTTTAAATTTATTATATTACATTTTAAATAATTATCTGTCCAACAAACTTTCTACAAAAGATTAGTTGAAATCTATCTATAATATTATATTCAATTAAATTATAATATGAATGACAACTTAAATTTCAACGTAATGGCTGGTGTTATTAAAACTATTTAGCGCTATACTTCCATGTACTGAAAAAATTTAAGATTTATCATCGACTGGTTTGGTATTTTGAACATTATTATTCTTCATTATATAAAACTAGGATTTAAAAAGTAACGAAAAAAAGTACAGTGATTAATATAAATAAAGAATTAGTAATAAAGTTAGTGTTTTGTATTTTAATCAACACATTCATCAACATTTATCTTTAAAATCGATAATAACAAGAAATAAAACAGAAGAAAGTCTTTAATAATTTTAATACTCTCATTCTAATTTAATTTAAAGTTTTACATTTCTGTAGATAATATCACGAAATGAAACAGTTATGCCAAAAAAAGTTGTTGAAAAAGTAATAATGCAACAAAAAAAAAACTTTAAAACTTTTTTTTGATATTACAAATGTATTTATTAATGTCACGTAACTTATTTTTGGTTTAACTCGTTAAAAGTTTATATACTCACAACGATATTTGTGAAGTTGTATCAGCCAGAAAAAGTTGTTTTATTTTCACTTAAAAAAAAAAAAATTATAAGCCCATCCCATTACAATTAAGAAAAATTCATTCATTTATTCGTGTAAAAAGAATTTTAAAAAATCGATGAAATAAATTTTGTTGTTTAAAAATAAAAATAAAAAATCTACTCAAATTCACTGGGGTCTTTACCAAATCATCATCTCATAGAAATGTATGTTAGTTATGGAGTTAAAATAAATTTAATTTTTCAGCCAACCATAGACGAGACATTGTGGTGTTTTTTGTCGCTTTTATAATCATTTCAAAATGTACTGTTGACACGAACAAAAAAAATACATAAGTCTCTATTGTTATTTATTGCACTTCTCTATTCAGTTTTTCCGTTCATTTTTAATTTTAACTGTTCTTTATACTATACTTCTATTTGCTAAACTTTGTCTCTCCTGACAGTTACATTCTTCGAGATTTTATTTAAATTTTCTTTTTTCTTGGGTTACTTATATCAGTTATTTTAAAATTATCTGACTTACTCAAAAGAAATATACGTTGAATTCCGTGTATAAAATGAAAGGTGATAATATGTATTAATATCAACCAATAATGAAAAAAATGATAACTGAAAGAAGTTGAAAGATAGACTTATTATCGGTGATCTTCGTATTGAGGTAGCCTTTGAACCTTTAATCCGAAAGCTTCTGGGTCAAAACCCTATTACATGTGGCATATATAAAGTATAAAAATTAATCACTCATTTAAAAAAAGAAGAGTGTAACATATAACTAGATAAAGGCCTGTTAATACTGTTTGAATAAATAAGTAGATTGTATTCTACGATTTCAAATACGTATTTTGTTTTCATTCAATGTGCATAATGTTAGTCAATATAGTTTTTAATTTTTAATTCATGTAGTTTGTTAAATCTATTTTTCTGAAAAGAAAAGAAAAATATTAATGTATTTTATAACTAAAAATTAACTTTGCTGAACTGTAATATTTATAAATTATCAAACTACGTTATGGGTTACTTCTCATATAATGATTCTTCTCGAAAAATGAAGTATTTATATCTACGATTATTATCATTTACGTTATTATTTTTTCCATTAAAAAATATTTTGATTTTTTTTCAGTTTATGGTTATTTCTAATTATTTGTGAAAAATTCATTTTAGCTTAATAAAAACTCAAATGGTCATCTTTTATAGAAAATATTACTACAATGGATGTTTGAATTGACCTCTGGCTAATCCATGGGAGTATGTTGGTGGTTGTTATACGGCAGGATTAAATAGATATAAAAGTAGGTACCCGGTACCTAGGAACGAGATCATTATTCCTTTAATATCCCATTATATTATTTCCGATTACTATGTTATTACAATTTTCTTCTGTTCCGGGTCGGCACCAATGATGAGTCCAGGCCTCATTCACAAGTAGATTTTTTATGTGATAAGACTTTCTGCACTAGTCTGAAGCCAGACTAGCATGACCAGGGTTTCTTCTGTTAGAGTTATACCTTAGATAATCTCGTTTTTAGGTACCTTTATATCCCATTTAATTCTGCTATATAACAACCATCAACATAGTTCTAACTGGTGAAATTTATTCGATGTCAGCTCCCAGTTTCTTTTGGGCATTGTGTTATTAAAATAGCTATCCCAATTTCAAGAATTTCTTAATTAGATTATCTCATTTTTATTTTTATTTTTCAAATAATCGACTGCTAGTGTCATGAGCTCTTGTCACAAGCAAAATCTTTCCCGTTCTAATTAAAATAAGCGACCAAGTCAAAAGGCCAGTGTTGTCAAGCAGATCGTCTAGAAACAGACTTGTCATAAATAATAAAATTCCAGAAGAAACACAAAAATCCTTGCAGTTCAAAACCTTCCAATACGTCCCTAAAGAAAAATCATCAAAACTATCAATAGCAACTATTAAGAACACATCGTTAAAGAAATTCATTTGCTCAAAAGAAACTCATAACACACATAAAAAAGAACAGCAGTAAAAATAGTCATCCTAACGTAAAATTTATTAAATGTTAAATTCACAACCGCTCTAACAGACCACTCTTTCTTATAAACTTGATAATTTTCTTCTACGCATACCATAATAATTTCTATGATTCTAATTGAAATGACAAAACAGTCATTTCAATTTAAATCTACTTGTGAGAATGAAGGCAGAGCTCATCATGGGCTGCAGACCAGGAAAAGAAGAAAAGAGTAATAACATAATAATAATTTTTATCATTACGAGATAAATCAATAGCCAAATTTCCGGTTAACTTTAGTCTCATTCTGAGGTCTCTGCATAACGTGCACTCTTCTATTATGTTTCACTGTGAGGTATGAGTCACGGCTTCCACATATTGGTTTCTGTTCTCCTGTTAAGTTGTAAAACGAGGTTTTACAGAACTAAGTTTTGTAATGGCAACTTTTTCTCGACACGCATTTCTTGTTTTATGGTAAATGGGGTACTCTTAATGGGATGAAACTTCGTTGTAAGCGTGCTCCATTTCAATTACCTGCTCCTTTCGCTCCTTTCTTACGACCTGCGTGAGATAGTTTTTTCGTCACTAGGCTGAATAAAGTAATATCGACTTCTTTGCTCCTTTGCTTTTTGTTTGGCTGTTCTATCATCTGTTTCATTCCTTCGAATACCAACGTTATATGTTCATATAACTGACCAGTTATATGAACATATGAAGATGCATTGTTTTCCGTTGTCTTTGAAATTCTTAATCAGTTTTGACATCTTGACATGTTGAACGAGTGCATCTTGTGTGATTATTCCTTAATACAGGTGACTGCATTTAAGGAATGAGAGCAGAGAAGCACTCTCTCCTCGATGTAATTTAAGACAAAGGGAAGAGCTTGATGAATAGCGTATAAATCTTCTGTATAGACACTGGCCATTTTAGATAATCTTCAAACGTGGGATTCGTCATATACGATTACAGAGCTTCCTACGCCAATTTCTGTCTTCAACCCATCAGTGAATATATGGGTGTAGTTTATGTATTTGGACATCAATCATCGAAAAGTAGTCCGATTATGAACACCCAGTATTCCCTGTTCTATCTTCGTTTTTAAGCGATGCTGTCTATGCGCCCTCCATCGTTGGTGTTAACTACGGTGGGGCTTCTCATTTGGAAACTGATAGGACTTCTAGTAATAACAATACCCACAGATTTCCAATTTTCGTATCCCAGCAGGCCTGGAAAAGGTGGGTCTTTTCCGATACTGTTCAGCCAAACCTGCTTATAAAAGAAACGAAGTTTATATGCCTTGCGAAGGCGAAGATATGAGCTAATCCTTTTTTAATTTTAGTCATACAATTCCCCTTCTGTAATTCAACAGAATACAGAAAAGCGTCATTTGACATTTACTTCTGATAAACATATTTTCAATTACTGTCAATCATATTTTTATTAATTAAGATTAAATCTATACTTACGCAATACTTTTAAAAATAATAGTCTTATCATTAATACTAATTAAATTTAAATGAAAAGATAAATATTACTCGTATTTGTAATAAAGAATAGAATTATTAAAACTATAAAATATTATAGATTATAAACTAAAAAGAATTATGAAAGAAAACATTGATTATAAAAAAAGTTATCTGCCATAATTCTAAAAAAAAGCAAAAGTTAATTTTAAGAAGAATGTATAACCTTTTAATATACCAGTTAGCATCAGTAAATGATAGTAAAATTAAATTTTAAATCAGCTAAATATGGTTTAAATAATAAATAAAGATATTACAATAAAATAGAAAAGTTAATATTATAATTTTTATTTTTTTTTAATTTTAGGAATAAGTTATTCTAACGATTCATCTATATTTTATGAGTAAAGGTGGTTAAATATAAATTAAAGGTTCTATGTGGTTCAATATTTTTAAAGCTCAAATAGTAATTAATGGGCTAAAAGTTTTGCCTTAGAAAACACATAATTTTCTTCCTTTTCTTTGGCAATTAAAGGAAATAGATTCTCGTTGTAGGATGGATTTCATTACTTTGGCTGAATTTTTCGTGTGAATTAAATGTTTCTGTGAATAATGATTAACAGTAATATGAACTTTTCATAGTTGAATTTTTTTTGTGGATAGTATCTTACTTTTTAGAGCTGTAAAGTCACATCTTCTTCTCATTTGTATTGAAGCTGGGAAAAAAATATTAACCAAATCATGAAAATTTATAATTCAAAATAGTCATTTCAATAAAAATTATTTAATTTTCTATGTATGTATTTTGTATGTATTAAACTGATAAGTTCATTGTATTCTAGAACTATTTGTTTAGAACAGGTTTGAAGTAAATAAAATTAAAAACAAAATAAATAATACAAATATATTTTTAAATATTCAAAATCAGTAATTATCTTAATATTAACATTTACAATGAAGTCTATGTCAATTCAAATATGTAGATTCTCGATGATGAAAATTAAATTTTCTTGAAAATTGAAGACGTAGAATGAAAATACTAAACGATGAACAGATCTCATTTATTTAGATGACAAAACGAACAAATGTAAATAGTGCTCTATTTGAAACTGCAAGGTATTATTTACAGATAATGGTCGTCTACGATAAAAGTGGTAAAAAATTTGTTTAGTCGGCTGTAACAGTAACACTGAAACTGTGGTAATAATTCTTTAAAAAAACATTGTCTTTCAATTACATATAATTTTTTTTTTTTATTCGTATTTCTCGTAAATACTAAAACACAAGCATGTTATCGCTGTTAAGTCAAAAACCTTGCGCCTAACCTGTAGGCATACCTGATAACTATGTTTCGATAACTAACTCTCATACGTGGAGATCAAACTTTTCATTATAATTAAGTATCAAGTATTAATAAAGATTCAGCTCTTTCTGTATATCTTAAAGTCAAGTGTAAGACAGCCTTAATTTTGAAATAACACTGTAATCTAATGACTATTGCATTTTTTGTTATCAAGCAATAAAATTCTAATCTATATTTACTTAACTCAATGCTGTAAAATGTTTTTAAATAATAAATTACAAATAATTGACAAAGTAAGGTACAATAATATATATTATAAGGTGCATAATTTTTTTTACAGTAACTTTTTCAAAATATAACTTCATACAAGAACGTAACTCTAAAAACTACTGTAACCTAACGGTACGGATGTGTTTTCATTTCTTATATTTTTATTTTAACAATAATTCAAATGGACATATTCCGAACCTTTTAAAAATCTCTGGTAATTGTACTAATATTACAATTTCATAAAGCAAGGATAATGAATTTTACAAGCGTGCAACTTGTACACAAAAGGCACTATTATATCTTTTACAGTCTTCTGAAAATCTTAATCCCATTAATATGAGTACATACATTTACCAGCTTTAATGCAAAAACATTTTGTTTAATTTTCTTTTCAAATATATTTAAGTACAAATATATTTACTTAGTACACATTGCAGTAAAAATATTTTTTTCTTCGCCAAATTCTAATACAAATCAAGAGTACTTCTCAACGACTTTTTTAATTGGCTAAAATGATTAGATCTGCAAACAAATTATCCACTCCAAGAGATTAACACTAGTATTTTAATTACCTGACTTTGAGTTAAAAGACTCATCTTTTGAATAAGATATAACGGATTTCTTTTTTTTATGTTTAAATAGTTATGTACATTAACCAATGGAAAACTGTACATTTACTTCGCTATAAAACGAGTATATCAACCATACACTGGCTATAAGTCAAATTTTTTTTGTTGTTGATCAAAATAACACTTCGAGAACAAAGCGTTATATGAAATCGGAAAAAGTGTAAGAAATGCATTATTCCACCATTACGCCGACTTTTAATAAGTTTTTAACATGAGTAAGGGGTAAGAGTAAGAGTACAAGAGAAAGGGATTTAAGAAGAGTTCTATGTTTACTTCTTTCATGATACCAAACTAATTGAAGATGCCTAAAGCACTTACACACTACAAAGTTTCACTTCCTGTCCACAAAAGTAAGTGTGAACACACAAATAATCATTAATTTACTTAATACAATGCTAGGGTCAGAATTAATTTCAAAATAATATTTTAACACACATAAGGATATTAATATCTCCATTGGTCATTTTTTTTTACATTTTATTAATTTGCTGTAATTATACTAATTTTTTTTTACAAAAATATTCCAGCATCGTTTGTCTCATTTTTTTCATACGACTAAAATAGATGAAGGAGATTTTCAAGAGAGTTCATTGTTCAAAGATCTATCAAGAAATTATTATTGGGAAACTAAATAAATATTATAAAGAAGTGGATAGAATTTTTGATAATATTATTAAAGTAAATCGAATTCTGTTTCTTTGAGTATTAACAATATGATACTCTTTCATTTAAATGTGGATAAATTTTCTGAGAGATAATACAATTTACAGAATATTTCGTAATAAATATGTGTACTTAGAAAAAATATCTTTTAAATAACCAAAATATGTAATCTGACAACGTTGTTTCAAAAACATCTATCCTTCATCGATTTTCTGCATAACTTGTGAAGGAAATAACGGCCTTCCCCATAAATATACATAAAAAAAAACCTCGAAAAGGAATTCGCCTACTCTCGTTTTACTTGCCGTTTATAAACACTTATAATATACGTTGCATGCAAGATAGATTTAAAATGAAAACAAAAAAAAAAAAATGAACTAAAATTAAAGCTGCGTTTTCGATATAAGTTCAATTTCCATTCAGGCTAAGCATTTTTCACATGAAAAATCTCATCTCTAATCACTGTAAAAAAATTTCGTTCCTGTTCTTAACTCGTACAAGAGAGAATGGCAAAAAGCCAAAGAAGATTAATTTTTATGGACCGATAAATAATTCACAAAAAACAGTTTAATATATAGCATTGTTAAATTCCTCTATCATTCAATAATTGGGTAGCACATTTAACAATAACTTTTTGTAATTATAATACGAAGATAAATTTTTAATAAAAAAATAATGTAGCAGTTAAACTAGTTTAGAAGATAAAAATCACTTATTCCTGTAATGGCTCTTCTAAATGCCAATTAAAATGTTCACAATTTAGATTTATTTAGAGTAATAGATGACTATCGATGAGGCACACTGATATTTGTCGTTAGGATCTAAAATAGGTTAGTAGTACAGAAGTATGCACTAATTGAAAGTATTTGAAATACACTCGAACTTCTATGTTGACTGGTAAACTCATTTCAGTTCATTGGAATTCTTAAAATAACTAACTGATCAATATGAGGTACGTTCCTGAAATTTTAAACCACTTCAATTGATTCATGATAATTCGGTTTAGAACATTTCGAATTCAGCATACACTTTTTTATTAGATTCTGTTCGTAATTTAGTTTATGTTTACAGTCTGTAAAATGCATCAACTTGCAATCACAATTTGCCTGTTTGACGATAAAATAAATTTTCTATTATTATTATTGTTATTATTATATATTTTTTGTAGTAATTTAATTTGAATGTCAATGGATTCATTTGTAGTGAGGAGTGTGGTAAGGGTTGATACAGACGTGGAGACATACAAATTATCATTGGTTTTCTTAACAGAAGACAACAGAAGGATGGCAGGAGGTAAAAGAAGGTTTTGTGTTCTCTCCTTCATAAAGCCGAATATACGGGTCTCCATAAAGCCTTTTCTTCGGTAAAACATTTCTTCGGTAGCACTAGCAACAATTTAAGTTATTCTCTGTCTCAAGGTGTCCAGATGAGGTACGGGTTTCGTATAGACTCTGTCCTTAACATAACCCCAAAGGAAAAAGTCTCCTTAGACTTTTTCTCCCTAACTCCCTTGAGTTACGTTTGGTGATCGTGGTGGGTAGTAAGTGGGATAGTCGCGCCCACTTCATCTGCCATGAAATGATTCATTCAGAAAATCTCGAGCTAGTAATCATCAATTTGGTGTGTGCCTTCCTGCTGGAAAATCATTCTAGGTTGCAAGTCATTTAATTGAGGTATAGCAAAGCGTTGCAATATATCCAGGTAAATGTTAGCTGTAATTGATCGCTCAATGGAAAAGAAGGGAGCAACGACACTGTTGTGCATCAAGCCGCACCACACATCCATTTTAGGGGAATCTCTAATTTATTCCTTGTAAAGTACGGATTTTCTTAGTCCCATATTCTCACATTATGCCTGTTTACTTTCCCTGAAGCGTGGAAAGTAGTCTCGTCTGAAAAACACACACGCTGCAGGTACTCGTTGTTATCAATCCGTTGTAAAATCTCGGCTACAAAGGCAACACGACGAGAGCCGTCATCTGGCTGTAGATGTTGCAATATCTGAGTTTTATACTCGTGCAACCTTAGGTTCTTCCGTAAAATTTTGTGCACTGTTGGCCAGGGAATCCCTAATTCACAAGATGCACGACGGGTAAATTTCTAAGGGCTATATAGAAATGCTTGCTGTACAACCTCAACCTTCTCTTCACTAACGGATGGCCGTCCTGTTCGCGGAAGGTCGACTACACTTTCACATTCCTTAAACTTTGGATAGCACTCAACGATACTCTTCCTACCAAGTGCTGGTTGTCCGCATTCCCTTCTAAAATTTCGCTGCACAATAATCGGTGATTTCGACTCGTGATACACCAACACACATTGCGTTTTCTCCTGGATTGACGCCATTTTATAAAAAAAATTGATCATAGCGCCTTCTACTCTACCTCTACCTGCAACAAACCAATATAAAAAAAATTTAATGACCTTTTTTTTCTTTCTTTTGCTACAAACCGCATAGCTGTAACTGTAACAGTTTTTTTGTAATAGATTTTTGTAATCGCGAAAAGACTTTATGGACACCCTATTGCGCATTACACGTCTCTCCTACCAAAATAAAGTGAATTACAATTCTAAAAATTATACTTTCGATATTTTCACTACATATTAATGAACATAAATATCAGCCGATCTTCTGGCGGAACGGTAGCGTCTAGGCCCCGGGTTTGATACCGGTCAGGCACAACATTTTTCGTACACTGAAAAATTTACATTATCATATTATCATGAACAAAATTTTTTTAAGGTTCTGTGGTGAACTGATTCTTCCGTCAAAACTAAACTTCTCTCAAAGAAACCAACTCAGGCAGATGCTTGTAAAATGTTTGTATCTATTATATCCATAAGAACGATTGCTACTGGTAAAATAATTTAAAAAAAATCAATAATCTTCTTCCACAAAGTTATTTATATATTCTATGTTTAATGCGTAGTCATTTGTAGTAATATGTGTATATGTTACATAAAAAGATTGTGTGTGTGTATTTGTCCGGGTAGTCTTAGGTACTAATCAATTGATGAAAAAATTCCTTTCTTTAAAATCCTTACTGCTCTTAATTCCAAAAGACAAGAGTCTGCATAAGTGTTACATCAGCTCCCCTCCATCATCATTCATCATCTACGTCATCGTTTTTATATTCCTTCATACTATAATTAAATTTTCTGTAATATTATTATTCTTAAAATAGTTAATATATCTTTTTAATTAAGAAATATCAATCTGAATGTAAAAAAAACCAAAAACTATATATATACTTCATATAGAAACCAGGATCAGATTTTTTTTTTTTTTGCGCTCAGGAAGATCATCAGTCAGAGGCGATGATCCATGAGGGCGAATAATGCTTTAAGTATTGTTAAAGAGATTCAGCAATAACAATAGCTCTCATTCAGTAAATAAAAGTTGTCGAATTGTGATTTTGTATCGTTTTTTTTCAAATAGTTTTTCTGCTTTTGGAAGAAAAAAGAACAGAATAGGGTCAAAGTGGTGTGCATTCCTTTAATTCACCAGTGCTTCAAATAATGAAAGTCTGATGATTTTGAATGTAAAATTAATTATTGTATATGTAATGCTTTTAAAATTTTGAAAACTAATGTTTGTCGAAAGTCATAATACTGAATTTTGTATACGTATTGATTGCGGTAGAATTTTTCTATATCTTAGCATTTATAAAAACGATGTAAACCAGTCATTTAACTTAATTTATAGAATAATCAATCCTTAGCTCATCTTAGAAACAGTAGAACGATGTTTAACGAAATATTTATGAAAAGATAATTTTTACCGTAATAAAATATTCTTTATGCTGTTTTAAAATATTTAATATTTTAAAGTAAAGTATTTAAGAGTTTTCTTACTTTTTAAATTTATTTAGTTTAGGATACAAATAAAAATAATAAAACTAAAAACAAAAATTCTGAATATTTCAAGTAAAAACATGTTTTGATAAATCAAATATGGTTCTGCCTCTACCTACTGTATTCCGGTATTCTACTTCCAAAACCCGGTATATAAATTCTTATTATTTTCATACAATGGGACTTTTATCTTAGAAAATTTATCTTAGAACTCTACCTTAAAATAATAAATTTTAATATCGAGTTCGTTCTTTATAAAAACCTTTTCTATTTTCAGAAATCCAGAATGCACGACCAGGAAAGAGAGGCAAGTTCTCTTGTCCCTCAATTTTTTTACCGTCCTTAGATCCATCAATTAAAAAAAATAAACAAAAATTGCGATAAAAAAATTTTTGTTCAACTCATTATTATTTAAAACTTCCTGTGGATTTGGAGGCGCCTAGAAAACTCAGTAGCATTGAGGTCAGGACAACTCTCAATTATCAGAAAATTAAATGCTATAACGATAATATTTATTAAAAAACATACAAATAAAATTGAACTTTCGGGTTCTTATTGCTGAAAATATATGACATCTTTTTTTGTAGCTCAAAGTAAAAACTCATCTAATAATTTTAATTGGATTGGGTTTAAGTATTCTTTTTTCAAGCCTAACTCCTCCATTTATATTATTTGAGGAGATATCCTATAACGCAAGAACACGAAAATCCATTAAATGAAACCTACGAGTTAATCTAAACTCGGTTGAAATATACTCGTATTATCATAATAATATTTGGAAGATGCCTTTCTAATATTAGTGTTTGATGGTCAAAATTCCTCTTATGATCATCTAAAAACTTCATTACAATTTTTTTTACACTGATATTGATTTTTTAAGATTTTCCGGAAAAAAGAGATGGACGGGTTTCTCTATTTTCCCCCTATTTAGCGAAAAAAGTTAGAAAGTTAGAAAAAAGTTAGCACTTTTAATTAATACATTTTAACAAAAATTAAACCTATAAATACTTTTAAAAATTCAATTATATAGAATTCTTTCGACGAAATACGGCTACCAGTTACTGCTACAAAATTAGATTTAATATCTTACTAAGAAAAATGCCTGATATCTTTGGTATTTTATACTACCATTTCAGTTATGGTTTTTGATAAAAACAATGATAACTAAATAACTTTTCAGAGGTTTTATTATATATATAAAATAGACGAGCCTAATAATAATGATACAAATTTTGAATTAAATTCTCGATACAAAACATTTCAGATGTTTGTTTTTTAATTTAAAGCATGAATAATGCAATTTCTAAAGAAAGACATCTCAGCTGGCAGAAATGGATTAATACTATAGAATAAAATTTATTTTTATGCGATAACAAACCGAAATTATTTTATAGGTAAAATAATCGTTATCTGATACTTTTAGTAGATTTATTCAGACTTATATTTGTATGGATCTAGGTTATATGATCTCTTTGACCGTAAAACAGAAAAGGTAAGATGATCCTAAAAGAAGCTTGTAAAAATAATTACAAGCAGCTTTATTGTATAGCAAAATATCGTGTATTCGACGACTTACAAAGAAGGTAAGAAAAAAAATTATAGATATCCTACAACGCAAGAACACGAAAATCCATTAAATGAAACCTACGAGTTAATCTAAACTCGGTTGAAATATACTCGTATTATCATAATAATATTTGGAAGATGCCTTTCTAATATTAGTGTTTGATGGTCAAAATTCCTCTTATGATCATCTAAAAACTGAGAGTTTAATAAACTGAGAAAGAAACTGAGTTTAAGAAACTGAGAGTTAATAAATAATTCAGATAACTACCTTAAGTCGTCCAATAATAAAGTTGAAATACCAATAATTTTTTTTCTGTTTTGCTGACTATGAGAGCCAGAGAAGGTATCTTCAAATTCTAACAAAATAATTCGCTCTATTGGAGAATACAAAATTTTCGGAACCTTATTTAAAGTTGAAGAAAAGGTTGAGCTTTATTTCACAACAGTATTACTGAAATTGCATGTTCTAATTCAAATTATTTTTTGAATCCTTATACCAAACTGTTGGATTGGCTTGTTTAAATAATAGTAAAATTGCACCTCATAATAGTTACTCTTTCAAACAAAAAATCAGATATCAAAATTCACATAAAAATTATGAAAATATTAGGAATTTAAATAAATTTTTTATATCTTTTATATTTAATTAAAGCAATTTCTATATTTCCTTAAAATCTCTACAACACTATAGAAAACTTTATAAACGAGAGTTAATAAATAATTCAGATAACTACCTTAAGTCGTCCAATAATAAAGTTGAAATACCAATATTTACTAGGTACTTGTACATTCTGTACGGTTAGAGTAACTAAAGAGCAAAACCAGGGATTCCCTACCTGTACCAGAACAATCTTTTGTGTGAGACAATTTACCGAGATGAGAAGAAGCTCCTTTTGAGATTGCCCACTTCCAGTTAAAGAAAATAAAAGCATGTTTTCAGTATTTAATCAAATATATTTTGTATAAAAAAGTTACTATACAAAAAACTTTTATTGGTAGAATTTTTCTGCACTTTTCCGTATGTTTTCCTTTTATGATTGATTGATTTTGAGATTCACACGAACTGAATTGATTTAAAGAATTCACACTGCATGCATCTGCATTTGAAATCCTACTGAACAGATAAAAATTCACATTTTCTCAAAAAAATCCAAACTTAGCATATAAGAATAGCTATGTGATGAAGATTCACTCAATTGTAAACAGGATCCTCAGGAATCATTGTTATTTTAGGATTGGTGCTTTTGGTAACAATATCTCAGAATTATCACTTACATTGTATGATTTCGGTTGTAACTTCGCTACCCTTTTATTACAAATAAGCCTTCAAGTGAAATTTCAATGTACAGAAAAATAAAATTGAGAAAGAGTAGTAAGATGTATTTTAATGTTGAATTATGCACAAATTAAGAATATTACCTGTTTGGAAGATTTTGACACAAAACAGAGAGACGTTTTCATTTATGATTTTCATAAAACAGCAAACTAAAGTTTTACAATGTAAAAGAAAAAGAAGAATATTTTTTCATTTAAAGTATATTGTGGAATCACATCAAAAAAAGAAGCAAAATTGCAAAGTTAAGATGAAGTTGAACATAATCTAAATTTCATACTAAAATCAAGTAACACACCATTATTTATTAAGAGTGATTAAAAAAAAACTGTGATCTTTAAGAGCTATATCTTAAACTATTATATAAAGAAGAAGAGAGTTTTTATTTGTTTGGAGTAAACAAAAAAACCTTGATCAATCCCAAAAAAATTTACTCATGTTTCGAATGCGAATGTTTAAAATATATTTTATTTCGGAAAAAAAATGCGATTGGGATTTATTTACTTTTTTCTATTCTTATCTCCACTACTGTAATAGCGGAGATTTTCGGTTGAAGCACAAACTTTAATGAATTGAATTAATGAACTGTGAACTGTAAGTCTCTATCACTGTGTGAGCTGGGTTTGAACTGAATAATTCGACACAATCGAATGAATAATATTACAAAAGTAATGGAATTAGATTTACGTGAAATAAAATTTAAAAAATGTCTGTTTAATAATAAAGGGACTTTCCGTGGGGACTGCGTTTGAGAGTTGAGTGGTGAGGTATGCGAGCACCTCTTCGTGGAAGGCTATACCAATCATCACTATTAACTGGTAAAAGACGAGGTGTCCCTGGGGCATTGATTTTGAAGGTACAATGGGGTGCTCCTGTAATATCTCTGCAAGTAATCGTCCATTTCAAATAGTGGTATTTGTTAGTAGGTTGAACACTAATTTCTGCATGCGTCAGCCACACTCTCGATCTGAGAGCCAAGGTTATTCGGAAATGTATACGTATATAAAATTTGTTTGTTTGTTATTGCATCGCGCGAGAACTATCGAATACTTTCATATTTGCAGGTACATTCTTGTTATCTCAGGAAAGATTTTAAGCCATCGACCTAGACCCTAGCTCCCTTACACGTTAAGATATTAAAAATATTCATTATTTCTTCGCCCGCAAGTTGGATGAAGTTGTGAATTAAAGATATTCATTAAGAAAAAAATAGATAAATCCTTTTACTTCACTATTATGTTTCTGCCACTGTGACAAAGAAATATGTTATGAATTTTTCGTCATCAAAGGTGTGTGTACTTTAGTTACCATATATACTATTATTCTACCTTTTGTAATTTAGTTCCTTTTTCAGGTTTCTATAAAGTCTGAATACTATAACTTTTATTTATCAGTATTATTATCACAACCATGAGGAAAACGTACAG
Organism: Lycorma delicatula; assembly: GCF_047948215.1. Taxonomy (NCBI): domain Eukaryota; kingdom Metazoa; phylum Arthropoda; class Insecta; order Hemiptera; family Fulgoridae; genus Lycorma; species Lycorma delicatula. The sequence goes on along the minus strand of NC_134455.1, from coordinate 174,796,074 downwards.
TGCGGGGGTCCAGGGGGTGGAGAATTCTGGGTAGATGGGAAAGGCAACCGAAGCAAGCTTTGAGGTTGTCTAGGGCGCCGGCCCCCCTGGTAAATTGGGCTGACCTGTCCTGAGGGCTGATCTGAGCCCTGAGGGTCCAGATTCTAGATAGATGGCCGGATAGTACAGCATAAATACAAAGAAAGCACGTAGTTCTTAAAAAGCTAAAATAATAATGATATTTTACATCAAGGAATGAAAAAAACAAAAGAAATTTTGACATTTAACTCAGTATTTGCGATTCAGTCATAGCAGACATGGCACTGGATATGGGTTTTGAACCTAAGTATCAAGAAAGCTGCGTCACAATGGAATCCAAATTAATTGTTAAAAATTATGTTTTGAAATTAGATATACGGATTAATTAATTGGATCTCTTAAAATTAATGGTTTACAAATATATTGCTACAAGTAGAGTTTTAGTAATGATATTAGCTCTTAATTTAATCCTTTCTGAGGCGTCAAATGGGTGACGATATATTAGTCATAATAGGTGGAGTAACACAATAATATTCAATTCAATAATTCAATCTACTTACAATTCAGTTCAATAAATAAGGGAATATTTTAGTATGTGACGATGATTCGGTATAAAAATACTCGAAATTAAATGTAGGAAGTAGACAGTTCTTCTTTCTCGTTGATACATTTTCAGCTCACAAAATTTCGTTTAGATATTATAAATATTGTACGTTAAGAATTTTTACGAAGTTACAAAGTTAAAACGTTTCATTTATCTTTTAATTAATAATTAAAATAGTTTTCGACAGTCAGTACAAATATGGCAGAATTTACTTTTTTTTTTAATTTTTTATTAGTAAAGGAGCTCTTTACGTAAACGTAGATTACCGTGCAAACTTCTTACATGTCCAACTATTCGACTTTTTTGAACGAGTGACTTTATAAGTCACTCATAAGTGACTTTATAAGTCGAGCACAAGAAGCTCAGAAATTAAAAACGTTTAGAAATGTTTCTCTGTCTTTTTTAATGTTACATATGCTGATGCTAGTAGGTTTTATTGCTGTATATCTAATTCGTAATATGTATTTTCTCGACGGAATGCATCACCTTGTATTTTCTCCTCATCTGGTTCTTCTCAAAGATTTCGAAGTTTATGGTGGTGCTTTTCAAGTTTACCTTTTGAATCAGATTTTAATTCATTCTCATTTCTGAAAAATATGGTTTACCTTATTTATTAAAATCGTTTGCTAAGGCTATTAATTAATGAAATATAAGCAAGTATATGCTTTTAAATAGCCACGTTGCTCCTTTTGTAATTACCTTACATAACAGGTTGTTTTATAGCAATAACTTATTACTCACGCTGGAGCATAATTAAGCTTTTGCTATAATTTTTAAATATTACGTTCCTAGTATAAAAGCATTATTATAAGCATTTTAAAAGCATTATCTCTTCTATGCTAAGGAATCTGTTACATGAATATATAATAATTTTTTTATGAAAGCATTGAAAAGTTTGTAAAACGTTTATCACATACTAAGAAAAAGGAATACGCCGCATATTATTTAAAATTTTCATTGATAAGATGTAAATTTTCTTTTTTTACATTCTATGCAAGCTAGTTTTTATTTAGAAGTTCTTTGAATTATTTTTATAGTAAAACATATTTTCATGTAATAAATAACAGAAGCTGTTCTGAAATAAATTATTTTAAATTTGAATAAAATATTACTTAAAACTCGAGTTTATTTAAGTATGACACTAATGTAGTTAAAATTGTTTTAAAGCATTTGTTTTAGTATTATTTTACTATAAATACTGTAGAAAATGTAAGCCTTTGGTAACAGTACTCTCTATTCTTTTATTCTACGCTTTCCTTTTAAAAGCCAGTAAAAGGATACTCTTTTTCTCAAATCATCAATTAACTTTTTAAAACTTTCTTCCTCTTCACCTATCCTTGATCATTCTAGGCTTCTTTGATCAAATCTTTTCCTCTCTTAGTGAAATATAGATCAACTCAGTATTTTGTTTACCTATTCATAAGATAATCTCTTTTTATTATACTTTTTTAACCCTTCTTACCTCCTTATTTATGATTTACCACAACGTTTTCTAATTAGCAGCCTTCACTAACATCCCTTCAAAAAGATACAAGAATCATGCTTCGATTCCGTGGATTTAATTTACAAATGAACATTTTGCTTCCATTTTAAAATCTTTCCCGTCTCAAAGCACCTTTATATATACAAGTACATAACCTCATTTTACTCTTTTCAGTTAAATTTTTATGAAATTTTTTCTCCAGATCCTGTTCAACGTCAATTTTCATAATACTAGTTTTCATTTTTTTTTTCATTTTATAACTTTCTCATACCATGTGAGAAACAGTAATTCTCAGTCTAAAATATGGGAAAAAAGCAAATTGAGTCTCTTATAAAGAAACATATGAATACTTATTTTGTCATGGATTCTTAATGTAGGTCATACAAATTTGGAATAATATAATTCTCAGTAATAAACTTTTCCTAGATGGGTTAAACGGTAATGTTACTTCAAATATATTATTATTTCAAAATCCTAAAATGTATTATTCCGTTTCATAAGTACCGGAACTGAAATATAAACAAGTATACTTATGGAATTATTATATGGATGACTCCATATAAGCAAAATTTTTTTTATACTATTTTCTTTAAAATTATAGAAATGCTTGCTAATAAACTAATATACAGAGTGATGTTAGATTATGGAAATTAAATAAGTTAGTAAGTATAAATTTAATACTTTAACTTAATAAGTATAATTTCAAGGAAATGCTCTTTTCAAGGTTTGTGGGCTGACGCTTTGAATTATCTTTATATAATAAGCTGCTGGTATAATCAATATTCAAAAGCCTAACTGAACCTATGGGCTCCAACTTTGGCAAGTCCACTATCGAAATCGTACTTTAAAGTACGTGAATCACTTATATTTGAACCTCCCAGACAACGGGGATGACGTTAGAAGATTAAAACGACTGCACGTTCTGGATCTTAGTGACTCTAAGATCCATTTCTCCTTGTACGTCTTTGTTTTTGAGTTATAAGCAACCCAAGTCGCAGAATACAGAAAAGTCATGGTAGTAACAATACAAGGTAAAACGCTCCATAGTAACGTTTTCGTTTTGTATTACCTTCAGAATTACATCCAGCAACAAACATCAAACAGTTAATCTTGGAATTAATGCCACAAACACTAATAACAACCTTCAAGATAATAAATAACACTAGTAAAAATAATAATAATAATACACAATAACTAATAAATTTGGAAGACTAATGAATGTTAAATGGCTAGGTCAACTGATATTATTTACTTTATTACAGTATTTAATTTCAAAATGTAGTAAAATTTTCCCGATCCTAAATTACTTAATACTATAAATTTTTAAAAAAATTATACGAATTAAGCAATTTTGAAATTAAAAAAAGTATTACAAATTTAGAGTAGTAAATCAGAACCAATAATGATAAGATTAAGGATTTTAAAAATTAGAAAATTATCATTATAAGAACATTACAATTCGTGTTTCCAGGAGTTGTTTCTTCCATTTACAATTGAGTCAAAGAAAAGTAATAAAACTAAATAAATTAAGTTGAATACAATTAATTATGTATGAATATGAAATATGTTCTTGTTTGTTTTTTTTTTTACTTAGCTCTCCCTGCGGACGGACATACCATTTTAGAACAAAGTTAAATTAAATCTCGTAACCGAAAATTCGAAGTATATATATTTTTTGATAATACAATGTTAAAAAGAAAATGCATTTTTAATACAGTTTCTTTAATTTCTCTTTACTGTTTCTTTAAAACCTATGTATTATATTAGAAAAGACTGATTATTAATATGTATGTATAATTAATCTTTGTATAAAAATACTAGTGTAATAAAATAGGTTGTATTACAACAAATAAACTAATTTCCTTGAATTTTATTTTAAAAAATCTATGAAACCCGTAACAGGATAGGTTAGGTTACAGTAAAATAAAGGCAGTTATTACAGGAACAGGTAAAATGACCCACATCTTGTCTCCTCCCAAGCGCGTCCTGTCATCTAAACCACGCAGCCGAGAGAGGAGCTGTTTTGATTCCTGGCTGGTTTCCATGGGAACAAGTAACGCGGCTTCAGGTAGATATCCGATTCCCAGTAAATAAAATGTTTGATGTTAATTGGTATCGTAAATTCATTCCTATTATTATTATTATTATTATTATTATTATTACTGTTTTACATAGAATTTTATTCTATAGTAAAATATGCACATTCGTTTTATAAATTTTATCATTTTAATTTAATATGTCATCCTTTTTTAATTTATTCATGAAAGTTATATAACAGCATTATTTAAATGATATTTATTGAAATGAATTAAACGTAATTGTGAAACAAAATACAAAAGAATTATTAACTATTGAGAGAACAAGGATAAAAAAGTCTTTTATACAAAATAATTTGAAAAAAAAAAGAATAATAATATACAAAATAAATTAAATCATGTTCACGTTTTTTAACTAACCGAGAATTATGTTTTTACTGAATAAACAATTTCGGATTCTTTTTATGGACCAAACCTATTATACTGAAGGCTACTTACTGTACCTTTTCCTAATTTCCTGACGGGACGAAACGAAATAGCTTAGAAAGTTGTCAACAAGTAATTTAAAGAACATCTGCCTTTGGCAAGTATTCTATTCTTTTTTTAGAAAAGTTTTATGTTTTTTTTGCTAAAGAAGAAAAAATGTAAGAGAATGATTAAAGCATTAAGTCATTTGAAGGATAGCAACTTCAGATTGACAAAAGGTACAGTTTCATTTAAATTTTATAAATATTTGCGATTTTTAGGTATAAAGCCAAAGGTTTTCAAGTACTTTATTTTAATAGACGGAATGACTTAAGTTTACTAAGTTTGTTATTAATGAAGCAAAATTTTAAAATTTAGTTAATATAATTTCACACAAAATTATCACTTATATATTTTCTGTTCTTTATATATTTGATCTTCGATAACGGTTAGTAATGTAAGACTGTACAAATGTTTTAAAATTTAAAGTGTCGAATAAAAGAGTATAATTTTTGTACTTCTGCAAACATACCTACTTTTAAATCTATAAATTAATGAAACAAGTTTGAATAGCGTAAATAATTATATTTGTTATAAAAGAATGGAAATATTTTATTATGTAATCATGGGCTGGGTAACTTAACACTCAACAGGTGGTAACACTGAATAGCGCACTAAGTTCTTGAGTTCGGAAGGGGGGGGGGTGAGGCGTAACCAATAGAAAAAGCGCATGCGTTAGTGACGTCGCTTAGTACGCAGTCTGCAAAATAATAATACCGACAAAGTTTCTCTTTTATAACAATACATAGCGTTAGTGGTAGGTCCACTTTTCCTGCTGCGCAGTATCAAAATATATTATGTAATTTGTTCTTAAAAGCAACTGTATACAACTGTTGCTTTGCTACATTAGTAGTGTATTTTCCCTTAAAACAATTTACCATTAATTCCATATATGATGAATAATAAGATCATAATTAATAATAATATTAATAATAATAATAATAAATGTATATATATATATATATATATATATATACAGGAGGCCCAAAAATAAGAGATTTTATTTTTTCCTCATTTCTTCCTGCGTAAAATGGGAAGCAAAAACGAGCTTACTTCACTTCCCATTTGTGTACAATATTGAAAAATACTAGACGTATTTATTCCAACAAAATACAACTAATATTTTTCGTTAAGTTTAATAATTGTCCTTAACACTAACCCTAATAGGGAAAATGAAGTTATTGTATTCTCTAAGTACATATCTTCTGAATCTGTTGTGACTAATGTTTGACATTCACAAAAAAGGAACAAATGACAACTCCAACATTCCATGAAATTATAGCTTCGTTTTCTCTTTAAAATAGTCCTAAAAATTGAGGCCCATTACTTAATTTCATTTATAAAATAAAGCTCATAGTTCATGAATATTTTTCAATCCAGATGTAATTAATTCCATGAATAGTTGAAAATAAACCTGAAATTTATTTTTTTAAACTAATTTTAAAACAATGAAATAGGATAAACGATGATTCCCTAACGTCCGTAGAAATCTTAAGAAGTTAAATAGGAGCTGAAAATTTAGCAAAAATGCAATTTACGTGATTCTATACAACGTATTTTGAGATTTTCCTGAAACAATATAACATTGCGAAATTAGGCAATGTTATATCGCAATGTTATGTTTATCGCAATATAAATTGCGATAAAAAGGTTTCATATTTCAAGTTTGTATTCTAAACGTTTGTAAAAGAGTCGATACTCAATCTGTAGGGTGGAATTATAACAACTTGTCTTTGTCTGGAATTTAGCGAGCCGTCCATAATTGTTTTTTCTTGGTATAAAATACATCTAGCATCCAAAAAATATTGAACTGTAAGTTGCTACCAACATGCAGTTAAAATCATCGGAAAAAAGTCTATCAAATTATGTTTCTAAGTTTGCTTCACTTACTATTCATTTAATTTTTATTAGATACATTTACGTAGATTAGATGTTCAGAAAATGAGATTTGTTGAATCGTTATTTAATTACATTTTATTTTAATTATTTCTAAAGACTTTTCATTAATACTTCCGTAAAATAATAACGATTCTTTTGTATATTTCCGTTATATTGCAATGAAGTGGTTATATTACTCAATAATGTAATTATAGACAAGATAGCATTCTGAAAATTTCAAAATGTTTAAGTTACAGTCAATTCAGCTCTGTTTGTCTTGAACACTAGTTCTATCATTTTTTTCATTTAATATATATATAAAATTGTTTTAAATGCAGCTAATCTTGTATAAATTTATAAATATAATTTTTTTTATCTGGAAAGTTTTTAAAATTTTTATTGTTGGAGAATATGTAATTGGAGAAAATTTAAAATTAAGACAAAATTGAGGCCTTAATTGTGAGAGGCTATTTTTACAAAAAAATGAAGCTTAATCATGTAATCAATTAAAAAAATCAAATAATCTTTTAATAACAGCTAGCTGTGTTATATAATAAATTTGTTTTTGTACCCTACTAATATTTAATGGCTGAATCACTGAAACGGCCGATTATAAACATAGCTTTTCTTCTACTAAAATACCGGCATCATTTGGCAACAATAGATCCTACTTTCTATTCGATTTAGTTATAATGGAATGATGAACGTATTAAAAAGGAATCTTTGCATTTAACACAATCTACAAAAAATACGATAGGTTTTTAGCTGTACGACGGTTTATCAACGTCACTTCCATATCCACCTGAATGAAGCGGTGCGATTAGGCCTTAGCATAAAGTCTAATACAGAATTTTGAAGTAACCGGTTCAATGTTGAACAAAACTCCTTCTGTTAAACTAAAAAGTGAAAGTTCACCTAAAAACATTGTGTTCAATATATGAAATCATGTGAATTACTTCTTCTTTTTTAGGTAAACAGTGCTGTAAACCCGTAGCCTTTTCTTATTATTCTTGCAACCAATTATTTAACGAACATATTGTCCTGCTTTAGTGCTTCGTACTTATTTAAAGGATTTCTAACATATTTATATTAATTAGGATCCCAAATTAAAATCAAATTAAAATGAATCTAAATCTATTTTATAAACAATGTATTAAATAATCGAAGTGTAAAACTAAAGTTCGATCTTTAAAGTTACTTAAAATTATATTAAAATAAAATGTGATATAAATAAAATTACAGTCTATCCTGAAAATATTTGTTTACTTTTTTCTTAAGCAATCGGCATAGAGTACAAGAAATTATCCGAGCAATGAAAATATGAGGCAAGAGTTGTACATATTGACTTCCGTAAAAGCTGCAGTGCTACGATACCCGTAGTGCTCTACTTTTTGCCAGTTAGTTTCTCTTGGTTCGGGAAACATTACTCTCCGAATAACTCTTCATCAGAATCCACATATTTATCAACATAAAATTCTAGTAATCGAGACATTAATCGAGGCATCGACTGAATCAGTCGTATCACTTCAGCTACCAAGTTGTAGATCTTATTAACCTTAAAGAACACGTTACTCACATTATGCTAACGAGTGATCAAACACATTTCAACTTATATAGACAAGGAACTAAACTAATGTTCCTTTGTTGGCTGTCAAACAACTATAATGAAAATCATCAAGAACTACACTAGAGAAATAAAATCATCGTATGCTACAGCACACTATAAAAGATGCAATAACATCCTCTGGTTGAGTATATTGGCAATAGCATTCTCAATTGCTGCTCATACTACTGCATCTCTTGCAGCGTGTCACAACATACGGTGACTTTATGCAGTAATTCATGATTTAGTTGCATTCAAGTTGTAACTTGATTTATTTAGTCGATCTAACTTCGATTATCTTTTAAAATTAATAGTGCTAAAAACTGTTTTGTTGTGCTAAATACCTAAAATACTTAATTAATAGTTCTGTCATTTCGCTTACTGTATTTTTAATTACTTTGTCTTATAGCCTATTACTAATTTTCTTTTAAAAATCCTTTATATTGTGTTTTAATTTTTTTCTTTTTAATAATTTAACCTAATTTCAGTATATTCATTATTTTTACGTCAAAAAATTAAGGTTTATTTAGTCAAAAGAGAAGTAATCATCACCAACTATATACGAACTCAGAAACTATAAGATGAAACTGAAAGAAATCACTTTGATGTAGGTCACTGAATTTGCAAGATGAAAAGCAAAGAAGAAAACCGCGGGTTTGATGAAATGCAGTTTTTTTATATCAGTCTTACTTAATCTTGAGTCGGTACCTTATCTTGGGAAGTAGACTGCAAAAACCATACATTTTATATGTGCGTTAATACTCTTCGTCATTTACAATTAATTTATTATCCAATATTTGTTTTAACTTTTAAAAACACAATGTTACAAGTTTAAAACCACATTTGTTTTAAAAACAAAAATTTTCAGGTTTATTTCTCTACATTGTATAATTTTTATTTATCCTATTTTTTAAGAAAGGAATTTTATTACCCTAATGCTTTAAAATATGTATTATTTATAACGTGTGATTATTATGAATAAATAGCAAGTATTAATTCGTTATTCACCATTTAAAAAAATAAACAAAATATTACTGAAAAATATAAATCTATATTAAAGGAAAAACAAAAAAATCTGTTGTATAAATTGATTGAAACGTAACCTTTGTGCACGTGAGCTGTAAGAGTGAAAGTACCATTACTTAAGAGACTCTTCACCACAACATAAATAAAACCAATGTTGGTGTCTCGTCTGGGTAAACACTTAGTTTCATTAAGTTTATATTGTGGTGTCTCAAAATAACAATATTATTTTAATATCATGGGTTCTTTATTATCATTCTAATGAGATTATTTATTTAAAAACTAAGTTAAAATATTTGGTATATTTTTATTTTGATTCTCTAGGCAATAATCAATAAATATTAGGATTTCTGGTGTTAACAATTTGAGTGATTGGATGTGTGTATTATGTAGAAGTACAATTACGATGTATTATTCTGAATTTCGTGTTGATAAATTAGAGTATTTGATGGATATCGCATTGTTTATAGAATGGATATTAATAGCTTCATTAATTAAAAACGAAAAAAATTGTAAACATGATAGATTACTCTTTTGTTTTACACTAATATAAAACGAAAATTGGGAATATTATGATAAATACAAGAAACAATAATAAAAAAATATTTATAATTTATTTAGATCTTTGTGGCTCTCAATTCTTAACGCATTGAAAGATTTATTTTCTAGTAAACAAATAAGTAGAAGTGCATATTATATATGAATTTAAACGCATTCAAATATGTATCATAACATTTAATAAGACAATTAACAGTTGTGATGCACCAAAACCGTAGCAGCAGAGGTATACCTTCTACGATAAGCTGTAAATTCCAATTAATACCTAAAATTTCTCAAAATCTTCTCATCAATATTAAATAATATGGAAAATAATATCGTACGTTCTTCTTACGACCTTCTCATTAAAGGAATAGTAGAATTTCCCTTACAAAACTTTAATTATTTTTTTAAAATATTGATGCACAAATTAATTTTTTTTTAAGTATATATTTTTCAATGAATAGATAAAATAAATAGATAAACCTTTTATTTAGTTTCAGTTTTAAATTTTTACGTTTTTTATATATGTGGGTAATTTTATATATAGACGAACAAAATTACCGACATTTATAAAAGATATTACTTCTTCAATTAACAATATTTTCAACTTTCCCATTTAAAACCAGGTCCATTATTGAGTATAGGACTCTCCGCCATTACTCCATGTTTCTCTGTCTAAAGCTAATCCATACCAGTATATCCCTGCAGTCTCCCTCAAATCATTTTTCACCGTTTCTTTCTGCTTACCTCTTTTCCTTTTCCCATAGAAATGTTTCTAAATTGTAACTTGTTTTGTCCACCTCCTGCCAACCAACCTTGCCAGCAGGCCAGCTCATTTCCACTTCAATTTCTTACTTACTCCTACCACATCTGCTATTAAGTCTGTTGCCTTATTTTTCCGCAATTAATTCTCTTTCTTTTTTATACCAAGCGTGGTTCCCTTCATTGATCGTTGGGTAATCCTCATAATTTCTATGGATTTCTTCGGTAAAGTTCAAGTAAACCATACATGAGACAAGATGTTAAACAACAATCAAATAATTTTTCTTTCTATATACTCTCCCTTTTTTTCGGTTTTGCCTCCGGAACCACCGTAAGGTATTACCTCAGAGGATGAATGAAGATTATATGTATGAATGTAAATGAAGTGTAGTCTTGTACAGTCTCAAGTCGACCATTTCTGAAATCTGTGGTTAATTGAAACCCAACCACCAAAGAACACCGGTATTCAAGATCTAGTATTCAAATCCATATAAAAGTAACAGCCTTTGCTACGATTTGAACCTTAGAGCTCTAGACTTCGAAAAGCAGTTGATTTGCAATGACGAGTTAACAACTAGACCAGCCCGGTGGGCTCTTTCTGTATACTGTTCACTGATTGTCTTTTATAACGAATTTAACAGATCTCTATTTTTTCCAAGCAGCTCCTATCCTTCTTTGGGTCCCCTTCCTTTTACTGTCCACAAAGTTCACCAGTTGCACAAAATAGATTTTTTCGTTTGCCCAATGTAGTTTCATTACGAGTAATTCTTTTTCCCCAGCCTCCCAGGACTGGACCTGCAATCAAGCATCACGTAGTTTTGGGACGTGCCTAACCACTCCCAAGCTCCCGGCGTGCCCAGCTATGCCGCCCACGTCAGAGCAACCCAAGCGGCCGGGATTCAGTCTTCTACGCCTCGTCTCAAGTGAGGAAATCCCAAAAGGGGCTCTCCCATCGGAACTGTGGTTTGCCATTGCTGTGCCTCTAACGGGAACACCCAGGGGATCCCCATCAGCAGAATGGTCTTTACGCCTTGCCTCAAGTAGTGAATCCCCAAAGGGTCCCACCACCGGGACACAGTCTAACTCCCCATTACCTGTACTAGACAGCCCGCCTAAGCCACAGCCTCCACTTCCGAGACCCCCGTCGTCCCCAATCACTCATCGGATGAGGTCCACCGCAGCAAGCCACGATCCCCTGGTTAGTGCTGCTCCCCCTTCCCTACCAGTAGTTTCCCATTCTGCTTCTCAGCCACAATACTTATCCTCCTTCAACTTCAGGATCCTAGCCGCTAGCTCTGTAACAGCCCGCCACTCATCCGCACCAAGAAACATGTAATCGACGGTTGTTTCTGGTACTAGCCACCCCAGGCGTAGTCTCTCTTTCACCTCTGCCAATGTGGGGCACACATAAAACGAATGCTTGGGGGGTATCTTTTTGCCCACAATAAATGCATTCGGGGAATTCTCAGCTCCCGAACCTATGCAAATAAGTTTCAAATCCCCCGTGTCCAGAGAGCAGCTGGGAGGTACCCAACTTCACCATGCTTGACCCCTGATGCACACCCTTAAATATCTGGATGCGTACATCCCCTTCCTCCGACGCCGTCAACAGATCCCTCTCATGCAGGAAATCCTTCAGCGCCGCCACCATTGATGTCATTGATGTTCCTACGCCAAAGTTCCTCCATCACAACTGGCCAAGGCATGCTGTTGAAGGCGTTCTTCACATCCAGAAGAACCAACAGGGGGATTCTTCTGTCTGATTATCCAATTACACTCCGGATGGCATCACATCCGAATCGCGTAGGGGAAGACACCCACCTTGTGGCGATTCCAGTCGCCACACCACCTCCTCCGTTCCTAGCCCTGAAGAGCTTCAACAGAGGTTGTCTTTAGACCCTGTAACTTATTACATCTCACAGTCACCAGCCAGACCTCAGTCGTGCTGCCACCGAGGCAAATGCCTCGGCAGACATTTAAATCAGTAAAAACTAATAACTCAGCAAATGCCTTCGTGTTAGGCTTCCTTGGGACATCTTCACTTTTCCTATGCTTTAGCGTCACCCTCTGAACTAACTAACCGAATTCGCGGAAGCACAAACCCCGTGCCTAGTCCAATTATAATATTAACGCTTGTGACTATAAATGCCACAAACAACAGTTACGAGTCAAATGAAATACCAAACTTACACCACTCAAAAATTTGTTATACATAACAACGAAATTCAGACCTACATTTTATCACCCACTACAAAATACAAAAATTAACCGATTTAAGAAAAATGGACTCAAATCTGGTCCACAAGGGAGTCGAGGACAGACCTCTTACTCCCACCCAGCTCCATCTCAGAGTTCTGCATGACATATACTTTGTCACAATCGAAAACCGCTCTCGGCAAGACAGTGCCACACCTCACGGCAGCATGTACTACCATGCCCTCGGTAACTCCCCCTCCGACAGCTGTTACGCCACTCGACTTTAACAATTACTGTTGTAACCAAACTAACCGAGGCTCGCTGCCAATACGTCTACCTCCGACCAATCAAATGTCCAAGCCGAAACGCTAACCCTAGCCAACTGGGAACCTACTCCGTTTAAACACCTTCAGCCGACCTACGGAATACAAGGAAACCACCTATTATCGACCATTCTCCATGGAACTTCCAATTAACGTGGAGATCCAGAAAGTATTTCACCCTCTCAAGTTCTGCAACTACTCTGGCACGTTCAGTCTCGTATCGGGGACGGACAGACATAGAGGACATGGTCCACTGTGGAGTCTATCCCACAATCCGGGCAAAGACTAGAATCTATTAAACTAAACCTAGTCAAACGTATCCTAAAGGCATCACGCCCGGAAGGAATTATGTAACATATCGATTGGGGGGAAATCCACCGAATTACACGCAAATCATTTACAGTTGGGAATAAACTATACGTGTAACGACCAATAGGAGAGTCATCCCACCTGGCATGCCAAGACCCAGAACCTTGGTCTTGAAACTCCCGCATATGTTCTGGAGGAAGAAGATTATCCTCTTCTACACTTTATACACACTCATACATATCATCCTCTGAAGTATTATCTAAACGGTAGTTACCGGAGGCTAAACAGGAAAAAGAAAGTCACCCGCGGGAGGAGCCTGTCGGGGACCGCCGTAATGTCGATCACAGAACTCGATCCTCGACTAACAATGTCAGGATAGCCGGGATATTCAAGACAGTTAATCCTAGCATTCCAAGCACTGTGATAAGGGTGTATCCTCGGCGGGTGGACCGTATTCCACCAAGCTCAATGCATTCAGTATTAACCTGTGAGTATCACCGGCCTCTCCGCTCCCCTCACAAAATTCTCCAAATCCACTAGGACCGCCTCGAACCAGTCATCAACACAATTAGGGGATACATAGCAGCTTACACGTATGCACACCAACAAGCCCACAGCTACAAAGCGTCGTACTCTTACCAGTATCAGTATTCACCAGCCAGCCTCCAGAGGTAACCAATCCTTTATTCGATTCCGTAACCATTAGAAAATCTAAAGTACGAACTGACTTGGTTCATCACTGTTCTGGCCTTATTTGCTGAATATATAGTTTTTGTTAAATTGAAATATTTAGGAGGCACGTTTTGGCTGCTTAATATGCTGAATTGGTGGTTTTTGAAATCGTAAGTTTTATGATAATTATTGAATGCTACATATATTTTTTCTGAAATTCTATAGATTTTTCCATAATTTGATTAATAACCTAGATGCCATCTGTTGCAGAGAATGAAATTCTACTTGATGTTGTGGTTGATGATTTTCTAATTCATATTTAATTTTTTTAAAAGTAATTCTCATAAATATCTTCATTACAGCAAAGTGTTAATGGTATGTATTTTTTTAAAAGGAGATAGTATCTCCTTTTGTATGTATCAAAATAATGGAGGATATAACTGTTGTATTTCATCTGTTGTTAATAATCAACTAATTCAATAATATATTTTTAAATATTTCTCAAGTGACATACATTTCAATTTAGTCTTTTACTTAATTATCTGGTTTTAGCTACACAAATTATTGAATATACTCTGCTAAAATATTATTTTATAAATTTTGTATTTCTTCTAAAATTACTTTCAGTAATTAGTGCTTTTGTTTTTAAAAAGAATGTTTACTAGATACAGAAAGAATAATACCATTTTCCGTTTATTTTTCATTCGTTTTTCTTCAATAAAAAACCGATTTTTAAAAGTTTTTATTTACTTTTTATGGACCGTGTTTTACATTAATTTTTTTCAAAATTAAATTCTCTACAAGTTTTGTTACTAAATCTTCCACATTTATGAGTTATTTAACAAAGCTATTATACTACAAACCTAAAAAAACCTTGTTTTTCGACACCGAATTTTGTGTTACGTCGAATATCTTAAAAACTACTAGAGTTACAGTTCTGGGACCTTTTTATCTTATTTACCAGCTCAAATTACATAAGAAACTACCAACTTCACTCCTTAATCTGGGTCCCAAAAATTACAGTAGGGCTTCTTTTTATTAGAAGAACTGAAATGCAGGCGAAATCTTTCGCTGGCCGTAACTCGAAAACAAAGCATTTCCAGACCTATGTTTATATGAACTTTCTTCATTAGTTAAATATGTCCTGAAAGTTTCTTACTTTTTTCGTCGGGTACTCTGCATATAGATTATTTGTATAAGCAGTCTTCTATGTTTATAAAAAATGTACAACAATTAACGGACTATATACTGGCAATTATCTTTGAAAGAAGTGTGAAAATAATTTATAGTTTTCCATGGTCTGGAAGGAATAATTTGATGTGATTCATAAAAAAGATTTAAAAAAATAAAACAAAAAGAGACTTGGTGTCATTCATTCCTTTATAGCAGAAATTGATATAAATTGATATAAATTCAGAGTAAAAACCACAGAATAAAATAATAAAGATAGTTTTTAGGGTCATATTATTTTTATTATTAACGTGAGTGGGAAATAATAATATTAATTTATGTAATGAAATAATAAGAACATATTTTAATAATATTACCTCAATATACAATGAAATATTATTATTATTTTAATGAATATTAATATTTAGTAAATAGTGGAATTTGTTTATAATCTGCTTGATTAGCGCATTAAGGATTATTTTATAGTATACACAATAAACTACCGTAAGCTCATGTATTTAGTAAATAAATATTTAAAGAAAACTGGTTTTGCTTGAGAGATTCAATTACAAATGAATGAGTTTATTAAGATGAGGTTATCCGGGTAACGAATTTCGTTTCTACTAGCATTAATTAACAGAATATTCAATTATTTCACATAAAGAGAAATTTACAATAATAAATGTTCTTCCATCCTGTTTCGCTTATCTTCTCTGAAATTCAGTTATTCAAGACCGGTTCCGTACAGTTGATTTCTTTTTAATTTTATTTTTCATTAAATTTATGAAAAGTATTTTAAAAGAAGTATGAATTATTTATGTTTCTGGACCATCAGTGGACAAAGCAAACTCACACCAGAGACAAGTTCATAATGCTTCCTGTTGGGTATAATAGGAAATAGAATAAGCGTGAAAAAAATGTTTTCATTTGTAATAATACGCAAGCAGCACTGCTATATTAAGTAAACTCAAAAATCTGGTTTTCTAAACATGTGATGTCAAAGTAACTTAATGATTTTTATTCAACTGTCTAACTAACGTTATTTTATGTATTTTTGCCTACGAAAAGAGAGTAAGTTTATAAAAAAAGAATAACGCTCTGGTTTTTTTTTAATAATAGCTTTATACCAGAACTAAAATAAAAAATTAGTAAGAAATGTTACACACATTCGTATATAAAATTTATGTGAATTATGTAACGTTAATGTAATATTTATAAGACATTTTTATTTAGTTTCATACTAATATATCTATATATATATATATATATATATATATATATTTGTCCTTAAAGAAAGGGATGAAATGAATTAAATGTAAAGGAAAAATGCCAGAACCTTGAATGGATCTGAACCCGAAACCAGGTGTTAAAGTCAGAATATTAATGCTACACCAACTGGTCGGTGATAATTTTTATATGTTTTAAAATTGAGAAAGTAATATCTTAAACGTAAAAAAGAAACAAAATGTGATTTAGAATAACAATGTTTGTAAGAAGTACTGATCATACTTGAAGAACTGCAAAGCAGACGTAAGGTAATACACACGTACGCAAATAGATTTACTTCAATTCCATTCATAAATCTGTTCAAAAGCACCTGTCACAATCAGTTACAGAGAACATAAAAGCAGAAGAAATAATCGTTGTTTGCAAGTACATCTCGTAATCAGTTTGTTTCATTTGATTAAGTAGAAACTTAAATTATTTTCTGAAATTCCAGTTCCATTATAAAATTTGCAAAATAAGATTAACTTAATCTTCAATTAGTAAAACTACTAAACTCAAGTGGAAATATACGGAAGATTCCAATACATGAAGGCCTTATCTTGTAAAGTTGGATATTTCAATTTTTTTAAATAAAATTCTATTTATTAATTTTTTGTCGTAATTTGAAGAAATAATCAGTTATATAAAACATTAATTACATCGTTGAACCGTGCAATTCCTAATAATGAAAATAACTTTTTGTTATTTCATAAATTTAGTATCTTTCTAACAAATAATAAATCGTAAATTATTTTCCAAAAGTACTACTTGTGTTTAAAAAATTAAGTAAATTCTTTTTATTTGTTTATTTTTTCATTCTTTTACTTATAGTCGCATCAACAATTAGAGTCATTAGCGATTTAAAGGAAAATTTTTTACAAATGACTAATACTTAAAATTTACAATTAAAAAACATTGAACATTAAACTAATAGTTGAACATTAAAACATTACCGCTGTTGAAGCAATATTTCACATGACTGTTACGCATTTTTAAATAAGTTCCTCATTTTATTATATATAAAAAAATTTAGTATTGTTTGTTGTCATCCTCTCAACTAAGTTTCTTCTTCATAATTTGACTTAACTTTAATTGCTGACGCCTGCTGTGAATTTTTGCCAATTTAGAAGAAGATTGTTTATAGTCTGTTTTATATTACATATCTCCTCGTAAGATCGAGGAGAGCCAAGCAGATGGGCATGGCGAATCTAGTGTACGCAATCCTTAGTCGTGTTAGAATGATTTGATCTCGTCTGTTGTGTGGGGCGAATAGTTCTTCCAACGCATTTTCCCTAAGTCCATGTAGGCCCGTGAGTGGATTTCTCCAACTAAATTTGTTCTACTGGATATTTAAATTATTGCGAGTTTCCCGTATAAAGTCATTTTGACTTAACAAATCCACTCGAAAACCATTTAACGAGAATCTCTTAGTCGCTTCATCAGCCTGTTTATTACCGCGAATGCCGAAATGACTGGAACCCAAAAAATAACATCTTTTTGATTATAGTTAAAAATTTAAATTAGTTTAAGCTAAATTTGTTTTAGTTAATAAATTTTCTGAATGATTGGCTCTGAGTTCCTGCAGTTTAAGTTTTGGAGAAATCGAAGTTAATTATTAAGCATAAAATTAAATTAATATTAATTTCTTTTATTTCTAAAACAATTTTCTTCATTATAATATCATAAGAAGTAAAAAATTCATGAGATACATTTTTCAAATCGCTTTAATACGGCTCTTATTCACAATCACAACAAAATTCATCTTCTAAAGAATTTAAACTCTAAAAATGATTATTTAAAATATCCGTTTTGGTACATTGTATATATTAAAACTATATATTTTATTAAGCACATACACATCAGTATCTCTACCATCTGAAGAAAGAATATGTTTTTTCTGTTAAGTATTTGGACTGTAACCAGTTTTTTAACTCTTCAAAAATATAATTAAAAAAAATGATTCCTAATATAATTCTACCAAAATATATATATATTTCCAAAAGAGTATGTATAATGATATTAATTTCCCTCACTATAACGTTTGTATTGTTTAAAGTAATATCATCATAAGTTTCTTCAATATTTAAAACAGAACTCAAACGTGGCTAAAAAGATAATCCTGTAATAATGATAAGATTAATGATCCTAATTATTATACGACGAAATCACTATCATGAGGTATCATCTGTCATCCCTTTATATACCCATTTTTGGTGGAAAGTAAATAACAGGCAATAATATGCGTTAAAAAAGCAGATTGGTTTCATGGGTATATTAAAAAAGTGTTAACGAATGCTGAACTTCGAGTGGGAGAAGTTTTTGATTAATCAAAATCTCTGCAGGAGGCAGTTTCATTTACCCTTTACCTTGTAGAGCGTACACCTATCAGATAGATAAAAGTCTTTTAAAATCTACGTGTAAAAATTATTTTCAAGTGAATGAGATGATAAATGAGAAATATTGTCCTGTATTTGATAAACTTACAAAAAGTAAATTGCTTCTAAGTAGTAACATACTGATATTTCCTTAGATTACAAAATAAATTTGTGTAGATCTTATTTTTGTAGTCCATCACAAGCACAACGCTTTATTTAGTGCTCTCAAAGGCTTAAATTATTGGGGGCACTTGTTATTATAAAACTGACTTTCGAATTGTTGAGAACACATATTCATGGTGTTTGAACCATGGAAACTAGATGCTTTACTATCAGCGACTAATGTTACCAGACGTCATGGGGAATACTGGTGCAGATGCTGGAAATATCAAATCTTCGATACCATCTGAAAATGGTATCAGAAAATGGAATTTTGGTAGTCGTCTGACATTACATTTTAAGCTTCAGTGCCATGGTGAACTAAGAAGTGAAACATAATATTATCAGAAAAAAGTAAGCTTTTAAGATATTTAAACGTATACCTTCCAACGAAAACAATAGATTTCAAGAAGAAAGCGGTATTGTCCATCAAGAAAACTGCCGATAAAAAACACATAGTTAAAATTTAGTAACTATCGCTAATAAATTAAAATAATTTGCATCAAAAGCATGGAAGAGAGTGAAGTCTACTGCTAAAAGTCTCGTGTATAATATCTCAAGACTAATATCTCTTGATGAAGAGGAAGTCGTCGCAGAAGAGAAAATGCTGAGGCACTTGCAAACCACTTTGAATCACTGAGTAATTCTGAAAATTATGAAGAAAACTTGACTCGAGGAAAGGTGGAAAAGGATCTTGATTTGAAATAAGCTATTGCCATATAGAATGTTGCTGTAGTACATCAATATAATGCTCCATGTAGCACAGCTATACTCAACCGTGGACTGAAAAAAGACTAGTAATATCAATTAGCACGGGATACATTCTAGAAAAGATGATTTTTTTTTTTAATCCTTACGTTATAGAAAACTCCTACCATCCCCATACCAGAGTGACATGGAAAATGTCATACTACTACTATTACTAAAAAGAGTAATAGTAAACAAAGTAAATTTACCCCCTAAATCTAGTTTCTGGGAAGTATTCACATAACACCACATGCAAAAAAATAGTCACGAAATATGAACATGCTAAAATGTGATGAAATCCTGTATCATAAAATACGGTGCAGGTAGAGAAATGACCTTGCTATTCCATTTTCATTTGTCCATTCAAAGACAGATAATTGGTTTTTACTCTTCAACATGGAAAATCGTACTAAGATCGCTCGATATAATTCAAAAGACTTTAAATTTGCTATTGGGTTCTTTTCTTATTTACGTGTTTTGATTAATATAATTTAATACATACAGATTGGTTATACGAATTGGTTGAACAAAATATTCTTGAAATGATTCTTTGGAAGAGTTTTGTCTAGGAGAGATAAATTGTTAGTGGGTTGTAAGGTGAAATAAAATGAATGAGTATTCTCGGGTAGTTAAAATTAATCGGTTTCATTTTGACAGTACTAAAATGGTTGCTATCTAAATAACGATATTTCAGTCAACATCCAGTTTGTGTGTTTCTACTGAAATCATTGGTCAAATAAGTTATCAAAAATCATTCAACTCATTTTTCGCAATTCAACGAAATATTAACGAATAATAATTAATACTTTATTCTTCATTATCAATTAATAAGTCTTTTTTTTATCATATTTATTTAACATTTTAATAATTTAGATTAATTAAATTACCTTTTACTAGCAAAAGTTTGAATAACTTTTTTTTGAACAAATTGTTCCTTATTTCAGTTTGATTTCAAATAAAAGTTTTGGTGGTAGCAGTCCTATAGATTAGATTTCCGAGTTCCGAATCAGTATAAAATTTTTTTGGGTCTTTTCATTGATGGGGTCAAAAATAGATCATTGTATTAGAAAAAATCGTGTTAACCTTGAGATAACGGTCAAGGTCAAGATTAAATCCAAGGTTACCATGAGATGTCCCCTCCAATCTAAGTAATTTTTGTTTCGGTCATTTTTTTGTTGTATTTTGCATAGTTTACGAGAAAATCGCCTGGGGCAATTAAAATGAAACACACACACACACATATATATATATATATATATATATACAAAGTTTAGTTACAGTAAAATCCTGACACATTGCATTCCATAGGGCACGTGTGTTTTATATTACTTAATACTTAGAAATCTGTCGGCCTCCGTGGCGCGAGTGGTAGCGTCTCGGTCTTTCATCCGGAGGCCCCGGGTTCGAATCCCGGTCAGACATGGCATTTTCACACATGCTACAAATTATTCATCTCATCCTCTGAAGCAATACCTAACTGTGGATCCGGAGGTTAAAAAAAAAAATACTTAGGAATCTACCGTGTGATAGAATGCAGCTGCATCATTTGTCCAGCATGAAAACAGTTTAGTTAGTCTCAGTCAAGCAGTCATAGGGTAAAGCCTTGTATGATTAGTAGAATCGTTCGATATTACATCCTCCTATTAAATTAAAGTCATTTGCATGTACGAGTAATGACATTTACAATTAATTCTAAACAATTACATGTATAATATTGTAAAAATAAAGTTCGTGTTTTTAAAAAACGGAACTCGTTGAGTTTTAAACTTATATATATATATATATATATATATATATATATATATATATATATATTTTTATAAGCAAAATTAAATAGAGTATATTGAAAGAAAACCTATAATAAAGAAGATTTATTATAAAACATCTCTATAGAATTTACTTTATGATGTAACATGTAGAAGATAATCAACATGTCTCAAGAAATAGGGGTCAAGTTATTATGAAATCAATAAAATAAAGATAGTTAGAAAATACCAAAAGGCACCTTTATTTTTGACCACCTAATGATGTGAGAAAGCTTCAAATTTGGTTAAAAACGCTTATGAAGCTCATAGGAAAAGACAAAAAACTAAAGTTTATATTTCTGTTTATTAGGAATGTAAAATTTTTGCAAAGCAAACAACCAAAAAAAGTAAAACTTTCATCCAGTACGAAAACACCCAAATTTTTATAGTTTATTAATTAACACATGATAATTCTTTCAGAACTGAAATTTATGTTTTAATTGGGCTTTACTAAATAACTTAGAAAATAAACTTTACTATAAATCAAACAGTGGCCGTTCAAGTTATTACAAATGCTTGTATTTTTACACTTTTTTTATCGATTAAAAGGGTAAAGTTTGGAATCAAACCCAACCAGACTGAATTTTAAGTTTTAATGGAATTTTTAAAAGTTCTAATTGCGATTTCTGAGTTTTATTAGTAATGAGTTCTAAAATGAAAAATATTACCAAATATCGATAACTTTTTAAAAATAAAATTTGGTGAGGTTGTGGTGTATTTTGGCAATAGGTGTTAAACTGATTTTTAAGATTACAAGAACTGACTTACAAAATTGCATTTTCCATTTTTGCAACTATCTATCACGTTATCGAAACTAATTCAGTAAAAGAAGCTAAAGTAAAATTAAGTAAATCAGTAAAACTATTACAAAAAGTCTTTTATTTCAAATGCTTTATATACTTAAATTTGGGTCTATCACGTTGGTTGTTGGTTTTACAGTCTGTAAGGTATAACGCAAACATTCTAAGAAACCATAAAGAATAAATTTACTTAGACAATGAAATTTACACGATACATAATGTAACCAATATCTGCTACTACTTTACTTATTTTTTTTTTTTTTTTTTGTCTTCAGTCATTTGACTGGTTTGATGCAGCTCTCCAAAATTCCCTATCTAGTGCTAGTCGTTTCATTTCAGTATACCCTCTACATCCTACATCTCCAACAATTTGTTTTACATACTCCAAACGTGGCCTGCCTACACAATTTTTCCCTTCTACCTGTCCTTCCAATATTAAAGCGACTATTCCAGGATGCCTTAGTATGTGGCCTATAAGTCTGTCTCTTCTTTTAACTATATTTTTCCAAATGCTTCTTTTTTCATCTATTTGCCGCAATACCTCTTCATTTGTCACTTTATCCACCCATCTGATTTTTAACATTCTCCTATAGCACCACATTTCAAAAGCTTCTAATCTTTTCTTCTCAGATACTCCGATTGTCCAAGTTTCACTTCCATATAAAGCGACACTCCAAACATACACTTTCAAAAATCGTTTCCAGACATTTAAATTAATTTTTATTTCTTACTGAAGGTTCGTTTAGCTTGTGCTATTCGTCATTTTATATCGCTCCTGCTTCGTCTATCTTTAGTAATTCTACTTCCCAAATAACAAAATTCTTCTACCTCTGTAATCTTTCCTCCTCCTATTTTCACATTCAGTGGTCCATCTTTGTTATTTCTACTACATTTCATTACTTTTGTTTTGTTCTTGTTTATTTTCATGCGATAGTTCTTGCGTAGGACTTCATCTATGCCGTTCATTGTTTCTTCTAAATCCTTTTTACTCTCGGCTAGAATTACTATATCATCAGCAAATCGTAGCATCTTTATCTTCTCACCTTGTACTGTTACTCCGAATCTAAATTGTTCTTTAACATCATTAACTGCTACTTCCATGTAAAGATTAAAAAGTAACGGAGATAGGGAACATCCTTGATAATATAATAATGATTGGTAATGATAATCTACTATGATTGGCTAAACTTTGAGTACATTTTTATGGCTTAAGTGTAAAAAAACAGTTAAGCAAACGTCTTATAACACATCTTTTTCAGTCTATTTGCGTTTTTGTTGAAACTGAAAGTCATTTTACAAAAAAAAAAGTTGATCTTACATCAATCAATGTTAAAAATCTGACACACTCTATCAAATATAATTATAGTGTGTATGTGTGTGTGTGTTGCGTATGGACGAACTCGTTAGATTTTCAGACTTAACTATAAAACAAGATTTTTTCTGACAATCTTTTCACATATACAGAATATTTTTTAATCTTAGAAGTTTTCTAGTTTCCCACAAATTCGTATACATTCAGGTGTTCGGATTCCGAAAATAATTATTTTTGTTAGCCTAGAAGTTCTAAAAAGATGTCGTTCCCTCATGTCTAAACGACCATAATAAATAGCTTTACTCCAAAACGTTTTGAAGGGAACGAGATAAAAAATCGAAAAAAAATATTTTATCCGTTAACGTGTAGGAAGTCCTACCTCTTCTAAAATACTAATTTAAATACAACTACTTAGGCTAAGCAGAAAAAAAGGTGAAATGGAAATATACATAGCGAGTATCACTTCTTATACTCGTACAAGCAGTAAATCATATAAAAGACCCGAACTGCTAAAAGATTAACTTAAGCCCTATTGTAGACAATCTTCTCCTGAATTTTAAATATTAAAATTAAATAAATCTGTGAAAATTTAGTTTAAAATTAGATGAAAGAAAACGTAAAACTTGACGAATTATTTCATTTTAAGAAAAGTGATGCTTTTTAAGATTTTATTTATTATTAAACAACAATTTTATTTACTTGTATCAAAATAATTCTGTCTTGTTTTTATAAAACTTTGCTAGAGTTCTATTCATTCTTGCGATTAGTTGGAATATCTCATTTTTGTAATGAGTCAAAAAATGCATTGCTCTGATTGTTTTAAATAAGGTGTTTCCCGATTTATTAAGTTTTCAGCCTCTGGTTTACACAGATTTTTTGTTGTCACTAGTGAAACTAGTGAGGAATAATTTAATCCGATTCGTCAGATAAATTAAAAATATATCTCTGTATTTGGACAGGTGAAAGTGTGTTAGATTAGGCGGTAAGCCAGAATGATATGATACAGTAGAAGATTACTTCTGAAAACTCTTTGAATTCAGTAATAAGATAAATTAAGAATTATTATTCTAACTATTTTATGCTAACAATTATAATACTAATACTAGTAAACTAATTATAAATTTAAACTTGGGTGGTCTTCATTCATTAATGTTATTTGAATAACTAACTGTATTAGTACCATTCATTTATTTTCAAAGTAATTTGAACAATAATTTAATAATTTAAATTAATAATAATTTAATTTCAATATAATTTTGCCTTGGTAAAATATAATTGCGAATTATTTAATGAATAAATAAAGTTTTTTAAAAGTTTTAAATGGCAGTGAAGACATTATCCTCAATTAGAAATTAATATTAATATGACTGAACGATAGACATAAGTAATATCTATAATGAAATTCTAATAACTAATGAAAGACATTAACAAAATCATGAACAGACTAAAATAATCATCTTCTTATGAGTTTCAATCTTAATAATTGCTTTATATTCATGGCATAAAAATTGAGGGGATCTTATTTTAATATTCAATTCCATATCTTCTTACCCGTTAAATATTAGTTTAGTAAAATAGTTTTTTAAAAAACTGAATAATGTTTAATGAAAATTAACTACTTTTATGTTTAACTTAATTATTATTAAATGAAATGTTCAAAAATATTATAAATACTGTTTTAAGAATTCCCCACTTTTCTGGCATGTAATTGTAAGTGCTCGCTCGACATTAGCCTAGTACAATCTAGTGAGTCAGCGCGAGCAAGCGGTCGACACGCCAAGTACTTCTGTCGTCACCACCTAGATTTTATCTTCATAATAATTAAAATCGTTTTGTATTAGTTTATTTGTTTATAATTACATGAGTTAACCTAATTCGTGTGTTTTAGTTATTTCAACCTTAACATTAAGACGTACTGAACGTATTCAAATACGTTACTTAATTACCGCCTAATTCTGATATTTTCTCATTAATATAACGCTATTGGATAGGTGGTTTAAAATTTAACTGGAATTTCTGTTTGTATTTATTGCAGTCAGGAGCAATTAATAAATACGTAATATACATTTGAAAACAGTTAAGGTCATTTAGTTAAACAAAGTAAAAGTTCAAAGTCATTTTTATAGTAATGAAAATCGACCGTCATTTTATGTCACGATTGGTATAGTATTTGAGTAGTACGGGTGATGCTAGAAACTCGCTAGTAGCGAGTGATGATAGAGCCTACAGGAAGTTTTCCTCCAGAAATCTTTCTTAACAACAGTAACCCACAGTGGCAGTTATGTATTCTCTGTTATTACATAAGAAAATATTAGATATTAGGTTTTGAGTGGTTATTAGGAAGAAATTTTAGATAACAGTTTTTAAGTAGTTCACACGGGTAAAATTTGAGTTATGGTAATTTTCTTAAGTTTTTTCAGTTCCTTTTCTTAAAAATAAATATTAGTAACCAAAAGATACTGCTTAGGTTAAAAATCATATTAAAATGTAAATTAATACTACTATTGTATCTTTGTTACAAAGAAAGTTATTAAGCTTCATAATTATCAGAAAATCGATGTGCACGATGCACATCGATAACTTCGTCTGGAATGAAATGTAGAGAATAATGGAAATTCGAGTATTCTATTCATGAATGGAGAAAAATCACTTTATTTTGTTGTGCTATCTCTATTTATGAGTTAGAATATTTCTTAGTATGTCCTCATACTGTGTTCTTTAGCCTTAATACAAAATAAAGCAAACATGGTAATTTCCTAGATTTGTTTCTAACCTCGCAGCGCGTAAGAACGGCTAAAGGAATTTTACCAAATTTACAGGATATGGAAGATATTATCTTAAGTTTACAAAGGTAAATCCTAGCGATAGAGACCTGTGTTGGATATACATAAATTAAAATAATAACTGCGAGCTTGACCCGTATCTGGATGAAATAATTTACGTGCCGGAAAAAAATTGCTTTTCATCCCTTAGATCAGAATGCACTTGAAAACTATATAGTAACTTAAAAATAAAAGCTTGTAATATACAGAAATATCTTTTCATTTTTTTTTTTGCTCTTAGTTTTATTTTTGATTTTCTTTGTGATTTATTACCTAAGGATACATATTAAAATATTATTTAAAATCATATTCAACTACGTCTCCATAGGTAAAGACAGATTAAAACTGATATAATTCATCCAATTTTTGAAAGACGCTGTTTTATCTATACAATTGGTGGCTTAAAGTTTCTTAGATAAGCATTAATTTTGTTTTTATTTCATCCCTGATAGTGGATTTTATTAAAAATGTCACGAAAAAAAATTTAAGGGAATCATTTTTAACTGCGGTTTTAATTTAAATCGGTTCCAGTTTACGGAATCACAAATAAGTTGAAGACAAAAAAAACGATATCCAGAAAGGGGTTTCTATTAAAATCCCTTAAAGAATTGTCTATCTTATACAGTATAAATAAATATAAAATAAACATAAATAAATACATACAAAGATGTCTCCAAAGAACATTGATCAATTCAGAACCACAAAATTAGTCTTAGCAGTCACAGAAAGTTTAATTAATCAAATATAGAAACAGTGAAATAAATCCAACAACCAACAAAAGTAAGTGGAGAAACGAAATCACGTATTCTCACGATGCACAACAGCCTAGGATAGCTAATTTACCTCAAATCTCGGAGAGCGTACAGATATAATATATGTACAGTACTTTTAGGCGTGTAACGTTCTCGCTGATACCCAGGAAGTAAACCGCGAGCCAGTTCACACGTTTTGTTTTTTCTCATTTTGTATCTTGTACCGAAATGCCGTTAACTCCTCTCGAACGGTTGGCGATCTCAGATAATCTTGTACTTCAGTGTTTTCCGCAAACAATTGTGCTTCTGTTATGTTTCTCAATAGGTTTTTTCTGGAATCTGTACGACTTCGATGTTACTGTCGTTTGTCGTGGCTCATAGTTGGAATCCGTAGGTTCAAATTAGTTTCAGGATCGCTGAGTACAGCAGTTGCTTGTTAGGTAATGATAGTTGCGATCCCCTGCCTAACCATCTTCTTGAACTCTCTGAACAGTCCTATCTATCATACGCTATTAGCAAACGGGATGAAAACAACGTTAAGGTGAAATTGCGGGCAGTCATCCCTCCTTATCGCAAACGTAACAGGAGTAGTCTTAGCTGGATTGACCTTCAACTTCTATTTAGCTAGCCATTTGTTAATTAGATCCAATACAGTTTGCAGCTTAGCAGAAGCTACGATAGGGTCAGAATTCACAGCCAGGTTCACCGTGTCATTCGAAAACGAAGCAAATGTGATGTCCTTGGAGTTCGGAAGTCCTCAGGCAAAACCGAGTACAGAAACTGCCCCAGAAATGAGCTCTGAGGAACACCCAACCCAGTATCAAAGAATTCAGATAATTTTTGATTGTACTTCACCTGGGAAATACGTCCTTCCAGGTAGCTGTGTAGGATTAAGTAATATAGCTGAGAAAGACTTCTTTTCAATTGTTAGAGTAGGCCAGGAAGCCACCTTATCAAAGGCTTGCTGGACATCTAAAAAAAAAAAAACAGCCGGGCAATACACCCCTTTTAGACACTTGCTAATAATGTTGACTATACTGAGTGCTTACTCAATTATAGAGTGATTACATCTTAAGCCAAAATGATGATCACGAATACACCCCTTTTCTCCAAAATTGGCCATAGCCTCAAAAAAAGTAATCTTTCAAATACCTTTGATTGAATTGGTAACAGGCTTAACCGGCCTATATGAAGATATATTATGGGTCAGCTTATCCGGTTTCGGAACCATTACCATCTGCGACAAATTGCATTCCGTCGGAAAGCTCGCTGTTCGAAAAATGCCATTGAAGATATATGATTACTAGATGGCCTTGAAGAGAAGCATAAAAATCTTTTTCTTTTTTGTTCTTTGAATTCTTTCCTCTCCTGATTCGTAGAACCTCTGCTGACTAAAAAGGCTTCAGAGAAAGGTTCACAGGAATTGGGATTCGATTATTTCTTCCTCACCAGCTCCTCGTACGTTAAAAGGCTGAAAAACTTTTCATGAAGTCTTGCGAATATATCAGCGTTCTCACTGTCCACTGAGCCCTCGAGCCATTCAACGTTTTAAAAGGTGGGAAGAATTTCAACAGATCAATACGATGGTGTTAGTGCCAATACGATGGCTTTCCATAATGAATGTAATCATTCTTTTACAAATGGGAGAGATTCCCAAGGACGTTTCTGAACCACTCGTTTTTAATAGACCTTAGCAGCCGTTTTAATATATCAGCAGCTCTGTTCAAAGATGTTCTGTCCTCAGGCTTTCTGTAATATTACCACCTCCTTGTAAGTCGCTACTTAATAGAAATAAGAACCATAAGCCTCTCGGATAGGTTGTGCCTCCCTATCCTCCATGTCTATTCTCTGCTCTCAACTTTTAGCAGCTTCCTGCAGAATTGAGGTGAAGAAATGCTTGACAGCATCCGGCTCGGATATGAGTTCCAGTCGCTCCTGTTATTGTATAGGACAGGCGGTTTTTTCATTTTACCACTACCGTGCGGTAAGAAGTACATGGGTTGCTTTCCAAAGATGAAATTCAGGCACTATCAAAATATATATATATATATATATATATATATATATATATATTATATATATATACTAGCATATACTCGTATAATAGGTATTTATAATTTATAAATATATATATATTAGATATTACCAATATGTATTGATAATAAAATTCCTTAAACCTCTCCCACGAGTAGTTATAAACCAGGAGTCCTAGAGAGGATGCTTTGTATTCGAATCACCACCTGCTATAAAATGGGTACCCAGCGTCGAAATGAATTCAGAGAATAATTCTTCCCTGACTACATGTCGAAGAGCACAGAATACTGCAGATGACTGGATAGGTCCAATCTAGTTAAAAGGATTTCAATTGAGGTTCACTGTATACGGTCGGTCCTGTACTCCAGTGGTAGATGATGCTTTATATCATCTTTGGCGAGTATTGGGTAATACATGGATATTACTGTCTGGATGGTTAGTCGTGTAAACCAAGAATCCCCAGAAACGGAAATATATGTGATTAGTGAAGTGCGTTTCGGTGATTAGTGTAGTATTCACTGATTCGGTAAATACCAATGCTTCTAGTGCCTGACGTCGGCAAGCGAGGCCATTCCATGTTACAGGCAGCAATTCTGAGAAATGTAACCATTAACGGACTTAGCAATCACGGGATGAGTAGGCTTATCAGGTTTCCTATTTGCTGTATAAGAAACTCTGTATTAGATATTAGCCTCTCCATTTGTCGTCAGTAGAGTTGCAGACATTGCGCTCAAAAGCCGCACCATTATGTTTTCGGATGAGTTTGGAATTGTTGTTCAAATTCCTAGTTTTTTGCTGATCTAACGTAGAAAGTTGGCATTGCCTAATGTCGGTGGGATTTCTGTCCTTTGTAGGACAATATGCAGTTCTATGGCTCTCTGGACGTTACACAGCGATAAGGCTGCATGCATAATTTTTTGTATTTCCATCACTGCTGGCATTTCATGAATGGATAAAACCGGGAAGTTTCTTTGTTGTTTCAAATCTACCCCCACAGTTGACAATATATTTTCAATTAAGTATCTGTCTTTTATTGTTATTTGGTTCCAAATTGTCAAAGAATGTCGACTACGGTCTTAGATCACCCTGTGGCGTAGATTAATTAATTATACTAATTACTTTGTATCAGTTACACTCAATTATTATTTCCTGCTGGGTGACCTCGGTCGAGATCGAGTAGTGCAGATTTCTCAACATTACTCGGAACGGCTTTTTGACCTTTCTCGTGAATGTGTGACCAATTAATCCTTGCGCACGCAAAAAATTAATAATCTTTTTGAAAGCGTCAACATCCTTCGAGACAACTTATAGTTGCTTAGCTTTAATAATCCTTATACAGTATAACTCTTGGCCACGACCGTTTCAAGCACTTCGTAAAGCCTTATTACATCTATTATGCTGTACAGCATAATCAGCCTGGAATCAACACAGTTCTTCTGACTATTTTCAACGATGTCCTCCTCCATCGGGAAATTGTTTTATTTATTAGAGATAAATCATTTGCGCCATCTTTTTGACATCGCGTTTTTGGAGTTCACAGAACTGGTATTGTTTCCCACGGCAGGGGTCAGTCTAAGAATTAGTAATCTCAGCATCGGTTACGCTTTCAGATATGTCTCATCCTTGTCGAACGTTAAACTATTCCTGATTAGATTTCGGTGAGAAAGCTTCCTGGAGTCTCTGTCTGAAGACATCGAAGGCCAACGCTTTCTGTTAGGTAAGAAATTAGCACCACTGGAAATCTCGTTTTCATCGCCTTGAACAGCTGATAGCTGATCCATGATCGAAACCGCCAACACAGGCTCGAGGATAACTCGCAAAATCGTTTAAAAGATTGACTAGAGAGAGCCTTTTTAAGGGTCAGAAAATAATTTTATAATACTATACTCTTTTAAGTTCGCGAGATATTAAACCACGCAAACGATACACTGTTTATTTCCTCACAAACACACAAAAATCACAAAACATTATATAAACACAGGTAATTATTTTCACTTCAGGTAATATTACAATAATTGACCGAAAAATGTAATTGTCAAGTAATGTAAAAAATTACCGTCTAGTATATATTGTAGTCATACAACAATATCATTAAATTTATATAATTAAAATAACATTTTTTTCTTTGGAAAAAATAAAGATAAATTTCTCTTCTTCATTCAAAATGTATTTTAAGATAAGAATGAAAATGTATAGATATGAAACTTAAGGGAGTAAAAACTAATACTTCAGTAAAAACCGTGCATTTTCTATGTTGTAAATAAAGGCATACGTATACATAACCTTTAAACTAAAGTAATATTTTTTCTGTTACAAGCTGTATATTACAATTTCTAACAAAAAAAAAAAAAAAAAAAAAAAAAAAAAATTAAAGCCAGAGCCAAGTATTTTATTTGAATTTAGTGTTCGCTTTGTTACCTACTCTGTTCTTTAGTTATGTTTAAAGTCAACGCTACTGAAAATTTAGCAACGTCCTTTTGAAATTTAACTAACTATATTTAATCTCACTATTCTTTGAAGTGGAATTAGTTCACCAGCCTTATCAGGTTTTTATAAACATTTAAGATACAATTCCCTATACACAAGTGTGTATTTCAAATTTCATGATTATAAGTAAAACTGTAGTAGTTAGTGATTATTATCTCTGAAATGGGTGATAAGAAAAATAAATTACACAACATACAGTCAAATATACAAAAACATATACATAAATAGGGAAAGAGAAAGAGTGAGAGAGAGAGAGAGAGAGAGTGAGAGAGAGAGAGAGCGAGAGAGAGAGAGAGAGAGAGTGAGAGAGAGAGCTGTCTCCTAGTTTTTTGTAATTTTAGACCCAGGAGAACTAAAAATGTACAGAAATGCAGAAAACAGGTATCCACAATTTTTACCTATTTTAATATCTTTGACCAACTACAATAACCAAAAACTAAACATTTATTTCCAAAAGAATACAGAAAGGTTTTTTATCCTGCTGTGAATAAAAACAACCCAGAAATTAATTTACAATTTTAAAAGATTATTTTTCTCATGGTTTTTGAACACAAAAGCTGTAATTGAACTTTTGCAGTATCTAAGCAGATAAATACCAGTAATAAGTAAATTTTTATTTTTACAGTTTTTCATTGATTCATAATTAAATAAGTTAATATTTAATTAAAACCTACATTTTTAATAAAATATTATAACTTGATTAACTGTTTTAAGTAGAAATTAGCATCTAACAATATCGTGATCATTTAAGCAAATACCTTCAATGTATTAAGTATAAAGTACAGTTAAATAATTTTAATTTAATTTTTATAAATATTCGGGCACGCAAGAATTCGTTACAATTTTATATTTTGCCTAAATTGAGATATTTATTGATTATTTATTATGCATCCGTATTGTAAGTTGAGTATCGTCTTTTCCCTTTGCTGTAATGCTCAGGCATATCTTTAGTTCCATGAAGAATAATATGCACATATTCAACAATTCCGTTAGTTTCCTCAAGATCCGGACGGTCCTGAAAAAAAAATTGATTATTAAATCTACAAAGACAATGAATGACTGATATATATATAGTATTGAAGTACAATTGAAAAATATTTCATATAAATATCAAAATATTAAATATTTTAGTAGAAGAACTTTAGGAAAAAAAATTGCTAGCATATCTTATGAACTCGTCATTAAAGATGGAAACAAATCTGCAAAAAAGTATTTTGGTACTGTTTTTATGAATGAAAGTAATTAACGGATAATTAAAAAAAAATGAATGAAGAAACAAACACTACACCGATTTAAAAGGCGATTTTTTTCTTCTGATAGGCAATATTTAAATAATAACATAAAATGCGTCGTAACAATTAGTCAACAATAAATTGCCAATTCATTCAACACACAATTTTCAGATAAAGTGTATTTATATCCTGTTAAGTAATACTCAGCGAAATTTATTCATAACTGTTTTCAAATTCAGGGGAGGCCAGGTTTGCAAGACATATTTCTAACCTGCAATACATAATGGTTGTAGATGTTCAGTTCTGGAGTTTGCAACATATGATGGTGTTTATCCCGGAGAAAAACGACGATGTAGCTTGCGGGTCATCAAATTAGATATGTCTCACTGCAGAAGTATTTAGGTATTATCCTTGATGAAAATCTTCGATTAAAGGAGCACTTTCAATATGCTACCGAAAAGATTTTATCTGCTTTCTTCGGTGTTTGGAGAGCAGTTCACCCCGATTGAAGGCTGAATTTCAGAACCTTGTGTTTTCTATGTAAGGGTGTATGCAAAGCGATAATGTTATATGCTGCACTTGTCTGGACTTATCGAATGAGGTACAAATGTTTTATGAATATTTTGTTGAGAGCCCGCGTCTCCTACTGTTATCTGAGATTGGTGTCTATAGGAGTGACTCTCGAGAGACGATCCTTGTTATTTCTAGTATTAAGCACATTTATATTCTTGCGACTGAGAAACAATTACTTTATGATGATAAGAAGATAGGCCAATTTACTTCTGAGCGCATAAAAGAAATAGACGACCAATGTTTCCACTTATTATAGGTAAGGTCGACTTATCGTCCGATGGCCGTTACACACATGGTATTTCTCCTGTTGTATGAAGTATGCAGGTAGTTAGGTGGATTTCCTCCAATCGGATATTACACAGTTACTTTCTGGACATGGTGCTTTTTGAGATAGGTTGGCTAAATTTGGTTTGATT
The DNA here is from genome assembly GCF_047948215.1 of Lycorma delicatula. NCBI lineage: Eukaryota > Metazoa > Arthropoda > Insecta > Hemiptera > Fulgoridae > Lycorma > Lycorma delicatula. Next base: position 174,762,152 of record NC_134455.1, on the reverse strand, counting down.
AATTCAGGCTTGTTGCCGGAATGTAGGGCCATTGATGATGTGCTACATGTCTTACAGTATGTCTGCTTCAGGTACGAAGCTGAATGTACCAAAGCAGCTAAAGAGCTTGCGAGGTTCAATTTTGGTTTTGATCTGCAAGTTAATTGGGAAACGGGAATGAAACATAGTTGCTGGCTTCCTTAGATTCTTAGCCCTGCGGAGGATGGCAGGGAGGTCTGTTGCTGTTGTAGATTTACAAATAGAATAGTAACCCGAGTGGCTAGATGCCCGTTCGGGTTCTTACCTCACTGAGATAGGCGTTTTGGCATCGACCTCCGGTTAGCTGAGATATTCGCTGTTAGGATTAGAATGGATGTGTGGAGGTCTCTGTGCTGGAGCTGTGGTGGGGAGGATTTAGGCATTGACTTCACTCCCGAAAGCGGACCAGAGCAGAGAGAAATAGGGAATCATTTAAGTAAATTGAATTGTAGACAAAATTGTCGTTGCGTTGAAGACTTGATTTGTTAGTATGCGAATAGTGTTATTGTTGTTTTAAGACTCAGTCAGGTAATGATCTGAGTACATAGTCTAAATGAAATTATGTATGGGAAGATTTCTTGAGTGAAACCTTCGGTGTTTGAGGAAGGCATGGGGATAGCCCATCCGCGAATCAATTAATTTGATAGTTGAGGGTTGTAAGTTACAGTAGGTGGTCGTGGATGGAAGAGACCATACGATCGCGATAATAGGTTGTGTAAATATGCTGATGGGAATGTCTGCTGAGGCATTAGCATCGGTGGCATGCTGACAGAGAAAAACAGATGACTGTGTTGTGTCGTCCGGGAGTGTTACAAGGCGCCCCTTTTTGCCCCTATGGGGATTAGGATGGATGGTAAAAAAAACTGTTATTAAAATACGTCTATAATTATGCTAATATATAACCTTTAAAAATATTATATTGAAATAAATTTCGTTAAGTTTCTCGTTAAAAATTGATATATACTTTTTTTAAATTAAGCATTTAAAATTATATATATATATATATAAACTCAAAATGTAAATTATTGTACTCCTGTTATTCTAGATTTATCCACATTCAGTAAAATAAATAAACATTAACAATATTAATAAGATCCAAGTAAATTAATCTACCATTAAAATTAGAGGAGATAATAGATTAGAACATTTACCATCAGTATTATACAGGTGTTTTTTCAAATTTTCTCCATTAACTATTCCACTATTACAGACCTATCCCAAATATTTGAGTAAGGTAAACCTAGATAGCTTCAAAAAATATCTTAAATACATAGTTATAGTTATTTTTTCAAGCATAATAACAATTCACGTGATAATAATTTTTTCCAAGGGTACATACAATTAAACAATATTTAAATTCTTTAAACTTAAAGTAAAAGGTAAATTTGAATGGTAAATGGTTTCAACCTGAAAATTTGATTAAAACATAACAGAAAAGTAACTTCTCTAATTTAAAAAAATGAAACGAAACAACACTACTGTTTAGGTTTCAAGTACAATAGTTACTTTCATTAACCTGCCAATATGCAAATAAAATTACGCAACAAAATTTTCAAAAAAAATTAATGCTATTTAAATCTATGAAATTAAAGACGACTGTACATGGAGAAGAATTTAGAAAATTTGACTTTTATTAAAAACGAAACAGAACGAAATGTGGCAGAAGATTTACTGCAATATAATTTTAAATTGAAATCAGTAACATTTCGATATTGGAAGAGTCTAGGGGAAAATTAATATTATTAAAAAAAAAAACATTATTACAAACTTACTATTGCATATTAAAATAACGTCATATTTTAAACGTATTTTAAGTATTGCATATTAAAACGTCGTATATTACTGTTTGCAGATTATTCTGCTCGATTTAAAAGCTCCTGGTTCGCTATCCCACGTCTGGTTCGCTATCCTGATATATTAATATCAGGAATATTTTAATAAAACACTTCAAAAATAATTAGAGGTAAAAATTTTCAACTGCGTTGAAAATTACACGTACTCCAAAAAGAAAACCTTAAAAAATAAATGGTCCAATAATATGCTCGTCAGTAACAACACATCAAATTTATTTTCTCCAACCAGTTTTCCAGCTACTGCCGGATGTCTGGATGTGTGTGTTAAATGCAATTATAGCTAACGGCTTGCCAGGCCTGACATAACTGCAAGTGTAAGACAATATAAGTGTAAATGTACCGGAACAGAGTCAGGTTGACCACTCCTGAGATGTGTGAAACTTAACCACCAAAGAACAACGGTATCTATAGTCTAGAACATCAAATATAAACATAAAATTACTGTCGGAAATTTCTTTTTATAGTGTCATAATGATTGTTGTAACTCCAGTGATGATTATATTAACTCCATCTCTTGAAATAACTTCCTAATAAGTAAGTAAAATAGAACTTAGTTTGTATGGTAGTCGTCTTATAGCCAACGATAGAAATTTGTATTCAGATAGATAACTCTTTAGATAATAAATTTTCAACTTCCTGCAAGTGGTAAGGTTAAAGATTTCCTTTATGAAGTACTTGCCAGACTGCAGTCTACTGCGTATCAAACCTCTACGATTTGAAATTAATCTAGTACTTGCTCCGAGGTACGTTGAACTTGCTGAATTATTCTTTTCTTCATCGATACGACACTGACGTTGTTGTTGACATTTGTTCAATATTATACTCACATGATGGAAAATATCTAGTTGTGCGTAAACACTGAAATATTTCAATCAGTATATTTTTTTTGATTTATTGTAGCATTTTTTTCAATACAATCCTCGTAAACAAAAATTATATCAGCGTATTTTTAATCTAAAAAATAAAAAAAAATCCAATCACTGTAAATTTCTTCAATTTTTCAAATAAAATTTAATTTTTTCATTGGCAACTTAATGAGGTTTGTTATTGCACTTCAAATGTAAAAAGTTGTGTTTATGTGACACCATCTTTTTATTTTATATTAATTAAAAAAAAAAAAAAATGTTAGTGGTTAGTGTTCTGGGACCAATTTTATTAATTTTTTTCAGATAAAAAACCGTAAGAAATTTTCAAATTTACCTGTTTATTTCAAGAGTTTCAATATTGCTCTTACATAAAAAAGATGTTTTCTTTAGTGGGAGTTCCCCACACCCCAAGCACTCAGAAAGACTCCCATGGAGACAATTCAGCAATTTTAATGAATACGGTAGGGTTATGAGAATCATTTTAAAAGTCATTCAAAACAAAAATTCTCACGTAAAAAATATCGGCCCACGATAAATCTAACCAAAATGACGTCATTAAATTTTTTTTGATAGATAACTTTAAAACGGATGAATGACTCAGTTATTTAAGTACTTCTTAAATAACTACTCAACAGTGAGGAACTTAAAAAATAAAATCTAACAAATTCTCTTTCCTCAAAACGATCCTTATTTTTGCTATGTAGCTGATACTTGGGGTGTACTGTTGACCACTTTTGAAACTAGCTGCGATAAATATTAAATGATCGCCATTTTCGTTTGAGTTATTGTAGACCGATGCATTTTAAGCGAAATTTTTTATCTTCTATCTGTGCCCTTCTGTCACAAACTTCCCTTTCCATTTAAAGTTTCTGACTTGTTCCCATGGGGATAACCGTGCTTGGGTTGTACTGGTCTAATACTAAAGAATAAATCGTTTTGATCTGAGAGCATTTGTTTAATATCATTTTTTCTACGTTTGAAAAGTTGTTTAAAGTTTCCCATATTTTATAATATACACAGTTTTTCCTTTATCTATCTACTAGCAAATCTCAACCCATCAAAGAAAAACAAATATAAAACAAAACAAATGAAATAAACAGATTTTTAAAACTTTAATAAAAATAAAAAAATCAATTTTTATGTTTTTTTTTGTTATTATTTTTGTTTATTTTCGTCTTTCTACAACCAATTTAATTTTAATTTCAATTTCAAATAGTTGATTTGCTTACATACTTTATATATTTAAAGGCTTAAATTAAAAATGTATGGATACTGACTTGGAAGCTTGTCATTCCGAATTTTTAGTAAGGAATGTAGTCCATTGCTATTGCTTTTCCTTTCTCTATTTACTAGCAGACAAGAAGTCCCTTGCAATATGAACATTATTATTGTGATTTTCCATTTTAAGGTTGTTTTAACGTTAAAATAAACAGTGAAATAGATTAAAAACACAAAACTATGCGTTTATGCGTTAAAAAACTAGGCTATAAAAAGGGCAAAACAAAAATAGCCTATAAATTTCAAAATGGTCATAAATATTAGAAATCTGTTATTCATTAGAAGTATGATTTGTTTACATTCGGCTGTAATTGCCTCCACCACTTTATTAATTTCTTGAATATGAAATCTTCACCACTCTTATTTTGAAATAAATGGAGCACAAGTTATTAATTCCTTAGCTTAATAACAGAAGTTATTAACTTGTGTTAATAAGGATATAAAAAATAAAAATAAAAAAGTAAAAGAAATGTAAAAAAGTAAAAATAAAATAATCTGATGTGGACATTACATAACTTCCTTGTACGCCTATTAAATTACGTATATTTTTCTATGTGCCTTCCACGTGTAAGATCTAAATATTTCATTAATTAAAATTTTATTGGGCTATAACTCTGGAAAGAATGATAATAAGTAGCGCTTATGATATATCGTTGAAAAGCTCTCAATAAGGGCTTATTACTGCTGTTAAGAAAAAGTCTAAAATTAAAATTTTTTGGATACTTTGATCCAGCCGATTGCAATCAAAAAGGGAGGTGCACAACTAAATGTTACAACAGTCCGAAATCCAAAATTCTTCACCCTACGGCTAATCGTGTTTAAGTTTTGCCAGATACGTATATATGCACACACATACGTACGTACGTTCGGACGTCACGCCAAAAGTAGAAAAAATGGATTCAGGGATGGTCAAAATGGATATTTCCGTTGACATCTGGAACCGAGTTTTTCGTGATTACAATACTTCCTTGTACGATGAATGTAAAATCAACAAAAAAGTCTAAAATAAAAACCCAACAAAAAACTGATAATAAAAAACGTAAAAATTAGGCAAAAAATCAGAATAATAAAAAGAATAAACAGAAATAAAAACGTTCCTTTTCTATTTTTAAATTTTTTCTATCGTTCCTTATTCAGATTAGGTTAATTCGTTCACTGTATTTGTGAGGTTAGTGAAGGAATTAAACTAAAATTTTCCTGTAATACGTGTTTTGCGATTTATTTTTCATTGAACTGCCTCTCTTATAACTTCTACAGAAAAACTATGTAAAGTTTGACTAGAATCTGTGTAGTAATTGGTAGCAAATAACTAATAAATTTCGAAATATTGAAAATATGATGTTATCCATAAAAGATCAGATTTTTCTAATTAGTACTTTATCTTACAAATATACGTCTATATGTATAGTTTGAAAGTAAAAAAAAATTAATATTCCACAAAAAGTTAAATTAATTAAAAATAAATAAGAAATAGTTTAATTATGACTCGGTTTTCTGATATATTCCTACTTATAATTATCAAATTTAATATTAAATTGAACAATAATAGTTTACTTACAACAACCGTAACTTCAAACGTCCATGTTCCTTCTGGTCTTTCTCCCCAATTCTGTACAGATGTAATAATCCAGTCCTTAAATCCTTCATCACTTATATCATCCGGCCTCTCTTCCATTAACACCGTCCTCATACCTATCAGAAAGTATAGTTAAAAGAAAAATAATTAAATAATAATTAGAAGATTTAGAAATACAGTAGTATTAATGTGTATCAAAATATAAAGAAAATTTTTCGGATTTTTAACGACTAAAAGCAGTAAAATTAATCATGATTACTTTTGTCTTACAGCTGATATAAATCAGTTTTTGAAAAAAAAATGATTATATATTAACATCAAAATAATTATTCATGTAAGTCAAAATAGTTATTTTGTTTTTAGAATTACTCATATGTGGCATACTCTAATATATATATATATATATAAATATATATAATATAATAATAATATATATATATATTGTGTGTGTGTGTGTGTGTGTGTGTGCTGTTGCGTATATCTAATCGAAAAAAATCACAAAGGAAATTTTTCTGGAAATATGTAGATCGAATGAATTTTATAATATTTAGATATGTGTGTGGAGTAATTCTACTTTAATCCATTTTATTGTTAGTAAATGCATGGTGTTTTTTTTTTAACCAAATATAAATGCCTAAATGCTGAACTTTTCTACAATAACATTTTAATCCATTTTAATCCTAACATAATCTTATTATGTTATGTTTTAAACAAATAATTTATTTTTCTCAAAGTACTCGCATTAATTGGTGTTGTCTTGTACTGCACGAGGTGAGAGTAATCGTGAAAAAAATTCATTTTAGAGTACGGAAAACAAGAAATAAATATTAAAAGTTAAAAAACACGACTGCCGAAAAAAAAACATTGCTAACAAACATTGCTCTTTTTGTTCTGGTTTGGTTCCATCGTGATTTTATATTGTAGTATCAAATACCTTGTTTGAATTTAGAAAGTCGGAGACTTAGTTGCGAAAATTTAACATTCCCGAATAACCGTGATCTGTTATGATCGAGCGTGTACCTGATGGGTGAAAAAGTTATCCTTCAACTTACAATCAAATACTCCGTTTGAATTTTGAAAATCGACGTTTGTTTGCAGAGATATTATAAAAGCACCCCATTGAACTTCCCAAAACGGCCCCATAGGGGCACACTCTATGTTACCAGTTGATGGAGATGATTGGTCTAGTCTCACTCGAGGTGCTCGCATTACCTCATCACTCTAGTCTCACACGCTGTCCCCGCGGGAAGCCCATTATTATTAAACGGAAATTTTTAATAAACAAAAATATTTTTAATTTATTTAATATTATTTTATTTAACGTAAATTTAATTCCAATATTTTTTGTAATATTATTCATTCGATTGTTTCAAATCATTCAGGTCAAATCCAGCTCAACCAGTGATAGAGGCTCACAGTTCATTAATTCAATTTATTAAAGATTCTGCTTCAACCGACAAATCTCCATACTATACTATGTAGTATAGTATATTACATAATTAGTATGTAATTTGTATGTATAATATATTTGTATATTAGTATAATATAGTATATTAATAAAATATTTGTATATACATATACATTATAGTATTTATAGTCTATGACACTCCCGGCAACATAAGGATTCCAGCACGGGGTTATACATCTAAATCGGTTCAGCTGTTGAACTACAATGCTGGAACAAACATACACACATACACCCTAAATACATTTCACTCCTTTCTGAGCAATCGTGTAATAAATTTATTTCTGAATTCGTAATTTAAAGATATTTATACTTACCAGGTTAAAGGATGGATTTTTTAAAAATTAACGGTAGTTAATTAAAAAAAATCCATCCTTAAAAATATCCATGTATGTACCTATGGGTACATACAATTAACATAAACCAATCCCAAGTTACAATTTGAAAACACTCTAGTACAAAATAAATTTACCTAACTATCGGTATATTATGGTCTAATTCTATTTTAAGTACATCCAATTAAGGAATTACTTCTCATAAAATATTTGTATTACGTTGTAGAAAGAAATATTGCAGAAAAAAATTGTTAAGTTTTATTGTTTTTAATGAAAGTATTGACGCATAAAAAGTAAAATTACATTCTTTTACATACAACACACCTACATAAGATACTGTACAATACATTCGATTTCGGTTATATATGTCCATGCTACTCATCAATTTTTATATACATAACAAAAAGAAACGAAGTTTTTTGAAACTGTTAACTGTTTTACACTGGAATGATTCATCTATCTTGATGAAAAAAAGTTGTTTAATGGTTATAGTTTTTACTTTTTTTAGCATTCATACATAACAATTCTAATTTCACTAATTAGCTAATATTTTTTAAATAAAATTTATTAAATCTTTTTAAAGGATTCATATCTCACCACCGCTGCATGAGGATGAGTTATTTAATGTAACAATTAAACTGTAAATTGTCAGTATAAAACTTAAGTTTTCCTAATTATAGTGGAAATAGTCTGCTGAATGTTGATTATAGAATTACATTCAAAATTGATTAACACAAAAACTTAAAACTAAAAACTTCATTGACTATAGAAGAATCATTACAACTGCTTAAATTTCGCTAGTAACGACATCACCTTCCTTCGATAATTATTTTAAAAGGAATAAGAGGAATTAGTCTTTAAATTTACAAGCCGTTTGGAATAAACCAAACATAGATTGATTTTGAAACATTAAATAGAGCTGAAAAGTAGTAAAAAGAAAAATAATTTTTTCATCTATTACACTAATAAACAGTTTATAAGTGAAATTCACAAGTGAATGATTGGGCAAATAATATAGGAGTGAGAGAAATGAAACATAGCTGAGTTTGCTCTTATATAATTTTGTTAACTTTATTTTGACTTTTTAAAAAAAGAAAAGAATAACATATACAGATATTTATATTAAAAATTATTATTTTATAAACATCCTGTTATTTTCAGATAGGTTGGTTTAATTGATAAAATAAGAACATAATATTTAGTCTCGAGGTAATTTTTAAAGTTCGCCGGTAAATATGACAGCGTTATTTTAATTCAAAAAAGTATTGAGGTTTACATATTTATTTATACAGTGAGTATTTATATGACAATAAAATTAAAAAAAAATTACAAAAAATTTTGTATAAGTGCGTTATGGAAGTGCCTAACTTACCATCTGGTGAAATAAGAAACATTTCTATAGCTCCTCTGTAAGGAAATGTTATGTTCATCATGACCTGAACATGTTCAAGAAAATTAATTTCATTGTCTGCACCTGCACAGCCTAGGGTACTGAGCTTAAGTATAGCCGGATTATTCGTATTAAATTTTGTGAAATATTTTCTGCAAAAGAAACAAAACTTTACAAAGTCAAAAATACGTTAACTTTACAATTTTATTACTTAATATGTTATCGTGTTATGTAAATGATTTTATTTAATTCACACTTTTTAAATCAAAATTGTCTTTAACTTAAAATTATAGTTTTTCAACATTCGTATTTTTCTCTTAATAAAAAAACGTAATTTAGAATTTGAAAAACCCAATTTCATCACAGAAAAATTAAATTACTTTAATTCACAGGATGATTGTTCTGAAATGAAATTAAGGTGTCAGAAGTTAGATAGTAAATTTTATTTAAAGTTTTAAAATAATTATCAATTTATTACATTCTAATAAGTATTTAAATCGTTCATTTATCGCTATTTAACTGCTAATATCTAGCTTTATTCTGTTATCTACATTTTTAATTTCATTGTTGTATTACGATTGATAAAAATCAGAATAAAAGGAGCGGTATGAATTTAACCCTTCTTAATTTTTCTTTTATTGATTACAGTATAGCTAAAATATACAAAAGGTATACCTTAAGTATTTCATTTAATGATTACGGAAATTTAATAACAGGAAGCCAGGGCGGCAAAAATCTGATTGCTTTTCCGGGTATGGCTGGTTAAAAAGTGAACTTCGAGAACCCTCTGGTCATGTTAGGAGATTGCTTCCGTACATCTCTCAGATGCAAGTTCTCTTCAAATTTCTCTTTCATGCTATCATTAAGTCTTGTTTACCAGAATTTATCCTAGATAAGCATGAAATAAACAAGAGTAATTCAATGGAGTCTAATAGCGTTCACATTTAAAGATTTAGTAAATATCAATTTACATAGTATCGAATATGAAAATTATTCCAATTTAACTATATTAAACGTATGGATAATAAAATCTCTTACAATCGTACATTTTGTCATTTTTCTATTAACTTTATAGTAATATGGAATAAACTACTCACAATTTTTGACTTTTGAAAAGTACTAAGAATTTTGTGACCGCCCCAGTTCTCAGGAAGTAGTATTATTGCCTGCTACATTGAAGATCGTGGATTTGATTACAGGTTAAAGTCTAGAAAAATTTATTTCGAGCCACCCCCAACTTAATCATCGTAGTTATTATTACAACTTATAAATAATAAAAATTCTCTATGTTTTTGATTTCATCCCGGTGAAACGGAATACTTCTCAAATTTCACCAATATCAGTTTATGCAATTTTTTTTATAACTGCTATTGTATTTTCTATTTTTGAGTCCTATCTGTAGTTTTACTGATTGTTTTCCTTATCATCCTAATTATTGCTACCAAATAAATTAAGCCTCAAAACAGCCTTTAGGCCGGCTAATGTTCATTGCATGTCTATTTTCAAATTGGCAGATATTAAACAATGATAATTAAATTGTAGATAGCAGTTAACGTAAAAATTACTCCGGAAACACAAGCATTGTTATTTCATTTCTTTTTAATTCTATCTTGAAACATAATATATATGTTTCAAGTATAATTATATGTTTAACTGAATTTAAAAATGTGTTTTACAGAATCATAGACTAATTACCAATAGAGCAAATTCATAACTATTTTAATGACCCACCTCATCGGCAGGTTAAATATGAAAATAATCCTAATAAATTTCCAACGTGTAATAAATGCAATCATGACACTGACCGACGGTTCATGTTGTTTTAAATTAAAAGAGGGAAAGCAATACTTTAAACCTGCTGCATTTCACATATCCCTCAATAGGTTTTTCTACAGCAGCATTGTTCTCATTCATTCGTGTATAACTTTTCACTGCGGGTCAAAATATCAGCTAAATTTGTTTTGAGTTTATAACGCTAAACTTAGCTTACTCAAAAAATTCAGCTTTCATACTTAGCCTATTAACATCACTTTTTTTATTAATACCTTTTTTTATTATTTTAAACATAAGAAGTTTTTGAGGGCATATTTTTACTGTATTGTTATATATCTTTTGTGTAACTTAAATTATTAATCATTTAGAGGAAAACTACAATGGATAAACTGTTCGGAACAATTTATTGCTAATAAAGAGCAATACCAATCACGATATTATAATTTATTTGCTGTTCCTAAAATTATAACATACATTTATTTAACACTGTATTACATGACTTTTAATTTGTTGTACATTAATTATCAGCTACATTTTTCAGTTGCTATGCGTCAAGCAATCAATATTCCATAGTTCATACAGCGCAGCTACAAAAAATTTAAATAAATTATTTACATTATTATTACTCAGAACATTCATTTTTTAAGTACAATTTAAAAAAAAGGTTACATGATTATCAATGCCGTAAAAATATTCTGGATATAAAGAAATTATGATTTGAATTAAAACTGAAGAATAATAGTATACTAACATGAATAAAATAAAATTGTTTCTTCTCAGAAAAATAAATTAATTGGTGACTTAAAACCATTTCTATAATTTATATGGATTATATAATTAAGCTATATAAATCTATACAACATTGTTAACAGAAAAAATTCTCAATGTATCATTTATTTTAAAATGTAACCCTCAGTGATCAAAACACACCACTACTGATTTTATCTCCCTTTGCCAGAATGTTAAATTACGAGTATATGTTAAATTATATTTTCAACCACTTGTAACAGATTTCCTACTTAGATTTCCTAAGTTTTGACTGTACTTTTTAAGTGGCCTCAATTTTCCACTTTCTCGACAAAAATACCATTTTAAGTTGAACATCTTGGACAAAACATTTGGAACTTATTTTATGATTAACGTGGCAACTATTCCGAAAATACAAAGCACTACCATACCGACATTACAAGTAAGTTTTTCATGTTGTGTATGTTACTCTTCTTCTGTATTCAGTAAAAAATACATATTTATTATCCTACTGGAAGGTAGCTGTGCGAGGGTGCTGATCAAACAGGCGTGGCATAAGAATTAATTTTTTGTGTCGAATTACATGTCATTCTGCTAATTTTTCTACTATTAAACTTATGTAATTGTAAGATCAATTTTTTCGTTTTGTAAAGATTATTATGGCCTACATAAAACTTAAACTAACATTGCGTAACATTTTGAAAAATTCATAATTTATTATTTAGACATAGAGGGTGTTGACAAGTTCAGCAATTATTCTAGCACAAAAACTATGAAAGATAAACCGTTGAAGTATGGAAAACGGGTTAATCAGCAGTAAATAACGGTCATGAGTTATGTAATGTTTGCTATCCTAATACAATTTCGTAAGGATTTTAATACTAAAATTAAATTTTCAGCGGATGAAGTGTCGTGTGACAAAGGAAAATAAATAATGATACTACTGGATTGAGATTCAACAATAGGGAAATTATTTTGTACGTCTTTCCACACTGTGATCTCATGATGTCATAGCCACCAATATAAATCAAATATTTTTTTTTTACATATTGGCTCGAGTGTTAAAAATAAGTATTTTACCAATATCTGCGTTTTAGTTTACGCAAATAAGTAATGCTGGCCAAAAATTAAGAGATCAACGAAAAGACTCTTATACCTCATATGAATGGCTAAATAGTTGAAAAAAAAAAAAAAAAATTGTATCGAGCAGTCTTCAACAATGGCTCCAAATAAGGGTTTTTAAACATTTTCAGATACCTACCTTAACTTTTAGTTATTGTTACTATTAAAAATTTAAATGTGACTTTACATAATGTAATAAAAATATACTAAGTAATTACTAATACATGTTTTTCTTTAATTATTTGTTTCACTTGAATTCTTTGGAATAAATCCACCATCCTTTATTCGACTGTAATAGTTATGATAAACATAAAATAATTTACTAATTTAAGCTTTATCGAACCTTTTTTAGAGCTTGAAACATAACTTATTCCTGTATTATTTTATGCATACTGTAATTACTCCGATTTTTGTTCACATTATAGACAGAAAAGCCCTTATGAAGATGTTTGTTTTTATTAATTCCTATTAATCGATAATATTCACCAGTAGTATTTCGATTTGAAAAGACACAATTTACAATTATTTGATTTATGTATAGTATGTAATTAAGAGGGCCGTATGTGTTTGACATCGACTGTTTGTGCGATCAGCATAGACGAAGACTTGACACTTAACTATGTGACATTAAATGAACGATTTACGGTTTCACAAAACGGTTGAGAATAAGAAGAATTATTATTTCAGATTACTAACCTGATTGAAACTCAATTGCTTAAAACAAGAGCAATAAAGCTATTGCACCTGTACATGATGTTTGGACGAGACTGGCTTACAACAGATCTTGACTTGTTCACTACTATTAAATCATAATTCATCAATAATTGGTTCATTCTACTCACTTGAACAAATGAGAAAGAAAACTATTTTTACAAATGAAGAAAGCAAAAATTTCGAGAGAGCGTAACTTTAGTAAGACTTAGAAGCAAGACGTTTAAAGAGTTTATTATTATTTTTATTTACAATTTTATTTTTTTAATATAAAATTCTAATCCTAGGTTATAAACAACCTTGCATATAAATTGAATAATCTATTCTAATTAGTTAATTTAAAATTACTTCTCGTAGAATTTTAAAGGGCGAAGTCCCCAGTATGTAGAAAATAAAAAAAAACAATGTTATGTTACTACATTATACTATAATTACACATTTTTCCAAATCTGAAGACCAAAATAACTTCTAATATGGTCATAAAATAGATTCATTATAAACCACAAAATTTTCTAACGGTATCTAAAACTGAGACTGTTTTAATTAAACCCAGTAAAAAACGAAATTAGAATTTTGTGGAAATATTTTTCTAAAAAGTGTGGAATTCTAGTTTTTTAATTACGCTAATAATCTTGCTCTTTAATAAACGGCCAGTTACTGGTAAGCTGGTAGAATTTTTTATTATTATTTTTTTTTTCTTCTATAACAATGCCAAAAATATACTTTGTTCAAAGCAGGAAGTATTTCTACGAAGGTTGAATGTTTATTCCAATACTCTCTATCAATCTAAGAAGTAGTTTAGACTGTTTTATGTTGAAATTTTGCTTTTAATGTGGACTCTCTTATACGACATTACATAATGATTTAGTTAACAGTTGTTTTTATTTCTGTTATTATTATAAACACAGATTCCGACATATATTAACAATTTTATTTATTTACTTTTTGTAAGTGGTACATCTATTATGCTTCAAAGTTTTATTTACAATCAGTTTCATACACAAAAACTAAGTAAATTGGATGAGAAATCTCTAACGTGAAAGAGAAAGTTTCCACTGAAACTCCTCAAATGAATACATAAAGCAATCGTATTCGTTACGTGTATGAAAATAACATTCATTGAGATTGATTAAAAATAAAACTATGAATCACAAAACAAAAAAACAATAAAAAACAATAAATAAAACTAAATTCAATAATAGTAGAGAGACGAATTTCAAACTATAAATCACAGATTATCTCTCAGATACAAGACATGGAAGACAATGTTGTTTCAAACGTCTAATATCCCCGCTATTGTCCAGTAAATCTACAGCCAGATAGTTTTCGTAGTTGTTAAGCCATAATTTATGTTTTGAAATGAATCGTTGAATCTCCTCGTGAAAGTATGGCAACTTCAGATACTCACGGATCTCGCTATTCCTTGCAAACCATGGCGCCTCTGTTGTGCTCCTAATTAATTTATTCTAAAACCGCTGGATAATTTCAATGTTTTTGTTGCACGTTGTTCCCCAAAGCTGAGTACCAAAGGTCCATATCGACTATAAAAGTATTTTGTACAATAACTGTTTGTTAGACAATGACAACTGAGACCTCCTGTCTAGCAACCAGTACATCTGTTTAAATTTTCAGCGATTCCTTTTTTCTCATACATTATGTTTCCAAGATAGACGACGGTGCAGATGTAAACCTAGGTACCGTACGTGGTCAGCATGCGGGATGAAAATGCCATACAGGTGGAATCGTGAGTTCTCTCTTCTCATTCCAAACGTTACAAGACCTGATTTCGCCGTATTAATTTGTATTTTCCATTTAACTACCCAACCGAATATTAGATCGAACTCAGATTGTAATTTATTCGACGTTAGCTTGGGTCATCGTGACTTGATATGAAACTGCCAAGATCGCTGTGTCATCAGCAAATGATGGAACAGTAACATCGTTGGAAGTTGGTAGGTCTGCAGTAATGATATAGAGTACAAAGTCAGTGCCAAAATTGAACCTTGAGTACTGAATTTTTCAAAATTCAGCCGACTATTATTATATTTAACCTGGAAAAAACGACCATCCAGGTAGCTATGTAGAACCAAGTAAAATGGTTGAGGCAAGTTTGATTTCAGCTTATAAAGTGGATCAGATCACCAGACCTTGTGGAAGGTATGCTGAACAACCAGAACGGCTGCTGAACAATGTTTTTAAACACCTGTGACAAAATTAACAATCCTGTGAGTTTGTTCAATAATGCCCATTTCGGAAGCCAAACTGATGGTTAGGAATAAAATAATCTCTCACTAAAACAAGCCATAATCTTCGAAGAAAGAGTCTCTGAAAGATTTTAGAGTGAACAGGCACAGGCTTATACGCCTGTACGAAGACATTTCGTGCACACGGTTTCGATATCATTATGTGATATCAGTGTTGCAATCCAGAGGCTATCTTTGCAACTCTCAATTTCTTCTTTAATTACTTCAATCGCAGTCGAATAACGCACATTTTTTCACGCGAAAAGCCCTATCATATTTTCTTGTAAATGTGTGACCTATAAAGTTATGTTCTCCTTTAAGTTATATAAATAATCCTTTTTAAATATCAACGTCCTTTGAAATTATTCGTAATCGTTTATTAATAATAACCCGTATTCAACAGTCACTTCTGGCTAATACTGCTTCTATTAACTCGTAATAGCTTTAGTGCGTCATTAATGCTGAAGAGAACAACGGGCGGGGTCAACATGAGTGGAGAACAACAGTCCTCTTCAAACTTATTTCGTCGTTAGTGTCCTCCATCGGAAGGTCTTCATATCGATTAGATAGTGATAAGTAATTAGTAAAAGAAGTTTGGTATTAGTAAAGAAGTTCGGTTCACTTTCGTTTTACGCAGTACCGATGCTGTCTGCCATGGCAGAGTAGCCGTTTGCGAATTCGTGATGTCACTATTAATCTCGCTTCCGGAACCATCACTTAAGATTGTATTATTGAAGTGAAGCTTTTTAACGCAGGCTTGGCGATGGGGAGTCTACTGAGAAAAAACGAGTGTCTGATTCCCCCACTATGCATTCCGCGCGCTATATATAGATAATAACATGCGTGTTCGATATGCGTGCGCTGTCATTCTATCTCTCTTACTCTTACACACGGCTTAGGCGTATACGCACGTTCTCTCTCTCTCTCTCATTCTTATTCACAGCTTATGCGTATACGCGCATTCTCTTTGTCACTCTCATCCGCAGTCTATGTTACAGTGTGATGCAGACCGTATAGTACAGAAGACACGTGCTCCAACTATTGCGTAAGACGCTTCGTTTCCGTCGTATGTCACCGAAGCACGGTTATATTACTAATAAACTTACGGCGCGACGTATTCTCGGATCTCTACTCGGTAAGTTAAGAAGCCCTCAATTCATATTAATTTGTAAACCGTTACTGTAGATGTCGTTTTATTGTTAATGTAGTCAGCTGACAGCTGATCCATAATTATGTATCGCACTATAGGCTGTAGGTTACCGCTGAATAATTTATTAAAAAATGTGAATGTCTTAAAAAATCAAAAGTGTTATTTATTATAATACAGTACCCTGGATTTGAACGTTTCATATAATAATCCTTATTCTCAGCACACTGTTTTTCTTTCAACGAAATACATAACAATATGAAGTGGTATTTGAACACTATTTTTTCGATTCTATCTTATTTTATTTTTAGGTATTATTATTTAAAAATTCTTTTTATGAGCTGAAATTAATATTTAAAAACTAATCGTTAACTTTCTATTCAGCTTTAGGAATTGACTTCATTAAAGTCTCTTTCTGGCACAAATCAATTAATCATTTTATAAATTGTTTACTACTGCTGAATGGATAGTTTAAATTAAAAAAAAAAAACAAACATATTTCTGATAAAATCTCATAATTACATTGATGCTTCGTTTTAATAATGCTTTGATTTATTTAATGAAAAAATATTTCATATTTTATATATTATTTCTGTTAGTATAAAATCACTGATCTTCGAATAAGGCTTGTTATTAAATACATTTTAAAATGTGATATAAAATTACATTGAATTTTCTAAGACAAAACTGTACTTTCATTAATTCCTTTAATCTAGCTGAATTATTACGTTTTGATTTTTTTTAGTATGGGTGAGTTTTTTTGTAAAATCCTAGATTTTAACTCTTTGTAAAGGAAACACATTTTAAATAGTTATATGTTTGACTTAGGTTTGGCATCATTGCAATACATAAAACGATATAATATTTTACTAAAAATGAGTGCTTCAAAATCAAAAAGAATTATGTAATCGAAGGATGGTCTTGATTTATTGCACAAATTTGTTATAAAAATTCGAATTGATTAAGTTTAGTGGTTCGTGTACATTATAATGTATATGGAAGTACCTTATAAATCTTTAAGAATTTCAGAAGGGTTGAGATCTGCTAATGACGTATTTAAACTTTATCTTTAACACGTTTGTATTACTGTATTTTTTTTAAATAAAAGATAATAATTATTATTTTTTGCACATATCATTTTTTCAGAAAGTTTCTATTTACATAGCAGTTTTTGAGTTAAATTGATGCAGATTAATTGGATTTTAAATTAAAAAAATAATGTTTTTTTATAATAATGGAAACTTAAAACACAGGATTAAAAGTTTAAACAAAAATTAATTTATATAATCAATTATATTAATCTATTAACAATTAATTCATATCATAATATTTAAAAAAAGCCCCGGCAATGTATTACATAACTTTCCCGGTTACTTCGGTCAAATTATGCAATTGATTTTCAATTAAATTAAAAATAAGTATGTAAATAACTTCAAAAATAACGATAATAATTCACTATCATTTAATCATTTAGATCTAAATCCAAATAATTATTCGGATGAAAATTTATTATATGAAATAAATGATAGTGAAAATCATTGAAAAATAATAATACGGAAATGTCGTGGTCAAACAACTCAATGGAAATTGTTGAGATTTATAATAAAAATGATAAACCAAACGACGAAAATTTAATTTAGTTCATTAATGAAATAAACGAAAGGAAAATTGAAAGGAACACTCAAAATTGTTTAGAAAATGATTTCTTGATAAATAGTAGAACATAATGTTTGAAGAAAAACAAAGCTTAGCAGCAATTTTGAATTTACATTTTATGCCAACTGCACTGCTGTAATATAATATTTCCAAAACTGTAAAAAATTTACGAAGTTTGAACAACAAGAAACATATTTTATTAAGTTTCCTTATCATTTATAACCAATCTCCTGTAAAAATGTCCAAATCGTATTAAAATTTTATAGCATAGAGAACAAAATAAAAATAAAAAAATTACTACAGCATCGGATAAATACATATTGTGATGTTGAAATACTTCGTATATATGACAGTTTGAATCAATTTCAATTTAGAAAAATAGATTTCAAAATCTTATTCAAATTCTGCGTTGGAAAACAATATTTGACATAGTTCAAAGCCACACTAATGCTTAGGATTGTGGATTTATTGCTACTTTATGGACTTTATGATGTCTACATATTTTGGAAAAAATTCGCAAAAGGAAATTTATGATGAATAAAAAATACAACAATATTGAAATAAAATATTAAACGAAAAAAATGTTTGATGAATACAAAAGAAACTCAAAAATTTTAAATTCAATAGCCGGGAGAAATAAAAAAATACAACGTATGAATGTGTTTCATTATATTTAATTTTTTTAATTTTAATTTCTTAAGCCAATAAGCCCAATAAAGTAAAGCAATAATCAAAATTTGATTATTGCTATTGATACTATACTAGCATCACAATTTCAAAAAATGTAGTTTCGAAGTTTTGGAAATTTGTGATCTTATGCATCAGGGGGTGTTTTAATAATTAAAATTTTTACTAAAATTGATTTAAATAAATAAAGAAAAATATATATATTTTTTTTAAGTTAAAAACTCCCTCATCAGAGGGATATTAAGCTATTTTAGAGACTTTTTTGTTTAATAAAATACGTTTTGAGAATTAAAATACTGATACTGGGAAATTTTTTTATTTTTGGGGGCTCCCAACTCAAGTAAAATTCAGTTTTAAGAAAATAATCCCTAGGTCTTGATAATATACTTGAAAAGAACTTTTTAAAATTGTTTAAAAAATATAAAGACAGCCGTAATTCTAAATAAATGAATGTAAAATTCTCTAGAATGGAGGTGACAATTTTTTACTAATTCTTTTTGAAAGAAGTACTTTTATGAAAGAGTAAGTTCTATAAAAAAATTAAGTTTTTTTTGCATTTTAAAGGATAAATTGCGAGATGGATTTAAATCTAACATTTTTTTTTAATAAAAAATTATAAATAAATCTTTTACTTAGTAGTTTAAAATAAATTTAAAAAAAAAAAAATCGTTTTTTGGGAAGGAAAATATTGAATAATATTTTTTTTTGTAAATTATGATCTTTATAAAATGATTCATCTTAAAAAAATTTTTTTTTGGTAAATTGCATCAATAAAAATTTTATTTCGGCCAAACACCTACACCACTTATTCAAATTTTTGATAAAATCTAATATATTCTTTCTTCTCGAAGATAGTACCTATTTACTAAGTTTAATGGAATTCGTTTACGGTATGTATGTTTTACAAACATACATACGTACATATTCATAAACGACCAAAAATAGATTACACACAAAAATAGTTTTTCTGACTTGGGAGCATTGGAACAAAAAAAGGTTTTACAGATTATTTTTAATTTATTTAAATCTATTTTTTTTTAACTTTACTTAAATGTGCTCCTTAAGGCACGAAACTAAGAAAAATACCAATTTTTTATTTCATTTTTCTTACTGATCTATATAGTTTCTATTATACGCTGCGATATAGCGATATACGTTTCTATAGCAGCGTATAAAGCACTATTCGTATAGTCGGAAAAGTACAATAAAAATAAAATTCTAGTCACACGATGATGAAAGAATGTAATTATTTATTATTTACTCTTAGTGTGTACTTGATTTGATTTAATTTAATTTTTTGCCTTTCATCCGGAGGTCCCGGGTTTGAATTCCGGTCAGGCATGGCATTTTCACACACTCTACAAATCATTAATCTCATCCTCTGAAGCATGCCTAACGGCGGACTTTTAAGCGAAGGTAATTAAAAAAAAATTTGTACAAATTTTATTAAATTGTAATCATATTTACAATAAATTGATCAAAGATTGTGATTCGTGTAAAATCAGAATGGCGTCCGGATTTTTGTTGGTTTTGAAAGAATAAGTTATATATAATTAATCTGCTTCACAGAAAAATTACTTCAAACTTAAAAATTCATAATTTTTAATGATTATGTTATTTAAACGGTTACCAATATCTCAAACTTTTTTTATGAAGTAGCAATATTAAACAAAATCTCTTCAATTATTACGAAACTTTATATTTAATACTGGAAAAACGTTAATATATATATATATATATATATATATATATATATATATATATATATATATATATATATATATCAAATCAAGAATATATCAAACAAAGAATAAAAAATATATTACCTATATATAAATATAGGAATATAGGTAAAGAATTATTTCAGAAATACAACTGTCTAAGATAAATTAATTTAGAAAAATATAAAACTGTATTACTATTTGAGTTCAAGTAGTTCCTTGCTAAAACGGGAGATTTATTTGGTACATATTTTAGATTAAAATTAAATTTTAATATCAGCACAGATAATATAATAAAATATTAAAATCTACATAAACTATAACAATTACACAACAAAAGCAATATTTATGAAAGGAATAACGAACGAGTATAAAATACGACTAATTACGATTTTCAACTTTATAATTTATGTAACCAAACTTCATAATTAAACTTACTACATAATTATAAACTTTTCTCTTCATTTCTGAAATTAATCATTAAATTCCTAACAGTTTTTTATACTAAAAATGTCGCTTTATTTCTGTACGTTACATCAACATTTCCAATAATCAAATTTGTTTTTTACTTCATTGCATTTCTCCTTCAAACACCTTGATTTGGAATAAACATTTTTTTTGTAGATTATTTATTTAAATTTATCTTGTTTTGTTTAAACTTTATTTAAATGTGCTCAAAATTTAAAATAGTCAAAATTGCTGCTATTTTGCAGATTCTAACTTCACTTCTTTTATGAAGATCCGATTCCCTTCCTTTATGTCTTTTGCATTTATCTGTTTCAACTGAGTTATTATACTTCTTGTTACCCATGATTGTGTAATTAACAAGTTTGTTAAGGTTTTTACTTAACTCCTTTCTTCTTCTGTAATTATCTTGTTATTTCACCTTCGTTTACAGGGATTCTAACTAAAACAAAATCCAAGTAAAAAAACTGATGTGGACACCACATGACTTCCTTGAACGTCTATTAAATTACATATACATATTTTTTTAAATGAAAAGTAAGTAAAATATAATTTCATTAATAACTTGTGATATTTATTCATAATTTTTTTTATTGTTATTTGGCTATTGAATTATTATTGTAATTTTTTTTTACAATCAGATGTTAAAAATTACTGATAGATAATTATATTTAAATTAAAAAAAAAGTAGATGATGTTTGATTTGAATCGAAGTGCCTTCCCCTTGTTAGATCAAAATATTTCAATAATTAAAATTTTATTTGAATATAACTCTGGAACCAATGAAAATAAGTACCACTTATGATATATCGTTGAAAAGTTCTCAATGAGTGCTTATTGCTGCACTTAAGAAAATGTTTAAAATCCATTTTTTTGTTGATTTTGGGCTTTTTTGGACACTTTTGCTCCAGTCGATTACAATCAGAAAGGGAGGTGCACAACCAGATGTTACAACAGTTCTAAATCCAAAATTTCAACATCCTACGACTATAATTTTTGAGTTATACGAAATAGGAGTACATACTTACATATGTATGTATGTGTATACCTACGTACGTACAGACGTCACGCCGAACTAGTCAAAATGGATTCAGGGATGGTCAGAATGGATATTTGCATTTAAATCTGAAAACCGACATTTTTTGCGATCACAGTACTTCCTTTACTTCGTACAAGGAAGTAAAAATTATAATCACGCCTATTATTTTCTAATTAAATCTTTCACCAAAAGAATTCATAATCCATTAACGTTTAATAAGTGTTACTTTATTTTAATTTAAATGTGCTCCTTTTTGAAAAAGGTAATAATTTATTTATGATTTATTATTTTTACACATATTATTATGTTTTTCGAACAGTTTTTATTAAAAAATTTTACCTTATAAATGCGCTTAAATTTGAAATTAAATTTTAGCGATTTTCTATAACAATTTACATTATAATGTATCAATTTTTCCTTGCATGAAAAAATTTTTCTTATACTATCAAAGCTTATTTACAATCGGTTACATTTATATTAACATTGAATAAATTGGATCACACTCGCAATCATATGATAACGAGCTCCCAGCGAAACTCCTCAAAAATTACACAGTAATATTACAAACAAATTTGTTGGCAAGTGACACATAAACTAATTAATTATGAACATTTAACAGCTAACAGTAGAACAAGAGAATGAAATGTAAAAGAATTCGTAAATAGCAAGAAAAACAATGAGACAATGAGAAAAAAAAATATATGCAATAAATTTAAAAATAAAAATTGAAGAGATAATGCACAGCAATCACAGCTGAATTTACACTTAAGACACTATTGAATCGCTAAGATCCAAAACATTTACCCGTTTTAATCTTCTAACGTCATTTCCGTTGTCTAGGAGGTTCAAAGTTAGGTGATTCACGTGGTTGTTTAGTCGCAGTTCGTACTTTAAACTAAAACGTTATATTTCCTCTCAGACGTATCGTAAACCTACATATTCGTGTATTTCATTCTTTTTTACAAAAAAAAGGTGTCTCTGTTATACATCTCGCTAGTTTTTTTTTTGAAATTGTCTAAGATTTGGACATTGGACTTGCTCGCAGTACCCCAAAGTTGGATCCCATAGGTCCAGATAGTTTTTAGAATGTTGAGTATACCACCAGCTTATTAGATAAAGATATTTGAAAACGTCTGTCCAACAACCAAAACATTTCTTTGAAATGCATTCGTATTCATATTCAAAAAAATTCAATAAATCAATTTTTCTTTAAAAAAAATCAGAATATTTAACCAAAGGCTGACTTCAGATAATATAATAATAATTGATTTGATATCCGGATGTAAAAAAAGAAATATGTTTACACAATGTTCGCCATAATGGATTTAGAACTATATTCAATTTGCCATAGTGTATTCTCATCAGAACCAAAGCTGTGTGCAAAATTTCAGCTTGATTGGATAAAGGGAAGTGTGCCAAATTTCAATTACTAAATTTGATCTATACAGGATTTCGAACATAAGAAAACATTTGAAAAAAAAGGAAACAATCTTTCTTTTTATATAATGTTTATTTAATCAAAACTGGGAAATATGTTGGTTAAATAAAAAAATAATTATATTCGGTGAAATTGAATCAGAAAAACATAATTTGTTCGGGATCAAACATTTAATTTTATGTGTAATTAATAAAAAAACATAGATTTAGAAATCTACTTAATTGCTAATTCTGGGTGAAGTTTAGTTTAGTAAATTTTAATACGTTTTTCGCTTTAAGATATATTTCTCAATTTTTTTTCACAGAACTTTTAAACGCCTTAAAATATTTATTCTGAATTGCCGTAACATAGTTTCCGATTCTCTTCAGTAATATACAGCTCCCCACACTGCAATGACAAATACATTTACAAATTGATATTTAAATATCCTGATAATTACTACTTACTTCTGATCCAAGAAAACATTGCATTTGTTTTGTTTTGGAACGGTCTTGAAGTTAGATGCGAGTTTAACCATGTTATATGCGTTTAACATACCGAAACCAAAATTGGGATTTACCCAAAATCCAGCTTTGTTTTGATGCCATTCCTGGTCTTCTCCAAGAACTGCTACTTCAGATGTCCAAACTATTATATGTTGCAAACATCTCCATGTTAAATTTTGACTGGAATGTAACAAACGATAAATTATATATTAATGTTTGAACTATAAGTATAATGAAACTTCACAAAAATTAAAATTTAAAAATTTGTTTTCTCTAAAGCTTTTAGGTAACTTAAGTATTTTTATAATTGATTGACAATTTTTATACAACTTTCATTAATGCTTTGTAAGGCTGACAGCGCATTATTACAAATAGTACAGTATTAGGTAAGGGGTAGTCATGAGGGAGGTATAACTCACAAGAATTTACAAATTACTTTTCAAGAAAGAAAAGTCATAAAAGTTTTTCCGATTACAGAAGATGTTTGATTTTGAATTAAACTATACAAATGTTATGTATTATTAAAAAGGAAGATTTTAACTCATCAACATTAAGGTAGGGATGGAAATGATCAGTGATATCAGTGATCTGTAATATTACGGTTGAGAACAATTTAAATCAATTTTGATAAACCTCTCAAACATAGACTACAAATCAACACGAATGTATATTTTAAATTAAAATTTGACAATTGTTGACTCATTAAAAGAACGAATATTGTACAGTGATCTACACTCGGATAATATTCTGCTAGAAGCATAATATCCTGCTCAGGTAACTGCATTTTTTAATTAGTACGCCAAAGGTTTTACAGATTTTGTTTCAATCAGCAATTTTTAATGTACTTAATGTTAATTTAGCTATATAAGCTTTCCTGAAATAAAATGTTAAATAGTTATGGTTTAACTGATTATAATTTTATTTTCATAGGAATAACATACTTATGGAAAGCTTTCAATTTAAAGCAGTTAATTAGACATGTATTACACATCAATTTTATTTTTGCGTTTATCTATGGTCATATTTAATCAGCTGTTAATTTTTTGTGTAGCTTTGTTTGCTTTTAATGCTGCTATATAGTTGATATCTTCGTGAAAAAAAAAATGTCGTCTACAAAATTATCGTTGTCCTTATGGCGGATTTTGGACGAAAAAATATTGTATGAAGTATTTTTACTTTATGACATTTAAAACTTTCTTCTGGATCGTTTGGCTGGACTAACATAAATGTTATAATGGAGTGTGTACATGGATCAATTGTCAGCTGATCTGAATGAAGATGGTGAGACACCATCTTACGGGAGTTGTTTACTCGGAAACGTAGATCATTGATATCCTCAAGCAGGACCTGAGAAAATTATCTATTAGGAAGATGATCAGATACGATTTTTACGAATTTGGCGGAGGGCTCAGAAAGCGATAGTGAAGGTGATGTTATGGACTCTCTACTGGGTTCCTTTCCATGGCAGTCTGTATCTGTGCCTTGCAAATCTATAGTGCCCTAAAACCCCGAGAGATGCCTTTAATCCCAATCTCTGTAGGGAATGAGACCAACCTTTTGAGATTCCAGTCGCCATACCACCCTTTCCGTTCCTAGCCCTGATGAGCTTTACATGAGGTCGTCTTATTAACACTCTAACTGATTATATATTACAGTCATCAGCCAGGCCTTAGTTGGGATGTCACCGATGCAAATACCTCAGTAGACATTTAAATCAGTGATTTATTGTTCAGCCATTGCATTCACTGCAGACTTCTTTCAGACATGTTCTCACTTCTGTCCAACAAAGTTGCCCTCAGAACTAGCTAAACCGAGTTCGCGGAAGCACGAAGCCCCGCGCCTTATCCGATACTTTAATTTAACAACTAAGAATGACAGTAAATATCATAACTTTATATAACGAGTCTAAATTCGGTTCACACTCTACACAAAATTTGTTGATCGCAACATCATCTCAACCCCGTAGGGAAAGACACCCACCTTATGACGATTCCAGTCGCCACAAACCATCCCCCCCCGATCTTAGCCCTGATGGGCTTTAATGGGAATCGTCTTTCGCCCTTTAACTTTCTACATCTCATAGTAATAAGCCAGGCCTCGTTGGGATGCCACCGATATAAATGCCTCTACTTCAGTGATTTATAACTCAGCTTTTGCCTTCGCTGCAAGCCTCATCCGGATATATTGAATATCCTACATAGTTCCTCTCTGAACTAGCTAACCGAGTTCGTGGAAACACGAACCTCGCGCCTTGGTAGAGCCAAATTGTGCGTAAATTTCTCATAATATTTGAGGCAATTATTCAGTTGCCTCGAATATTATGCCTAGGATCAATTGACAAGGAATAATTTATTCTTATTTCTCTTAGAGAACTCAACTTTCAGTTCATATCCCTGACTTGGTTTCATTTATGGACTCCGATCTGGTCTACTAGGGAGAGCCAGACAGACCTCCTATGATCGCAACATCATCCCAACCCCGTAGGAGAACCCCACCTTGTGACACTTCCGGTCGCCAGCGGTTTTAGTTTCAAGCCAACGATAACAGAAAATGATTCTCGCAAAGCAGTTCTGTAACCCCGCAAGGTCGGGAAATTCAACCCCTAACCGGAATGGATGACTCTACGAACACCAAACAAAGCATCACATGCCTTCTTTGTAAACTGAAGGTGCTCCTTCAGTTTGTCGCGAGAGAACCCAATAACACGGGGTCTATGCTTCCTTTTATGGTCCACCTTGACTTCTAGTTTCTTGACTACGACAGACTCTGTGATGACTAGGACAGTCTCCCTATTATTCGCAACAACAATCAAGCCTTTTCTGGTCTCTTTGATCTTCCAGATTTTAAGGTCCTTCTTTCACCACGAAGAACAACCTCGGATTTTTCTTTCCTTGGCTAGCTTGAGGTTTGCCTCGTACAACTTCGGCATAGCGCATTGGTTTTACCGGGGCCGGGACTAGTTTTTGGACAATTTTGACCTCATTTGGCTTGGAGGCCAAACTCTCAAAACACCTCACTAAACTGGGTAAGTCTTACTTCCCTAGGGAGAAACTTACCTCTTCCTCCTGCGTTCAAGCTTTGGTGATTTCCACAAAAGTCAGAAGGTGTCTAAGCTTTCCTGAGCTGCTTTCACATTGGGACAGACTGTTGGATCTGCGCTTGGTCTTATTGAAATTGCCGACTAAATTTTGTTTCTCTACCTAGCTGGGTAACCTTAATCGAGAATTATCATCATCTTCAGAACTTCAGCAGAGGTGGAGGGAAACTCCTCTTTCTACTCCGGAAGAGGCGACTTAGAAGGAAGTGGCTACGTTAAAGATCTGTGGACAGAACATTTCTCAACAATGCTTCACACAGGTTAGAAAGACTGCTGAGAACCATTACGAATGAGTCATTCAAAGACTACCTTGTTAACGGTGATCTACACCATCACTCCCTCCACTGAAAGCGTTTGATGGGTCGTTGGTTAAGAGCGATAAGCAAAAAGTAGATATAATTTCTACCCATCTGAGTGAGCCATATTTCTTACACGTGAAAGAGATCATTAAGAAGAGGAAATAATTGACTTATTGGGCAGCCCAATGCCTGTAAGCCTTCCCATTAAGCCCTTTTCAGTGACTGAGGTGTGCTGGTAGTCAAGCAAGGGTAACGCTCAATGAAAGTTCCGGGCTTTGATTTGATAACTTAGCAAATGCTATTTATACTCACGATCAGGGCCATCAAATATATAAAACACCTTTTCAATGGCATCTTTCAAACATCTACTTCCCATCGAAGTGGAAGTTGTGTCAAACAGTGATGATTGCAAAACTAGGTAAACCTGCACAGCATGTGTTTTCCTACAGACTGATAAGCCTCTACCGATTCTGTCAAAGTCTTCGATGATTGTGACCAGTCTTGGAGCGAGAAAAAAATTACTCCAGATCAACAAATTGGCTTTAGAAGTGGACATTCTACACAGACATACAGGGTTGTTACTGTCATTACCAAGAGCCTGGAAGAAAAGTGGTTTTGCTCGGCCGCCTTCTGGGATGTTCAGCAGGTCTTTTACAGGTAGGCGGTTGAAATCAAGTGTTTACACATATCGATCTATTTTTAAGTAATCACTTCAACTGGGTTGAAATTTTCCAATAGTCACTAAACTCGGGATGAATAAAAAAAAAGGCAACACTTTTAGTTTTGAGGAATCAGTCCTTCATTTTTAAGGTGGGGTACAACGTTGCTTCAGAGCGATTACTTGTACTTCTTTCCAGGCTGGTTCAGTCTAAATACGGCTGCCTTCATGCATATCCATGAGGTGAAATGCTGCTGAAGAAGAAAAAGTGTATGTCCGCGATTATATAAGCAACTGCTAAAGTTTAAAAGTGAAAATATTGATCTTTTTTTGTGAATCGTTTGTACCAGAAACTCGCAAAACTCGTGGCGGAGCATTAACTCGAATAGATAAGATGAAAGTATTTCTGTGCTGTGTTAGTGACCCAGGTTTTCAGATCGGCATAGCTTAAGATTTCGGTCTACACAAAAGCACTATATGCAATACTGGATTTCGTGTTGTAGAAAATTTTAAGGCGTCCAGGTGAATGAATAAAATTTCCATGTACTGCAAAACGAAATGGACGAAGCGGAAGAAAGCTGGCGAACACGTTTCCAAATACCTACAACTATCGGTGCTCTCGACTTTACGCACTTCAAAATAAAAAATCTGATATGACTAGGACATGACCTCCTTATTCACCTATTAAATTACATACACACATTTTTAAAAGTACATAAAATTTTATTTCGCTAGTAACTTCTGATATTTTTCATTTTTTATTTTTATTATTATTACTGAATTATTATTTACTGTAAAAACGTTTTTACAATAGAGGTTAATAATTATTAATAAATAAATTTATTTAAATTAAAAAAAATGAATAAAAGAAAAGGAAAAGAGGTCTGATTCCAACCGATGTGCCTTCTCCTTGTATGATCCATATGCTTCATTATTAAAGTTTTATTTGGCTATAACTCTGAAACCGATGAAAATAAGTATCATTGATGACATATCGTTGAAAATTCTTAATTTGGGCTTATTACTGCAGTTAATAAAAAGTCCTAATTCCAAACCTTTTGAATTTTGGGCTTTTTTGGATACTTTTCATCCAGTCGATTGCCATCAAAAGCGGAGGTGCACAACTAGATGATACAGCAGTCCTAAATCCAAAATTTCAACATTTTATGGCTAATTGTTTTTGAGTTATGCAAGATGCATACGTACGTATGTACTTACAGACGTCACGCCTAAAGTAGTCAAAATGGATTCAGGGATGGTCAAAATGGATTTCTTCCTTGAAATCTGAAAAAATAAATTTTTCACGATTACAATACTTCCTTGTATTTCGTACAAGGTAGTAAAATGGCAAGCCTCTTTATGGAAGGATACATCAATCGTAAAGGCTTCGCAAACATAAAGTCCAAGCTACTTGTGACGCTCATGAAAGCAGTTGATTAGCTTCGATGCACAGTGGCCGGGAAACGTGCATGATAGTAAGATTTGGAAACTAAGCGCAGTGAACAGAAAAATTTCGATGCGAGATACGCATCATACAGGAATGAAATAGAGCCGACATTTTAACTCTACTAAATATTTAAATAACTATTAACGATTCCATTCCTTTCTCCTGTCTTTATGTTCATCTTACAAATTCACGCTTAAGTAAGCGTATTAAAAGTAAATAATGTGTATTAAAAATAAAACTTTGTCAAAGGAAAAAAGTATAATAAAGTTTAAAGGTTTAAAATTACAACAAAAAATACCTAGGTTATTATTGTAAGTAACACAATTAGAAAAAATTAATAAATATTAACAAAACAAGTAATAACCAGCTAAAAAACCCCAAAGGGTCGTGTGCCTTGCTAAGTTTTTAACGTTGCCTTTTATTAAATAAATTCTTCTTTATTACCTACAGTTTAACGCTAATCCAACTTTCGGCCTAATATGCAATTCTAAAAACTTAAAGGTAACGTTATAATCGTAAGAAGGCACTGGTGCCTTCACGTTTTTATAGGTGTTTTTAATTTATATTTTCTTATTTTTATTTTATTCTTCTTTGATTTCTCAAACAAAGGATTTTAAAGGAAAGGATTTGAATTTATGTAACCTTAATTGTCATATACAATAAAAGTTTGCAATTGTTTCAAAATATTGTTTTCGTCGGAATTTCCATTGGCTTTGTAGTTTCCGTATCACTTCTTAAATACTATCATCCCTTTCTCTTAGCTATTTTATTAACTTGAGCTGTTCGTCAATCTCGCTGGTCTCACAAAACTAACCTTTGCAGTTCAAGTATTGTTAATGCAGATATTTCTTCATTTTTAACTCCATAACGTCGGTTTTGTTTAACCTCTGATTTTGAACATTTTTTCCAGAAGAAGATGAAGAAGCTGCATTTTCTTCAGAAGATTCAACATCCATGTCGCTAAACACCGCTGATAAATTACTCGGTCGTCCATTGTCCGCTATTCCACATGCTAGGACACCTTCTACTTTCGAGAAGACTGGGTTCTCTTCAGAAATTAAAATTTTCAGCATCGTTTTTTTCCCACTCGTTCAGTTTTATTGGTTTAACCAATCGTGGTGACATCAATTTTTTTTTTGCAATTGTTTTCATATTGGTAAGTTTTTTTTAAATTGTGAAAGTTTACTGATTGTCATTCTTATTAATAAATTTTTCAATAAACGTCTTCCAAGTCTTTTTTCTTGTTGAAATAATGTTCGACAACATCAATTTGTTTGAAAAAACACGAAGGATTTTAGTATTTCTACGAATATCAGTCTGTCAGACGGCACCAGTTTACCATTATCACTTGCTGTTGTCGCGTTTGTACTTAATTAAAAGTTAAACTATAAATCTCCTATTACAAAATATCTATCTGCTACAGAAACAACTGATTCAATTTTGCAGAGCGCGCCGATAACAGTGTATCATGGAATATTGTACAAAAATTAAGTTAACACTAAAAAAAAACAGATTCCTTTAAAGACATCACTCAAAGGTTGCTCACGCTTTTCCAAGGCTTCACTGAAAAGTAAGTTTATTCAACCCAAACCGATTGATTACTCCTCATAAGCAAACTTTACTTAAAAGAGAATAATCTTGAGCAAAGTCAACACATACGAGTGATCACTTTTTTCAACCGCCTTATGATATGGCTGTGGAAGGTCTTTAATCTTGCGGAACTACCTCGTAGAGTTTTTCCCAGATCAGGTGCAACCACGAGTTATCTTGAATTTTTTGACATTAGGTTGGGGATTCCTCAGTCTCTGTTTTGGGACCAGTCCTGTACTCGATTTTCACTGCGAATCTTCCAGCTCTGGACTACATCATCGTCGCCACTTGCTGATGACACAGTGATCCTGGCTGTTGATGACCCACATTTAGCCTCGGCAAAGCTCCAATCGTCGTTAGATCTAATTGACGTGAGGCTAGGAAAATGGAGAATAAGTCACAATAAATCAAGACAAATTATGTTGAGACGAAGAAGAGGCTGTCCCTGGGTCCACCTAGGCGGCTTCAAACCGCCCTCGGACGGTGTACAAAACCTTGGGTTCCAACTCGATCGTCACTTGACATGGAAAGACCACGTGAGGGAGAATAGAAGTCAGCTAAATATCAGGTACAAAGACCTTTTATTAGTTACTAGGCAGGAATTCACATTTGTCACTGTCCAACAAACTTTTAATGCACAAAGTCATTCTGAAACCAACTTAGAGTTATAGCGTACAGCTAGGGGGTAAAACGAGTAAGAGCACCGTTGAGGTTATACACCGTTCCGAGAGTAAGTTGGCGAGAACCATTATAGAAGGCGCTGTGGTTTAAACGGGACGAAGAAATAGATAACTATCTAGAATTGCCGAGGAAATCAAACGATTCGGTTTAAATTACGAACAGCGGTTAGATAATCATGCAAAGTTTCTAGCAGTGAATCTCTAAAACAACAGTGAGGATATCCGGCGACTGAAACGCTATCACGTGTTGGACCCAGGTAACTCTTGTCCTGGGATGACATGCCTTAAGCGATGAGCAATTTATCAACTCCTTGATGCAGAGCCTGATTTCTTTACTTTTCCTTTCGTAAGTTAATTTTGCTACTGTTTAGTTTTACTTTTCTTTTGCTTTGTAATATTATTGATTTTTTATTTGTTTTCCGTCAGTGGTTTATTGATTATTTTATTTTGTATTGACTGTATCAGTTATATGTTAATTTTCATCTTATGTATTAATGTATGTTTTGTTGAGGGGCTTTGTTGGAGACCACTCACATAGAGCATATTGTAAATCTTATTGTAGATTTACAATAAGCTTTACTTATGTTTACTTATTCGGAAATGATAGTAAACAAACAAATTGTAAGACAAAAAATTATCTATGGTGTTTTTAAAACAAAAAAATTGTTCTAAAAAACGATTTGAACAAATAACACACTTACTTAGCCTGTAAAACCAGAGCGAATATTCCTGCAGCTAGGGGAGCGGCTGCCGAGGTCCCAGAATGATTCGTCGTACACTTCCCTTTCAGATCTGTTGTAGCCTAAAGTAGCATATTACAATTATTTATTAATAAAGAGGTCAAAGAATTAGGGGTTTGAAGAACAAAAATATGTGTCTGTATATACATATATACAGACACATATTTTATATAAATATATATATGTACACATATTTTATTATTCAAAAATTGTAATGATTGAATACAAATATTGTAACAATTTATATTCAGTCTAGTTTATAATTAACGAATTTATCTCCGATCACAAACCTCACAAAATTTAATAGTTGTTTCTCAAACAGAGGATCGAAATAGTGTAATATATACACAAATTATAAGTATAAGTGATGGATGTAAGATTTCTTAATATTGAACTAAAAATGACAACTGAGACAAGTTAGTCTTTTATATTTTAAGTTCTGAATTAAACTGTTTATGCTGGAGTAAACAGATTTATTGCATTATTTGCCTGAAATTAAAATTAAATGCATGTTTTGAATACTATCTCCATGTAAATTATTGGAGAACTACTGTCAGTTGGTAGAACACCATTTGTTGATTTTTGTAATTGGCGAAAAATTAGATCACATGCAAGTATTTGCTAATACTTCTGATGAACAATATTAATTAATATTAAACTCTTTAGCAAGTCTGTTTTTTACGAGCACTAAAATTAGAACACGAGGTCAAATTTTTTGAAGACATGAAGTATATAAATATAAATATAAATACTTTTTTCTTAGTTTAATATCAGGTTTTTAATACATCATTATTGACTTTTTTTATATTCCTAATGTGAACATAGCATCTGTTCAATTAGCGAATAATAAGCAATCCCAACCCACGGTGCAATGAAATGAGAGTGATATATATGACAGGTAAAGGAGGTGTAGCCTTGTTCAGACTCAGGGTGACCATTCCTGAGATGTGTGGTTACATTAACTCAACTTCTAATAACGTACACACACCCTTATCCACTATCTAACATTTAAATCTGTAAAAAAGCAACTAACCTTTACTAGGAGTTGAACTTCAGAACCTTAGACTTGGAAAATCAGCTGTTAAAGAGCTGATGAGTTAACCACTAGATAAGCCCAAATAAATAAATAAATAAACAATAGCTAGGTCAAAAAATAAATAAATAAAGATAATTAATTTGAATATTGAAACTGACTATTTTTATACATAATAGTACAAAGTACCATACATATATATTTATATTTAATATACATCTATATTTAACATTTAGTTACAAGTACTTGGAAAAGTAAAAGGCACCCATAAAACAAAAGATGATTTAATTAGTTATGTATTTGAAGTGTAGCTGTATAATAATATATATGTAGTTATTACAGATCACCTATACAATGTGTTTGACATGTTTACTAAGTGTTCCGATCACTCATTATGGAAGATTAACGAAATTAAAACATGCCCTCAACAAATCATTTCACATCTTCGTCAAGAAAATGTAACTAAAATAGAGAACTTTTATTCTCATCTTCCAAAAGCAGTGGGAAGAAAGGAATAAGAAAAAGATAATTTATGGAGAGAACAGTCTTTTTAGCCTCAAGATAATACAGAAGAAGATAATATAAACAAAATTCTAGCACTTAATTTCAAATGTCTCAATCATCAAACATTTCAGTCCATGAGATCAGAAAGCTAAAGAAAGAAAGCTAAATAAAGAAATACATCCAAATAAAATTCCGGGTTTCCAATTATTTACTCATCATTTTTTAAATTATTACAAAGGAAAGAGTTAACATTTATTTTTAAATCTATTTTACAAACTGGCTACTTCTTTGGACAATGGAAAATAGAACAAGTAATTATAATTTTTAAGCCTGTTAAATAGGGATATGATGTAAAATTTTACAGATCCATTAACATTCTTCCAGTTCTGTATCGAACATTGAAATAGGAAGATTGAAATCATTTTCTCAGGTAAGGAATAAAATAATAATAATAACCCATGGGGGGGGGGATCCTGTCCCCCTACTGGGCGCGTCCTCAAGGTGGCGGATAGAGGAAGGCCTTGTAGATATACAGGGTAGGTGGTGTTCTTCAAAGGCCCACCCGCGGACCATAACAGGTACTTTAAATCCAACGCGTCTGTTCCAGATTGGGCGGCGTTTGGTCGGCGTCTGTTTCCTATGTTAGGGACGGCCGTTTCTAGAGATGTCGGAGCCTTGCCCGCAGGAGCTTATCCTGTTACCCATTTGTTTTGAAAATGAATGGAGTACAACGATGTGAATAAATGCCGGGGCGGTAGGGTGTTGTGGGCTGACACCCTTCGGAGCCGTCGTGATGTTCAGTCTGGGGTGAGGAGTGCTGGAGCGAGTGGCGGCGCCTCATCTAATGGTACCACAAGGCCTGGAACGTCTTCTGTGGCTTCTGTTGTGGCTGAAGTTCAGTCACCCAGTGATGTAGAACCCCGGGGAAGGAAGCGGTTTAAATGGACAGATGAACATAATGCCTTCCTTTACCGTACCTACCTAACTATAACAAAAATGGAATCGGACATGAAACCGTATAGTGTTCCGCTGCACCAAGCGATGGTTGAGAAGTTCCCTGAGCTACGATGTAAGTCTGTCCAAAACATCCTGGATCAGCGCAGATCCCTTTTTAAGTCTAATAGGGTTCCTGCGGATGTGGTGGCGTTAATCCGAGCTGATGTTTCTAGGGAGTTAGGGTTGTTGTCCAGCCCATCTTCAGATGAAAGTACTGTAGAAGAAACGATAAGAGCCGACAATCCCCTCTCCGATCAATTTGCTGAGAACGAGATGCTGTATGGTGGTATGGATCCGTCGGCGAGACAGCGTATACCAAGGCTGAGGGTTAATTGCGGAATGAGGAACATAGGAACATAACCAAGTCTAAATTTATTGTTTTCTCTAGGCAACCAGTCGGATGCAAAGACTTGTTGAGACTACACTTAGGTGAAAACGAGATAAAGGGAACAAACGAGATTAAGCTTCTTGGTGTAACTATTGATGAGAAACTGACATTTTTGAGCCACATTAAGTACACCAAGGCTGAATGTCTAAGGCGAATGAATGTTCTTAAACTCATTTTATCTTGCAACTGGAGTGTGGATAAATCCATCATACTGAATACGTACAGAAGCACTGTTCATTCGAAGTTAGAATACCGCTCTGTACTGTATGACTCTGCGAAAGAGATAATTAAGGGCATACTTGACCACTTGCACAACATCTGAATTCGCATGTCAATAGGAGGATTCGCCACTTCCCCTATACCAATCTTCGGTGGAATCCGATGAACTCTCATTGCATTTCAAGAGGAAATACAGAACTATCAAATACACGATAAACTGCTCATGGAAAATGACCAGACACGCTCGCACTTCGCTACTTGAAGGAAGGACGTACTTATTGCAGTCTTTCAGCCTCAGACTGCTTCACTATCTCTAAGAACTAGATCTGCCTGCCCCGAAGATCCTTAAAAAGGAAATAGGATGCAGTGCCCCTTGGATACGCGCAACTCAAGGGATCGTATACTTACAATCTGGATGTCGTAAACGAGACACAGGTTTCCAGTCTGCTAGAGACCAATTTAACAACATGGCTATGAAGTACAATGGGTACACTATCATCTGTCTCGGCCAATGGATGTGGCTGTTCTATTGTACCTTCTGACACCGAGATATTATATAAATTTAATGCCTGTTCTTCTGTGTTTTTTTGCGAGGCCTTTGCAATTTACTCCGCCTTGAAAGTTATCGAAATCCGTAGCGATGACAGCTTCCTAGTAATTACCGATTCTAGTAGTGTACTTGAAGCTTGAACTGCAAACGTTCTGAATCCATCGTCCAGATTATTCATGATATCCTTTCAAGGATATATAAGAGTGTGGTTCTGGTGTGGGTTCCTGGCCATTGTGGCATCCTCGGGAATGAATGTACCGATGAGCCTGTCAAGAGAGCTGCAATAAATGGTATCCGAGTACAATCGACATGTGAGAGAGACTTCATGAGATCAGTCCGTGTAAAATTGAGGGTGCAGTAGAATAGGTTCTGCAGCTGAGTCCTCTCACAGCATTACATAACATCTGGGAGAATGTGCTCAATAAAGCTCCTTCTCCAAGCAACATGATAGACCAAGTCATCTTAACTCAGCTAAGGATCGAACACACCAGGCTTATCCATGCTCATGTGTTTGGCTCACCTCAGAAGATCTTTGAGGCTTGCAAGGTAAAATGGTCCGTGCACCATCTGGTTTTTGATTGCCCAATCTTTGGAACCATCCGACAAAACTTAGACCTGGGTTCAGATATGAAATTTCTATTAAATCAGAACGAAAGTGTAAAACGTCTGTTGCGGTTCCTCTCCTACAGTGGAATGAAGAATACGATTTAGTGATTTTTGTGTGATTTACGTATTTTATTTTGTATTTATTGTTGTTACTTGTGTATGTTTAATCTTTATTGTTCCTGTTTCTTTATTGTTTATTTTTGTTGTTTTATATAATAGTACATGATAGTGTTACTTTAGTCGTTAATGACTATGATTATTGATGCGACTGTAAATAAAACCATTAAAAAAAAAAAAATTTATCTATCTTAATACAAATATCAATGGGTGTCTGGTTTCCCGTCTTGGTTATATCATACTAATTAAAATTACTAAAGCTATAATGATATTCAAAAATTTAATAATGATGTAAGTAATAATAATAACCATTTATTTGCTGTACTGTAAATCACTTATTTATAACCATTATTTATTTACTGTATCAATAATTATTTATTTAGCTAAGCATTTCAATATTGCTTGGAATTTCCTCTATGTGTATTTGAACCTCATGTTTCAATTGAATTTACATTTAGGGTACGTTTAGAGGTACCTTATTCTTGAATAATGTGTAAGTTATGCATATTTTAAGATAAATATTTAATTTATATTATATAATTTTTATAACTGCTGTGCATGATAATTTTCAACTTTAATGACCTCGTAATGGAGTGTACATAACTGACAAGAAATGGGAAACACTGCAAATATCATTAATATTTATTTTCTTTGGGGTTTAAATATCTGTTTGAGCAAAATGCGTTATATATTTTATGAGAAAACAATGTTCGGACTCTTTAAAGTATTCGAAGCTAGTGATGTTCTCATCCACCAAATCTACTTTCAGGTTGTAAATAAATTATTTTCTTGATGGTGGAGGATTAGGGAATTTATATTGAAGTAGCGAAAAAACTGTTTTAAATATTAATAATTGATATTTTTATTTATTCACTGACCCTATGGTAAATAAATATTATATTAATTTAGGTACATATAACACAATATATAAATAACATCAAGTAAACATAGATAAATATAATATACTATTTCACTAGTAATAATGGTTTTTTCCCAGCAACTGTCTGGACGGAATAGGATAAATCTTGATCAGATCACCGACAAAAACACTAGTAACAATGATAATAAACAGTGTGGGGATTTATACCTCATCGGGCACATCTGTCATCGCAGTGGATTGGGGAATGCTCAACATATATGTGAGATAAGTGGAAAAAAAAATACCAAATACCACCCGCAGACCAAAACCGATACCAAATCTGGATGTGTCTATACTCATAGTGAGTGACGTTTCTGTCTGCGTCTGTACCTGTAGCGGATAGCTATGCTCGGTTTGTTGGTGACCCCTTTCGCAGGAGCTCATCCTGTGTACATTATGGTGAAACAAAGTCGACTGTAGTAGCTGAAGCGGTGGAAGCGGAAGTAGCTGAGGCCACCGCCTCAGCTACTTCTGCTGCAGGACCCCACCGGTCCTGCAGACTGGCAACCTTTGGCACTGTCATGAAGCTCAGACTAAGGTAGAGAATGCTGAGTGAGTGGTGGCGCTCTAACTGATGGCACCACAGACTACACAAGAAAGGATGCATTTCAACCAAGACCTAGGACAGGAGAGCTGGACAAAGTGCTATTCCTTGTTACATAAAGATCACAGCAAACCAGAATGTAAACTCACCAGATGAGTGTTGCTGGAACTTTGTGGTGGACTACAAAAGTGGAAGAGCCATACAGTACATGGCATGGACAAAAGAACTGAACATCACTCTCATGCGCTGTTATTATACTGCAATCAAATTGGGTACAATTGACCAAACCTCTATAGATTATTCACCAAAAGTTACCCTAAAATGATAAATACTGTCACGTCAACAAGTCTTGCTGATCAGAAAAGATTAATAATTACCAGCAAAAAGCTCACAGAAAACGAAATACAAAACATAAAAAAAAAACAAATCGTTAAGAACTAAACACCATAACACATAAGGAAGGAGAAGAAATAGCATTCAACACAAATATCAAACACAAACACAGAACCTACCTGTCCCAGCTGAAAATACCCAACTGAAATAATCACTCCACTAACCCAACAGATAGAGACAGACATAAGATTAGAAAACATGATAGCTACAAATATAAACACAAAAGATACAGTAAAACATGAAACAGAAACAAACATAATCAAGTAAAAGGGAATCATCCCAGCCAACAGGCCTCCACTACAAAAACTCATATACAAGAAAAACACATTCCCTATCATTGATTAATGTACAACTACAGAAATATATAGATGATACGAGCACATTAGAAGACATAACCCTATGGTATACACTGCTGCCACACAGTTGCAACACAAAATGAACAGCTTATGCAACATCAAACCAATTTTAAATGATACAAAATGAAACCTAAATGGCAAATCAGGCTCAAAAAATAAATAAAATTAGGAAAGTTATAGCAAGCATAACATAATATTGTAGAGGAAATTGAACAACACATATTTTTACACATATAAGACATATCAGAAACAATGAGGCGCACAAAGAAAACTTACAAAAGCGCCAGACACTCTGGAATAAAAACTAGCAATGTACACAACAAGGTTGAAAAGATACAGTGAATCAAATGGAAGACAGTCATAAAACATATAATTCAGCAGAAATGAAAAACAATTCTATAACATCCTGAAGAAACAAGAAGAAAGAAGAATCATACCTTCAAGCATGGATGAAATAAAACTGTTTTGAGAAAATACATGGTCACATCTAAAACAAAGAAGTAGTCACATGGACTATAGAAGAATGGACTAGACATAAAAATATACTGCAACAAACAGATCATGTAATTACAGCCAAAATAACTTACTGAAACTATTTAAATAACACACAACTGGATTAGATTAGATACATAATTTCTGGGAAAGCGATTCACTTTGCTATATACACACACACACACACACACACACACACACACACACACACACCCACCCACACACACACACACACACACACACACACACACACACACACACACACACACACACACACACCTACGAAGAGAAATTAACAAAATCATTAAACAGCGATGCTACATGCCAGATTTCTTATCATAAGGAAGAATATTCATTATACCGATAAACAAAGAAACACAAAAAAATCTATAATTATAGACAAATTACATATTTACCCGCACTATCCAAACTAATCACATCCATAATCACACATAAAGTAGACAAAATTTTGACACAAAATAACACTCATCAAAGAACAAAAAGGATGTTGATAAAAATAATCAAGAATGAAAAGAACAAATAGTAAATGACAGCATAATCATGAGACAAGCAGAGAAAATGCAATGAAATGTAACCACATGCTACACAGATTACAATAAAATATTTGATTCCATCTTGCATCATTAGATACTGAAAACTTCAAAAATCTATACAATTGATTTATTTCTGCAACAGTTTTTACAAAAACTCATGTGAATATGGAGGGTAATACACAGATCATCAAGAAATACAAACCAAAAACATTAAGATCAATGGAGGAATACTCCAAGGTGACTCCTTGAGCGTCTTATGGTTTTGTTTATGCCTCAACCCTCTTTCAAATGCACTGAACAACACATCCTTTGGCCTCAGAATAAAAATCAATACACTGCAACATGTAATAAGCCAGTTATTGTACATGGATAGTATCTAGTTGGATGAGAGTACATGGAAGTGTGCATGGGTGGCATAAAATAGAGAACACAGTCACTACTGTGAAAATAATAGAAGAGCTTGCAAAAGATAAATACATGGAATTTGGTATTGAAAATTACAAAATACTTCACTTAATGAAAGGAAAATCCAGACAAGTAGAAACAACAAAAATATTCAACAATAAAACCCTTGAAAACATGAAACCACAAGAAACATACAAACACCTCGACTTTGAAAAATATTCTAGCATAAATCTCAAAAACATCAAAAATGGCTCAAAGAGATATAACCATAGGCAAACTGGTATATTCAAATCAAAACAAAATTCCAAAAATCATCATCAAGGCAACAAATACATACACAGTTCCAGTCTTAACATACTCATTTGGCATAGCTAAATAGTCAGAAAAGGACCTGGAAGATCTAAACAGGATTAAAATAAGAGACGATTGTAAATTACATACAAAATAATGCATTGAAAGAATTACAATTAGCCGAAAAGATGGAGGAAGAGGACTCACTGACATCACATTTACCAACAAATCAGAACACATGTCAATAATAGATGTTATAATGAACCACAATAATTTAATATTGAAGAAAGTGAAAAAAATTAAAAATATAGTAGTAACTCCTCTTGCAACAGAACTGAAATAAATTTGGGAACAAAGCGTAATAGCAATAATACTGATCATAATATCAGTCACAACCATAAAAGCTAAAACAATGATATGATTCCTGAAGAAATTAGATCTCCCAATACATATTCACACTAAAATGCAGAATGCCATAATTCCTAAAACCGCTGTAATTGTTAGTAAGGTTCTATAATAAAAGATCGTGTGACTTGGTATATATCCATCACAAGATCTGAATAACTACTATGGTGAGAAACCTCAAAATAATAATAATAAGAGTCAGAAACAGTACAATACATATTAATACATTAAAACAATATTAGCAGTAAATAACAACTAGCAAACATGTGAAGATAATAAAATTTAAAAAAAAATTAAATAATACAAAAAATTTGGATAACTTAAACTCATATTATTTACGTTTCAAAATACAGAAAATTCAGGTTTCTTGAAATAAAAATTATTTAACTGCCCATAATTATGAGTCTGACTCATATAAATTCACATTCTGAAATATCTGTACAAATTAGATCGTTTCAGTTAAGTTATGATTAAGTATGATTATGATTATAGTATAAACTATATTTGTTTAAAGTAATAAAGATGCTTTTACGTCAATAGATTATGTAACATCTTCATTATGTACCTCATATTACCAATATTACAAAAAATTAATTAAAAGAAAAAAAAAAATAATTTTTTTGTTTTTCAAACTGTTTTTAATGTGAAGTCTTTTTATATGCTAAATTGACCTCTGTTACCTTCTAGTGAAAATGTAAAAATAAATTTGTTAATTGGTATTATTATAACACTCAACGTTTTCAATACATATATTAATTAAATAAATTTTAAATTAACACGAGAATAAATACATTTATATATTTATTAAAATTAATATGAAATATTTCGGAGCTCAATAAAATATTACTTTTGTAAATAATTTAGAAATCAGGGTGCACTTGTAAATTTACTTGTACCAGTACCAGTACGTTTATTATAGCATACTGCAAGAATATGATCGATAGTTGTAGGCGAGTGGCTATATAATAATGTTATGAAATATGCATATTCATTTAGATGTTTCCATTGCTTAGAAGCAAAATTTATATTTTTCATGTTAAATGATAAACTTTTTTCGTTAATTAAATTGTTTAGCCGCCGTTTGCCTACGGATATGCAATAGCAAGGATCATTTTTGTGCAGTCTGATCTTTATAATTTATGTTATATTTTTTATCGGCTCAGAGAATGTGAAGGTTAGAAATCAAAGTAACTTTTTTATTATGCAAAAAATAAACATTTAATACATGAAAATTTAACACTTAATAGTTGAATCATTTGAAAAGAATTACTTGAATAATAGATAAAACAGTAAGGAATGTTTCAATCACTAAAATAGTCCAATTTTGATACGCCCACATCTCCACAGAGTTATTAAAACTTAGCAACTTCCATAATGGTTGGTTATAAGTCAAACCGTTCATTGTTATCATTTGAAATCTATTTGGAACTTGAATCTACTTAA
Organism: Lycorma delicatula; assembly: GCF_047948215.1. Lineage (NCBI taxonomy): Eukaryota > Metazoa > Arthropoda > Insecta > Hemiptera > Fulgoridae > Lycorma > Lycorma delicatula. The sequence continues at coordinate 174,719,411 of NC_134455.1, read as the reverse complement.
TCAATTTAAGCTGTCAAAAGTTAAGATATCTTGAATGAAATTTTTATTTCTAACTCAAAAATATCTTAAACTTTTTGGCTAAAAAGGTTTGAAATTTAATTATTTTAATATTTTTCTTGAAAATATACCTTTTTATGATACTTCTTGGTAATAGATTTTAATTAATCTATTTTATTAAAAAAAAGCAGGATTATGGTTGAAAAAACAGTTAAAAAGTGATGTAGCCTGGTGATTGTGTAAGCTAATACGTACGTACCCTCAAAATACCGGTTTAATATTTTTCTTCAATGCTGGCTAGTAAAACGAGATAGATAGAGGAACAAAAAATTTAAAATGAATGAAATGATCAGCATTATGAAATTGAAATATAATTGTAATATTAGAGAGATACATGTGTTTACATCATTCATTAGTCGTTACATGGGCTAAGTAATTTTGGATCCCTGAGATAAATCCTTGTAGTAGGATATAATCATACGAGATTATTGTAGGATATGATCTAGGTAAACAGAGAACATTTGAACCGAGACTCAGAGCATTTAAAAGCTTGTATTATTAATTTGGCTGCAATAAAAAAACTTATTTACCTATCAAATTAGTCTCAATAAATGTCATTGCATTCCATTATTAGATTACCTATACATTGAACGCTCCATTAAACATAGTCGTTACATCATTTTGAATAAATAATCCCTTTTCGAGATATATAATAATAATAATAATAATATAATAATAATTATTATTATTATTTATATATGTATATTTTATGCAAGAATTCCATTATTTAAATAAACTCAGATTAAAAACTTTACTGTTATATTACAAAAAGTAGTAAGTTAAACATTTCTAATATTAGAATGTTAACTCAAAAATATTATATAATACATTTTACCTAAACTTAGCTAATTTGTGATATACTAAGATATCATTAAATAAAAGGATGATGAGAAATAAAAATTTTAATTTATCGATTAAAAAATATTAATTGGAGAGATACTTCCTCGTCATTATTTTTATTATCAAATCGCTTGAAAAGAAAACTAAGCTTCAAGTGTTTATACTTTACAGTTCAACGAGAATTCTCCCCTACTTTTATTTAAAAATCACATTTTATTTTATTAATTTGTCGAACACACTTCTAGAACCCTTCAATCATTATATCGACTAACTTTTTATAAATTAATAAAAATATGCCTTATTTTTTCACTCAATTTTGAATAACTTACTTTTGCATATCCTGTTTCCGATAATACATTTACTATTATTGAATTTTAGCTGGAATGATATTAAAAAAATAATGCTACCAATTTCTAATAAAGCATGGCAATTAATGAACTAAATTTTTTTAAATTATCTCGGTTCATCTCTGTTTGATTTTTGTCTTCTTTATTCTTATAAAGAAAAGCAGACGTAAATGTTAAAGCAAAATCTCTTTCGGCTAACTCTGTATGCAATAAATTATCCTTCTACTGAAAAAAAATTTTCACAAAAATTTTACAGTACCAATTTGTATTGATACGTCAAACATTATTTTTTGGTTTTTGTGTTAACAAGTTTCTTCCAAATAATAATATTTTTACATTCACAAAGATATTCATTGCAAGTGCCCTGGAAAAACGATTTTATGTTATCATTAGTCTTATTTTTTCTAAATATAATTATATCTCTCCTAAATTAAACAGTCAATTTCAATTAGAGGGGGCAGATAATTATTAATATAGAGGATACTGAATTAATAAGACAAATTATAACTTCAAACACAAGTTAACTGTTCCCATAAAAGTACGGATAAGAGATATTGAATAAATATATTATTTTAGACTTTTTAAATAATTTTCAAAAATCGAATGAATTCTTTCAACTCACAATTTTTTCATCTTTTCGATTTCCACTTGAGTAAGCAGTTGCAAAAATAGCAGCACATCTTTCACCGTAAAATGGAGCTTCACCACGTTGGGTTGCGCTAGCGATGGGAACTGTGTAAATATTATTAATGTAGCCATCAGCCGCACAATTATCTCCATTCATTTTACCATTTCCAGCTGCAAAAACGTAAATTGCCCCTTTCCCACCACGACCCTGAAAAATTATTAAATAATAGCATCTGTAACATAAACTTCTACTCTGTGTGAAAAATCAAATGAGAAAAAATGCTATTATTCTTGTCATCAATAGCAATAATTTTACAGAAATTTGCAATACTAAAATCAGAAACTGGTGAAAAACTTTAATTTTGCTTTTTGAATTTTCAGGATACTCTTTTTCCATTGCAAAACTTATTTGATTTCATATTTTATAACAGTAATCTAAATCAATAAATATTTAATATAGTTTCAAAAGTGAAATATTAAAAATACATTTCGTCAGGTAAAATCTTGTTCAGTCGTTCTTGAAACATCTCGTTAATTGGTCTAAGCCTAAACGTATGTCGGTATTTCGGGGAAATAGATTCAATTAAAAATAATTGTAGACAACTCTTTACTGGACTAAATAAGATCTTGCAGCATGAACACAATATTGATATTGACTGAAAAAGAATGTTAATTACCGTATTTTAATTATCGAAATACTCATCTTACCTTCAATGCACCAATTTTAAGAGCTGTTCTTGCTATAATTCCAGGTGCTTCGACAGTTTCTCCATCATCGGGTGGACCCCAAGAATTGCTATAGATGTGTACTTTATCCAGTGCGTATATTAGTGCCGTGCCTTCCATAAGATCTGTTGTTGGACCGTCAAGTATTTTTATACCTTTGAATACAATAATATTTATATTTTACAAGTATAAATGATATTTTTATTTTAAATTTCTTTTTATATTTATTGTTAAGCCAGACTTTTTTCTTTGAAAATACTGAGGAATAGCAAAAAACGGTCTCCTACACCAACGAGATAATGCATGTAGACATTAACAGTTTCAAAAATATCAGTGCTTTAGATATCATTCTAACAAAAAACCATTTTAAAAACACCTCAACATCCAGATGACATGGCTCATGTTGAAACAGCAGTTATAATTAAAACCAATAACTAATCCGACTAAATTCCTAATTACAGAACAGATTGTTAGGAAATGACAAATGTTATCATAGAGGACTGAAGAGACCATAGTTGTTGGGGATTATAAATTAGACAACTACCGGGATAGAATCTTGTATTGATGTTGAAGTATTACGATCCAAAGCAGATCCAAAGTAAATTATTTATGTGTTGAACCTTGTTTCGATATGAACTCCGTCTGTGCTGCGTTAATTGCAGTAAAATAAAGCAAAAACGTAACTTTTTGGATTTTATTGTCTCTTACACAGTCAGAAAAACTACATCACTGACTCTACACAACAAAAACTAAAGATGGAAACAGTTTTTGTTCTCTAATAAATTACAGAAAGTTAGAGAAATAAATTAATGAAAATAATAAAATAATACCGGAAGCAGTATAAAATTAACTCTTATCTTCCCACCCTTTATAACTTGTTACATTTGTTCACATTCTATTTTTTTTTTAATAGCAGAGAAGAGGAGACTCCATAAAGGAAGGTGCAATTTCTTCCTATTCGCAGGAAAACGATGTTTCAGTAGAGATGGCAGGAAATTGAAGGAAACATTAATAAAATTAAGAATGGATATTGGAGCCTTAAAATTATGTTTTCAATTATCATTGTATGTCTTCTCTTTGAAAATAGGGTGGAAGATATAGAAACAATCTGTCAGAAGAAACTATTATTTGATTTCCATTAAATAAACTTTTTTTCAACCACATTGCAACAATCCAAACTTTATAGCCAAAATCGAACAATACCGGGAAATCCTATTACACCTGTCTTCTCTAATACTGTTTATTTCTAAAAAAAAAATAATAAAAAAATTATCAGACATAAATCTAAAACCTGTCGTTATCGTTTGATTATTTACGGGTAGAATACTTAGAGAATTAAAAGGAAAATATTAAAGCTTGCGATTTTCTACCTATTGTTCAAAATTTATACAGAACAGTTTTCAAATAATATTCAAACTTAATGAGGGATTCTTACCAAAACTTAAAACATCTTCAGCTACACAAAAAAAATTCTTAAAACATCAGTTTGGTTTTGTGGAACAAAATTCCACAGTAGAACAGGAGTCCAGTAGAGTTGATACAATTCAAAATGCTTTGGAAAATAAAAAACTACTGATAGTTGTCAGAAGTTTATAAGAAATCTATATAGATAAAGCTCAAACAATTTTTAAGGTTTGCCTAGTTGTGTTTCTTTTCAAAATTAAAAATAAATTACCATATCACTATTATTGATTTTTTATTAATTTCTTTCATTTATATCCTTCCAAATTAAGTTTTAAGAATATATTCATATTTTATAAATTAATTCTCATACATGTATATAGATAGATAGTATAAAACATAAATAAATACCTTTGTGGGTAAGGATAGTGCAGTATACTATATATATTTGCCTGACATTCCAAAAAATGTTGTACTGCTAGAGCAAATTTTGTTAATGATACAGTTATCTTGATAACAGAAGACGAGTTTCAAAAAATATACGAACTTTGAATAATATGTAAAACTGGTGCAGAAAGAGGTGGATTCTTGAAAATAAAACTACCTAGTGATAAATTGAAATTACCTTGAAAAGAGACTTCGGTAGAAGTCCAAGTGGAGAAAGCAGATGTGGAATAAGTATATACAATAGGTAAGGCAGTTTTATTGAATTCTTCGGCTAATTTCAAAACTATACTTAGAAAAACAAGGCGCTACTACAAAAATGTATAATTAAACATATTTTGTTAGATGGGGATTTAACTTTGGCGATTCGCGAAAAAAGTCTCAAAAGTGATAATAAATACAAATAAAAAAATACATTAGCCCACCGGGTGGTCCAGTGGTTAAATTGTCGCAAATCAGTTGTTTAACAGCTGATTTTCGAAGTCGAAAGTTTTGAGGTTAAACTTCTAGTAAAGGTTAGTTGTTTTTATGCGAATTTCAATACTAGTGAGTGGATAACGGTGTACTTTGATGGTTAGACTTCAAATAACCACATGTCTCAGGAGGGATCAGCCTAAGTCTACACGAGACTACACCTCATTTACATGACATATATATCATCCTCATCTGTCGGGAGGGGGGGTTGGTTATTGCTCATTAGTTGAACAGAATGCAACGTACATATTAGTAAAACTAAAAAAAAAGCGGATAAGCGGATCATAAAAAGTTTTAAGTCAAAATCATTTCGCAAACTGACAGACTGTGAATGAAATATCACAAATTGACCCTTGAGAGAAATGTAATAATGCCTTCAGTTACTGAAAACATAGTTTTTCAGTATGAAATGTTAAAGAAAAATTGAAGAAGACACCGAGTTGTTAGCTGTAAATTTTCTTGATAAAATTGAAGAAAATCGTTTACCCACAAAATCCAAAATTCTGATTTACATATCATTTCAGCTAAATCTTTATCAAACTTTTCTTTCATAAGCTATATATATATATATATATATATATATATATATAATGTTCATAATATTATAACAGTTTTTTTCAAGTCAAGAAGTATAGTGTTACTAATGAATGTTTTCTTCAGGCATTTAACAGTGATCTGATTTTCTTAAAGCTGTTATAAACGAATTATTAATGTTCCTTAGTTCAACAAAAATAAAAAAATACACATCTTCAGAATAAAAAAAAAACATCCGTTACAAATAGAACTTTAAGTTCCTTCAAACATAATTTTAAAAAAATGTATAAGAATTTGAAAGAAAACATTTTTGTTTACTTAAATATTACGTTCGTCTAATAAGTATATCTTAGTGCATTTCTAACAAAACCTCGGACAATAATTTTTTTCTTACTTCTGTTTTTATTATTTCCTAATTATAACAATATGTAAGCACACACAGGTTCTGTAAGCACAATCAATCTGTAAGCACAGCTAAGATAGGTTTCTTTTACAACAATCCTATATTGCACCTACCTCTTATAAAAAAATTAATTTATAGATCCTGTATGGCTAAATCCAGCCACTGTAGAACCATCAACAGCCAAATTTATTGACATTGCTATATTTTTTTCAGCAGTTTTAAAAATAGAATCTCCTGGAATATTCTTTATGACAGAAATAATGGTGTTTTATGTTTTGTTATTTACACTTAATAGTCTTTTACTGTACGGCTAGTACGATGCCTGTTATCCGAACAAAAAACATTCAGTTTAGTTTTCACGCGCAGAAGCAAATTGCTTTCATGTAAATACAATTTATTATTTTGTATTCCTAGATGGAATTATGAATTACTTTTAAATATTCTCTGATTTTACTGTTTATACTTTATAAATGATTTAGTATTTTGCCAAAATACAATTCTTATGATGTATCTTTAAATGTAATAAAATGCCTAAAATGTTTAAAAATGTAAAAATGTTTAAAATGTAATAAAATGCCTATTCCCAACAATTATTATAATTACGTTAACAGAAAAGCGCTAAATAATGAATTAAGTAACATTATAACTGTCATATATAATTGTAGTTTATAATTTATTGTGATTTTGGTCATCATAAAACTAAACTCGGACAAGCTAAGTTTATAACTCAGGAAAAGTCACCTTTCTTAGAATCATATCAAGAAAAAATATTATTATACTGTATGCTACGCGCTCATAGTTTTCAAATAGAGCCTGGCCAATGTAAAAATAAACAATTACCTAAAAGTGCGACATTTTTTATTGATATTGAATTCTTGAGTATAATCCAATAAAGTAGTCGTCCTGTATTTGTATTTGTGCAAATTCTGTTTCTTTTTATTAGAGTTTTGATTGGGAAAAGGTGAGCACGTTTTTGATCGGTTGTACATTTTTAGTGTTTTATAATTTATTATGAGTTAAAATAAATAAACAATTAAAAACAAAAAAGTAAAACTGCAGGCCAAGAAATAATAAATAGCGAATATGAGTTTATGAAACAAGAAAGTGTAAGGTTTCTAAAGTCGGAAAAGGAAGATAAAAATATTAAAAGATGTGATTCACTTTAAAAGTTGTGAAGAAATAATAGCAGCTGTGTAATGTGGGGTTTCGCGGACCCATTTCGAAAGAGTGAGAAAAAAGAAAAAACGGTTGCTAGAAAAATTAGCCGAAAATCCGTGGAGAATTCTTTCTCTACTCAATAAAACAAAAAACCCGAGAAAAGCCTGCAACGAGATTAGATGACTTTAACATCTATGTGGTGAGACGGACTATAAACCAATGTCACGAAATTCATAAATAGCTGCCGACGGTGAAAAAGAATGTAGCTCTTGAAGATTGAGTTTTTTATTCAAGAAAAAAGACGAGCTTGAGAAATGTAATAAAAGAACTGAGCTTTACGTGGAGAAAACCCTAAAATGACAGGGAGGTTCCCACTGAGAGACGTGACAAAGTTACGTCTCTGCTCTTTGAGCAGTCAAAGTATATGACTGCTGTAAAAATATTTAGAGCCGAAACTAGACCGATTATATATCTTGACGAGGCATACATATTATCTTCTCACATTACAAACAAATCGTAGTGCAGTAATTTTGATGACGGGCTGAAAGTTCCTATTTCAAAAAGCAGAAAACTTGTTATAGTGCATGTCGGAGGAGAAATGAATTTTATACTAAAGCCTTACTAACTTGGCAAGCAAGTTTAAAAAGTGGCGATTACAGATGTCAAATGAAAGTGGAAAATTACCTGAAATGGACAAAAGAGATATTAATTCCTAACCTTCCCGATTATTCTGAGGTAATTTTCGACAATGCCGATTTAGAAAAATCACCAGTTTTCAATTCAAGAAAAGAAAATATGAAAAAGGGTTTGCAGAAGAATTCTGTTCCTCTTTCTTCCTCGATGCTGAAACCACAGTTGTAATTGGTAAAAACAAACAGGTAAAAGTTTATTGTCTATGTGCTGATGAATTTCTACATAAAAAAGGGCATTTTATACCATTTTATGTGTAGGCCTATTATTGTACAATTCCCAGCTTCACGTAAACGCTTTTCTGCTGAAAATGATGGGATATTAATTAAAAACTTTTCAGTGAACTATATAAATATGATTTCAATATAATTTATTATAATTAAAAATGTAATAGTGTTCAAAATATTAGCTATACATTGAGGTGATTAAAATCTCAAAAACTCGTGTTCTGTGACCCAGTATTAATACCACAGTACATCTTACGAAGGTCCATTCACTGTAAGAATGAAGCAAATGTTATGCTACAAGAATGGTAAATGATTCAAAGTATGGCTGTCACTGCTGCTCATCAAGCATCAAGACTGGTTGCGCCACATTTATCTACCTACTCATTTACATTTGACTTATTCAACTTATTAGTTTTTGGTTGGTATAACTTTTGATGGAGTATCGCTGAGGATTAAACTACCCGCCAGTTTGACAATAGTGGAATACATTCATATTATTACTACTTTGTGGTAAAACAAAATGGAATAAATAATAAGAAAGATTAAAGATGTATTTATTTTACCTGTTGCATTAATTTACAAGAAATAATATTCATAAAATTTAATAATATTATTTATATAATATTTACGGTATTACCTCCTACTTTGGCGCCAAACGATATTCCAACTCCACATATAAAGTTGTTAGCTATCATGGCTATTTCTCCAGCACATCTTGTGCCGTGTGAATTACAAGTATCGTTGTCATATCGAGGCATTGGATCATTATCACCTTCCACAAGATCTGTACTTATACTAGGATCCTGTAACATATCAGTGATAAGTCATGGTGAAATAGGCTCTGATATTAATTAAATTAATTAATACAGTATAAAAATTGAGTTTTCTTGACAATAAGGAGTTGGTGGTGCTTTTTTGGAAGAGTTAAGCTTTAGTCAAGCTTAAGTTAAGTTTCAGAAGAGTAAGTCCTTTTGTTTCTATATATTCCATTTCTTCACCATCATTAAAATTTGAGTTTTTTTAATCTTATTTTCATTTCCATAATTAACGGAATATGATCACTTCCTCTGTCGGCTCCTGGAGCCCATTTGCCTTCTTAACTGTATTCATGTGTCTACTTCCAACTAAAAAAATATCTATCTGAAAGTGATATCCATCTGTTGGCCATGTATTCAACCAGCCTGCTGAATTTCTCATTAATTTCGTGTTCTCAATCCAAACTTGCCCACTGTCTTTCCATCTTTGCATTCTCCCACCATTGTGTTCCAGTCCCCATAATTATTTAATGGCAACCTGTTCATTTTTTAATAACTCCCCGATGTTAATGTACATCTTTTTAATATATTCATCATTATACTCCGACATTGACATATGTGTACCTGAACTATTGCTAGATCTTTTTTCAGTATTCCAATTCTTAAACCCATTACTCTATCTTCCAGATAAGTTACTTTTTCTACTCTTCTTGCTACACTATTTTTTACAGTTACTCCTCTTTTTTTCCTCTTCTCTCCCATGTAATCTGGCTTATTCCTACTATATTAATTTTATTTTATCAAGGGTAAATAACTTTTAAATAAGATGGATGAAGCAATTACTAAATTAAACTCCATATTAACAAAAGAAAATAATCAAATACGTTATTAGATTTTCGCAAAATTATTTAAAAAAAAACAGCTATTTCAATACACAATGCCTCCCTAAGGGGTAACAAACAGAATATATGTATTTTTTTGTGATTTTTAAAATAATTTTGTGAAAATCAAATAACATATTTGTTTATTTTCTTTTGTGAATACATTTTTTTAAATAAAAAATGTGCTATCTTTTACCTGTATAACACAGGCACAAAACGTCTGACGTATATTTGTTTTAGTGTGCGTTCAACACACTAAACATGATTTAAGTGGCATTAGTAAAGATTGGTTAGTAAATTGCTCTTATTACTTTCTTGACCTTCTTCCTTTCACCTAAATTATTATTTGTAATATTAAAAAGTATTTATTTTTCTTTTACATTTACCTACAATTTATTCTATTACATAGTAATGTTATTTTTTCAGGCTCTTATAGTAGAAATATTCAATTTTTTCATTATTATTTTCTATCTTAAATTTATAAAATGAGAAATTTAAGATAGAAAATAATAAAAGTTGTATAGTATTTTTTTTTTTTAGTTACAACCTCAAGCAGTCTTTCTTTTTCAAGAGATGATAATCCATAACTTTCTAAAAATTCTCTATCAAACATCTTTCTAAAATAACTAATAATTTAGGTTAATAACTTAGGTTATTAATAAATATTACCATCTTTCTAAACTTTTATAAATTATCATATTATATTAATAATTTATCTCTTCACGTATTCTTATGAATGAATTTTGAGTGGTTGCTTAAATTCAAGCCTTAGTTTTTATTTATTTTTATAATTTTCCTTTCTGTTCTCTCTTTTTTTTAATTTTTGGTATGTTTTCTCTAATTTTTCATATTATCTAGGTCTTGTTCCATATTAATTTGCAAATAGCTGATGTGGTTTTCATTATATAAGTCATCTCTCTTTATGTTGGTGTATTTTACTACTAACCCATGACAAGTAGAAGTTAAGTTAAAAATAATCTAATCCACTGTTATAAGTAATAATAAAAAATATATTTAAGTAGAGAATTGACTTATAAACCTAGAAATCAATGCTAGAAGTTATTCAAACTTTTTCTGAAGAGAGCTTTTGTACACACCTTATCCAAGAATCACTGAAAACAGGATGTTCCCGTTATTAGAAGAAGTTATTTAATGGCAACATTTATAAAATAAAACTTTTGTCAAATAATACTACTGATACATTTTTACTAGTTATTGGAATAGTATTGTTATAAGTTTGCAAAATTTATGAAGTTGTAATTTTCAATCCACCTAACTAATCCGGTTGTAAATGGATTGCATTGAACTACATAAGTAGTCTGTAAATAAATTACATGTTTGAACAGAGCAACTCCATATATTACGTTTTATATAAACATTAAAAGCTAAGCATGAATTTAATTACATATTGCACTATAAATAAGCGCATCAGACATAAAAGACATTTGGGTACTTCTCTTTGCGAAGAATTACTAGCTATAAAAGAAATACCACCCGATCTGACTCCTATTTGCACATTGAAAAAATATATTTGTTTATAACTCTCATCTTTTTTGTTTATTCCACTTGTTAAATTGCACTGGGAACATAAAAAAAATTATTTTTTCCTGTCTCTTGGAAAGCGTTTCCAAGAGACATTTGTAATTTTAAACATTATAATACTTTAAATGTTTACTTAAAATTGTGTAATATTCAATATTCAAACATTTGACTCACCTAGAAAGTAAGAAATGACGATTTTCTGCTATATTTCTCCTGTGGAGCATCTCTTTTGATAGTCCAACAATAATCAGCCAGCATGTTAAGATTCCATTTGCCTTGATCCCTTTTTTCCATAGCTGAAATCTCCTGATGAAAGTATTCCCTGTGCTCATTGCTCACAGCGTCAAGATTTTCTGGGAGAAAATCTAGATGCAAGTACAGGAAGTGTACTTTTAAGGACATATTACAACCCAAATTTTTATAAGGTTTTATAAGATCATTGACAATATCACGGTAATTTTCTTCTTTTCAATTTCCCAAAAAATTCTGAGTAACATTTCTGAATGCTTGCCAACCTGCTTTCTCCAGTGGATTCAATAGTTCCTAAAACTTTCATTATGCATTAGTGATCGTATTTGTGGACCAACAAATATACCTTCTTTAGTTTTTGCATCACTAATTTTAGGAAACTTCTGTTTTAAATACATGAGACCAGGAGTACTGACCATGGCCTTGACAAAATTCTTCATTAATCCTAGTTTGATATGTAATGGAGGAAGATACACAATTTTAGAATTACACAATGGGCCATGTTTCACATTTTTCTGTTCAGGAATGAGCGATTTGGGTTTAAGCCATTCTTTTCTAATGAAATGGTTTTTTCTGTTCCTACTATCTCATTCACACAAAAACCAACAGTACTTTGTGTAACCAAGCTGCAGATCAAGAATAAGTGGAATGACCTTCAAATCACCACAAATATTTCATTCATACACTGCATATTAAAGCTTTTCCAATATAAATTTAAAGTTTTCATATGTTTCTTTCATATTAGCAGAGTGAGCCACAGGTAGTGAAGGAAATTTATTGCCATTATGCAGAAACACAGCTTTTAAACTAAATTTAGAGGAATCAATGAACAAACGCCATTCTGTTGGGTTATGTTCTCCATATGAGAAGAAATATCATTACATTTCTAAGTAATTTTCTTCAGAAAAAATGGTCTTTAAATTCAGAATGACGATTATGATATGTACATATCTTTGTATTCTTTTGAAGAAGATTCCATCCTTTTAGCTGGAAGCAAGCATTTCAGATAACTTTAAATCTGGTATGAGATAATTTAAATTTTCTTGAGTCAGTAAATGAGGCTCAGATGAACTGCTTTGTTTAAAAGTTGTATCACCAGAATCCTTCCATCAGACTCTGAGAGCTCTCTTCATACTGTCACATGTTCTGGACGCTTTGGTATGGGGAACTCTTCACAGTGTGGAACTGGCCTCATTGCAGGGTGCAAGTTAGGGTACACCACTATGATTTTATTTTGACATAATCCCATTAATGTTTGTTAAGCAGAAATAACAGTCAGAATAGTGATCTTTGGGTTCACTCCAAATCATACGGATAGCAAATGGCATGTGGCATGTGCCATTTTTTCATGTAGTGAAAAGCCTAGAACATGATAAAAAACAAATATGTGGGGCCCAGGCCCTTGTTTGGTTACTGACTTTACATCCAAAATAAAGTTCACAACACTTTTTTGCTAATGGAGTGAGGTTTCGCTTTTGGGACTTGAGCGTCACTTCACCATATACATAACAAAAATTGTTAGAATGATTTATTCAAACTCTAGGAATTTTGTAACTAATGACTAATTAAAAGAAATAAGTCGTAAATATGTAATACACAATAATACAGACACTGAAAGCACTCACAATGACATATTTATTGGTTCACTACTACCTCACAACTGACATCGTTTGATGAATCTTTGCTACACTAGATCACATTTGTAAATGTCTAAACAATCTGAACCTTCACAACAAAAGCAATGCTTCCCTTTGAGTTAGCTCATTTGGTTCCATCATATTTACAATATTCAAGGAGTTTTTACTTGACAATGGATGAAAAAACGTTTTAAATTTAAAAAAGTTAAAATAACAAAAAAAGTGAGGGGTGATGGAGAAATTCTGAATACATATTTGAAAATATGATAAAAAACTGCATAAGCATACCTATTGGTACTTGTGGGACAATAATCATGTTGACCAGTGTTATTAGTTTTTATGAAGAGAAAATCCTTCAGTTGGAAAATATTTAGTCTTATTCCATGTAATAATTATTCCCATGTAATTATTCTAGACAGACTTTTTCCTTTGTTTCAAAATTCAGTAAAATCCTTCTATACTTACATAATTATCTCTTAAATCAGGATGCGTCCACTCTAAACCATCATCAAGAATTGATATTTTAATACCTTCACCCGTAATACCTTTTGCATAACATGGAACAACATTCAAGTCTAAAACTGGAACATCTCTATCAGTTCTGTAATCTTGCTGAAAGAAAAGAACGTATAATTATATTCTAATTTAAAATTTTAAATGTAACTTTAATTATAACAATGGGTAATAATAGTTTTATATGGTTTCGGTACCATTGTAATTTGAAATACGAGTATATCCTTATTTTAAACAAATAATATTCTTTGACCTTTTATAATTTATATATTTAAAGATATTTTGAAAAGGAAAAATGGTAAATATGTAAGAAGGTATATGAGAATATGGTTGCCCAGAAAGTTTTTTTGTCGGATTTTCACTCAATTCGAAATATACAAAGTATATCATATATTTACTTAAACATGCGTTTTTCATTAAATTTTTAAAATATTTAATCGAATTTGTATTCAAAGTATGTATCATTCTTGGGAATGATTAAAGAAAATTTTAAGAAGGTGAAAAATTTTCAAATCAATAAAATTTCCAATTTATTAGGAGCAATTAAGTAGTTAATTTTACTTGGATTAACTTTAATTAAGTTTATTTTTTATTCCTGATGTCATAGTATGAATCTTATCAACTTGAATCTTCTCAAGTGATTAAAACCTTTGGAAATTGTGTATGGCCTCTTACCTTAATAACCTTAAAGATAAAACAAATATTTGAAAATGAATTAATTTTAATTAATTCATTTTAATTTATGGATTAATTTGTGAAGTGTAGTTATGTTGGCTAGGACAAACTAATAACCAACCGGAATGGTCTAGTGGTGAACGCAAATCACCTAATCAGCTGATTTTGAAGTCGAGAATTCAGTGTTCAAATACTAGTAAAGGCAGTTACTTTTACACGGATTTGAATGCTGGATCGTGGTTACCGGTGTTCTTTGGTGGTTCGGTTTTAATTAACCACACATCTCAGAAGTGGTTAACCTCAGACTGTACAAGACTCCACTTCATTTACACTCATATATATCACTCTAATTCATCCTTTGAAGTAATGTCTGACGGTGCTTCCGGAGGCTAAACAGAAAAAGAAAAAAAGGACAAACTAACAGGTGTTTTTCTATGCTCCGCACTACTGCAGTTTTACCGTGGTTTTTTTACTATTATTTAGTTGTTTCTTTCGTTTTGAGTTCGTTGTTTTATTTTATGTTTCTATTATTTGCTTATTTGTTTCGTTGTTTTATTTTCTGTAAAATAAATATAAAATATTTATTTTTCGGTTTTGGGTCTAGAGTAACTAAGGCCTATTTACCTAGTTACATAGCTGTATTCACATTCGAGATGAAGGAGTTCTTAAGTTGAAGTTCATGTTTGATTTATTACTTTCGATTAATTTTAATTAATTTCTCTTGAATTTATTTTTCGTTCACTTAATTAATTTCTTTTGGATTAATTAATTTTTATTTAATATTGTTATTGGTCTTATGGCTGATCCACATCAGTCAGAGGGAGTGCCTCAACCAGAAGAAGAGGTTTTCTCTCCTGTGGTGGGGGGACGATCCACTAGGAAGGAATCTTCTAGGGTTCAGGTGGAAGATGTCCTATCGGACAGTAATGGCAATGATAGCTTGGCAGAAGCGATGATGAAAGAACTTCGGCGCGCGGGTCGATTGTTGTCATAGCGCAAAGGGAGAAGATGACTCGGAGACAGCAGAGGCCTGTCGGTCTGATTACGTCGACGAGCAGGGATGTTGAGGTAGACTTTCCGGCTTTTCCGGTCCGGTCGGACGACGTCACGGTTGGCGGGAAGCCATCCATGACCCCCTTTAAAACCTTCGAAATCATGAAGGTCCTTTGAAACCTTCGTGGAAGCAAAGGCTTCGTGGATCCCCACCAGCTGGTGAGGGGAAGAAAAAGTAAAAAATAAGTTCCTGGAGTTCCTTATACTCGCCGGAGACAGTTTCTGATCTAGAAATGTTTGCATCTCTTGGACGTCTCACATCCAAGAGAAGGGAAAGGAGAAGGGGTGCCAGAAGGAGGAAAGCATATAAGTCGCATGAAAATGATTCTTCAATTACGGAAGAAATGTTTTGTACATAACATGACTTTTGCTGCATAAAGTTAGGGAGTTGAGCTCACTGGTCTCACTACATACGATTACTAAAGTTGATATCAAAGAGTGCTCCGAGTGTATGAACAGTCATGTTCGTATGTTGGAGGAGTTCGCAGATATTTTGGATGAAATACCTGTGAAGATTCAGGAGAGGTCATCTACTCGGCTGAGCACAGCGGATGAGGCTACACAGATATATTTTATCATCATTGATAAGGCGTTGTAGACTCCGAATGGGGGTCTACAACGGCTGTAACGTGGTCGTCGATTGACGAGCTCCAGCGAGCGATTGATTGCGGAGTTGCGGAGGCAGACATTGAGCGTTTAGTTCTTAGAGGCTGGCTTCAGGAAGTCTTTCTATCTTCAACTCTAGTAGAGGACACCGCTGAGTTGCCAGAGGATGTTGGGTCCGCTTGGATTGACATAGCGTTGGGAGTCGAACATCCGCAACATTCACCGGTGTTCCGTAAGGCTTCCTAGATTCAGGATATGGCCCGAACGGGAAAATTGGAGGCGGGCCAGGTCCTTGTGGAGCTGGTCGGTCTCTGTGGCGCGAGTCCTAGCATCTCGGCCTTTCATCCGGAGGTCCCGGGTTCGAATCCCGGTCAGGCATGGCATTTTTACACACGCTACAAATCATTCACCTCATCCTCTGAAGCAATACCTAAAGGTGGTCCCGGAGGTTAAAAAAAATAAATGCAATGATCTATCCGGAAGGGAAACTGGATGTAAAATTTATGTAAGCCGGACTGACTATGCTTTAGTGGTTGAGTCTTGCGAAAGGACTCTATGCAGGAGCCTCAATGTCTGACATGCAAATTTCATGGACATGCGTCTGGAGGCAGTGAATGTAAGGCAACTTCGCCCACGTCGTGAATGCGCTGGAAATTTCTCGACGAAGCTGCGGTATCTGTAGAGGGCAGCCCCATCTGAGAGGGATGGAAGGCTCCCGCGTCTCATTACCAATGATCGGATGGGGACACCCTTGCAGAGCCATTAGGGGGGAATGCAAGACCGCAGTCCCGGTGGGGATCCCTCCGGGGCTTTTCGATTAGAAGCAGGGCGTCAAGACCGATGTCCCGGCGGGGGATTCCCTTTGGGTTCCCCCGCAAGAGGTATGGCATGTAACACAAGACCGAGTCCCGGCTATCTGAGTGGGGCATAGCCCCCTAACGAGGAAGTTTGAGGCGAAGGCACCGCTCGGAGTTGAGTTTATGCATAATTGGGATTTGGCTCCGGGAGGCGGGGAGATTACAGACGAAAATAAAAGGACAAACTAATAGGATGATTGAAATATGAATAAAGGAGAAGTTTGCTTATTATAAGTATAGAATACTTATCCAGAGAGTTCAATCTGTCTGGAAAATGGTTAAGAAATTACTGATAGAATAAAATTTTAAAAATTGTCCATAATAAACAGCAATTAAATAATAGGGAATTTTACTTTAAAAATTTATTTTACTTTTGTATAACGAAGGGAAATCAACATGTACATTTATATATTTAAAATTTAATAAAAATTCCATGTACATTATTCTGTTATCTTTTCTTAAATTTTTAATTCCTTGAAATAAATCCTATCTTATTAAAATCTATATAAAGGACTAAGACTTAATGCATTTATTTATTGTGGGAAATATTAATTCTTGATTTCAGTTTTTAACTTTTTAATAAATGAACATTGTTAACAGAAGATTTTATTATCAATAAATTGTTCTGTCTTATTATTTTATATATTGTGCTTTTCCTACGTTTCGCTCTAAATACATAGTTTTTATATTAAAAAATATATTAATAAGAATATGCAACTGGCTGTTAAATTTATTTTGTTAATAAATTATGCTACTTATTATTAATATTATTTATATTTATTATAATGGGGTTTATATTTATATAATCAATATAAAAAAGCATATTAAATACTGCATAAGCAATATTAAAAAAATAATAATAGTTGTTATTAAATGTTATTATTACTATTATATTACTTATTATTATTACTTGATTATAGAAGTATTACAATCTCCTTCAGGTGAACCATGCGGATATATCTGATTTAATTGAGTGTTTGATCATTTCCTTTTACATATATATTTTACTTAGAACACCGTTTATGTATAAAAGCAATTTGAACTTACACATAGATTTCGCTGCAGATAAAACAAATTACTACTTTGTATGTGAATTTTAAAGTAGGGTTAAACAGTAAATTCAGTAGTTTGGATTATTATTGGGATGAGAAATTTTAAGTATTAAGACATTAAGAGCTTACCAGGTACCATTGTTTGCTCCAGAGCGTGTCATTGAAGAAAAAAGTGTAACGGCTCCAAAACCAAGAAAAAATTCCACGTTTTTGTCTCTCTAATACTTCTTCATGATCACGTTGCCTTTCTTCTCTTAATCTCTGATATTGTCGTTCTTTTTCTTTCTTTATCAATAAAGTATCACCTCTTTTAACTCTTGTTCTTGCATATTGTGGTTCCGCCCACACCACCTTTTAATAAAATAATTTAAATTAGATGTTTGTAGATTGTAATTAAATTACGTTTTTCTTCAATTCATGAAAAATTAATTTTATGCTTAATGCTATAATTAAGAAAATTATATATTAATAATGAAATTAACAAAATGTTAAAAGTAGCTTTATGATTTTATTAGTTAATCTAAAGTCTAACCCACTTAATTTAATTATCGTTTTTGACACTAAGTTTTAAAAGCATTTTCGCTTGTCACACAAATATAATCATTTGTTATATATTAATAATAAGTGTTCGAATAAATTAAAATAATCTTTTGATTGCATATTCGGTGTAATTCAACCAAAATTTCACTCTTACTCTCTTCCACAATTTAGATAATAATCTAAAAATCAGATTTACAATAATCGTTTAAGATGACCAGTAATGACTACATTAATTAAAATTTTAACTCGCAATTAGACAAACTCATACATGTGTATTGATATTGTATTCCGGCATTGATCACTAAGCTGAAGATGATGACATCGTGCAGTGATAATCCTTTAATTACTCTTCAAAATATTTTATATTAACATAATACTGACATGTTAATATCAGTATATCGATGTTTTAATAAAAAGGATAGTTGTAGTGACAATGAGCCCATTAAACGCTGTTGGATCGAATCTAGAATACCGCTTGGGGTGTTGATTTACGGAACCCCGCCTTAAAAATAATTCTGTTTTATAAGAACTGAGATTAGAAGATGCTGTTGTGAAAGAGTGGAATCTTTAAGTATATAGTTTGGCAAAAGATATTTTGGAATGGTTAAGTGGAATAGCCTGAACCTAAACTTAAAGCTTTAGTAATTTTCTCACAACTCAATTATTGAGAAGCTTTCTAAATTTAGTCATTCGCCCAACAATAAATTGATAGTAAGCTAGTTAAGCTAAATATGATGTTATTATTTTGCGCCGTTAATGACTTTATGCTTTACAGATTTTATAATTACAAATTCTACAGATTAAAAAATGATTTCAAAAAGATCGAAAAGCATAATGTTGGGATTAATTTTGCGCGGGATTATTGCGTGTAACTATTTATTATTAGTCATGAAGTGGTTGTGTTAAATTTTTTTGAATATTTTGTCAACAAATTATTTTTTAAAACCACTTGTTAAACCATCGTTTTATACTGAACAACGTTTAATTATGCACGGCTATGCTCCAAAACAGGCCGTGTAGTCCTGTTTTGGAGGAAAAGGAACAACTTTTCGTGAAACAAGTAGATAAAATTGGTAACAGACTTATTGACCTAAATGAAGCCACATATACCAGTTTTCCGGATTTTGGGAAGACTATTTGCAAAACTTTCCACTCCATTGGGAAGTGTCTTGTCTGTAGAATTCCGTTAAATAGGTATGTTATATACATACACGATGTCTTTGGAAGGCAGCATAAATAGAATTTTATTTATAATTAAATCAAAACCTGTGTTATTCTGTGAGATTCTTTTTCCCTTCCTGATTACTTATACATCAGGTATAGAGAAAGGCTTATAGGAAACCCCATACGGATCGGCTATCTAAGAAACCAATGATTTCTTCTTCGTAAGGACACCGCTTAAGTTAGTGGCAAATATTTCTCCCAAGTCCTTGTCACTCTTAGCCCAAGACGTTTTATCAGACGTTTTCAAAGGATGATGTGAAGATGGAGGTTACGGAAGCTGCTCATGGTCCTATATAAAAAGTAATTGTTTCAATGTAAAAGCGATAGGCTTTCAAAATAACACCTAAATGTCTCATTTTCAGCTTTACAATAACCGTTTCAACCTAGAGCTGTCCTGTTTAGAGATAAACAGGACAGCTCGGCTCTCCTGTAACATTGCCAACTTTCTACTAAGCCTCTTTTTCATAGCAATAAAATCTATAACTTCCTCGGGTTGTCTGAATTAATACGACTCTCATACTTAACCTACGATGTCAATCTCCAAGCAGCTTCCTTAGGATTGAGGTCAAGCATTGCGTCGCTTTATTGATATCATCGGCAAACCTCAATCGAGCAGGCAATACTGATTCATCCTTAATACAGCTGTAATACGATCCCACTCTATCCTACTGTTGGAAAATTCTGGTGACACCGCCTTCCTAATTACTAATGTACTGACAGTCAGCAGAATAGCTGAGTGGTCAGATATCGAATCAAAATTGTTACCAACTGCCCTAAGTACAACCTTGCTAAGTACAACCGCAAAATTCCCGGCGATACGAAAGAGTTTTAACAAGTCAGGGATCTTATTAGGATCTGATGGCCAGAAGTGAGGCTACAATCCGGATATAACATTCAGATGCATGCTAATAACGCAGTCTTTCAGAGCTCTTCGTCTGGGTGAAATTAGCCGAGATCCCCAGAGAAGATGCTTACCATTTCAAACGGCGCCTACAATAAAACCATAACCGTAGTACTTCCGTGTGCCTGCTATAGGGATGGTTAGTGCAGTAAATAACTTCGAACACAAAGGAAACTCCGATTAGTGAAATGCATTTCAGAAAGAAAGACAATGTCTAAAGATTCACTTACCAATAAAGCTTCTAGTTCTTCTTCCAACCAGTTAAACCAATAATGTTCCACGTTCAAACTCTCAGACGCTTAGCCATTATCAGAGTATGGTAATTACTTTCATAAGAATTCCTATTAGGTTTTCAACTTGTTGCACAAGTAACTCTATATTACATGTTAGTTTACGTATCTTCCTGTCAGAAATATTCTGGACATCGTGACCAGCAGCCATAGCGTAAGATTTGGTCATTTAGAGGAAGTCGTTCCTGGATCACCACTCATGTTTCTACCTAATGATGGTAGTAGCATTGCTCAAATTGATGGAGGTTCCCTACCTGTCTTGGTTTCCAATATTAGTTATTCTCCTAGTCGATGTAACGCTTTGCCTCTATTTTTTTTTCCATGCTCTCTTTGTAGATTCTACTTCATATACTACACCAGCTCTGACCGGTTTGGGCGCCTCAGTGACAACCCCACATTTGGCGATATATTTTAAATCACACCCCTCCTTGTTGTTATCTCTCGGCTCAAAATTTACAAAGAAAATTGATAATGACTTTTTTGAAATGCTGTGCTTCGTATTGATATTGCTACGGACTGCGTGACACTGACTATCAAGTTGTCTGTGATAAGCTCAAATGGAACAGAAAAATGTAGGTTTCTTATTACTATACAAAAGGCTCTTTCATCCTTCTTGGTGAAGGTATGGCCGTTCAGTTGGGCCTTTCCCTCACCAAGTCAATTATCTTTTTGTATGCTGAATCGTTTAAAACAATACGTAGTTGTTTATGGCTGAATACTTTAATCCTGTAGTCGCATTTACCGACTGCTGTTTCGATAAACTGAGAGTTTAAATGTGAAATTAAAATTTCAATATGCATTCCTAGTTACAATTTTTCCTTCGCAGAATTGCAAATTGAAGTAATTTTTAAATTCAATTTCTTTTTACAGTATTATTACATATATTACAACATTATTACACATTATTTATTGTAGTACATAATGTACTTATTTAATAATAGTATTATTTAATGTTTTAAACCTATAAACTATTTAGATCATCTAATAAATATTACCAGCTGATAATCAAAGTTTTAATATTATAAATACCCATTTAAAATCTAAGAGAAACTAATTAACATATGCGGTTATAGATATTTCTCAAAAGGAAAAACATATTCAAAATCTGATGGAATTAAATTGTTCGACTGTTAAATCGGTTGACATTATTTTCGAGAACAATTTTAAATTATTGTTTATAGCAAAATTCTTTAGAAATATATTGTCACGTGTTTCGTGCGGCTCGATCAGGATATTGAGAGGTTGTTGACAATTTAGAATGTTTATGTAATTAATGTTTATTGGCTTAAAATGTTCATAATTACAACCCGACAAATTAATAATAATAACAATGGTGATAAATACAATACTAATAATAATAATAATGTGACAATAATAATCAGGAAAATAGTAGTGGACGATAATAATATTACATGTCAGTAACAACAAATCAAACATACAAATACATAACAAAGTACATGACATAATACATAATTAAAACAGTAAGTATAACATAAAAACAGTGTAATCAATAAAGAATAACAATAAAGATATTACACATCAAATAGTGGTAAATGTCA
The DNA here is from genome assembly GCF_047948215.1 of Lycorma delicatula. Lineage (NCBI taxonomy): Eukaryota > Metazoa > Arthropoda > Insecta > Hemiptera > Fulgoridae > Lycorma > Lycorma delicatula. The sequence continues at coordinate 174,697,149 of NC_134455.1, read as the reverse complement.
TTAGTAAATAATAAATACAGATTACACACAAGATAGAGTTCAAAATAAATAATCGTTCGGAATTTATTCCACGTAGACAAAGTAGAAAACTAGACCCATTAATAAAAAAAACTCCTAGTCTTAACTCTTTTTAACCACTAGTCTTGTATTAACAAAAAATCTTATAGTGTTCCCTTGCAAATATCTTTTCTATCTACCGTAACAGTTTATGAATGAAATTATTGCGTTAATTCTTTCACTTATAAACTTTATAGGTTTACTGTAACTCACCGATAGTATTTATTTCTTGTATACTTAGATTTACTCGTGACGTCACCTTGCTTTTACCGAACTGGATTCAGGACTCTCCTCGCTGGACTGATGTCTTGCAGACTCACACCTGTGACTCTCCTCGTTGGACCAACGTTATAACGTGTCGCTGGACTGGTTCGCAGAACCCACCGAACCCACACAACACCACACAACTCGCAGCCTCTCCTCGCTGAACTCCTGCAGAACTGCTCTTGCGGACCGACGCCTAACGTCTCGCAGACTGGTTCTAATAGAACCTTATTTTTATTTTTTAGCTGGTCTTACTGGGCTATTTATACTGTTAGTCTCTTTACTTACTGGACCGGACCCAAAGCGAAGCGTGAGAACAGTTGACCGATGTTTTTGTTCCCATGAATTCCAAACCTTTTTTTTTTTTAACTCCCCTGGGCCGGACCGACTTGATGGTATTACGCCACCGAGGGGAGTGTCCGTTACTCTAATAGGCCCGCCCTCCCCACCTACCGGCTATATACCAGCATGCGGCATGGCAGGTCAGGCCTACCGGTTGGCTCTTTTGAGATTTTTAACTTAGTTAAGAAAACCTAACAGTCAACCCAAGGAGTTCTCAGCGGCTCAGCACACCTCAGCATGCTGGCTCTCACCGCTGAGGATGTCCACCCAAACTTCAATCTATAAACCCATATTCCTTTCATCTATAATTTTTTGTTTAAGGACTGACCTTATGAACTCTACAACCTTTCTCCAATTCTCTACCCTACTGAGCATATGATCTATTATCTCTCTCGGAGTCTTTCCGTCAATACCAGCATTGTATCTTAGCATTTGCCATTTTTGGCAATTCAGGAAAGTATACTCTACACGTCCTAAAAACCTCTCAAACCTGTGTCTAGCAATGAGATCAATAGGGGCACACCAGAAAGCACACAGAGGGCCTCATACGAGACCGTTCTGTAAGCGGATGCTATTCCAAGAAATACCCTCCTGTGTATATTTTTTAATCTGTCCTTGTTCCTGTTAATAGTCATAGCGGGCCACCATGCAGGAACCGCATACAAAATCGATGAGACTACGGTTGTCGCAAGTAGTCTCCTTTTCGATACCTTAGGAGCTCTGTGCTTTGACATAATAACGTTCAAGCTTTTAATCGTTTTCTCTGCGCTATGACAGACATTCAACACATGTTCACTGAAACGACAATTTCTTAGCAGAGTAACTCCCAAGTATCTCAATACCTGAACTTCAGTAATGTTATTACCCTCTATATATATATCCACTGATTCCACCACCCTTCTATCGGTAAATTTGATATATTTGCACTTATCCACCGCGATCTGTAGTCCTCTTGAATGCAGCCATCTACCGACTATTTCGAGTGCTGAATTTGCCTTATCCTTTACCTCATCAATTGTTTTGGTCTGAATGAGTACTGCCAAGTCGTCAGCGTAAGCCAAAAGCTGAACCCCTTAAGGGTATGTCTGCTGGAGGACTCCATCAAAGGCCAGGACCCATAACAGTGGACCGAGCACTGAGCTTTGTGGCACACTACCACACATGCTAAAAAGTACCTCTTCTTCTTGTGCACTGACTGCAAACCTTCGATATCTGAGATACTCCTCTACCTGTCTCCGCAAGTATGGACTAATTCCTTTCTCTACCAGTGTTGTATTTATATGTTTCCATGCGATGGATCCAAACGCATTCTTCACATCGGGAGAAACAAGTAGAGGAATACTTCTCGACCGCCTAGTGCCGCTTCTAGCTTCATCAGCCCAGTTCACTACTCTGTTGATAGCATGTACGGTGGATCTACCTCTCCAAAAACCATATTGATTTGCACTAATTCCAGCACCCTCCTCCACCTCCTGCACAATGCGGCCAGCCAGCATTTTTTCGACAACCTTCCCCATCGTGTTGAGAAGGCTCAAAGGTCTGAAGGTCGGTTGTCCCCCATTACCTGTGTTCTTGGGCAAGAAGACAGCCCTAGCCTCCTTCCAACACATGGGAAATGCTTGAGGTGGCTGGCCACCTTAAGCATTTCCCATGGCGCTTTTTTAATAAGGCTCTTGATGATTGCCGCTGGAATCTTGTCCGTTTCTGGACTTTTCTTAACGGCCAACATGCCCCCAGCACATTGCAGCTCACTTAAGGCAAATCGTCTACTGTCACACTCAGTAGGAATTCCAAACCTGGTCTCTTCTCACCGTACAACCGGTTTTCATTGTGTGTTCGCTTGCAGTGTAACAAAAGACGATTGTTAAACGGACCTACACTTTACAAAAAGGGTTCTCCTTTTTTTCCTCTCTAGATTCCTGCAAATATTATATTTTATATTACTTTCATAATAATCGGGAGGAATCCGTTACTCAAGTTCGCTATATCGGTCTTGTTACAATATGAATTTGTAAACTATCTAATTATAAAAGAGGAAAGGTAACATATTATTACCAAGAAATAAATATTCAGTCTTTTTTCTGCTTCTGTAGGTAATTCAACTGACTATATAATACAATAATTTCTGTTCTTCTTATTACGTAGAAATGAATTGCAAGTGCGCATCAGTTTATGGACCTAACTGCCTAACTGTAACCAGCTACTAAGGTGTAAAATTATAAGGAAGAGGTATATCTAGATGATTGATGACTATTTTTGGGACCAATATTATAGATACCCAGCTACAGCTATTGTTGTTGTTTAGATAAAGCTGCCTGCTAAGGTATGTCGTCTGTTTGTTTGGGATGACAGATAAATATACCTAAAATATACATGTTTTTTTTGTAAACACTACTTTATATAGCTTAATCTTTCTTTTGGCTGACGAGTGTTCTTATTTTTTTAGAGTCGGTGCTTTATTCTTTTATCATTTATTCTTATTACGCCTTTTACATCCTACATTCTAGTTTATTTACCTTTTTTACACATTGAAATCATTTTATTTTTTACAAACTGTAAGCTTTATAAAAGAAAACAAATTTACAAAAATTAATTAAATTACTTGTAAAATTATGCTTAAAAATTCCATTACTGGTTGATTCGATTAAATGTTATCTTTGCACAAAAAGTGTATGCTCTTCACTTAGGTATTTAAAAATGATATTACTTAAACAGTGGAATTATGATTTCGTAGAAAATTAGTTTGATACGTTTTACGGGTTACGAGTATAAATAAGCAAAAGTTTTAAGTAATTATTCTTTATTGAAATTTTAATTAAAAGCTTTAATTGAGTTTTTACTTAGTATTTAAATTAAAACAAGTTGCTATAAATTTGAAATGTTTCTATTCTCAAATAAAGTTCGGTTTTACGAAGATGTGTTAATTACTAATCTTTAGAGATAATACTTATTATTCATTAAGAGAAAAATTAGCAGAAGTTGCTTGAAAGAAGTGAGAGAAAAATTTAATAACGGATTTAATTTTCATACTTCCGTAAACAATAAGAACATTCCGGTACAATACTTTTTTCTAGTTTTTAATTAGAAAATGAAACTCTGCTTACTTTTATATGCTAAAAATATCTGATTTCATTTATAGGGAAATTTTAATATTAACGTTTAATTCTATTTATAACTTAACAAAATTTGGTTCCTAATGTATTTTAAATTACAAATACTTAATTAATTAATAGAAATAAATTAAGGTATTATTGTAACAGCTTAGTGTATAAATAGTGTAGCATTAGTATTAGCATTTGTAATATTAGTGTAACAACTTTTATATAAATAGTGTATTTATATAAAAGACAAACAATGAAAATTAATGAAGCGTTACTACACCATTCGTTACTGATGATGAACTTTAATGGAAACAATTCTCTGTTTTTAATATCAATTATTTATGGGAATTTTAAATATATGAACATATTGTTTTCAGTTACTATATTTATTATTTTTGTTAAAATAACACTTTCATTTGTTATTTCTATACATTCACTTCTTTATTATTATTGTTAACTAAAACAGTGTTAAGTCAATTGAAGGTTAATTACGCTTTTACAAATTTAAGGTCAATGCGCTTGATCATTAATTTTATGGTTGTGTTGCTTTCAGACATCTCATATTTTGCTATGCTAATTAACATAATGATTTATTGCTTTGTTAAACAGAGGCAAATTTTTTTATAGGGCAAAAGGGAATAAAATCATTTTAGATAATATAAATTTACAGCAACTATTATATAATTCTTGATTCTTCAAGGTACAGTGTGAGGCTGAATTACAATGTTTTAAGTTAAGTTGTTTATTATTTATTATCACTGAATTAAGTTGTTAAAGTCATTTTTTGAATTATTGTTTTATTTGCAAGTATTATTATCAAATTTTTCCTTTTTTTCCTTTTTTCCTATTTAATTTGGTCAAAATATTAATATAATATTTTTTAGGCATTAATATCAATAAAATCAGTTTCAGTTGTACTCAATTTTTTGAGCTGGAAACATCTTCTCATATATTAATTGCATTTTTATAAAATATTATAAATTAATAACTTAATTACTAAAAAATCTGATAAATTTAATAGATAAAATTCTTTTGAAATTATTAATCACTTCATGCCGGTGATTGTGGCACAGCTTCTTGTGATGGTGAAGAACAGGATGTCAAGGTGATGATTAATCCTTGAATCTCAGGTTTTCAGTAGAGAAGCCGCTGTCCAGATTTTTGTCTTGATTTTTTTACGTATTACATGTTTTTTTCCTGTTTTCTGCATCATGTTGTTTCCTCATACACTTTATAAAGTAACACTTTTGAATGTCAGCTTATGATAATGAAAATAATTTTTATAATCGAATTTAAAGCATATCAATGATTTCAAGCCATTTCAATAGATTTCAGCAAATCTATTGTAAGGCAATTTCTACCATTAGCCGGGCCATTCTTCTATCAAAAATGGCTGAAGAGAGCCATCAGCGACGACTGCTACTGGGTTGAGTGGGGATGAGACAACCTTGGAGAGGAGGTAGCCGGGGAGGTGTCATCACTATTCTTGAAATATCCAGGACTCTCTGAACCACTCATTAAAGCCCCGCAGGAACTACAGCATACTCTGAGTAATGTCGAGAGGCGAGTATCAGGGCTTGCTTAACCAGAGGGAGGAGTTTTAGTCGTTGAGCGCCCGATTCTGACGTCTATGCGGGCAGCCGGTGGCTGGAAAGCTTTCCCCTCCTCCGAGAAAAAAGGTAGCAGCAGTTCAATTATTACTAATTCGCTTTCTTTCTCACTTTTTTTGTTATATATTTATCATCCTTGAATTTGTTTATTTAAACAAGGTGGATTAGATCCGTATTCAGGAATAACTGAAAAGTAAAAAATCTCTTTTCTAAACACGATTGCGCAGATAACTTTTAAACCTTAACCTTTTAGGTAAAGTTTCTGCTTTCCTTCTATAATAAATTTTAAATTTCCAGCAGGACTTCAAACTGTTTTTCTTGTTTTTACATATAAGTTTCATAGTTACTGTAGTTATAAGAGGGTAATGTATTTAACACAATTAATACATAATTAAAAATTATAATTTAATTATTTAAATCAATTGTTAATTTAACTGCGTTTTTTATCTTAGGATTCCTGAAAACGCCGCATATGTTAAGATATGAGTGATACGTTTTTAATTGTTTCTTTTTTTATGTAGAATCCAAAATACATTTTGAACAGTTTTCTTTTTGGCAGACCAGAAATTTTACTGTATGGATATTTGCAATATGGTGGTTACAGTTTTCATAAATAAATAAAAGTTATTTTATAGTAATAAGAACGTAATACTATATCAATAAAACGGAATATCGTCGAACAGTTAAATATTTTAAGATTATAGCCTTTTTTTTTGTTTTTGTATATTTCTTTATTTACAATCAGTTACTTTAACAATAAAACTATTAGTCAGTGTAATAATGACGTGAAAGTGAGGTATCCAGGGATATCTTCCAAGACAATATAAAAGTTTAAACGCAGTATAGTACAATAAAAAGTATAACGAATAAAAATATAACTAAGCGTAACAAATTACAAACGATTCGAAAATTAATTGTTAAAAACATTAGAAAATTTAAATGGTAACATAACTTAAAATAGGTATTGAAAACAATAAAATTAATGCTAAAAAACAAAACAAGCAATTAAGTATAAAAAAATTGTTTCAAGTTATATATGTGTAAAAAGAACATATAACAAATTACACTAGTCACATATAAGAAACAAAGTCAAACCCACGAAACTTACAGAATTCATAGACAAAAAACAAAAGAATTCATAGTTCTAAATTAAAATTATTCATAAATAGTATCAGCAAAATTTAGTAACAAAAGGATGATATTCAAGTGATGATTTTAGTTAGAAATGTTTTTTAGAAAAATTAGCAAGTATTAGTTTTGTTTACTGGATAATTTGTACAGATATATATACAGCTATAAATAAGGACTTTATCTTTTAGTGTAGTTGTAAATTTTTCTCAACTGACTCTTAATGTACATATTGAAATTCTTATTTAAACGATCAATTCAAATTTTCTTACCATTGGATGTTCTTCAAGTTTTCTTTTAAAATGACTATCATCAGTTTTTGTTTCATGATCTACCTTAACAAGCTTATAGTAGTTTTCAAAACCAGATATCTAAAAAAAAAGAAACACAGAAACTTACCATTACACCAGAATATCAATTAAGTAAATATAGTTGTGTAACCGGCAAAATAAATAAATAAACGAAAAGATATATATAATTTATATATTTTAGAAGGACAAGTTAAATACATATTTATTATTTATAGCATCATCTAATTAAAAGTTTCTTCTTACCCTAAAAAATGCAATAAAAGAATTTGAACATTCTTTTAAGTATCATTTTTACTTTACACTTACGGATAAATAACTTAAACTTCCATGATAGATTTTTTGTTAGTATTTTAACTGCTAAACCTACAACAGAAATTTTGTTTTATCTAAATAATAAAATCACATATAGGCATACAGAATCATTAATTGGTCAATATTAACATACAATAATTCATTTAATTAAAAAAAAAAAATGTTGAAGTATTCGAAATAAATTATATTTGTTTAATTAAAATTAACTTTGCTTATTTACTTTAGATTTTATGATTTATTTCTAAAAACCGTTAAGGACTCTTAACTGATCCGTGAACTTGGAAATTTACTACTAAGATCAGTCGACTTTAAAAAAAAGAAAACTTATTTCCTTTGGTGGTTTCACTCAATTTGATTAGAAGATGTTTTAAAAAGTACTAAGAGATAAAAAAATTGGAAATAAAAGTTAATAAAGATACAATTGTAAGAGCACAGAAATATTTTATTTTAAGTTTCAAAGGTTAAAATGAAATCAATTACGGTGAACGTCTGTACTGTATCACTAAATCACTGAAACCATATGTCTGTCAATATGAAAATAATATTATATAAAAAGGAGGCTTGGTTGCTTTGCATCGAAGAGAGAATGTTATAAAATACGCTATTAATTTCAATAGTACTGAGATATTACAAATTTTAATGTACGATCATTTTTTACCGTTTCATACTAATAATGTTTTATCATTAATTATCTTTAAATGAGAGAAACTGGAGGCATGTTTGTATTTTCAAATTTTCTTTAATTTTAAATTTAATGTAACCCTGTTACAAGGTAATATTTTGTTTACAAAAGAGGATTAATGATTTTCCAAACAGTAAAATATCTCGTAATATTTTGAAATAATTAGAAAAAGGAAAAATCCATAATTTTTTCGTGAATCTGTTTGTTAAAAATATATATTTTTAAATCTGCTACCTTTCTTTTTGACTTTTCAAATAGAAACGAATTTTTACCTTAAATATCATCCGTTTATCTCTAAAAAGAAAAAAATTAAAAAAGTAATAACATTTTCTGAATAGAATTTTTGTTAAGTAAGCATTATTATTATTATTATTATTATTATTATTATTATTATTATTATTATTATTATTATTATTATTATTATTATTATTATTATTATTATTATTATTATTATTATTATTATTATTATTATTATTATTATTATTATTATTATTATTATTATTATTATTATTATTATTATTATTATAATGCCAACATAATTGACTACTGTCATGCTTCAGTTTTTAACTTCAAAAGATTTTGCTTTTTCTTTCAATTGTAATGTTTTTATTTCACATCAAAGAATGATGGTCGGATGATTTTCTTTAAAGATAATTACGTAAAACCAAAGATTCGTTGCGATAAAAACAGGGAGGTAAAGATTAACCTTTTTCGTTTTAATCTCAGATGCGTCAAGTTTAGTATCTGCAGTTAGTAATGGATCCGGTAATTCAGTTTCACTACATTATCCAATTTATAAATAAAGTTATTATAGAGCTATAAAAATAACTTTAATAAATACAATTAAAAAGTAGTTATAATAAAGTTCAACTAAAAGTTACAATTCAGATTCAAAATTTAAACTTTTTAATAGTTAAGTATTACTAGGATTAATAAAAGAAACTTTATTATTAATAATTTGTTAGTTTAGTTGTTTGTTGTCAGTTTTATTAATAATACGTTATTAATAATAGTTTGGTTGATTGTAAGGGTTTTTTGTAATAATTTTATGCTTTTAGCTTATTTAATCCAGCATTAACATCTCACTAATTCTAAGTAATAGTAAAACAAAAACTAAGTAACATGAACCCCATTTTTTTATTAAAACTGGTTAATAAAAATTTTAATAATAATAATAAAGTTATATATTTTTCAAAGTATTATTTTAAATTCAAATAATTTAATTTTAATCAATTTAGACAAAGTAAATTAAATTTTTTTTACAACTCCTTTATTTCCATGGAAAATAGAGATATTAGAGTTATATGTTTATAAAATTTTATTTGGCACAATTAGCTACAATATAGGGAAAAATATCATACATTTTGTATTTTTAAAACTGTATTAAACTCACTTTATTTCTTAATTCTAATTGGAAAGTTTTAAAATCGTTAAAAAAGTCAATGACAAAAGAGTGATTATTAATTTCAATCATGAGAAACAGATGACGGATTCAAAAGTGCATTTCCATAGCTTGGAAACGACCTGTATCCTTATAAGTTTAACAACCCAGTATTATTGGCCGAATGCCCCACTATGACCCAATTTGCCCTAGTAATCTTAAGTTGTTTTAACAAAGTTCAAAGCGTTACCGCTAGATTGCATATACATCTCATGTAAACTGTAAGTAACTGAGCCACCTATTGGGGACTATTATAACTAATCTGAACGAGTAAACCAAAAAAAAAAAAAAAAAAAAAAATTACTCTAAGAAGTAATATGAAATTTTAAATATAAACGTTTATATATATATATATATATATATATATATATATATATATATATGTGTGTGTGTGTGTGTGTGTGTGTGTGTGTGTGTGTGTGTGTGTGTGTGTGTGTGTGTATAGTTGAACTAAAAGTTACAATTCGGATTAAAAATGTAAAATTTTTAATAGTTAAGTATTACTAGGGTTAATAAAAGAAACTTTGTTATTAATAGTTTGTTTAGTTGTAATAATTTTATGCTTGAACTTATTAAATTCAGTATTAATATCTATATGCATCCCCGCTGTGGCTTAGGCCACCTTATTTGGTTACTTGCCCTTTCTCGTCGGCTCAATTTTCTTTAATTTATTCAAGTAACCAGAGGCAGGTGCAGCCAGACGCGTCGCAGATACAGTGACAGTAGAGATGACACGCTGTGCATTGTCGCACTCCTTAAAAAGGCCGAGAATGGTTTTTAGACAATTACCTTAAGAGTATTTGCAATCTCAAATCTAGTGTATATCTCGTTTAGTATAGTCAAAAATGGGGAGAATTTGCAATCATTGTTCAACAATTTTTAGCTTTTTTCATCCCTTTCAAGATCCAGTTTCAGAAATCTAGAAATTAGTTTTTACCGTATCTTTACCGTAATCTTTTTAGTAATGAAGTTTACATGCAACAAAAATCCAGTTGATATCTACACTTCATTTGTTACCGAAAAAAGTAAATTTTTCTGTTACTCCATTTTAACCGTTTAAATTCAGAATCTCAAAAAATCCTTTCTTAGTGTGATCTTAAACCGTAAGAGGAACATGTATACAAGTTTTCATCAATTTTTCTTCAGTTATTTTTGCTGGGCGTTAATGAATCTGTGAGTCAGTCAATCAGTCAGGACAAGTTGCTTTATGGGTACATATGTAGATATATATATATATATATATATATATATATATAAATATATAAATTATGTTACAGTAAAATCCTGACGCATTGCATTCCATAGGCCACGTGTGTTGGATTTCACTAAATACTAAGAAATTCGCGCTGTACTGGAATGCAATGCAGCTGAATTCTTTGTTAAATGTGAGAATAATTATTAATCCAAGTATGGCATTCGTTCGATACACATCGAACGAATTCCATACTTGGCATTCGTTCGATGTTAAAGCGTTCGAATGTTAATGCATACATTAACCGTCGAATCGTTCGAATGTTAATGCGTACCTGCTATTTGTTAAGCATGTACGCATTAACATTATACTAATATTGTATAACCAATACTTTGAATGTATATCAAAAGTAAATTTTATAATATTCTGTGTTTTTAAAAATAATGGTTAATTTAAAAAAAAAAATTCATCGTGTTTCATCATAACATATATATATATATATATATATATATATATATATATATTTATGTATATATAACCTCCCCTCTCACTCTCTGTGAGCGTTCGTGCTCGGGTGTACACATATATATATATATAACTATGCAGAATTATGCAGATTAATAAGAATGTACTCGTATGATAAGTTCGAAATTTTTATAATAAGCCAATAAATCTTTTTTGTTTCTGTTCATTCTTCAGTAAAGCTTCAAATAATTTATTGTTCATTTTTATTCATATTTTTGGTACTGAATTTAAGTATAAAACTATTCGTTTAGTATTTGTTAATGATATTCAACTTCTAAAACTATTTTAACTTTGCATAAAAATATAAAGAAGATATGAAAATAATTGAAATAAATTTATATAAAATTTATATAGAATTTAAATTCTATTATTATGATAATACACCTATTTAAAGTATTATATAAACGATTCCTGGTATTCATGTAACAGAAATAATAAAAATAAACTCATCTAAATTGCTCAGGTACAATGATATTTGAAATCATAAATGAATTTAACCTCCTCAGCTGCAGTAAACATTTACAATAAATATTATCATTTTTTTACAATATAAAATAGTTATTGTCCTTATTATGTATACATCATCATACACGTGTCGATTATTGCTCCGTGAAGAAAGAAACTTCGCTTCATTATCTCATAGATTCCTTTTCTTATTTCGTTCATTATTAATTACAATATATATTTTTATTACCGCCTTCCGCTACAGTTGTTTTTGATAAAAACATAGTATATCAAAATTCACTTCATATTCGGCTACAGATTTCAATTCAGTGAAAGAAGAATTGCAGAACTGTTGGATGACAAAACGTTTTTAAAACTTAAAGTTCTAATAATTCTTCTTATAACTAGTTTTGGTATTCAGTAGCTAAATGTAGTATTGTTGTAAACCGTTTGCTTTTACATAAACCTTTTCAATTTAATTTAATTATTACTGTAAGTAATGCACTCATATTTGTAACAAATGAATCTTTGTACAAAAACTGTTATTTGCCATACTTCACTATCAAATATGTCAGCTTTAAGAATATATAGAATCACCAAATATTTAATTACTTAGTTGTGAATCTAGAATAATCAGGCTTATCAACTAAACTGTAGTTGAAGAAATGTTATCAAGATGTATATATGATTGTATTTTATTTATGTATGTATGTATTTTCAAGATTACTGGATTCCAATGGATTACTACCGCTGGGCAGCTATTTCCTCGGAGCGTTTTTTAAAGTTATTTTATAATTGTATGTAATGAGATAAATTTCTTTTTCTGCTTTTATTTGAAATGCGAATAAAGTAATGCAGTTACAGAAAATTACAATAATATATTTCAGTTTGTATTTTTTTCTTTTTTTTTTACATTTTGAACTTTGTAATTTTATAAAATCGTAAAACTATTATTCAATTTTAACTTGTAACTTTTACAGTTCGTAATGATTTTTTTAAGGCAAGAGGTAAATATTGAAAAACACGAATGCCAAAATAAAGTATGGCTAACATACATTGCTTTTTAATACAGGTTAATTAAAAAGCGTGGGGATGAAAATTTTGTATATAGTATTGAAAGTAATATATAGTATTGTATATAGTATACAATACTAGTTGTTTTGGATATAGTATTAGTTAGTAATTTTTTAGCATAGTATTGGGAGTATCCTAACTCCCAAACAATAAAATTGTTAAGGTTTCAGCGAGAGTTTGCCTTCAATTGAAAACATCAAAATTCGAAAATCAAAATTCATCAATTTATTTAGTTTAGTTCTTCAAAAAGGTATTGTCCGAATCAAAAAGTATAGATATGTATGAAAAGCGAGATAATAATTGTTACATATTTTTTCTGCTTCATATTCTAAAACACAAAAATATACACCGTTAAATATTTTCTTCATATATATTGAATATTAAATGTTTTATTCCTCTACTAATACTGTAACTAAACGAGATTATTTTTTAATATCAGCGAGAATCAATCAGCGAAATCAGCGATAAATAATTGGAGATAAACAATTTATTTTATATACTTGTGTATATATATATATATATATATATATATATATATATATACTTAATAACACAAATCATATAACACAAAATTCGTCAAATTTTCTCAAATACATTGACTGAAAATGCAAAAAACTCTTGCCTACTAGTACTATCAAGTACTGCTATCTAGCGAAGCAATTCGTAAACGGGTTAGGAAAAAAAATCAGGGATAGAAGTACAAAAATTTCACATTTTCAGATTTAAAAAAACGTGAAATTACAAAGATTATCACATATTTATAAAAAAAACCTATATTCATTAAGAAAATTTATTTCTGCGATGATATATTGCTTTATTTCATCAAAATTATTATTCTTTTTTATATTTTAAAGAACTTTAAAAATTTTGAAATGTCAATTTGCGAGTTCGTCAGAGTAAATAAGTGTTCGGTGTTTCCGCCGTCGGACAAACTCTGGCCGGCGTCATTCTACCGTATATTATAATAGTATAATTTTTTTAATTTTTTAAATTTATATAAAATATGTTTATATGTATACATATTTACGAATATATTGCCTATAACACTCCCGGAAACGTAAGAGTTCCAACGCGGGGCCATATATCTAAATCGGTTCAGTAGTTGAGCTGACACGATAGAAAAAACATACACACATACACCCTAAATACATTACACTCCTTTTTGGGCAGTCGTGTAAAAGTAAGCTTTTACAATTTTATAATAAGTTATTGTAATATTCTTATTCTTTGACCCACAGTAATAAAATATTTCAAATTATTATTTATTTCTAACAACTGACGACATTGAAAGCTCAAAAAAATTATGAAAGAAATATATAAAATATTTCAGATTTTTTCTACCAATCATTGAGCAGTTTGACCATGCTATTAAAATAATTTTGTTTTATTGATAAAGATCTTACTTTATGGTCACGTGTTACTGCATCAAACTATTCCGTAGTGAAAATGTGGAAAAAGCAAGAAAGTACTGCATTAGGTGTATAAAGTGTAAAGATATCTTAGCAATATGTATCTTTTTGTGAAGGAATACGCTGTAGAAATTGTAAGGGAGGAGTAGGTTATAAAAAAATTAAAACATTAAATACTAGATTTCCTGTATTAAAAAAAAGGATAATTACATCATCACAACATTCGTGTAACGGACATAGCAAAGTATCAGCTCAATTAAACGACTTCGTGAGACCTCGCAAACCGCAACGTGGTATAAACAGATGCACTTAGAACAAATAATGGCAACCAGATAACCTATTCAACGTAACAACCCCTTCATTTGGATTCAATTTACTGTCTTTGTAACCATATAAAAATATTTTGAGGATTATAATAAGATTATATTTTAATATTTTATATTTTTAATATTTAATATTTTACTATGTAATATATATACTATATTTTAAAATTTAATATATTTTAATGTTTAATATTTATATTTTAATTTTTCAAGATTATATTTTGAAATTATAAAATTATTTTTAATTACCGAAAGCAAGGGAAATAAAGACACTGATAAATCTACTCACAATTCGTGAGTCAAGATTATATTAAATGATAAAATTGAGCACTGTATTAAATAGTTAAATTATATTAAGTGGCAAATAACATTTAGATTCAGAGTTCGGAAAGCTATAGGCATAGTTCAACACAATCATAAAATGTTCAACTTCCTTTAGTTACAGTAAATAAACATAATTAAATTATAAATAATACAATAAAAAAAAGATATATAAGAATAAAAAAAACATAATTTTAACTTCAGAGCGCACTTCATCAACTGGTTGTTTTAGTCACAAAATACGCTGATTTTACAACACTAATTATGCTGATGAATATCCCACAGTGAAACAAAAGTACTGATAAAATTTTATGAAACATTACCAACGGCAAAGTAACAGACACTGTTTTTCCCACAAACAAAATTCATCTCACTTTATCTTTAGTATATTATCTTCCAAGGTATCCAAATAAGTGGAATGATTTTTTAGTCATTTTTAAATCTCTAGGCAATATATTTGTAGCTGGCGATGATTATAAATAAAAAAAACCAACTCTAGGAATCCAAACCAAATAATAATCCTAATGCGAAGTCTTTATAACATGGTACAAAAAAGAATTAGTAGTTTTGTCAACAAGAATCAAAATACTTGTTAGAAGATAGAAACAAATTTTTAGACGTACTAAAAATTTTTATTAAAGAAAAATATTATTCTACAAAATCTTGTACTGGAATCAAATTTTGATCTATCGTCAGCTTTTACTTTATTAATAGCCAAAATTAGGCTATTAGAAGGCTACATGTAACACAAGACCGAGTTTATCCGTAATTGCGGAACCGGCTCCGAGGGGCAGGGAAATTATAGACGAAAATAATAGCCAAAATTAATTCTTGCTTGTAAAAAATAAATAAATACGTTAGCGAAAAGCACATAAATTTGGTTATTTATGAGAATAAATAAAAAAACAAGTAACCATTATCTACTTCTGTAGAAAATTAAAAAAAATTTATAAAAAAGAACACCGCACGAAAAGTCATTAAAGATTAAAAAACGGCAGTTCTTCCCATTTACTAGGTAATTAGCATAAAACTGCAAAGGAAAGGGCAGAAACTTTCACAGAACACCTAAAGAAAGTATTTGAGTCGTTAGAGGGCAATGATTAGGATTTCACTAAAGACGGTAAAGAATAATAATTAGACACATTTCTATTATAATTTCTTATTTCATCGAACACAAGTTAAATGAGCTACAATAGAAAATCCTTGCGTGAAAATGTTCCAGAAAATTACTGGAGAAATCACGAAGCCACTGCCTAAAAAACACTGGCATTTCTAACCAGAATCCATGACACGGTTTAAGATCTGGATGCTTTACTACAGTATGAAGGGTTTAGACGGAGTGATATTCCATTAGTGTGGAAAGGAACCAATTAACTTGGCCAATCAACTAACTTGCTCAATCAGTCATTTAAAAATTAAAATAATTTCAAAAAATAAAAACAAAATCTCTTTTTGTTTAAACCTTCCTTTATTAAAAGTTATTCTATCCCTGACAGCCAGTTCTAATTTCGAGAACGTCATTATATTAGAGAACAAGTACTTAAGTTTACAAAGATTAAATGCTTAAAGCATGTTTACAAAAATGTAATGTTTCAGAAAGCAATCAAATTACGTAAAGTGTGTTCAAGGACGTTAATCAATGCTTTGCCATTATACATGGGAGATCTTAGATTAGCATCTAGATCTCCCGTGTACAATAAAAATTTATTTGAATTATACAATTTAATTTTCTAATCATTTGTTTTGAGAAATTTGTTAATGAATTTTCTAATATTAAGTGCAAATTCTCAAGTTTCTCAAAGAAGCAAAACGACCAACTTTTTTATACATAACCGACACGGCCGACTTTCATCGGGAAACTTTTTACATGAGTTATCAATACTAGCCACTCAAAATCATGACTTGAACTTCCGAAATCCTTCATTTTAATATCCAAGCGTCATGCCAAAAATGAAAAGTTAATATCAATGAAGGTAAGTCTACAAATAAGGATTTAGAAAGGGTTTCCTGAGGAGCGCAAATTGCTTATTCTCTTTATCATACGTCAGTTAAAGGTAGGAAAAGTTGATAACACGGCAATCTTATTGATTATAAATCTGATTTTGATAACAGTGATGGATCAGCTTTTTTTCTAATTTATATAATCTTGGTTTATTGAATGTAAGTAATTCTGCAGGTATCCCGTCTATCCCAGGAGCCTTTCTGCCATTTAATTCTTTTAATGCTCTATTAAATTCCGAACTCAGTGTTGTAGCTGCCTTTTCATTCTCTTTGACTTCCTCTGTAACACCAGTTTCTAATTCATTTGCTCCGAATAACTCTTCAATATGTTTCACCCACCTGACGACCTTTTCTTCCGTATTATAAATCGGTGTACCAGATTTACATAACAGATTATTAGATTTTAACTAATGCACCACAAGATTCTCCTTAACTTTCCTGTATGCTCCGTTTATTATGCCAATGATCTCTTTCCACTTCTGTTCAGAAGTGTAAACTTTACTTTATATCTATTTGTTAAAAAAAATAATTTTATTTTACAACGTTTTTGGTTATGAAATTGTTGAATATATTCACGTTGTTTATTTACTACATAAAATACTCCCAAAATTTAGAATAATATAAAAATTCTTTAAAATTAGTTTCTTTATTAACAGCCAAAAACTGAGTTAAATACCAGTAACAATGGTCTAAAAAAAATATTTTTTTGTTACATACATATAAGGTTTATCTTTTAAAATGTTTTGCGCTAATTACAAATATGCCAATCAAAATTGAATGGAGGACATGTTACTATCTCAGATTCATTCAAACATCTTTAGAAGTATGATATAGCAGATATTTCTTCTTTGATTTATGTCTCGGTGATCCTGGGAAACTTGCTCTTAAGATGTAAAAAGCCTTGGCCATTACTAACCATTGCTCTGAAAAAACGTTTTACCAAACTAAGTTTTATGAGAAGTGGTAGAAGATACATTTTCATCGTATTCATATTAGCTTGACAAATAATTTTCTACCCAAATATGGCTGCTTCTCTCTTAAGATATTTCTTTTTCAGGAAGTGGGTGTTTCTGTCTCTACCGTCTCACTTTCATAAGAAACAATAGTATTTATTACTACCGAGCTACAGCCTTAATAAATCTCTATTACTTTTTGGTCTCCACGTATGTGTCATGAAAACTTTTCATACTGCATCAACGACAGTAAAAATTTCATATTGTCATAGTCTCTTTATTTGTGTAGTATAACAAGAGGATTTGATGATTTCTCATTTCCATTGAGAAGGATAACGGCTTTCGAACGATTTTTTTAGGAATCTATAAACAATCACTATTCGTTAGGATAGTGTTGCTGTTTACGACATCCAACAAATAATTTACATCAGGCTCATGTGCTGAAATTATTGCTACCTAACACGATAAAACATACTTTTGTGCCACTTTCAAGGAGGATCCAGCCTTTTAAGTTTGAAATCAATGACTTCATTTTATACACATTAAGATCATGAGCTAGCTATACTATATTCAGTCAGCGTTTGTTTTTTTTTTGCGAAAAATAAACATGAGTTCATCATGATTCTGCTGAGTCACATTTCTTGCATCAGCTCAGATTCATGACGCGAATATATATTTATATATCCAACACTATAATCATTCGTCTTATATAGTCACCGTATAAGGTAGTCAGTGTAATATAAAGTTTATACAAGTTATGTCTTCTCAGTTCTACAAAAACCCTTGATCTTTTCATATGATCACTCTTTTGTTCTCGTGTTAAATTTTTGTGTTCCATTACTTATTTATTCTTATTCATTTACTCTAATGTTATTCAAAGTTAATATAATTGAATTTTTTTAAGTTTGCTGGAACGTGAATGTAGTGTATTCCTAGATTTGTGTCTATACGACTTCAGTAATACCATTATTTTGACACCATGTCTGATACCTATTCAACTGATAATAGTGCACGATTACTGATATCCACTCCGAAAAAAGGCCCGAAAAAAGCCATTAGTCGTACCAAAAAACACATAATTTTAAATGCTTACAAAAGTGAAATTACAGAATAATTCAAATGCGTTGATTTAGGATGTCGTTAATAAACTGCTTACATAAGTGGAAGTTGTGCTGCTTCAGTGAACAATATGATTCACGAGTATGAATCTAAGAATGAATTACGGTTTCCTAAAAAAAAAATAAAAATAAATAAAACCCCACAGATCAATTGAAGAAAAATTTGATGATTTCAATAAAAACACGATTCGGAAAAAGTACACGAATTATATTTGTTGCGAAATGGCTCGGCGTTGTATTACTTCCTCTGAAAGATAATTCGGTTATTGTCTTAGACAACGCCCCCTTATCATTCATGTAAGAAGAAAAAATTTCAGCCATATCTTGGAAAAAGACTGATATCAAAATGTGTTTTTTTTAAAAGGAATGATTTTTGAGTAGGATGAATTTAAGGTACAATTATTGCAAAGAGTTTCGCGTATTAAAAGTAATCTTAATGTGTATAAAATTGATGAGTTAGCGTCACCACGGTGGTAAAACCGTGGTTCGGTTACTTCCCTTTCATTGTGTACTCAACCCAATTGAGATAATTTGGCTACAAATCAAAAGTTACGTAGCGTAATGCTTTTAAAATATCTGATATTAAATTTTATGCTTACAAGCCATCGATAAAATAGGCA
The DNA here is from genome assembly GCF_047948215.1 of Lycorma delicatula. Taxonomy (NCBI): domain Eukaryota; kingdom Metazoa; phylum Arthropoda; class Insecta; order Hemiptera; family Fulgoridae; genus Lycorma; species Lycorma delicatula. The sequence continues at coordinate 174,677,921 of NC_134455.1, read as the reverse complement.
AGCAGGTATGGCAAAACTATATAAAACATGTAATGGATACTATTGAACAAAATTATTGAAAACTAGATAATATAATAAAAAACAAAATTGAGCCTCCCGTTGTATCTCTTAATACTGAAAGCACTTCGCTACGGATTTATTGCAATCATATGGCGATAACTGGATTGAATTTATTATTTATTATCTTAGAAATTTAATCTAAGAAATTAGTGAAATTTTACTTTTTGTGAACAATTGAAAATTTCATAATTCTTAAAAACTCAAATAAAATGCCTTAATTTATTTAAATTTGAAATATATATAATAATTTGAAAAATAATAGGTCGTGGTTACTGAATATTAACGTCAAGCAGTTTCTCTTTATTAGCATCATGATTTATAGATGCTTGTGAATCGGCTGCCTGAACCCTCGCACTCGCAGTTTGCTTACTTGAACTTTGTAAACTAACTGAATAAGAGCTATATATATATTAAGTTTTGCTTCAGTAATTTTCTGAAAATACTCAGTAATTTCAGAAAAATTACAATGTGTTTGTTATCATCATGGTTGTAAAAATAATACTGATAAATAACAGTTTAAGTATACAGATATTACAAGTGCCTGAAAAAGAAACAAAATTACAAAATAAAGGATAATGTAACTATAATAATTAAAGTACACAGACTTTTTACGAGAAAAAGAATCACAACTTCCCCCAAGAGGGCTAGGGCGTTAATTTGTAGCTTAAAAATTTCCCAAGAATTAAGCAAATATATCCTGTTAAAGCAATCGGTCGGTTGGTTCTCGCGTGATTTCGGTTCTCGCTGTTGCAGACGGACAAACAGAACCTGCCACAAACTTTCTCATTTATGTATGTGTATATATATATATATATATAAATTAAAATTTCAGTTTTACAACCATTATTACTTAACATACAGATTATTTTAACTAATAAAAAATATTAATGAAGAAAACTAAATGAATGAAACAGTCTACCTATGCCAGGTTCACTTGGGAAAGTATGGAGTAGAGTAGCTGCCTTTGTGTTCTTTGCTGTTGTATATTCACATACAAAGATCAATATAATGCAGTTACATTCAACCTAAGCGAAATAATCGCTATTCATCTTATAATATACTGATTCTAATAAACATGATAGATTATTACTTGCAGATAAAGCAACAATTATTAGTTTTACTTGTCAGATACGATATCTACAACACACTCAAAAGAAAGTCTATGACAGAAAATATAAAATGAGAAATTGATAAAATTTTTAACTATTTAATTAAATAAATTTTGATGATCAATCTCTTCTGAATGGCAAAATAATATTACTTCAGCTATTATAGCTATACTTAGGAAATTATTAGCTAATGCAGTAAATGTCTGTTCAAATGTTATATTCATAAACATATTTATTGGTAATATTGAAATTAAATCATTCATAATCCATTCACCGCAAAATGAAATTCATGTTACTGTATGTTATTAAAGTTCAAGTTATCAAAAAGCCTTTGCAAACGGAAAACCAAACAGATTTTTGACAAATGTAAAAAAATCAAGCCCTTAGGAAAAACTTCGAGTACATATATGTATTCAGATATCATAAGAATAATGAATTGCTTAAATGCATAAAAATCAGCCAAAATTGTCAGTGTAACAGTCTTATTGTGCACCAGTGTAATTATTGATTTACCGTTCAGAATTAATTAAAACTTGTAGTCATTTTAATTATGCATAATTATTGTTGGATTTTAATGATTAAATAAGTGTAGTAATGAAACACGTAAACAAATACTGTCTTCTAGAAAAAAGAAAATATTTATCATGTTTCCTAAAGCATTTATGAAGAAATGAATTAAAAAATTAACAATGTTGTTCAAGAATATCAATCAATACAAGAATAAATATTGTTTACCAGTTTCTGAACTCTTACAATTTTTTTAACTTAATTTCCTAATGTGTATACTTTATATTATTTTTAATTGTCATTTATGTTGTATTATAATTATTTTAAATCAAGTTTCTAAACTTAAGAGGAAGATACTTTATTTCAGGGAAGTGTGGACCATCTAACGCCAATCTGATAGGATGTGCGAGAAAATTGATCTGTTTTTAAGATTGAATTGTATTTCCAAATCTCTTAATTGTTGTAAATTTTGAGGTTTTATAATAAATTATGAAACTTAAATTAGGTGGTAAGGGAATAGATAGATTAGGAATAAAATCAGAAATAAATTATCTTGTGTCAAATAACTTAGTTATTTTGGAAACCATAATTTTCATATTAATAAAATGTAATAATATTAACTGTTAAAAACACTGTTAAAAAAATTAACGTTAATAAATTATAACATTTAGTAACGTTTTATTTATTTATTTATTTTTTTTTTGAACTAATAAAATTTAAGAACAAGAAACATATACAGAATAGGACTGTAAAAGTCAATAATTGTTAAATGAAGCCCTTCTTATAGCTTACTATAGAGAGTGTGAGTGAAGGGCTCAGAAAGGGTTGTAGCAATTCAACCCTATAGCCCATGGGTCGGATTCTGAGGGCAGCGAATACCAGGATAATAGTAAAAAGAAGGTGGTTGTTCCACCCCCAACATGTTGGGGGCGGCAAAACGAGTGAGAGGCGGCTGCAGTTTGTAGGTGGGGGAAAGTACCGGTCGATAAAACTTCTGGTTCAGGCCATCAACTAATTGTAACTTCCACATTAATTACGGTACATAAAGTCACTGTGATATGTCTCTTGATTGGTGAAACGAGGCGAACAAGTTAATGTCAAGCAGAATTTGTTATTGTAATTAAAAAAAAATAATACAAATTATATACATATATAAATTAGTTTAAAATTGTAAGGTATTGAACTTTTTAAGTGTTTAATATTTATTCCAATTTTAACGACCACAAAATGCAGTTTCATAATATATATATCAGTAGATGATTCTATCTATCGGTTTTTAGAAGCTAGTTTACTATGCTGTTTGTTAGGATTGTATTACTATTAAATTTTTTTCTATAAGAACTAATGACATACATTTAATATTGTTTGCGTCACAATGTTAACAAAGACTACCATATGGTATTATGTCAACAACAACAAACATTGCCTCAAATAATTGAAGTGTACGTACTCTGTTATCTCCTGTTTCAGTTTAATGCACACAACGTGCCCGTTTGTACACATATAAACACACTCTCACATACATTAACATTAGTGGCAAACATAAAATTTATATGAAATTCAGCAATAACTCATGATTTTTTTTTTTTTTTTTTTTACAAAAGTAAAGTAATAAGAAAGATAAAAAGTATTATATCCTTTAAAGGAACGGACTGTATATTGGGTATAATGTAAAGAGTCCTGGACAATATATAACGCAATTATTTAATTTTATGATACGTTTTGCACTTAAGCTTGCCTTGTATTATGTAATTTATATATTTTTCTGCTATCAGCGTAATCTGTGTTCAGTTGAAAGTTGTGTATTTTAACTAGAGAACTGCCGTTCAACTCGTGCTTTTGCATAAATAATTTTAAAACTATATACATCCCGCTCACGTCTTATGCACTGACGATTCCAGCGACAACAATTTTATCGAAAACGCCCATCAGGATGCCTATTCTTTTGAAAAAAAGTGGAGTTTTTTTTTTGTTCCACTACCAGTTTATTTACAATCGGCTTCTTAAGTGAAACCATAAGTAATAAGCATGTGATAGGGGGTTCTTAAGGAACTCTCCCTTAATAAGTCAATCCACAGCAATAGTTATCAGTAATTTTAAAGTTCATTAGGAAAAAATATTTCTGCCAACACTTCATAGTCAATAAAAAACAATTAACAAATAAAAACCCAATAACAAATATATTTGTTAGTGATGAAAAATATGTGTAAGAATATAAACTTTTCATAGCTGTCGGTTGTCTCTTTTTTATCTCTAAGAATTTAATTTTTTGAATATCCAGTAAAAAACTTGCTTTCTTTATATTTTCGCACCAGTAAATAGAAAACAAAGTATGACAGGGTAAATATTGTTTTACACATTAGCGTTAAAAAAAAGCTTTTGATTCTAATTTTGTAATTATATTTTTTTCTACAATTTATTTACTACAGTGACACGAAGAAGTTGCTTTCCAGGTTATACAAAGTACAGCATAATACGAACATTTTAATTTGTACCAACCGTGCGGGTGAATTCAGACTTTATTTATATAGAGAAAAAAATACAGAAGTAAAATCTAGATTATGCATTCACGTTTTTTTCCCGTTAAAATACTGAATAAATAATTATTTTTCATTCGTGTCTATACTAATCCACTGCCTACAAACATTTGGCACGAAACCTACAACATAGATCATTGCTATAGTTTAATTTCTTTCTTCGTTTGTAAAAAAATATGATTAATTATAAATTTCTTTAAATCCTTTATGTCACGAATTCATTAAAATTAAATTAAACGAGAAACGTTTACTAAGAGTACTCTGCCAACATTTACTCTCCATCACCATGGTAAACAAAGTTACAATGTTTACCGTTAAACTTCGATCAATCATTACATCGTTTTGATGTAATTTTAATATTATTCCATGAGAATATTTTAGTAAATGTTCTTTATCACAAAAAATAAAATGATACAGTTTAAAAGAATTTATTTATATAAAATTCTGGAATTTAAGCTACTACACTAGATTAACAGAGAATTTATAACGTAAAAATTTTTTGTGTTTCCATATCTGTTTCATTTAATTACGTGTCGTCATGAGTAAATGTCATACATAAACAGATCTTTTTTTAGACGGCTAAAAAATCATATTCGTTGAAATTTAATTTTACAAAAGATTAATGAGGAAAAATGAAAACCTGAAGAGAAGAGAAAGAGAGATAGTGAGCAAGGGAATGAGAAAAAAGGAATTACAACTTATTCAAAAAAGATTTAACGTAACGTATCGGCTTATTGTGATAGAATTAGTTTTTTTATGAAGGTATTGTTTTTCTAAAAAATGTAGAATATGTTAAATATTCTACATTATGTAATTCTACATTTTCATGAGATTTTTTACAAATTTATGTTTGTTAGGCTGTTTTAGTTTTTAGTTCGTTATTGTTCTCTTTTGCTGACATGGTGCCAGTGGTTGGGGACTCTCTCGCAGTGACGTTGGGGGCTCTCTCGCAGTGACGTTGGGGGATAGTAAGACAGTAGTAGGTGGGGTATCCCTTTGCGTTCCTCGTTAGTTGCGAGGGGTTAAGACCGGAGTCCCGGCGAGGTGAACTCTTTGGGATCCTCTCATTTGATGCATGACAAGCAGGGAAGTCCGAGTTCCGGCTGTCTGGGCGGGGCCTTGCGCCCTTCCGAGGTAGTCTGAGGCGATGACACACCTTGGTGCTGAGCTTATGCTTAGTCGCGAATCCGGCTTCAAGGGTCGGGGAAATCGACGGAGAAAAAAATAAAAAAATCTGAATTGGAAAATTCTAAATACGTGTAAGATGATTTAAATAAAATAAAAGTTAATAAATGAACCTTAGTCTAAACGTAAGTCATACTTAAAAAAAATTATGATGAATATAATACAGAATGTTGGAAAATTATGAGTAATTTTTATACAAAAAAATCTATAAAAGTTTTCTATGAAATTATTACTATCTGATACAATTTCCATTAAATTGCTTTTTATTAATGTTTATACATTATAGCGTATTAAACATAATTTATAATGCATTTTATGCAAACTTTGATGTCAACGGTATAAAGTTAATTGTATAAATGAAAGATATAAAATTATAACGTTATAATTTATTGGTTTTCAAAAATTATGTATCTGTGGACATTTTTATAGAAGTCACCAACTTATAAAAAATGATGTAATAATAGTGATTTTAATTTTATAGCATAAAATTGAAATATCAATTAAAATTATTTTATTATAATACCATTCCGCGTTTTTGCACGCATATTGACTTAATAATACAACAATCTAGCGCATCAGGGTTGTGGGATAGGTGTAAAAAAACCATTCAATTAACTTTTATTTCTATTAATGTACACTGCAGTAATGCGTATTAGTTGAAATACTTTATTTTATTAAATTTGTATCATATGGTAGTAACTGTAATATACTTGTATTGTATTGTATGGTCTGTTGCTTCAATTTTCATGCATATTTATACATATATTTTTACTTTAAAATAGAAGTCCAGCACACTAAAATGTTTAAAAATATTAAAAAAATCATAATTTTGATTACAAGGTGTGATTTCCTGACATTTGCCCGATATAAGTTATGTAGTCATAATTAAGGTAGTTCTGTAGTCACCATTGTTTCCTAATCTAAATATGCAGTTTGAATCGGACTTAAACTAATACAAATTTGTAAAGTACTCGATATGTAACAAATTTATAATTTGGCTAATCTCGGCAATTGACATATTAAATAACAATTATGTAAATTTCAGATGAAAATTAACAGGATGCGGCTATTCTTGTAACCTCATTGAATACTTTGAAATGAAGGAAGAACTCATATTTGATTTCTGTACAACCTTTGTTTCAGATAATATTTTTAAACTGATTTTTATTATTTAAAATTTAGTTTAGCTTTTGTTATGATTATTTTACTTTGTTAAAGGTAATTTTTTTCGCAAAACTTTTTCTTGCCTCCGTAAAAGTAAGAAGAAACTCATAATTTCATGTGAATTCAGAAAAACCATTATCCCCAGATCGTTTTTTGATTAAATTAATTTTTCTTAAAAATACCTTAAAATTTTTATGGATGAAAGACCCAATTTAGTAACTGAAATGTTATATATATATGATATACATATATAATTACTAAATCAGGTACTCGTATATCATTCATATTCGCACAATGTATAATATATTACAGTATATAATATGTGTGTGTATGTGCATGCACTTTATTTTTTTAAAAAACAACTATATTTAAAGAAATTTAATATTTTATTTTTAATTGGAAATACTTTTTAAATGTAGATTTAAATAAATAGCGCATCTTGTTTGTTGACAATTACTAAAGAGAGTAAAAGATGATGTAACAGGTTACGAAAGGGAATGTCTAATTTTGTTTGTTTAAGCCGCTTGAGAATTATCTATTGATGTCGGTAAACGTGGTTAGTGGTTTTAGTAGAGAAAGTAACGTACTGAGAGGATTCTACCACATTTTTCCTTTCATTAACGATTAAGATAAACTGTAGCGTACATTAGTTCAAATACATGTACGTAGTATTACATTTTAAAACACCACATACAGATAGAATTTGTTTGATGTTCTACGGGAAAAAGTTTTACCGCCAGTAAGAAATGTGGATTATTTTATTTTAAGTTATTCTTAATTTAATAAATTTTATTTAAAATAAAAAATTTAATAAAAAGTATTTATATTTATCTTTTTTTTAAAACAATTGTGGTTTTATGTTGTACATTGAAATTTTTAATGGAAGTGTTTATAATATGTAATGAATAATGTATTAAAATTTAATACAATTTGGTTGCATTAGAAGTCGTTAAAGGTGTTTCTTTTAGCAACTATTTCAAATGAAATAACAACAAAAAAGTCAGAATGCAAACTATAATGGGTTTCTTAGAGTAGAACTGAAGAAGAGAAGTTCTAAAACAAAGTAGTGAAGAATGTAACAAATTACCACCTAATAAGAATTTACTTGGTTGATTGGCTACGAAATCCCAAAACATATTTTTTGTTACCGAATGCAAATATACACAAATTTTAAAATTTCTTTAATAAAACTATAAGCAAACTAAAGAAAAATGATCTTAAGCCTAATTTTTCACATTTACGCCCATGTAATGCATGAAATAAATATGTCCAATTAATTCCTTAATGACCAATTTTTTTGTAACTTTCTTACCTACTTTGGTTATTTTTGGACATTTGGACAAATATTATTTTGTTACCGGCTGTTTTTCAAGTAATTCTCATTTCATTCAGATTTAGTTTTTTAAAATTGATAAGATCTGTTTCATAGATTTAATAAAAAAAATAAAAAGTGAAATATAATAATGAAAAACAATTATACGTCCTGAATGAAATGTTGTTGGTAAAAAAATATGTTGTTGGTAAATATATAATAACAAAACAAGTCATGCGCAAAACAGGCCATGTGCATTATTTTAGTGCGTAAATGGTTCGATGAGTCCTTATTTTGGTCACATCAGGGCACAGAAGGAGATTTATAATATTTGTTATTCATTGACTTTTTATTATTATTGCTTTAGTATTTAAATATATTTAAATTGCATTGCAAGTTTTAAATAAAGTTATTTATATTTTGTAATTATTACGGGTTTAAGAAACGTGTATTCTTTTACCCAGTACAGTGGATTTCATCCGCAGGATTTTATCTCGCTTATGACTTCATAGACGTATTAATCGTTATTAATACGTCTATACATTATAGCGTATTAAAAAAAAAAAAAAAAAAAAAAAAAAAAAAAAAAAAAAAAAAAATAATTTTTTTCTTTTTTTTTTATGTTAAGTGATAACATAATTTTGTTATGTTTAACAAATTTTATTAATTCGCTCATCAAAATGAGCATATAAGTTTTTAACATTTTTTAAATTACTCACACAGAAATTGGTTAAAATACTGTTCTTAGCGAAGATTGTTCAAAGATGCTTAAACTGGATAGATTAAAGGGAGAGATTATTGATTAGAGATAATTAATCTAACAAAGCTTGTTGTTTTAAAGATATTTTTCCAATTTTCCCACCTGCTTTAAGTAAAAGGAGTCAAAAACAATATCAAAATAAGACATTATATTTTATGCTTTTGAAAATGAATTGTAAGGAATTGAATGAAATTATAAAAATAAATTTTATTTGTGAGCTGTTTTAAGTAAGTTTGTTTTAATTTTGCTAATGAATTTTTTGAGTTTTTTCAGTTTCAGTGTATTGTTCAAGAGAATATGAATTGTTGGATTTCACGAGTTATAAAGGTACTATTTTATATATTTACTATTTAATATTTTGTTGAAGTTTTATTTTCCCCATGCTAAATCGATCATTAGGTTAACCTAGTATCTCCGGTAAGGCTTAAAGTATAGATCAACTTTCAGCTGTGCTCATCGATGAGAATGCTTTTCCGGTACAACGTTGTCTAAAAAGTGGAGATCCTCGTCGGGTTTTAGAAGAAATTCAAGAAAACAGTCTCGGCGTAGATTTATCAGGGAAAATATTGTATTTGATGTAACTTAACTGATAGCAACAAATTTACAACACAAACCCGCATGTAACACCTACACCATGGCAGAATGCCGGGTTTGCGTGCACCTAACATCCCATGTAGTAACTGGTGATTTATCCTATCGAATAGTTTTAAAGACCTCCCGATGGAGGAAACCAACGTGGTATCCGATTGGAAAGACGCAATTAAGCTATCACCTACAGTCCTGTACGGCATCAGTGATGTTATGCGGCTATACGAACTGGTCGAAAGAGAAGTCGATAAATGCGATTACAATATTCAGCCGCAAACAACTACGCATTGTTTCGAAAGATGTAGTAACCTACAAAAAGATAATTGACGCGGTGAACACCAACTGATTGGCCACAACATCACCAAGGAAAGATGAGAAGACATTTAGTATCGTAGTGAGGAACCTTCGTTTCTTTGTTCCAGTTGTGCTTATCAGAGAAGAAGTTAAGAGTCCCAGTCATTTGGTCGGTAGCCTAGTCAAGGCGTGGCACCGAATTACAAAGTAGCCTTACCAAACTATCTTCGTTAATCTTGAGCCAGAAGGTGCTTGGATTAAAACAAGGAGGTGTTCAGCTTAAAATATATGAGTTGTTATTATGGCGCCCAGACGGTCTTTAAGGCTGGTGCAATGTTTGCTCTGTCAACAGTAATAACTGTTATTACTCTGACGAGTAATAACAGCATAGAGTAATCAGCACAGCACTGCCATTTGAACTAAAGATATGAACACTCCAGTTGTTCATGCGCTATGCCAGTGTAACCATCCTGAAAACTACCGGAGAAGTAGGGTTTGCAAAGTGATAATGGAGAGAAAAGAGAGGCTAGGAATAAGAGAATAACTACTCCTACTGGGAACCAAGGGAGCCAGCCTACCTCTTCAATTTGGATAATGCAAACTTCCCACTGAGGGAAAACCTCAGAATAGCCCAGGTTTTAATTACAAATAAAATGCCGTTTATTCTACCTTCCACTGCCATCGTGTATATAACATGCCTATTTAACGGAATTCTAACATATCCTAACGGAGTGGAAAGTTTCGCAAATAGTCATGTTCCCAAAATCCGGCAAAATGGAACATGTGACTTCATACAGGCCAATAAGGCTGTAAACTTATTCTATAGACTTGTTTCTCGAAAAACTGTTTCTTTGGAGAATATGGCCTGTTTTGGAGCATGCCTGTGTAATTCCTGACCATCAGTTTGGTTTTCGTTGTGGGCATTCACTATTCTCGGAGAGAAAAAAAAATATGTTGATAAAAGGTTCAACGAAATTTTCTGGTTGTTGGGCAGACGTTTTCTTTTGTTCGTGTCTAATTAACTGCTGGTATACTCAACAATTCTGAAATCTATCTGGACATACGGGATCAAACAATGGGACACCTCTAGCAGAAGCAATGTCTACAAGTTCAGCGGTATCCGAATAAGCTAGCAAGGCGTATAACAGAGGTACCTTGGTTTACAAAGAATAATGAGATCGATGATCATTCAGGATTACGGTCCGTGCGGGAGGAGATAGGAATTTCAGTTCAAAGTACGAACTTCGGCTTAACTATTACACAAGCCACTTGGAATATACACAAGACAATGTCTTGCGTATACTGCGTATTCTACAAGACAATGTGGATGAGATTAGCAGGGAAGGCAATTGGACGGACCGATTGCTTTTTTTAGACCTAAGAGTCCCTGGGTCTTAATGTGTCTTTAGTAAACTCGGATGTGAGTATTTATCTATTCGGCACTTAATTTAAAATTACTTTTTAATTACATGTATTTTTTTTTATACTTGTTCATCGTTTGTTTTGTTCTACTTATTACGATAGCATATTTTGCTTTCTATTGTTCTAGTTGTGTTGAATATTATTCATAATTGATAATTGTACGTGCTTGGAATAAAATTGTTTTTATGCTAAAGTGTAATTCTTGAAAAGTTTCGCTGAGAACTCCTTATCTCTTGATTCTGGATATTATCCAGTTTTTATGTTTAAGTATATGAAACCGATTGTGAATAAGGTTAGAAACAATAAAAAAAAATATTACTGAACAAACTTGCTATTTACAAAAAGAATAACCAATAAAGCAGAAAACCAATGAAAACGTGAAACAAATGTTTTACTGTTTATTAATGTTTCTTGGACCCAAGTTTCTATATACTTACTAATGCTTATTATTATTATTATTATTAATGTACTGTCTAAGATATGTATGCATATGCATGCATTTGTGTTTCTTTGAGGAATTTCAATGGAAACCCCTTTCTGCATGTAACTTTTTGCATTCAAATTTACTTCCGGTAAATTTGAATCGATTGTAAATTATATATTGCGGCAAAAAAAGAAAAAAGTGGCCATACTTAGACCATTCTTAATCTTTAAATATTATTGATCTGTTTATTGGAGTACCTCAACATCAGTTATTTCCTCACTTCTGTTAAATGTTTGTGTTCCAGACATGACTATTTTATCTCTAGGTTTACCGGCACATTTTACAGTGGTACAGAAATTTTCTTTATTTCTCGGAATTATCTAACCACACTACACTTACGCTATAAAATATTTGAGTGAACAATTAGGTTGGCTCAGTCATTGGAAATGAATACCTCAATGAAACTGATAAATTTTACTTTTTCTCTGTAACTCCTGAAAAAAGTTCTTCTATTTAAATTTATTAAATTTATTTAAATTAAATATAATTAAATTATTAAATTTTATTAAATTAAATTTATTTTTTATTAAATTTTTTCTATTTAAATGTATTAATTTATAATACAGGGGATGAAGAATTCGACACTTAGATAGTGAGCACTAATAATTAACAATTGTTTAAATTGGAAAAATTGTAATTATTTTAAATAAATAATATCTGGTACCAGGAAGATCTTTTCAACTATAATCCGAAGACTTTTCTTCTTACAACTCATTATTTACAGATACTTATTGATATCAGTCTGGATATATAAATAACATTTTTGAACCCTCTAGTTACTGTACATTAGTTCTTTTACAGTTTACTCAATCTCAAATTTACAGAATAGAAATGAACTCGTTTTGACATTACAAATCAAAACCCTCCCGGTCAATTACCGCAAATCTTGATTTTATGTTTTACTCAATTACCCAGTATATCAGCACGCCTCTTGTAAAATGAAAAACATGGTAACTTAGTAGTCGAAAGATTCCATTCCCAAAATTTACTTATTGTATTCACATGAGTTTGAAGAAAACATGGTATAGCGAGCGATAATTTACCGGATTAGCGACAACTTTTTACTACTGAATTGAAAGTTGTCGAAGGCTATCTTATTTATTTCTTCAGGTTAAATTTAAAATACTTTTCATTCATTTGTAATACTATTTTATTAAAATTAATAAAATCTGATGTGGACATCACATGATTTCCTTTTACGCCTATTAAGCCACATATACAATTTTTGTTAAAATTAAAAGTACATAAAATTTTATTTCATTAATAACTTCTGACGTTTTATCATATTTTTTTATTGTTATTACTGAATGATTAATTATCGTCAAAGTCTTTTTACAATGAGAGGTTAATAATTATTAATAAATCAATAAATTTAAATTTTAAAAAAGTTAGAAAAAAGGAAATGAAGTCAGATTTGTACCTTAAGGTTCAAATATTTAATTTATTAAAATTTTATTTGGCTATAACTCTGGAACCAATGAAAATAAGTACCACTTATGATACAACGGTGAAAAGCTCTCAATGAGGACTTAGTACTGCAGTTAAAAAAAGCCCAAATCCAAATTTTTTGAATTTTGACCCTTTTTTGACACTTTGTTTGACACTTTTGGTCCAGTTGATTGCAATCAAAAGGAGAGGTGCACAACTAGATGTTACAACAATCCTAAATTCAAAATTTCAACATTCTACAGCTAATCGTTTTTGAGTTATGCGAGATAAGTACGAACGTACGTACAGACGTTACGCCGAAACTAGTCAAAATGGATTCAGGGATGGTCAAAATGGATGTTTCCGTTGAAATCTGAAAACTGAAATTTTTCGCGGTCACAATACTTCCTTTAAAATTTGTATAAGTAAGTAAAAAATTGAGTATTATAAATCAATCTACTTAGCATTAAACTGTTTGCAAAATATTTGAAGCAAAATGAACGAAAGGTCAATTATCTTGCTAATTAATTTATGTTTTATGATTTCCAGAATAGACATTTCTAATTTAGTTCAGAAACCAAATATATCTGTTTTAAATACATACCCAAGCAAAGTACAATAACGTACATAGTTTATAGACTAATTTGCAACTATGTAGTAAATTTAAAAAAAAACTATTGCACCACTATTATATAAAAATGAAATTATGAAACATATACTCATTCTTAGTAGAAAAATAATAATAATTAAATTCTATAATTGGTCAAAGAACCTGAAATGATGAATACTGGACTATAATCTTTAAAGAAACATGTTGTTCTTATATACCGCAACAGATATTTGTTTTCGTGCAGTGAAAATTTCGTTTTGTGGCAGAAATTATTTCATTTGTTAATTCGAAGGAAATAAGTGTTTTTTTTTTTTTTTTATTTGCAAATATCCTAAAATTTCTGGTCAGCGTGAACAAATTACTTTATTTTTTTTCTGACACACAATTCTGTACTATATCGGTTGTTTTAGTCTCATTTACACAACTTATAAATTATTCTATGTATCAGTATTTTATTTTAATTATGTTTTACTTGGATTTATTTTATATGCCCGTTTTTTAGAAAAATTTTTATGCTAAAATGAATGTAGCAAAACGTTCTATTTGTCTTTTAGATGACTGTGGTTTTTAATTACAGTGTAATTGGTTTAGTTTAGTTTATAAGTGTATTTATTATTGTTTACACGAAAAAGTTTAAAATTAATGAGATAAAGTCTAATAAAATAATCATCAAAAAATATTTATGACTTAACATATATATACATATAGAAAATTCAATAGAGGTGGTATGTAAATGTAAAAATTAACAAAATATCAGTAAAATTTTTCAGAGCTTATTGCACAACGTTTTTCTCAATCACTACGGGAGATTACTTATTGGTTATCTAAAAATCGATTGTTTCACAGTAGATCGATTCAACAAATCGAACAATATCGATTCTGCGCAAGCCTAGAACATCACAAAATTTTCCTAATTCTATTGCCACTATTAAATATATCAAATAAATTAGAATATCTTCTTAGGAAGAAACTGGAGAACGAAATAACCAAGAGGAGGAAATTAAACCTCCAGCAACAATATTATACGGTGTTACTAAATCGATAAAACTATATGAGTTACTGGAAACGGTCATTACCAAATCGGACTATCGCGTAAGTATTATTAAGATCAAACAACCAAAAGTTGTATTAAAACATATAGATGCTTACCAAAAGATTATTCAGCTAATCAAGAACGGAATCTCATCGGCCGCACCTTTCTTAGAAAGGATGAGAATGCATTCCGGGTAGTATTACGTAACCTTCACTACTTGGTCCCAATCGACGTTGTAAGGGAAGAAATCGAGGATAAGAGACACAGCATTCGTATCAACGCTCGATATTCTGTTAGAAAGCAACCAATACCGATTTTTTTCATAAACCTTGAACCTCAAAGTAACAACGAGGAAACATTCCAAAAAATATACATAGCCAACTAATTTTTGGTTTGAGGACCCCAGGGATTCAAGGAATTGATCTATTATCTAGAGTATAATGGAGTACGTGCAATGACAACAATTAGGTCAGAGCATGAACGGTTACATAAGGCCGAATAATGTCGACATGAGATCGACTTCCGGGCTCTTCCCGCCAAGACGACTTGGAACTTATTGTGAGTAAAAGGAGAATCCTGCGAAAATGACAATAATATAGGAACCCAGAGGAAAAACCTAGAGCTCAGAAGAAAAAAAAGCCCAGTGGAACCCAGAGCTCTTAAGGCTGCTCGCAGGCTTAGGAGACGATTACGATCAATCAAAAACGTTATGTTTAGAAGCTAAATTGAACGTCTTCTCCCCCCTCGGCAGAGAGGACTATTCCTTCTTAAAAGCCACAAGAGATCTTCAGAATCATCCCCTCCTTTGAGGACTTCGTGCGGTTAGGATTTCAGTGACAGCTGGAAGGCTGAATTTACTTGTCTGCATCTACGCAAAGTCATCCAACCTCACGAAATTCGGGAAGGGGTAAAGGGGAACAAGAGATATTTGAGTTCCTTGATATTCCGATTCCATTACATCTACCAGTGAGACTGATCTCTACTGTTGAAATATCGAATGAATTCAAAAGAATAAGGGATAAAAAGAAGGCTCCAGAATTTGACTCACTTGTAGGATGTTATTTATGCTGCCACCTTTTACACTAGTCTACATAACCTAGTAGTTCAATGCTATGTTTTGGACCCAACGGACTGAGAGGTATCACAATTAAACGATCTTAAAATCAGGTAAGCCTGCAAACAAAGCGGTTTCATACTGGCCCATAACTTGGCTTCCAGTACTTTCTAATTGGTACAGTGTGCAATGTTGGGTTCGTATACCTATTAGCGTTGTTACTGCTCTGAAAATTTATTGTCATTTTTATTATTGTAGATTCTAAGAAGATTATTTTCTATTGACTTTGCTACTTTTCTGGCATTCTAACATTTTCATACTGGTTTAAGGGCTTAATACTGTTATTATTTTACTTTTATTGTCTTATTTATTATTATTATTTTGTTCCCCCAATATCTCTAACATTAGCTATCTGTTATTCTTGTTAGTCGTTTTATTCTTACTGATCTTGACTGTTCCGTTGTTATAATTTCATGAAGTACTGTTATTGAGATTTGCTATGTATTATAATGTTTGTATCCATCGTGAGCTATCAACGCGTGGTCTTCACTCTTGTCATAATTTCTCACTCGATTTACTTATAATTTCGGAAAAATAAAGAAACCGATAGTAAATAAAGGTGATTAGAAAGGCAGATTCTTATTTCAGTTACATATTCTAAGAAAAACTTAAGAAAATTAAGTGAGAATATATTTTTGCATGTTAGGAGTTGCAGTAAATTAACAGTTTTGCTTGTATAATAAAAACATGGTAGAGAAAGAATTTTTAATCATTGTTTTAAAGGATAAGCCCTTAATCCAATCAATCCGACTTAGTTTCATGTCAGTCCACTTCGACTATATTGCTCTTTTCTCATCGACCTTTTCTCACTCACTCCATTCCAAGTTGTTAGACATTCAAATAAGGACTGATAGCGGCCTATCATGCGTCACTGCATTTTTTCATGTATAATTTATCAAAGATCATTTATTTAATGATTTCACATTTACCTATAAAAAATGTCTCTATACATACAAGGTTATCTAATTTTATGTAATCAGTTTTTGTAATAAAATAATATAAAAACCTAAATCACAAAATCTTTTAATAAAAGTGTTTTTAACGATTACGTAAATAATTATTAAGATTATTTATTGGTTAATATATTATTCTTAAGATTTCATTTTGTAAAATTATATTTTCGGTCTGAAAATATTAAATAATAAAAATATTACCAAAATTTTACATTAAATAAAATTTTAAATAATTTTGAACCAAAGTATCGATAGTCTTTTCTTTTTTTCTGGGGATTCATAATAGGATTTTTGTTGAGCTTTCAAATAAATTATAGCAAAATAATTTAAAAGCATTATAACGAAAATAGAATCAAGAAAGCAAGTTTAAAAAATGTATTGGATACAAATAAGGGAAAAAATATTCTGTCACTGTGTAAAAATATATTTAAAAATATTACAAAATGGAAATATATTGAGACAAATATGATAATTAAAAAATAGTGCATTGGTTTCTTTTTCTCATATACAGCACCTCTTGATAAATATAAAAGTTTATATTGGTAGTTTTCTGACTTATCTCTGGACAGTAAAGTCGTTCTTGATCAGGGTATTATCTAAGTAATTACTACGACACAGAATTTTCTTTCAAAATTTGTGTTGGTGGCTGCATCTTAAATAAAATATTATATTCAACCTTCCCTTCCCGAACGATAGTTTCTTTAACACGTGATTTAAGCGTATTGCCGAAGGACATTAAGAAAACTAAATTCAATTGTCCAAAAAGTTTAAAATCAGTGGGAAAAAACCTATCTAAAGGGAAAGTAATGTTAAAATAGACATGTGTATATTGACTCATTCATTAGCAGATTAATATACGATGGTATTCTTTAGATATTTTTTTTCATTATTACTTTTGTGTGGCATCTTCACGAGTTGTACTCGTGTACCAAATGAGTTCTGGGTAAAATAATTACTTAACAAATAATAATTATTTAATTTAATTTTGCTTACCTCACCTAAAACTTCGTACTTGTGCACTTCTGCCAATAACTGTACAATTTCTTCTCCCCCGTTAACTTCAATAACCCAAGTGTTTTTAGGAAGATGCGCATGATTATACCTTTGCTGAGTGAAACCATGTGCAACAAGAGATGTCGCAGTTATCAGGATAAATATTTTTATCATCCTAAAAATCAAAAATATGTTAAAAAATTAAATGCAATATTAATAAATAATAAAGCTAGTAATTAACTATTATTGTTAAAATACAAATTAAAACAAGTGTGATATATTGTTTTTAAAATTAATGGGTTGCTAATTTTGGAATATTAATATGTATATATGTATTTATATATTTTAAATATTTACATTTTAATAATATTATAAAAATATATTTAAAATTATAATAAAGCAGTAATAGCGTGAGAAAATACTAAAACGCAGGACGTATTACATTGACCACAAAAATGTAAGGATGCTTATACTAAAATAAAATTAAGGATGATGTCAGTTTGACCGACAACATTTTACAAATAGTCTAACATAGGAATCAAAAGCAGCACATAGAAAAAGCTACATGATTTCTTTTTGAGTCATTTTTTTCTTAAAAAATTTCATATGTATAAAAAAATATGTATTTTTAATCTAATACTAATACATAAATAATAGTTCTAATTTACTAATAAATAAAATAAATAAACAGAATTTAAGAAAAAGGGAATAAAAAAACAGAAAACGTTTTATTTATAACAATAATTTATACTTAAAATATACTGAGAAGTAGCTAATAAGGCAAAAATTATGAAAATAACTGCCTTTTAACTGATCAATGTTTCATTCAGCAGGATTATCTGAGGAAACTTAAACTGTGTTTATTTTCGTTCGATCATAGTGTATTTTGGTCTTTGACAGGCCATATTTTTACAATATGAAACCCTTCCATGAAGGCGACTTGTGCTCACAGTTTTAGAAAATTGTAGTTAGCTTGTTTCATGAAACAAGCAATTTGCTTATTTGTGTTCATTACATCCCTTCTCGTATTAAGTAAATAGTTTCAATAATTAGGAAAGGGAATATTCGGTCACAGTTCAAATATTTTTTGAACTTTTAGTTTTCTAAAATTTTATTCAACGGAATCGTTTACTTGGAATAATAGAAATAAATCACATAAATACCACGCACACATTTTGATGGAAGGAAGCCCATTAAAAAATTTTAATGAAGCTGTTTGAAATTTTTCTCCATTAATTTAAATCACTCAAAGTTTTTAATCAAGAATGTTCCCAGCTATGATATAAAAATCACTTTTCTAAAAAAAGAAAGGTGAATTCTCATACTTTTGAAATAAAAACAAAACCATTAAAGGTTCTAACAGAAGAATCCTAGCAGCAAAAACTGTTACAACAGTAAAAGTTACCTGTTTTTTGGAAAATTAGAAAACATCAAATTGTCTCCTAATTTATCACTGATACCTCAAAAACACTCCCCTGATCTAAAAAAAAAAAAATCAACATTCAAAATTTCTTAGAAGGAATCAAACAATTATGTGCAACAGAACGTTATTTTGTCGGCTACTATAAATATCATCAAAAAAGAATTTCTTTGGCAGATACACGCCTCTTCAATTAGCATAAAAATTCAACCATTTACAAATTTTAATTATTGAAAAACCTTCTCATTAATCCTTCTTTAATGAATCTAAAAATTCTGTGTAGTTATTAAACGTAACAATTAAAATGAGTACCCGGTAAAAAATTCTACTTTCAGTAATTTGTGAATAGTTTTATTATATGCTGAATTCATTACAAAAAATTATTACCTTTCTGCCTACCTACGAAAATGATGAAAAAAAAATTATTAAACACATAATTCCTCGGATACTTTGATTAAATACTGTTAATATGTTTTATAAAAATTCAGTACCAAAGTATGATTCAGTTACTTTCTTCTCTTTCATTAGCGGGAACGATTTAATTAATTTCTTTATAACATGATTTATTCTGAAACTTTCAGTATTATTAAAACATATATGATCTGTTATATCTATGATACTTACGGTATTATTACGCGAAAACTGAAAGTATAACGTGTAATGAGCACTTGAATAAAGCTTGTTCACTTTGTAATAGTTACTTAAATAAACTTACCCCTAAAATTGTACATTGCTAAAAAATACAGACTCAGCTGGAACACATTTCCATTTTGCTTTATCAGTGTTGTGTTAAAAAAATAAAATTTTCGTGTACAAGAAGGATTTCTTCAACCGCCTCTTGTATATGTAGTTGTTTAAAGTGAAAAATATTTATAATTCATAATAAATGTAAAATAAAACTTATTATATTATATAACTTCATTAATAAATGTAAACCTTACTGTTTAAAATAACTGCAAGTCGGCAAGAGCATAAAAATATAACCTAAAATAATAAATGTATGACATTCAAACAATTTTTTATGAAAACGTTTTCTCATTCCATTCAGTTATTGGTAGGCATAAGCAAGGAAGATACTGGGAAGTCAATTAATTATAAAAAATCTATTCAAAAAACTTATTCAAATACAGAAAAAAAATCCGTTTATTAGTAGTCTTGATATGTTTGTTTAACTACAATAGGGTATATAATTTTTATAAATTTTGTAAACAACATGCATATTATGATAATTTAAAAATGCAACTTTTACTCTGAGGTATAAAAACTAATAAACTGGTATACGAAAAAGAAGCATAAACATGAAAAAATAAAAATAAAAAAATCTCTAATACTTTTCCTCAAATAATGTGACTGATGACTTATTACTGACAATATAATAATATTATGATGACTTAATGTAACTGATGACAACACTTAAAAACTAAAATAAACTACCTCACATAAAAATTTTAAATTGCAGTCGACTTTTATCATTGTATACACATAAATAGAAGATAAATGTGAGAGTAAAGAGTATGGTAAATAAAGTTATCAACAGACAAAAGATAGATTTATACGTCAGGAAACCTTTCCGTTCACATATTTTACACTGATTAGTTTATGCAAAATGTTATTATCTAGTCCACAAAACGCATGTTCTCATGTTTATGTAATAATTTTAAAGCTTAAAAAAAAATTATTTTAATATTTGGGGTTTAGAAAAGTTTAAATTAATTTTACGTGCCCTAGGTAAGTGTTAAATACAGGCTTCTTCTTTGCATCCTACAATGGGAGATGAAAAGTGACATGAACTAAGAACAAAAAAAAAAACACTACTGGAATTCAGTTGAAGAGATTTTTACCTTTTATGTTATGATCCAAAAGAAATAAACTGCCAAAATTGTAAGAGCTGAGATAAAAACTTTAAAAAGAGGCTATAATTCTAAGTGTGATAGTTTTTGTATGTAATAATTTCAATATGTGATTTTGACTTTTCTGTAGTTTTAAAATTAATTCTATCAGTCATTTCTACCACCACGTAATACACAATCAATTGTTATTGTAGAGCATTGTATTTTTTTGGCGGGAAGGTGAATATTTAATTTTTTGCAATATTCCAGTCCCTCGGACTTGCCAAGGATTGGCTTTGAAAGAATAAAGTGTATTAGCTTTTTTAACTACTGAATTATGACTAACATTTTTTTTGTTGTACCTAACATTTCATTCATTACCTAGATATCTTAATTATAAAAAATTATTAGGCCTTATCGTTTTGTTATGCATTCTTGACACTGTATAATACCTTTCTGTCAATACGGTGATATTTTTACTTGTAATTATTTAAAAAAGGAAATCAATATTCTTTCAAGCAGAAGGATCTTACATCATTTTTACTTCCTTGTACAAAGTAAAGGAAGTACTGTGATTGTGAAAAATTTCCGTTTTCAGATATCAACGAAAATATCCATTTTGACCATCACTGAATCCATTTTCACTAGATTTGGTGTGTCGTCTGTTCGTACGTATGTATCTCGCATGACTCAAAAACGATTAGCCGTAGGATGTTGAAATTTTGGATTTAGGACTGATGTAACATCTAGTTGTGCACCTCCCGTTTTGATAGCAATCGACTAGACCAATAGAGCCCAAAAATCCCAAATTCCAAACAATTTGGATTTTGGTTTTTTTTAACTGCAGTAATAAGTCCTCATTGACAACTTGTCACCGTTGTATCATAAGTGGTTCTTATTTTCATTAGTTCCAGAGTTATAGCCAAATGAAATTTTAATTAATCAAGTATTTGGATCTTACAAAGGGAGGACTTACGGTTCAAATTCGACTTCATCTCCTTTTATTTATCATTTTTATTAATTTAAATATATTGATTTATTAATAATTATTAACCTCTGATTGTAAAAAAAAATTACAGTAAATAATAATTCAATAATAACAATAGAAAAAAATCAGAAGTTATTAGTGAAATAAAATTTTATGTATTTTTCATTTTAATTCAAAAATGTTTACAGAAGTTAATAATTATTAATAAATCAATATATTTAAGTTAAAAATATGTATATATATATATATATATATATATATTTGAAGTCGGAATCGAACCGATATGTGTATGGTTACGTTACGGATCCGACACTTTCTCACTTACACCACATAATTACTTAAGCGAAGTGAAACAATAATATATAAACTAATGTAGAATGCTAATACGGACAACAAAAAAAATGTGAAGAAATTTCCACCACAGTGAAATTGTGCAACTGTCCACTTTATTGAAGAATTGGAGGATCGTATCTCACTTTAAAATGAAATAAGTTTAAATGAAGTGCAGCAAAAAATGTGTGTATGTAATTTAGTAGGCGTACAAGTAAGTCATGTGGTGTCCACATCAGATTTTTATTTCATAATGATGAACTTAGAAGTAGAAAAAAAACGGTTTCATATGTTACCTGTAGTGGATTATTGTAATAGTAAAAATCTGAGTAAATATAGCTGATAAATATGTATCGGTAAATAATTACAATCTCAGGAAAGAAATCTTGGTTGGTGAGATTACCTGCCTTTCTGATATTAAAATACAGATGTTTGGACTTTTATTATAAAGTGTGGTAAAACACTTTCTAAACAAGATTCTACATGAATACCTGTTGCATTTACGATCAAATTCATAAGATCAAATTTAATATTTTTGCAACCCCTTCACTTAAGCGATTAAGACAGCAATATAAAGTTGAAAATTTTTTGTTAGACAGTTTTTACCGTATTTGTAAAATTTCAAATGAAGAGATGTGATACATGTTTTCAAACGATATTAGCTTGAGAAGTAGTATTATTTTTGCATTGAACATTCAGAAAATAACTTGACCATTAAAGTAACATTAAAAATCATGAAAAAAAGTACTATATGTAGAATGTGTTTCATATTAAAAACATTTTTTTTCGGAAAAATTATTGAAGTATTTTTAAATATGTAATTGTCTAAATCATAATTTTTCAAATTTTTTAATAATTATTTCAGTAATTTCTTATAATTGCCTTGAACATTCAGGATATGTTTTATTAACAACTTCAACACATAAAATGAAAAAAAAAAATTAATATCTATAAATACAGTACAATGAATCTTGGTGTTTTTAGTATGTTCTTTTAGATCAATATAATTTACTGTTTCAGATAAAACACTTTTTATTAAGACATATAAAAATAATTAATCCAAGTTAATAGTATTTAGATCTGTATTTTTGTCAACCGAAATTAATCATTTATTTATCTCTTTTTACCCTACTGACTAAAAAAATTAAATTTTTTAAGGTGTATGTACATTGTACATAACCATAATTTAGTTGAAAAATGGCTGCTTAACATCAAATTCTCGGTCTCTATTCGGGTGATTACTAAGCACACACCGAGTAAAATTATTGTTTTTATGTTTTGTAAAATTTTGATTACAGAACTTTTACGATTTCCTTTTCCTTCAAAATAAATATTTATTAACCTATCTAACTTTGTTAATGCAACATAAAAATAATATAGAAGAGGGTGGAGTTTTACTAAAATGACATATCTGTTAATCCTAACCCGAAAAATCTTTTAACTAATTTATTCTGTGAAAAAATTTGGTTTAATAAAATTGATTGTTAATTAATTAAGTCTAATTACTCATTTTTTCCTATGTACACATTTTCTGCCACTATTTTATTTATCAGTTTTTTCAATAACAATTTTTCTTTTTTTTCTCTAATTAACTGATACAAAATTAAATAGTAAATATTTCTTTCTTTTTGTTGTGGAAAGTAACACAGATAAAAAGAACGGAATAATTTAAAGTTAAGACAAGCTTATCAGCTTACAGATTATTGACTAATTAATTAATTAGTTTCTATCATCTTCATTTATTAGAAATTAATTTTCGGTAGATTTAAAAAACAGGGATATTAGAAAAAAAGAAAACAAAATGTATATAATAATGTTTTTTTTTTATATTCGTATCTAATGAAAATTTTTCAAGTAATTGTAATGTTTTATTGTTTTAGTAAAAAGCTGAAAAATCATTTAAAATTACGTCTTTGAAAGAAAAAAATGAAGGTTCTTCCATTAATAAAAAAAACAAAACAATTTAAGAGTACATAATATTTCTAAAGCTATTTTTAATATTAAACCCTATTTATTATTATTATTATTATTATTATTATTCATTTCTTTATCGTAGTACTAAGAAAATCCTACATTTTTACAGTAATCATTTATCCTTCATCATAGAAATAGTGTTTATAACTTATAACTGAAATATAAAAGCACTGACAATTTAGAAATTTATTTTTTACACGATTGCTCAAAAAGGATGTCATGTATTAAGGGTGTACGTATATATGTTTGTTCCACCGTAGCAGCTAAACGGCTGAACCGATTTAAATGTATAATCCCACGATGTACGTTATCGGGATTGTTATAGACTATATAAGTATATATATAAAAAATATATATTTAAATATTTTTTAAAATATATATATATATATAAATATTTTTAAAGTAAAATTAAAAAATTAGAAAAAATTATACTACTATATACTAAATTATCACCCGCACGCTCTTTAATTATCATATATTAGTAATTATTCTGTATTAAAGAGCAATTTTTTTTTTCGGCAGTCGTGTTTTCTAAATATTAATATTTATCTCTTGTTTGTTCAAGTATAAATTACGAAAAAAATACAGTTTTAAAATCATTATTTTTATTAGAGCATAGAATTATTATTATTTTTTCCAAAACTTTAAAACTTGAGTTGTATTTAGAAATAAATAACATTTAAATAAATGAAGACAAGTTTTAAAAAATCGATTGAATAGTTAACCTACTTTATATCATATATTGTCAAATGAAAACAGTTTAAAAAAAAAATTACTCGATGAGCACAATTTTTTTTTCAAAAAATACTCGATGGAAATAAAAATAAAGTAGATATAATTTTACCTGCCTCTGAATATTGTATCTCTCTCTATCTGAAACGTTTCAATAGTTTTATCTACATCTATCGCACCAAATTGTTTTATATAAAATTACCGATGCTCACTAATGCTTAAAATATCCAACACCAACAATTCTCTGATTTACGGACAACGCGATTGCGTTTTATCTAGTTCTCTCAGTCCCCCAGCGCATTCGCTGTCCGTCAAAGACCACCCTACAATTCCCATCCCCATTCACGTCCTATAACCTGCAATTCTACAAATGTATGTGATCTCATTCAGCAAACCAATTAGAAAATTGTAAAAATTCATTTTATAAAATATAAATTAAATGAATACATTCATTATTTATTATCTAAATTCAGTGATTACCTCAATTCATGATGTAGAATAACAACTAAACTGTTTATTTAAAATTTTCAATTTATTTATTTATTTTATTTGTTTTTACAGTGAAGGTAACGAAAACCGGTTTAGATGTTTTAAAATCATTTAAGAATTACATGTCACTTTGAATAGTAACGTATGAAGAAGTGTGAAATGGCTAGTAAAGTTTATTCTTCAAGTATAATACATAATGATAAGGTATTTATTTGTTTACATAGTAAAACAGACTTAAGCCATCTTACAATTGCTAGATGATAAATTAATTTTGTAGAGGGTGAAAAATGCCATTTCTGATCGGGATTTGAATCCAGGACCTCTGGATGAAATCCGAGTAGCTACTACTCTGCCACGGAGATCAGTATTGATAATAATATCATTATCATATGCCATATTTATGTGATAATTAATCATATATTTATATACAGTTTTGCAGAAAATTATTTATTATTAATTACTATCATATGCTCACTAATGCTTAAATTATCCAACACCAACAATTCTCTGATTTACGGACAACGTGAATGCGTTAATTGATATTAATAAATAATTTGATTTTATTAATATAATTTCCGTCAAATTAAATACTATGCTTCAATGATTGGTTTTAATTAAAATTCTTGTTAGAATTACCTTAAACAAGAAATTTAATTTAACTATGATATTAACTTCAGGATTTGTGAAAAGATTAACGTATAATATATTATATTTATTATATTATATAAAGAAAATAATAAATTATTTTTTAATTATTATTCAAAATAAATACAATAAACCCTATTTTTTCAGTTGTAAGAATACTTTTGTTACTCAAAAACAACAATTTATTAAAAATAAATAGATATTCAACTCAATACTGTTATTATATTATAATAAAATAAATTGATAATGTAATACGTTATAAGCACGAAAATAATAATAATAAGAATAAGTATAATAATAATAATAATAATTAAGACATTGATATGTTGCACAAACCAGATTTTAAGTTCCAGACATTATGATTCCTAACCAAATTAACTACGAGCAATACTACCGGACTTAGAATTAAAACATAATGAATACTATATACTAATATAGCATATTATGTTAGTATTATTCAGTTTTACTATATATTCACGACATTAAATGTTATGAATATATAGAAAAAATAAAAATTGGATCCAACACATTATTCAATGAATTTAGAAATCTTCAGATTTCATTTCTGTCAATAAAGAGGATTTTCAACCCAGGCTGGTGCATATAGTGAGTGATATAGATTAGGTTTTTAAAAAATAATGAATCAAAATTTTCTGGACCGATTGACACTTATGTAACTGCAAAGTGGGAACAAAACGATGACTGGGATCAAAATATGTATACTTCATTCAAGCAAATTTTGTAATCAATACATTAAGTTAATTGAAATTTTTTAGTTGATCGAAAGATAAACTTTACCCAATAGCAGATTTTTAAAATATTACTAAAAGATATCGATGATTTTCAGTCTAGATGAAGCACCATTGCGGTTTCCTAAAAGAGTTTAGTATTTAAGTACACAAAAACCTGAACCTTGATTGGGGAGAAAAACAGAGTGTGATAATTTTTATTAAGAAAGAGTTAATGAAGGAACAGCCAGTTAAAGCTCAAATTTAATAATTTTTTTTTTATCCTGATCAAAGATGTTGTTTTCCTTTTAGTTAATAATTGTTTATGGGATTTGATGCTATTCTCCATTTCTTCCTGTTCTGAGCTAACATTTAAATCTAAAAATTATGTAAGACTCCGCATTCTGGGTTATTTGAATCATGTATTTTAATATTTGTATTTCCTTAGAGATTTATCTCCTATAACTACTACATTACAAAATTTATTACGATAAACGTATTAATACGAGGGATATATATATAAAGTAAAGACCGCTGGGAAAATTTCTCTCATTAAGGTTGCTATCTGTGTCGTTCATTGCCACGCTAGTAATGATAACACTGCATTGTTGTATGTAAGTTGTCCCGTTGTAATACCTTTGATTACGTGTGAGATTACGTTATAATGAATAGGAAAGTCGACGTCACCGCCGATTGTAAAATACGTGAAGTCATACGTTTTTTAAACCATCATAATATTAAGTCAGCTGAAATTCATAGGCAGTTAGTTGGTGTGTACAGCGATAATATAATGAATGAAAGAAACATCCGGAAATGGTGTGAAAGGTTTAGAAATAACAAAATTAATATGCATGGTGAAGAAGTTTCGGGGAGGCCCTCTATAATCACCAAGAACGTTTTGAAACGCGTCGATGATGAAATCAGAAAAGATCCCACTCAACGATTTCCGACCTGGCCCTTTTTTTTCCTAATGTTTCAAGAGTTGTTATTGGTCGTATTGTTCATGGCCGTTTAGGGTTCAGAAAGGTTTTCTGCACGTTGGGTGTCGCACGTCTTAACGGAACGTCACAAAAAAATTTAAATGGTATCTGATTTGGAATTTTTGATACGCTACACATCAAAAGGTGATGAGTTCCCTAATTCAATTGTTACCGGCGAAGAAACATGGATTTTGAGTTACACGTCAGAGAGAAAACTGCTGCTAAGTGAATGGCGTCATCCTCAATCACCAACAATAGTCAAGCCACAGCCGTTTGGACTCTAACTGATGTCCACAGTTTTTTG
Source organism: Lycorma delicatula (assembly GCF_047948215.1). Lineage (NCBI taxonomy): Eukaryota > Metazoa > Arthropoda > Insecta > Hemiptera > Fulgoridae > Lycorma > Lycorma delicatula. The sequence goes on along the minus strand of NC_134455.1, from coordinate 174,649,949 downwards.
AGATCGTTTTGTATATTGCTGATTGATTTCATGCTACGTAGAACGACTATAAATGCAGAAGCCTACTGCGAAACTTTACGTAAGTTACGGCGTGTCATTCAAAATCGGCGACGTTGGCGGCTGACGGACGGCATCGTCCTGATCTATAATCATGCACGTCCACATGTTGCGGGTCCGACACGTGATTTACTAAGAACATTTGGATGGGAAATGATCACCCACCATATAGTCCGGACTTAGCTCCTTCTGATTACCATTTGTTTGGGAAATTGAAAGAAGTTTTGAACGGTAAGCAATTCGTGGGTGACGATGAACTTAAAAATGTTGTTAATCAATGGCTAAATGGACTGGCGACAGAAGAATACGACGTTGGTATATTGAAGCAGGTGTATCGCTACGATAAATATCTTAATTCATGTGGCGATTATACAGAAAAGTTGTATAAGGTTTTTAGTGTACGAGAAATAAAAAATATTCATAAAGTTTTCAGTATAAATTTTTTTTACAATGAAACGGTTTTTTCTTTAGAGATAACCTCTCGTATAATCCTTACCAATTTTAAATTTTACTTCTTTTTTCAAATTGTTTTGTAATCTGTTGAATTCCAGTTATATCAACTCATCGGATTTCCAATATTCTCATATTACACTTTAAATCGAAAGCTTCTGTTATTTTAAAATTTTATGTTTTTTGACCATATTTTGGCTATAATAAAGCGGTATCAAAATATCTTGTAATGGTTAAATTATATCTTTAATAATGGCTAAAAATTATATCTTAAAAATTATATCTTTAATAATGGGTTTAATGTAATGGTTAATTATATCTTTATAATGATTAGATTTATACTTAATATTGCAGGCTTTTGTTTAGCATGAAGCTATGCTTCCTTGTAAGCTGGTTTTGATGTTAAGTAAGTTACAATAGTGTATATTTTAATTTCACCGCAAAATAATACATTCATTGCATATTTTATAAATTCTGTTCTTCCCTCTTTAACACCGACTGATTAAGCTTTGATTATTGTCAAGGTTTATAGTTTTGTTTTATTCTCATTATTGTCTAATTGAACTTTTCTCCCAGCAATGATTCCTTATAATTTGGTAAGTCATCTAATTCATTTAAATTAAGAGAAATATTATCAGAGAATTATAACATGTGTCCGGTAATCATCCATTGGAAGGCGATTTCCGATCTCTAAAGACAACACTTATAATAAATAATACGTGAACCACTCAACTGAATTTTACAGCATGTAGTAGGGGAATTTATTTCACTATCTCTAATCCTTTATAACTCATTAATTTAAACCTCTAAATCTCACTAAATCTATACCTCATTATCTCTAATAAGTCAAGCATGTCGCAATCGTTACTTTTCAGAATGTCTATAGGAACATATTTGGGAGCGATTTGTGTCATCTGAAACCTTTTTGGTCATGATGTCTAACAAACAAACATTAAATAACGGGGAATTTGGAATTATCGTATTATTTACATGTACTTTTGCTAATATTACGATAATTTTTACTATAAAATGTTTGATAAAACTGTTTATAAAAAACTGCATTTAATCCTCAAAAATAAAAAAAGGCCTCGAGCAAATAATTTTTGTTTATTTATATAAAATATTAATTCATGTAGTTTATCAAAATTAAATTGGATGGAAGTACATATTTTATTCCTAAAATTTATAATTATTGCTTAGCTTGTTTTAAATTGTTCATTTTTTAAATCAAAAAGAAACATCACACGTTCAAACTAAGACATTCTTCATAATTTATAATTTACGTAAATATTTAGATTCAGAATGTATTTTATAACTTGTATCAGTATGTATTTTATTGCAAATTTATTAAAATCTTTTTTAGACTTTTATAACATGAAATATTATATAAATATTTTAGAAGGGGACAGACATTGACTGAAAGAACGGTTACTTAAAAAATAAGCCTTAAAAAAAAATAATACTTAAAATAAGGGTGATATTAAAAATCACATAAATTTTTATAATTTTTTTATAACCGTCACAAAACTGCTTCTCCAACATACTTTTAATCTTTTTTCAGGATAATAAATATAATAGTGATAGAGTAGTGCCGAGGGTCAGGGTGTAGAGGGGGCCAATAATATAATCGAGGTAATGCTCAGCAATGGCAATAAGTGGGAGTGTGTCTCGACTACGATCGCATCAATGATACGAGAGAAGGGCACTGAAGAGAGGCGACGGCAGCCTGAGTTGATGCGAGTCTATGGAGGCTTGGAGTTCGATGACGGGTGATCAAGCTTCTGGGGGTGGGCGGCGAGGTCTCCTCGAAGTCTTCGCTCGTCGATCGCCCCCTGGGGACGCCTTCCGGTCACACGGATTCGGATAGTGAAGTGCCTGGGTGATCATGCAGAGGCTGTACATACCATATGGCTTAGATCCGGCCCCTGCATGGTAGAAGGGGAGGTTTTTTAACGGGTGAGAGCCCCGCACTGCCATCAGTACGAGCCTGACGGCGGCTGGCAGAGCTTTTTCCTCCGCTACGGAAAGAAAAAAAAAAATAGTGATAGACAAAAAACAACTTTTTAATGTTTCTCTAAGTGTGATACCATTTTTTGAATTGCTTTTTTTGCGTACATTACAGATCTGTAAATAACATTTTTCTATCACCCTTAATTTTAAATAAATTACGCTTCAAAAAAAATTAAGGGAAAATATAGTTAAAATCGGTAAAATTTATAATTTTGCATGGCCATACCTGTGTTAGAATGATTTTGCTGATACTTTTCTTTTATAAATTGCCTCAGGCATATCTTGAATTAATGACTAACAGTAATCGACTGGCATGTAAGTATTCCATTTCCCTTTATAGCGGCTTTCCCTCAACGAAATGTCTTGGCGTTCATCTATTCGTCACTTACGTCTCCGAGGTTGTTCGGGAAAAAATGCAGATGTGAGTGGAGGAAATGTATTTTCAAAGACATATTACATCCCATAGCTCTGTATGAAGAAAAAATTTTGTTTAACAATATCGTGGTAATTGTCAGAGTTTTGTTTGCTGAGAAAAGTTTTGCAAACGTCTTTAAATGAAGCCCAAGCTGCACTTTCTACATTATTTAACATTGAGTTAAATATATCATCTTTGACCAACTCTCTTATTTGAGGATCAACAAATATTCCTTCTTTAATATTTCCTTCACTTACATTCGGAAATTTCTGCCTAATGTACAAAAATCCGAGAATATCCTTCTTCAATACTTTTAAAAAAATTTTCATTAGTCCTAGCTTGATATGGAGAAGCGGTAAAAATATTTTTTTGGGTTCAATTAAGTGCTCTTGAATAATATTTTTCCCATATGGAGTTAAGTTGTCGCGTTTCTTCCACTCTTTGGTAACATAATATATATCCCTAGCTCGGCTGTCCCATTCTCAAAGAAAATGCATGTACTTAGTATAGCTTAACTGCACGCCTAACAAAATAGCTATAAATTTCAAGTCACCACATATGTTCCAGCTATGTTTTTCATAATTTATTTTTCCAAGAACGTCTTTCATCAAATAATAAATCTCTTTCAATTTAATTCCATAAGCTATTGGTATTGAAGGATATTTGTTACCGTTGTGTAATAGAACCACTTTTAAAATACACTTGAACGAATCTATAAAAAGGCCCCCATTGTTAATGAATAATTTCACTATGAGGTATAGCTCTGATTGCAGATCGCAATGAAGAATATTTTACAGTATTTTTTTTAGAAATTCCAGACACACTTGTTAAACAATTGTAACAATCGGTTACATGATTTTTTGGTTCACGCCAAACCGTAGGTATACCTAATGGCAAAACCTTCCGTGTACCAATCAGCCATCCTTTTTAATATTCAGAACAATTAGTGCAAACTATAGGAGGAGCCCACGTCTTATCCTAATCACCGATTTTACATTCAAAGTACAAATGATATGCTTTTTTAATTAAAGATGTAGTGTTTTTTCTATTTTATTTTTTGGTAAACTCATCACATACATAACAAAAGGCATCCACATCATTTACACAATTTCGAGGCATTCCACTCTTAATTAAGACACTCCACTCTTAAAAAATTTAAGACATCAATAAGATTTAACAAAATTAATTCATTCCTAAATCCAGTGCTTAATACAAACAACACAACTGTATTTTCAGCTACATGTTTTGACGTGGACAGACTTGATTGATCTTGTCCATGAAGGCTCACTCTTCAGTATTAGATATGATGTCATAATATGTGATTTTTTTATATGATTTAATTCTTTGTCTACTATTGTTTATTTATAGCTTACAAATTACGTTAACAAAGTTAAGACAATAAAAATGAGCTAACAAAATACAATATAGGAGCTTACAATGCTAAGTATGTTAAAGTTAGTATATAGGTTAGCTTTTTAACTATAAAAAAAAAATCTAAAGAAAATAAAGAAAAAAATTCTTTAATTAAAATTTAAAAACTTTTCAAAAATGGTGGGTGATAGAAAGATTCTTTTTCAGCATCAAATAGCAGATTAAAATCATGTATCGCACGTTAGGAAACAAAAATTATATTTATCAGTGTAATTAACCGAAACACAGACGAAACTCATAATTGCTGTACTATTAGTGCGTGTGAGAAGACTGTTTTATTCAATGTCAATGTGATTAGTACCCAACAATATTAATATGACAAAAGTAATAATTAAGACACTGGTAAAATTTGTGCATAAAATTAAAGAAATTTTCGTTAGTTTTTCAATCAACAACATCTACGTTTGGGAATAGATCATTACATAATTTTGACAAGTAACATATAACTTCGTATTCTATTGAGAAAAGCTGTAATAGTAACAAATACAATAAATGAAAATTTCTAAAAATATATGTATTATATATATGATATAAACAAAGGATATAAGGTAGTAAAAATGAGAAATCGGTCAATCCCAGAAATGGCAAAGTTATTTTCAAATATAACCAGCATCACTTGTCAAGCCTAAGAAAAATAAAAAAAAGTTAAGTGTGAAGTGATTACTGAATACGATTTTAATTAACTTAATTAAAATAATTAGCATAATAGGCTCATAAAAGTGTGGATAGAACTAAAACTTAAATGTGTCTTTCTCACTATGTTCACTGCAGTGAATGTCTATATACTGAAAATCATAGAGAACCTCGCAAATAATGTCTTTGAATAATGGAGATTTCCTTCTTGCTGAACACAAATCACAGCCGTTAAGTAGATAAAGTCAAATAGTGAAAAGCAGCCAAGTAATTAACTGCTCTTTGTTCAGAAATATAAAACATATGTGCTAACCAAATTGCCGTAGAAAATTTCAGTAATTATAATAAAAAAATTATAAAACATGAAATGTTTCCAAAGTTTTACATTTTACTTATATAATTGAACTTCTTCGACACTTAAAATTCGGTTTCCTAGGAAGTTATCATTGGTTTTTGTAAGTGGTACTCGAAGTGATTGACTATAATGTGAAAGACTATAAATGTGATCGACTATAATTGTAAAATGCGAGTGATGTCGGATACACGGAGCTATGGAAAGATAATTTGAACTTTACAACATTTCTCCAATTCTCTACTCTACTGATCATATGATCTATTATCTCTCTCGGAGTCTTTCCGTCAATACCAGCATTGTATCTTAGCATTTGCCATATTTGGCAATTCAGGAAAATATGCTCTACATCGTCACGTTCGTTACAATACATGCACGAAGGTTGATCTCTTTTGCCAACTTTGTGGAGGTATTCGTTAAAGCACCCATGGCCAGTTAAAAACTGTGTGACGTAGTAATCTATTTCTCCGTGGCGTCTGCCTGTCCATCTAACTATATCAGGGATCAAGGATCTGGTCCATCTGGCTACCCCAGCCTGCAGCCATCTTTCCTGCCATATATTATTAATATCTTGTCTGACTTCATTATCCACACGTCCTAAAAACCTCTCAACCCTGTGTCTAGCAATGAGATCAATAGGGGGCACACCAGAAAGCACACAGAGGGCCTCATACGAGACCGTTCTGTAAGCGGATGCTACTCCAAGCAATACCCTCCTGTGTATCTTTTTTAATCTGTCCTTGTTCCTGTTAATAGTCATAGCGGGTCACCATGCAGGAACCGCATACAAAATCGATGAGACTACGGTTGTCGCAAGTAGTCTCCTTTTCGATACCCTAGGAGCTCTGTGCGTTGACATAATAACGTTCAAGCTTTTAATCGTTTTCTCTGCGCTAAGACAGACGTTCAACACATATTCAGTGAAACGACAATTTCTTTGCAGAGTAACTCCCAAGTATCTCAATACCTGAACTTCAGCAATGTTATTACCTTGCTATTTATTGATTATCTTGATAATCTGCTATTTATTGATTGTTACCTTGCTATTTATTGATCATCTGAACGTAAATAATGCTGCATATTGGTCGGTTACGTGAGAGAAACTACAAGAAAGAACCGATGAGCGATTTAATTATTTGGTCAGACTTGTGAGATGAATAGATATAAATAATAATTTATAATTTAAATAGTGAACGTTGATTGGGTGCCGATTGTTAGAGAGAGATAGAGAATTTTACTATTAAGTTAATTGTTTTATTATGAACTACAGATATTTAGTATAATCAGTGAGGAATGTCATATTCTTATAAATTTTTATTTTATTTCACGATTGTTTGTGAGTGCAGAGTCAACGTTGGTAAGAGTTACTCTTGTTTATGCATTTCAGACCAGTTAGTTATTTCTGTATATCTATTTATATAAAATTACTTTATCGATTTTGTTTTAAATTATCATTCTGGAGTTTTTTCTTTTAATGCAGGAATGTTCTTGAAGTGGGTTTATCATATATTTATCATCCTGGCGGAAATCTGGTTTATCAGATGACTGCAGCAAATTGTGCCTTGAAAATTTGTAATTCCTTGTACAAATTTTTGGGTGATAATATTTGTTTTATATTATTTGTACATTTAATAGCGTAGTAAATAAATTCACTTAAATGAATAATATCAATGGGTTTCATTTATAAACTAGGCTTTATTTTTCTGTTTTTAACTTTTAAAAAATGTTTGATTCTATACTAAATTATGTTTACGTTCATATAATCAATGTATATCATACACGATTATATTTATTTAAGAGAACGCTGAAACTTTCTACTATATTCAAAAATGTATCTTTTAACTATCTACACGCGTACAATGTGACGGAACATTGGTATTAAGTGTATTATTCAATCATTTTCTTAATAATAATAATAATAACAATAATAATATTATTATTAATAATTCGTAAACTACATTACAATTTTGCGTCAATTATACGATAAATCCTATTATAAAATCAGAAAATTATTAATGAAATATACTGCTTAAAATTATTTTAATAAGTTAATTTAAACGAATAAAAGATGAAGATTTTGAATATGAACTAATATAATTGTATAAAACGTAATTAAAATAATATAATATGCAAACTTAAACACAGATTTATTTTAGTAAGCCTATATATGATAATAATAGCTGCGTCGGTAAGATCTGTGTAAAAAACCGCGAGCCTGTTTAAAAGAGCAACTTAAAAAATACAAAACATATTAGATTTCATGATTTGATGCTTAATTAAATTACGGAATATAAATTTTAATTTTAATAGATTTACTGTTAATTTATTTATAATTATTTCAGAATATAACTGGTAATATTACTGATAGTACAATCATTGAAACTTACGTGCAGTTATACAATCGATATTTGAAAAATTCTAGACAACAATGCAGAGGATAAGTTTTCCTAGTTTACATCGCGTTAGCAAAGGTAGAAAAGGTATAGTTAAAAAATATTCATTTTATATTGTCGTTTGTCACGTATAATAATAAAAGCAAGAAAAACATTTGGTTTGAATTATTATGTTTAATCTTTATAACAAAAGAATAGAAAATTATGAATAACGCTTCTAGATATAAAATACTGTCTACCAACCTGTTCATTTTATACTGTGATCTTTACTATATTCTTTTCTACTTCTCTTTTTACTGGCGACAGTCCACAATCTTGTTCTTCAATTTGCTATCAAATAAACATTTTCTCTGTAAGAAGTATAAATGATCCATTTTATCAGCACGAATGTATCCCACACGGACTAATTTTAATAATCTATAAAATAGAAATTTTCCCCCTCAGAGTGTAGCAGGTTTTTTCCCATTAAAATGATTAGTGGTAAAACTGATTTCTACTTGTTTGCGGTTATATCGACAAAAATTATTTTTGTAAAAATAGCTTTTTATTATATGTCACAACAGTGTCATTTGTAGGTTACCAGGCACAACTTACTCTTAAGGTGAAATATTCTAAAGAAAATAATATATTCCATGTCAGACTTACTAAGGAGAATTAAAAGTGACCAGGTTTTGGCCGATTAAAGAAGAGAGAAGGTCTCTCTTCTTTATTGCGCCGAATATTTACATATCTTTTTTTTTTCTGTCTTCAGTCATTTGACTGGTTTGATGCAGCTCTCCAAGATTCCCTATCTAGTGCTAGTCGTTTCATTTCAGTATACCCTCTACATCCTACATCCCTAACAATTTGTTTTACATATTCCAAACGTGGCCTGCCTACACAATTTTTCCCTTCTACCTGTCCTTCCAATATTAAAGCGACTATTCTAGGATGCCTTAGTATGTGGCCTATAAGTCTGTCTCTTCTTTTAACTATATTTTTCCAAATGCTTCTTTCTTCATCTATTTGCCGCAATACCTCCTCATTTGTCACTTTATCCACCCATCTGATTTTTAACATTCTCCTATAGCACCACATTTCAAAAGCTTCTAACCTTTTCTTCTCAGATACTCCGATTGTCCAAGTTTCACTTCCATATAAAGCGACACTCCAAACATACACTTTCAAAAATCTTTTCCTGACATTTAAATTAATTTTTGATGTAAACAACTTATATTTCTTACTGAAGGCTCGTTTAGCTTGTGCTATTCGGCATTTTATATCGCTCCTGCTTCGTCCATCTTTAGTAATTCTACTTCCCAAATAACAAAATTCTTCTACCTCCATAATCTTTTCTCCTCCTATTTTCACATTCAGTGGTCCATCTTTGTTATTTCTACTACATTTCATTACTTTTGTTTTGTTCTTGTTTATTTTCATGCGATAGTTCTTGCGTAGGACTTCATCTATGCCGTTCATTGTTTCTTCTAAATCCTTTTTATTCTCGGCTAGAATTACTATATCATCAGCAAATCGTAGCATCTTTATCTTTTCACCTTGTACTGTTACTCCGAATCTAAATTGTTCTTTAACATCATTAACTGCTAGTTCCATGTAAAGATTAAAAAGTAACGGAGATAGGGAACATCCTTGTCGGACTCCCTTTCTTATTATGGCTTCTTTCTTATGTTCTTCTGATTTACATATCAGTAAACTTAAATAAAATCCTGGTAAGTGATACTCGCCGGCCTCCGTGGCGCGAGTGGTAGCGTCTCGGCCTTTCATCCGGAGGCCCCGGGTTCGAATCTCGGTCAGGCATGGCATTTTCACACATGCTACAAATCATTCATCTCATCCTCTGAAGCAATACCTATCAGTAGTCCCAGAGGTTAAACAAAAAATTAGAAGAAGGTAGGTGATACTTAATCTAACACCTTCGATTTTTTAACTACGATCTGCTGAAAGTGGTACAGCATTATTTTCAAGTGAAACTATCTATGACTGATGATTTATGTACCTCAGAAGCTAAACATGCTTCAAAACTAAAATAAATACTGAAACAGCTATTTTAATGAAACAAAAGAAAAATACGTCTAGAAGTCTCTCTATAGATGTAAACCTCGTTTTGAGTGAAACGTTGCGCAGTTTAAGCGTATTTAAAACAATAAACTGTTTATATTCACTAAATTGAAAATACTCTAAATCGTTTTATGAAACTTACATATTATTAATATCCTTTTTGTAATATTCATTTGGCTAGGAATGATAATGTGGGTCTGAACGCGTATTCTTTCTGATTCTACATGGCAATTTATGCAAATATGCGGGTTTTCTATCCACCCTTGGAAGTAAAAACAACTCAGGATACATTTTATAACAAATTTATAAAACACGAAATTTAAATTTGTAAAGGAATAAAAAAAATTTAGGAAACATTATTTTGCTTATTAATTTTTTATATTCTTCTTTTCTATTATTTAAAAGTTTAACTAAATAAATCAATATATTTCTTTAACTTTTTATTTATTTATTAATCAATATTATTATTTATTTATTTAATTTTTCGAAAATATTACTTTGAATATAACTTTAACACATTATGAATCAAAGGAGTAAACAAAATAAATTATTGTAAATGAAATATGATTCTTGATTATTTATATGAATATTTACCTATAGGCTAATTCACAGTTATTTTTCTCATTGTATTCGATAACAAAGAATATTACGCAATAAATTATTATTATTATTTTTAGAATTTGAAGACTCGAGTACTCCAGATTAAGAGCATTTCAGGTTTAGGATTATAAACGGAAATTAGGAAAAGAAGAGAGACTGACTCTAACTACACTCCCACCAGGAAACAAAGATGTATCACCTCCTCAACATGTGCTCACGGTCTCTGATTAGCATCGATCTAGAGGGAATAACACCAAGACCTGTGAAACGAAGAAGACCTGTGAAAAGAAGAAGAAATTAAAAAGACGAAAATAATAACCCACCAGGTGGAAAAGATGTACAGACACATGATAATATCAGTGAGGATTTGCACCTAGTAATTGTCTCATATAATTAAAGGTGATTGTCAATTGATAGGGCATTTTATCCAGAATGGTCTATCAATTCTTTATTAATTAGTTTATATAATGCAACAGCATAGGCTGTTTTCTACAAAATTATAGATGTTGGAAAAAGATTCCGATTTTTGAAATGGATATCACCTTCCGACAATGGAATAACTTTTTAGGATATATATAATAAATTTTTAGGAAGTATTTATAAAACTTTTTACCGGACTATCTGGGTGTTTTGTATGTGTAATTATAAGTAGTCTTTTTTACCGGAAACCTTTTTTATAACTATTCACTCATACTGCCGTTACACTTGATATGAAAATTATATATATATATATGTATTCACGCATACTGAAAATAACAATTACGGTAGTAATCATTCAAGTTAAATTGATTATTTTTATGATGAAAAATACCGTCAAACGTTTGTAAATTTTCAAATTATTGATAAGAAAATAACATCTATACATGAAAACAGGTATTTATTCTAAATTTTATATATATATATATATATGCACACACATGTTTACAAACCATTCTTACTTACGTATTGATTATTGACACTAATAAAAGGATATAAATAAATATAAATCAATTAATGTATTGTTAGGTGGCTTAGAAAAAATGTTGCAGGCCATATGTTATAAGGCACTGCTTTTTCAAAAAATTGGAAACCGTTATCAAAAATTACAAAAAAATAAATGTCTTTTAATTTTTTAAATTATTTTTTGTTAGTGTTACTTTATTTTCAGGTACAAGAAATTATTTTGTCATATTTTTGAAATTGTTGGAGTTAAACAGAGTTACATTGTCGGAGTTAAGTGATTTGGTATAATTTGGTTTGTCTTCAAATATGAAAAAAACTAATTTTTTTTGACTCAAAATAAAATTTAAAATTGATTACAATCGGCATTAAAAAAACCAAAGTAAATATGATCACATAGAATAACATGCAGGAAGCTTCCATTGACGCACTGATTAATTTTTTGTAAAATTTCACATACAAAATCTTAAGCATATTTTTGCACAGTAACAGTACGATAGAATATAAATATTCTATCTATAATTTTTGTATTTAATTGGCGCGGTCAAAAATATTAACCAGTCATCCCAACCCCTCATAGGGGAAGAGACCTGCCTTGTGACTATTCCGGTAACCACACTACCCCTTCCGTTACTAGCCCTGCAGGGCTTTAACGTAGGTTGTCTTTTTTACTCTCTAACTGATTACACCTCACAGAAAATAGCCAGGCCTCGGTTGGGATGCCACCGATGTAAATGCCTCGGTAGACATTTACATCAGTAAATTTTGACTCAGCCTTCGCCTTCGCTGTAAGCGTCATTTGGACATCTTGACTGTTCTACTTCGTTTCCCTCTGAACTAGCTAACCGAGTTCGCGGAAGCACGAACCCCGCTCATAGATCCGCATTTTAAGTAAGCTACTAGTAAGAAAATGTCTTATAATTCGAGGCAATTCAGTAATTGCATTTGTTTAATTACAACTACGGACTTCGGTCTGGTCTACCAGGAAGAAGAGGACACAATTATTACTCCCACTCTTATTAACCAGTCATCTCAATTCCCCCCCTCCATCACGAGGTAGAAGAACACCTGCCTCGTGACATGTCTGGTTGCCACACCACCCCCCTCCGTTCGTAAGCTCTAAGTGGCTTAATCGAAGGACATCTTCTTGCCCTCTAACTGATCACATTCTACAGTCATCAATCGGCTTTGTGAGATGCCACCGATGCAAGTGACTCGAAAGACATTCACATCAGTAAATTCCGCCCTAGTCAAGTTTTACTTTCTAAGAAGACATCACACACATAACCCTACCACGTAACCCTCAGGAACTGCTATACTAATAGCTTACCCACGGAAGATCAAAGAACCCGACTGCGCAACTCTATTACCATTTACCGCTATCTAAACCGTACGTACCCACTTTACAATATGATAATTACAATAATTTCTTGCCACGATAGCATATATTAATCATCTTCACGCTCGTGACCCTCCTCAATCTCGTGATCCTGCCGGTCAATGTTGTAGACATTGACCCGAGGACTACGTTTTCGCTTCGGGTCCACCTTGACCTAAAGCTTTTTCACCTCAGAAGACTCCGCGGTGACTCAGACTATCTTCTTGTCATTGGCAACCACTGCTAGACCCTTGCTGGTCTTTTTGGTTTCCCTAATCTTGAGGTTCTTCCGCTTGCCACCAAGGGCAACCATGAAATCCCTGAGTTGTCTACTAGTTTTAATAAACCCCTCAACCTTATTGGGCTGGAAATCAACTTTTCGAAACCTTCCGCCAGAGCGAAAAGAACTCACTTTACGTGATTAAGTGTAGACAATAATCCTACTCCTCGCCCCTACACTGACAGGTTATCCAAATCTGCTGAGCCGCAAGAAGAATCTGGGTAGAACTACCAAGTCTCCCCTTGGCCGCACGAAACTCTTCGACGCCTTTTTCAATGGGTCAACAATGGGTCGCCTTTTTCTGCACGGGTGGATGTCCCTACATCCATATTAACCGGTCATCCCAACCTCATAGAGAAAGACACCCGCCTTGTGACGCTTCCGGTTACCAAACCCCCGTTCCCTGCCCTGACATATTAACAGATCAATTGGCATGCTCAAAAAATTGTTGCTTTTGTAAGGTATGTATTGTGTAACAGTAAATGATTTTAATTTACAATACAGATTTTGTAGCCATAAGATAATTGAGCGAATAGGTAAAACTAAACCTTTTTTACCTCCTGGATGTTTTATGATGTTTATTACACTTCATAGGATGAGACGAATGACAAATTTTGTAGCGTGTTTAAATGGCATACCTGATCTGGATTCGAACCCGGGACCACCCGATGAAAGGCCAAGACGCTACCATTATACCACGGAGGCCGACAGGTATAAATAACCTAACACAAGATTGCCTCCGTGGCTCGAGCGGTAGCGTTTTGATCTTTCATCAAGAGGTCCTGGGTTTGAATCCTTGTCAGGCATGGCATTTTCACATGCTACAAAAATTGTCATTCATCTCATCTTCTGAAGTGTAGTACCTAACGGTGGTCACGAAAAAAAAATTATAGAAATGTTAAAATTATTACACGTAAGACAAACAAAATTAAAATAATAAACGAAATGACAATTCGAACAAAGATGTAAATATTTTAACATCAATTGTAAATTGAAACTGCTTTTATTAATTAAACTTCCAATTAATGGTGTTATTTGTAGAAAGAAACTACTGCAATTTAGATACATTATATTCATGTAATTACAAACACTCTTATATCAGATTATGTTTGCAGCAGATATATTAATTTCCAAAAAATTAGATTTAAAGAATTTTTATTTATTTATTTTTTAATGTCATCTAAATCCTCTTCATATAACAAAATATTTAAAAACTTAACTCTTATCGATGAAAGCGTCACATACTGCTTCATAATTAATTTCTGCTAAAGACGTTGCAATAAAATCTCAAATTAAATCATAGGTTGAATATTAATTTTTACGTATGTTCAGTTTTGCAGCAGAGGAGTTACTGAACGATAACATGATAATAAAATATTCATAAGCACTTCTGTAAAGATACGAACTTCTGACAATTTAAATTAACATTTCATAAAGTAACATAAAATTTATAACAAGATTAAATCTATTTTGATTACACCATAACAGAAATATTGATAGATTAATAAAATTTTATGTAAACGTTTTTAATTTTTTTAAATGATTTTCTTGTCGTAAGTTCGCTAACACTGTAATCTACTGGTGAATATTACAACTAAATACTAGCAAAACGTAGGAACTCTATGATGTGGCGCTCATTGTATCATAAAAGCCAACTAAAACAGAACGTTACGGATAACAACAGTAAGACGGTACTAAAAGTTACTTCGATTCTGTTGGGTTTTAACTGCAGTTAAAATTAGCATATATAATAGCATCGTTTTAGTCACTTTACAAGTTCTATATAGCAACTAATAAAACTTAATCTACTTTGTGGGTTATGTGTGTGTGTGTGTGCATGTGTTTGTGCAGTCAACTTCACTATTCCCCAAACTACTATTTAAACAGATTATTTTTAAGTATATATTTTGAACAACCAACATAAAACTCTAGAAATTTATTCCACCTATTAGAAAATTAAGAATATGTTTTATATATAATTATTAATACACACACACACACACACATATATATATATATATATATGTGTGTGTGTTGTGCATTATATGCTTAACCTATAACTTCAAACAAATCTAAAACACAATTAATATACCACCAAACGAATCGACTCACGTTCTAAACATGTGCAACTACAGTGGTAGAATATAAAAACATCTGACCCATATTTTATGGACATTTAAAAAATGCATGCAGGACTGATACAAAAATGAATAGGAAAATGAAATTCTGTATACGATTAAATATGTTTCATACGCCTATTTTAGGCTAGAAATAAATAAATCGTCTAGAAATTAATCTTTAGGCTACATACGCAAAAATATAACCACTACCAGAATATACACTGTTAAAATCTCAATACAGAAGTTATCATGGAAGAAATTGGCTGGTTTACTGCACTGTAGAGTTTTTTGACCGTTACAAAATTTTCAGCATAAATTCAAATTAATTTTTTTTTTCAAAGTATAAAACTCATACATAATAGTAATATTCATTCATCTTTGTAAACTAATATTCATAATAAATTACTTAATTTTTAATTTTATTTCACTCGTAAATACTTCCTATTGTTAGAAAAATAAAAGGGGAGTTTTTCAAGTAAAAACAATTTATTTACTATCAAATGGATCGAAAAATGAATGTTCTTGATTAGTATTATCTCTTATTTTTTAAGAATTCATATTAATTGAAATAAAATTCTACAAGGTTATTCATACCTGTTTACTACGGCTTAATATATCTAGGTAATAAATTTCCCACATTCCAGTAGAAATAATCTAGTCTCCTAATAAAATTTTATGATCACATAGTGTACTACCTTAGAAAATAAAAAGTTAAGAGCTGTAACTCTTTCTGAGGGTGGTGAGGTGATACTGATATTTTAAAATGCGAATATAATCGAGTAATATAAATTTAATATGAAAAAAATTGATACTAATAAAACTGTTTGAAATAAGCTGTTCAAATTGGTGGTAGCCTTTTAAATTCTAATAGGTGTTAACTTTCGACCCACATTTCATAGAAAAGATATACGAAAATTACGATACGTTATTTTTTTAGATCAACATGAAATTCTTTGTTTAGACTAATTACTACCTTAAATTAGTTCTTAAAAACTTCATTATTTATGTATGAAGCAGTAAAAATTGGATCAAATTAAACAAATAATGCAATATTAATTGAGACAAAAATTGCGAATAATACTTTGTATTACATGTACGGAGTTAAAATGATGCAAATATTGGAAGTTAATAAATACAACCAATATTGAATAAAATAATGATGAAGAAGGAATCGCTCGTAAAATGTCGCTCGTAAAATGTCGCTCGTACAATGTGTACATAGTTGCAGATTAGTAAGGTTTATTTAATCAGTGCTATTGAAATTAAAGGAACTACCAGCCGATTTTTCGGTTTTTGAAATAAAGAACACAGGGACAAATTGGGAATTTGGGACATTTCAAATTCACTCATTTGGGAAATGGGGAACAAATTTGTAGCCACCGTCCTCTGCTGAAGTTAGTTCTGTAAAAACCGCGTGAATGAGTACTGCTGAATCGTTTGTATGAAATATTGCTTCGTCTTATTGGAAGAAACAACACTTGTTTTCATAATTTGTTAACTAAAGGTAGAATTCTTTAATAACTGTACGGTTCACTTGTATTTAGAGTCCTCTCTTTTTTTTTCAGTTTATCCTCCGAAACCATCGTAAGGTATTTCTTCAGAGAATGAATGATAAGTATGAATGTAAATGAAGTGTAGTCATGTGCAGTTTCGTCAACCATTCCTGAGATGTGTGGTTAATTGAATTCCAACCACCAAAAGAACAGCGGTATTTACGCTCTAGTATTCAAATCTGTATAAAAGTAACTGCCTTTACTAGGATTATAACCTTAAAATTCTCGAATTCAAAATCAGCTGTCTTGCGACGTCGAGTTCACCACTAGACCAACCCGGTGGGTTTTGTATTTAGAGTCTGGTCAAAAATATTGCCTCCAATTATCTTAAGTTGTTACACTATATAGTTTGAAATTTATATCATGAAAAATCTTACGGCAAGATGTGTGTTTTAACCATATTATTATGATAACTTACTTATAGATTTTTTCGGACTGGTAGACTTTTTTTTTACTATCGGCAATGGCTTCAGGAGTCCTAAAGGAAGGTTGCTTATTTAATTTTTCATTTAAAATAATGAATCCATTTATGCCATTTTTTAAACAGTTAAAGCTATACTGTTTGCTGGAATACTGGCATTCGAATTTTCCAAGAATTCTTGACCTGTTTCTTGAAAAGATCCAGAATACACATAATATATAGCAACCCTGTCCTCGATCGAATAAGTAATTTTAGGGAAAGAAAATGCAAAAAAACGAAACTGTACAGCACTGAAGCGCGAACAGTTTACTACTGACAACAGTAGACGAAAGTAGTAACATAACTGACCAGTAGAGGCACTCGTACAAATAGCGTAGTGTCAATAGCGTTAAATTGACACTCGAATAACTGAAATTCAAGCCGGATCGGTTCAGAGAAGTTGGTCAGGAGGGATGCAATATATGCATACAAAAAAATCAACACACAGATGGTATATTACGACATTACGATTCAAGTACTGTAATACAGCCCGAGCTTAATTTTTGGATTCTTTCAAAACTGTTTTGGTGATAATTTGATTAATTTTATGATTATATTATTTTTCCAGGTGAGATAATTTCAACTTATCTCAGCGTACCTCAAAAATTCCATTTTGGTTTTATGGAGTAACGTTATTACTCATTTTGTACAGGTGAGAGGCATGTCATTTTTAAAGCCTTTTTAATTAAGCTTTGACGCGTTCAAAACCACGTTTTTTTGAATAGATTATTATTTTAATTGTAGCTAAAATTACAATGGTTACATTCTATTCTCGAATTCTAACGTATTAATAATTTTCATTAATATAATTTCTGTAGGTAAATATAATTTAATTTTTTTGAAAGGCTTGCATGTGTAAACACATCAAATACAGTGAATGCACATTGAAATTTACATCAAATGCCTACCTCCTTGGCAAGAGTGGTAGCGTCCCGGCCTTCCATCCGGAGGTCCCGGGTTCGAATCCCGGTCAGGCATGGCATTTTTCACACGCTAAAAATCATTCATCTCATCCTCTGAAGCAATATCTAACGGTGGTCTCGGAGGTAAAAAAAAATGTGAAATTTTTTTTCATATTACATTTCATTTGAAAACTGTTTTAAGTGAGAACTTTGTTTGCATTTTGCTATTGAATTTTTTCAGCTTTTTTTATTTTAGTATATTATTCTAGAGGATGTGAGGTTATAGAGGTTATACGAGTTATAACGGTATTATTTTACATATTTGCTTTGTTTTATTTGGTAGACATTTGTTTTCCTCAGGTCAGTAAATCTATATTTAGGTTAAATTTTTACCTCCGGTAAGAGCTTCAAGTATTGACCAGTTTTTGGCTGTGCCCATCGTTGAGAATGGATCGACAACCGGTAGTTCCGGTGCAATATCGCCTAGAATTTATGGATCCTTGCCGGCTTCCAGTAGAAATCCAAGAAAATAGTCTTGATGCAATCTTATCAGAGAAGGTTGAATGTATCTTGAATGTATCTGATAACAGCGAAACCAAAACGTACAACACAGATTCGCATGTAACGCCTTTATCATAGCAGACAGTGTTGGGTTAGTACGGACGTAACACACCTCCGTCCCAGGTACCAATGGAAAATTTATTGCTATTTTATTTGGAGGTCTTGTGTTTTAAAGACCTCTAGATGGAGTAAATCAATGTGAAAACGTATTGGAAAAACGCAATTAA
Organism: Lycorma delicatula; assembly: GCF_047948215.1. Lineage (NCBI taxonomy): Eukaryota > Metazoa > Arthropoda > Insecta > Hemiptera > Fulgoridae > Lycorma > Lycorma delicatula. The sequence continues at coordinate 174,631,130 of NC_134455.1, read as the reverse complement.
AGCTCCATCTATAGTCCTGCATAACATCAATGATGTTTTGAAGCTATACGAATTGATTGAAACCGTAGTTGATAAATGTGACTACAATATTAGATTATCATCACGGAACAACTCCGTATTGTTTCAAAAGATGCGGCAGGCTACAAAAACATAATTTACTTGGTGAGGGAACATCAATCGAAGCACCACATTACAAAAGGACCATTATCAATTTCTTTTTTCTAAATCTAGAGTTGAGAGATAATAACAGGATGTGTATAGGTTAAAATATATCGGCAATTGTGGAGTTGTCATTGAGGAGCCGGAGGAGGAACTTATCGATTTGTGAAATGCGGTGAAGGACACAGGACTGCTGATTATACTAAAGAAAGGAATACTCCAGCTGATTGCGCACTATACCAGTGTAACATTCCGGCAAACATCCGGAAATGCAGAGTTTACAAAGTGGTTATGGAGAAAAACAGAGGAAAAAGGTTACATTGACAAGGACAATAGCTACTCCAATTAGAAATCAAGATAGGCAGGCTATCTCCTTCAATTTTGATAATGTAGCCTTTCCATCGTAAGCAGGAAAACGAGTGATGATGCAGACATGGACTCCTCCATTTGTCCAAGATCTTAGGCTGCGGCTGTTGGTCGGACTTCCAGAATATTTCTGAGGTCAATCTAGGTAAGCTAACATCCAATATATATATATATATATATTTTTTTTTTTTTATTAGTAGAAATGTAGTAGGACTTCTTAAGAAAGTAATTACCAAACTATGTTCTTGGTTAAGTTCCTGAGAGTTGCAACATGGTATATTAATAGACTAGCAGATCGGAGAGAAGAACTAAAAATTTGTTGGTGAGTGAATCCTTTAGACGTTTTGTTGCTTTCGGAAAGGCATTTCACTGATCGGAGTTTCCTTCGTGCTTGAAGTTATTCCATTTATTGTACTAGCCATCCCAATAGACGAGCACATGGAGGTACCGATGTTTAGTTAAAGTAGTTATAAAACCTCATGAACTGCCGGAGTACCGAACAGATGACGTTCAGGCGAGCGCAGTATAGTTTTAGGCTTGGTTTAGGCCGCTTATAGTATCTGCAGTACGTTGTCCTCATCGACATTTGATTACTGTTGCCTCTTTCTTCAACTTCTCAAATCTTTGTTCATACTTTATTGTGTGCGGCGATAGTAATGTTATATATACTCTCTGGGGGTCCCGACTAATTTCACCTACTGTAAGAGCTGTGCTGTGAAGCACTGTGTTATTTGTTGTAATCCCCACAATACAGAATACCTGCTGGTTGACTTGACATTTTTCGTAACGTAGGAAATTTCTCGGCTGTAACCGAAGATGCTGGAACCGATGTAACTTCGATTCAACACCTGACCATTCAGGTGTTCTGACTGTCAGTAAGTTAGTAATTAAGAAGGCAGTATCAACAGTATTCCGTTACTATAAGAGAGACTGGAATTCGCATTGTAAATGGATTTAGGATGAGTTAGTGGTGCCTATTTGGTTGAGAAAAAAGTTTATTACCGTTATTGCAATTAAAGTTTTATTAAAATATGTGCCGATGAAAAGTCCTATTTAAATGTGTACACTTTCAAAATATATAATAATTATGGCTAAGTCTTAATAAGAAATGTAATGATCTCGATTGGTACGGTTCATTTTTATTATGTGAAGGAAATTTCTATAGAGGTATCATAGAAAAGTTCTTAGAACGTTAGTGGAAGATTTATTTTTTTTTAAATTTCTACTGCCATGCAGACAATTTTATTATATTTTTTGTTTGGTTGTCGTTTCATTACATATCATTTAGTTTTTTTATATCGTAATGTTATACATAATTTTCATATTCAAAATATTTTCACCAAATTGGCTAGAAAAGTTGACTTAATATAATTTTGGAAGTAGCTGGAAATACTAAAATTCCAGCTACGGTTTTCTTTTAATTTTACCTATTAAATGTCCCCTTCACCTTCATTCCTTTTCGTATATTTATCAAAATGCAGGATTGTTATTATTGCTTTTATAGTACATACTATACGACTGTTCACTTTTCTTTTGGGTAGTTTATTTCATTTACTATTAAGAGTAAAAAAAAAGAGAACGAGTTCAATAAACACACTAATAAGAAAAAAATATTTTACTTTCTTGATATGATAGCTCTAGAGCAGTGTTTCTTAACCTTTTAAGTGAGCCGCACCCCTTTGAATCTGAAAAAAGGTCTCCGCACCCACATCACACAAATACCAAGAGCTGGCTGCAATTATCAACATCGGTTGACTCATCCAGTTGTATGCTTATTTTTAGTGGACTGGCTTATATGTCTTCTATTATTTGTAGTAAAATATCTTTACTGAGATCTTGAATTCGCGATCGAATTATATCGTTCGATAACGGAATCTGCTGAATTTTTTTATGTGCTTCAGAATCCAATACAGTTTCAGCTATTATTAATGCACAAGGTTTTATTAATTCCTCAGCGATCGTGTGGGTTTTTTTCTTTGTACACAAATAAGCCACTTGATATGACGCTTCTAACAGGGGCTTTTGAATTGCTGGCTGGCATAATTTTAAGATAGTACCACTGGTATCAAATCGAGCCTTTTTTGACTCTGTTCATGCTATGACCTGCACCTTCACCACCATGCAGATTATTGAAATGCTCTAATAACTTTGATGGTTTGAGATTGCTGTTTGAAAATATCTTGGATCATAAGATGCATTGAGGTCGTTGCGTACCATCTTTTTCTGTTGTACAAGTGAATCCATAAGCAACATACTTGTCGTTCCATTGGCGTTTTTTTTGACATGGCAAGGTTTACTATAATCAATTCACCCAAACCTCGTATAACACGGTTTTATATAACACGGATGAATAAATTGTGGCATATGTTTCATTGAAACATATGTTTGTGGCATAAATTGTGGCTCGAGTGTATTATTTTAAATTAGTGAGAAAAATTCGTACATTTGTATTATCGATGTATCCTATTTGGGCTTGAATCACTGATCAATACGAATGTATTAAATAGATAAGTAATGTAAATAATCGGATGTTTAAATGCGTACACGTGTCCGTCTCAAGAGGTTTTTCAACAAACTGGCGATGACGCAGAAACAATAATAGACTCAGGTAGAGAGTAATGGAGCGGGAGCGGACGCAGCCAAATCTACCTAACCGTTTTTAAACAAAAAACAATTGGTTGATGTCCTCGAAAATTCAAATACATACTTTTCAAATATCGCAAAAATAACATATGTATATTGTTAGAGGCGTCTCCCACACCCCCAGGGGTGCGGGCACCCCTGGTTAAGAATCACTGCTCTAGAGCTATGCTGTAAGAAGTAAAGAATAGTAATCAGTTAAATAATGGGTTGTGAGTTTTTTGGCATTTCTCGATGCTTTATGGTTCAGGACCCAAATGTACATGTATTGGCAGGATTAAAACTTAATTACTTTTGAATGGATAAACCGATTTTGATGGAATTTTCTACAAAGACTCGTATATATGGGGCAGTTTATTGGTAAAGGTTTTAATTTTGTAGGACAACAACGTTCTGGACGTTGTTGTTCACGTTAATAACTAAGATAACATTAAGAAAATTGTCTGCTTTCTTAACCATTTTGAATATGTTTGAAATATTATGTTCTTGTTGTATAGTAGTTCTTTACTCAGACTCAGTGTTAGGCTTTTATCTTTGATAATAGCCTAATGAACTTGAATGACCTTTGTCTTTGATAAATACCTTTTATCTTTGATAAAAGCCTGATACCTTTTGGTAATTTTTGCTACAGTAATTTTTTTTCAGCTTTTATTTTGATCTAACCTAATCGTCAGGAATACGGTTATTTGATTGTCAGAAGATAAGCTACATTTTAGAAGGATTTTGACGTCACTGATAAGGGGTACATTGGGATGTAAGATAATGTGACATGTTGCATTTCAGGATTCACGATTATTACGAGTACCTAATCTTCCATAATGGAAAAAAGTCTTCAGTTAGTAGGTGGAATTGCATTTAATTGTCTGATAAGTAACAACAGTCTTTTGTAGAATTTTTCTTCAGGATCACTTCGGTTAGTAAGTTATAATCTGGAACTCTTTTGAACTAATATTTTTTTTTTTTAAATAGTTTTCTTAACTTCAAGTTGAATGAATGTTGTATCTCACTTTGATCAAAATTTACTCATTTTCTTGGTACTTCTAGGTGGAAGGTGGTTTCAAATATTTTTAAATCGTGACAATTATATATTTTTTTTATATTTTTTTTTATTTTTTATAACCAAGTACGTTTTTCTTGTGTTCTGTTATAGTTTCTACCTTTTTTCCCAACTCAAGACCATACAACTCGGTGCCTGTATTGGATGAACTACAGTTTGTGGATTTTTAATTTTTTTTTTTTTTTTTTTTTTTTAAAGATATTTAGTTGTAACAGATGGGAAAGTGTTCATTGACTGACAAAGGAATAGCAGTGGTTTCTAAATCACTATACTTTGACAGAGTTTGCTATCAGAAAAATAGACATGATCTTTTAAACCTTTGCTTATTAAGAGCTAGGTTCATATAAATGTAAAATAAAGACTGTCTCTTTTATATTCTGTTACGTATGTTACAGTGAAGTAACAAAGTTATATTGTTAACTATATTAAGTATGTTACATGAACATGAGTTCTGAAGTTTCTCTTTAATTTTTAATATGTCCGTACAGGAGTGTACGAGTAATAGAATCATTCTGAAGAATTTCTGTTAAGTATAAAAATTTACATTAAATTACAAGGACGAATATTAATATAATTAATATAAATATAATATAATATTAATATAATTCGTAATTACGAATATTTAATTATTCGTTTTAATTATTTTATTTATTTTTGTGATACCTATTTTTTAATGGTTCTTTCTTTAATTACTATAATTTTATCTGGGTTTACCGCTTGTCTAGAAAATGATTTAAAGAAGATTATTGCTTTTTCTACTCTGAGACAACTAGGAATATATATTTTTTACTCTTTCTCTTGGTTCATTATCTCTTTGTTTTATTCATTTGTTAATTCATGCTTTATTTAGGTCATTACTTTCTTTGTGTTCTGGAATTTTTATTCATTGTTTTTTAGGTAGTCAAGATATCCGACGATGTTCAGACGTCACGAATAATTGGAATGACAATCACGAATAGATCGTATTCACGAATTCGAGCTACAATTATTAGCAATTAAGTATGGTTTTCTGTGGCATTGTTTTATTAATATAACTTGTCTCGCTAATGTAATTAATATAAGCGTCATATCTGAAATTCTCAGGATTAAATTCGAAGGTGGTTTGGTTCAATAGGCGTAAATTCCGTATTCGTATCAAAATTATCTGACAAAAAATCGTAAGAGTTTATTGTAATTTATATTTTTCACCTGTTTATTAATGACGAAATAATTAGAATTTTTTCCTTTTTTGTTATTCTTTTATTGTTTCTAGCTTTACTTAACCCTTCCTCGATATTATTGAAATCAGTTTATTCCTAAGTAATGCTTTATATATATATATATATTGGACGTAAAGTCATATATTTATTGAGTCTTTAATGATACGTTTTCTTTCGGCTGGGATTTACATCACCATTAGATAAAATAAACTTTCCTGGATAAAATGGCAGTTTATTCTTTTTTATTCCTTTAATTTGCTGATTATTTAATTTAATGATATTTTATGAAGAAAAAGTAGATAGAGTAATAGTTCATGTAAAGTTCATGATATCAGTTCATAAGAAATTATGAAACATCTTTGGGTAAATGAGAATGATTGCAAAAAAAATAGACTGAAAGTCCCAAGAACAATGTACAACTTTTAAAGTAGATACAACAACAGTGTCAAGTCAACGTACTGGCTAGCACGTAGGTTACTATCTGTAGGTTCTCAAATTTCTCATGCTAAATATAATGGTAATGTCTATAGCGATTTCTGTTAAAATTTCGTTGAATAATACATTTTTTCATCTACTTTTATTGGTTTAAGTTTACGATCGGCTGTTCTTCCTGAGACAAACCTGCAAAGTAATGCTGCGAGATTGTATTTAATAGAAAAAGTCACACCTATTAGTATAGTTAACATTCCCAGTACTAGTAAATTATAATGAACGGTATCCACACAGGAGCCAGCGTGTTGACATGTTTAATGCAAACGCATATGTATGTAGGACATACATACATACATTACTCGTAAATAATAAACAAAATTAAATAATGAGGCTGAAATAAAACGTTACATTACTCATGCTGCTAAAATTTAAATTCGTAAAATTGAAAATAAAATAAAAAAAATGTCTAACATCTAATTAATTCACTTTCAGATAATATTAAAAAAGGATTAATTTCAGAATGTTTAGCTCAAAACTTATACAAACATATTAGTAATCAATTTCATATCATATTCATAACATATGTTTGAATCGATAGTTCATATTTCGAATTAAATCATGCTACATACAGTTTTCTCAATAGAACAAATAATAAAACCAAGCAATAAATTGTGTAATATAAAATGAATCTAATTGAAAACTACAATAATATGTATTTTATAAAATATGATTTATTTGGGGTTATGAATGTTTGCTTCGATATTTAGAATAATATTTTGTACATATATTTACGACATAAAACATTTTAAACTATAAATTTTTATAAATAAATAGTGTAATATTTAATAAACTTGTGATGAGTGTTTTAAATAATTATATTGTATCAAGTTATAATCTAATTAGTTTTAGAATTTATGCATTATTTCTCCACCAAACATTATTTATTTATTTTTGATAAAAACCTTTTTTTGTCTTTAAGTTTAACAAAAATATACTAATACTGCTTAAATTAGTACAAGTAGTTTTGAGAAACTAAATTTTACAGTTATATATTAAATAGATTCAAAATTTTCAAAACGCCGTTCTTAGGCAGGTTGATTTAATGAAGAGGTTACCGATTCAGAGGAAATTAGGTTTATGACGGATTGCTTTCTTAGGGAATAGAAATATACTCATGCTGGTACGCTCTGTGTTTCATCTAATGAAATCTGGGCAGATGTATTTATACACTTAGATATAACTTTGACGAATTGCGTTCTTATGCTTTATTGCGTGTGATAAATTGTGTGCTGACTATTACATATTCACCAGAAGAATGTACACTACTATTTTTTAACAAAAATTATTTTATTAAAAAAAGTAATTTTTATTTGTGTGGTTCAGAGTAGGCTGTATTTCAAGAAGTGCATATATGCCCGTTTTTAGAAATTTTTGTGAAAAAATTATTTTTGAGAATTGTATTCAGCTGTGACTTTTAAATTCTAAAACAAGTCTCAGCTAAAATCAATTTTGCAAAAATTTGTACTTTTGTTATTAGAATATGTAGTCAGCTATTTCAGAAAATCTCTTGGATGACATTCATGAGACAATAATCAACCGAAGAGGTTGTATCATCAAACAGTTTTTATATCAGTTCAATTTATCTTCAGATAACAAAAATAAATTTTTTTAATTTTTATTATTAGATTTTTCATTTTATTTCATATAATAATCTTTTCAGATATGTTTGATTTTACAGGAATATATTTACACGATTATAATTTATATATATATATATATATGAGCATAAATTTTAATACCTACATATGCTACAAAGAGAAATAACATTTACTTTAAAAGTAAAACCAATTTCAAAAAATAAAAAAAATAATTAACCACCAATTTTTCGTTAAATTTTAACTTTTTGTACCTTGAGCCAAACTACCAATAAAAAACCTCAAACCACTTACTTTTGAAATCGGCATCTCATAATTTGGCTTCGTCTTAAAAATGATCGAATTATTAAAAAAAAATGTTTTTATTTTTATTCATATAAATAAATATTTATTTACATATAAAAAAATATATATGTAAAAAGCTATCTTAGATTTGTTTATTAAGAATGGAGGTAATTTATGATGAGGTTTTATTGCAGAATTATCATTATATGTTTAAAAGAAAATAAAAATAAAAAATTCAATATTTTTTTTCTGTTCCCCCATCTCCAGAATCACCTTCGTAGAATTTTTTTTTTCCATGTTTGCTATGTTAAATGGAAAAACAAAACAAAAATCCGCTGAAAAATTAATAACCGGTAAAGAAGTTACCTAAGATTTGTTTTAATGATGGTGAGGGTGAATTATGATGAAATTTTAATATAATATTAATTGTAAATTTTATTATTTAAATTAAACAAAAAACGTTTTAAAAAATTCAAAAAATCTATATTTTTAAACTTTGATTGGCTCTCCCCCTCCAATATTGCTTTCAAGTATTTTTTTGGGGTCACTTGCACTGCTAAAAGTGTGCAATAAATAAAAAAGTACTTTTTAAATAGAACTTTTTGAGGAAGGGGTAATCTTTTGGGCATACTTTTTTTTTTTGTAAGATATGCAGGCCCGCATGTACTGAGCTCAATATGAACAAAAAAACCAGTAAAATCTAATTTATTGTTAGAAAAAACAACTGGAAAGGTACATAGTTCAACATAACTGGATATTCAGGGGGATATCAATATTAATAATAATTAATTGCTTGTGTGAACAAATACGCTGCCGCTAGTGTACGAAACACTTACAGATACGGGGAACATATATGATGAAGAAATGTTAATTCTATTTCTAAACGAATCTAATATAATCCAGGAAGCAAATAGGTACAAATATCCTATCAAATGTTCATAAGACTGTGCATACACGTGTAAATCGAAATTATAAAAAAAAAAAAGTTAAAATATTTGTCCCTTTTTTCTTCATGTTTTTGAGAAACTTACAATGAATTTAGTGAAAAAAATTGTGAAGATTTACAGGAACAGGATATGAAAATAATATAATAGCAAACCAGAATTCATCAAAACAAATTCAGTTATCATAACCTTGAAGCAAATATTTATCTTTAATCCTATAGGCAGAGATATAACATGTAAGTGATATAGAAAATTAAAAGAAAAGAACGAATAATTAATTAAAAATACTTGTTGGTTATTTTGAAAAAAGTAAGTCGTGAAAAATTTTGATATAAAAATTATGAATTACTAATTAGTTCTATTTGCTTCAAAACGTAGAGCGTATGCAAATTATGTTGTGTTAATATCAGAATGTACGAGATAGAAAGGACGAATGGAATTTAATCAAAGTTCATGAACGTGGTGGCGTAGAGTTGTAGATGAAATTACCAATCTGTATTAGGACGATATAATCATCGTTAGCTACCGCAGTAAGCTGCAGAAAGCGTCCTCTCCTAATCTTCCTTTGCCATTGTTTTATTCTTACCTGACGATCTATTCTTTGCATCGATTACGCATTTACAAATGTGTTGTCTGATGTACTATTTGTCAATACAGTGATGATTAAGCATATTCGAAAATTGAAGAAAAATAAAAAGATACTATAATTGGACTGATTAAAAAAACTTGCAGTGAGATTAGTATTTCAATTTTGTTGAATTTCAATTCTAATAAAATGTATGTCTGTTCTTATTTAGTAGGATTTTTTTATCTTTATTTTTTTTTTTTTAATTTATCAGAGAAGATCGTATCCTGATAATAAAATAATACGTATTATTACTGATACAAAATATTATTTCATACGGATAATTGTCTTTTTAGTGAGTTTATACGTAATAAAAACTTAAACTAAGATTGAGTGTACAATGCCTTGATAGTATTACTTAGAGATGATCTTAGGATAAATACAAAACACAAAAAATGACATTGCTTTTCTTAATAACATCAGTTAACCTATGTCAGAATTAGCGCATAAATTGAGGAACAGGCTGGTTTAGGGACTTTACTTAACCGATCAAGAATGCAAATGATATTTCTTCTTTCGAATGACAACTTCACTCAGTTAACCTCAGGAAATAGCTGATAGTGAATGTTACTACTTTCCTTTAAAGAAGGAAAAATTTGATGTCTATTGTACCAACTCATAGTGGAAAATTTTATTTAACACTCAAATTAATAAAATAAAGTTCCATTAAAATATATCGGAAAATAATAAATAAAAAAAATTTAATAAAATAATCAAATTTACTTTGCAAAAATTAAGCTATTTTATGATATATATAAAGTTGTTTTAGAAGGGTTAAGTTACTGAAGAGTTTTTCATATTATATTTTGAAAAAGAAAATAGCATAAAAATCCTTATGAGTGTATACATCTCTTGTGTATATTAGATATGATCGATATATTTTGAATACACATAAAGTTACAAAACTTTACTTCAGGATAGAAAAACTGTTTATAGTTGATATTTAGTTTTTCGTAACTTTATCTGACATAAGCAGCATCAGAAAGCCGTTTAATGCAAAACTACTTTTTAAACTACTTCCCCTAGATCGTAGTCAACTAGAAATTTGTTCAGCCATTCTCTATAAAAGTTTTTCTTTTTATAATTTCATTTGTATGGAGGGTTTTTTTTTTGTAGTACAAAGCATAAATAAATTAAATGTAGTTTATAATATAGATTAAATATACTACGAGTACTACTACAACCATTGTTACTACTAAACTACAAACTTCAACGTAAACATTTTCTACATCTTTTACGTTTCTATGAACAGCTGTAAAATTAAGCAATTGGCGTATTTTTTATTCGATTTATTTTATAATTATTTTTAAATCAGTATTATTTAAATAATATAAATAATTACACAATATTTTATGTTAATATTAATAAATTTATTATTTTAGTCACATTGAACTAAACAATAATTAAATGTAATTTAAATCATTGTTTAAAAAATAATTAAAATTACGTATATTATTATAAAGATATTTAGGACAAATTTTTTATTTCTGTAAACTGTTGTACTTTCAAAATTTAGTATTACTGCTCAGACGAAGGCATGAATAAGTGGTAATTATTTGGATAATGAATTATTTGCTGAAAGTTATAAAGTTAAAAAATAATTAACTTATGAAAGAATGGATATGTAATTGGGTGTATCAAACAATATGTACTAACTGCTTTATTATTATACTATGAAGCCTAATATTTTATTTTTTTTTTTAAGTCAATTGATAATATTTGAAAACAGATATTGTTTTTTTACCGTTAATAGTCTATTTTTACTTCTATGAACGAAGTAAAGGAAGTATTGTGATGGCGAAAAATTTCGGTTTTCAGATTTCAACAGAAATATCAATATTGATCATCCGTGAATCTATTTTGACTAGTTTCGGCGTGACCTCTGTACGTACGTACGTATGTGTCTCGCATAACTCAAAACTGATTAGCCATAAAATACTGAAATTTTGGATTTTGGACTGCTGTAATGTTTAGTTGTGCACCTCCCCTTTTGATTGCAATCGACTGGACCAAAATTGTCCAAAAAGTGCAAAATCCTAAAAAAAAGGATTTTGGACTTTTTCTTAACTGCGGTAATAAGCCCTGATTGAGAGATTTTCAACGATATATCATAAGTGGTACTTATTTTCATTGGTTCCTATGTTATAATCAAATAAAACTTTAGTTATTGAAATATTTGGATCTTATAAGGGGAAGGCGCATCGGTTCGAATCCGACTTCATATACATACATCAATTTTAACTTATTTTTTTTAAATTTAAATATATTGATTTATTAACAATTATTAATGTCTGATTGTAAAACAATGTTTTACATTAAATAATGATAAAAAAAAAATGAAAAAATTGGAAGTTATTAGTGAAATAAAATTTTATGTACTTTTTTATTTTAACTAAACATTTTTTACAGAGGTTAATAATTAATAATAAATCAATATATTTAAATTTAAAAAAAATTAAAAAACATATATAAGTATATGAAGTCGGATTCGAACCGATGTGTGTATGGTTACGAATCTGACACGTTCTCACTTACACCAACTACTCAAGCGACGTGAAACAAAATTAATATATAAAGTAATATAAGATGGCTGATACGGACACAACAGAAAACTGTGATGCAATGTGGTGTTCACCACATCTTAATTTCAAGTGAAATAAGTTTAAATGAAGTGCAGCAAAAAATGTATCTATGTAATTTAATAGGCGTACAAGGATGCGATATGGTGTCCATATAAGATTTTTTACTTAATTTAACTCATCTTTAGTACGTTAGTTAGATTAACCTAGTTACCCTATAAATTCTTTGTTTGGGAGCTATTATGTATCAGCTATTAGATGATTCAAATAAAAGCAACTATATTTTGATAAATTTGAGTACAAGTGTTCAGACAATCAAAAAAAGAGGACCTGTGATTTGATCAGATAGGGATTCTAGAAACCTATGCGGCACAAGCATATAAGAGACTACATTTTAAAAAAATATCGGTGACGTCATCGATGACATGAGTGATATCGCTGGAAGTGGTGACGATATTACGGACTCGTGGACGAATTCCTTCCCATTGCAGACTGTCTCAATTTTACACTAACCGGAAGTATCACATCCTCCAACTATGAATAAATTGTCTCTATCGAATCACTTTGAGCACCTTCCAATGGAAGAGATTAGGCAACAAACCGAAAATACAAATACGAAGGTTGTAAGAGCCCCGCCAATAATCCTTTACTGAATAACGGATGTATTGTAATTGTATGATTTATTTGGGACGGTTGTAGACGAATTTGACTACAGTGTATGGATAAAAACCAATAAACAACTTTGGATAATTTCAAAAGATGTAGATGTCTATAAGAAAATTATTGATTCACAAGGAAGGATGAACGGGCGTTCCGAGTTGTACTTTATTTTTTCCTAAGGATGTTGTAATTTTTAGCACCACTGAATTTATTTTATAGGGATTTAAATAAATAATATTTGGTATCGAATTGGTTTAAAAATACCTTTACTAGGGAGACCTATATGAAATCATTCATCTCTCCAATAAATAGGTTTTGTACTTATTTTATATTTTTTTCGTGAAACTAATATGATTTTTCAGATAGAAAGAAAAAAAATATTAAGTGAATGTATCTCTAAGTAGCAGTTTTTTACTTAAAATATTAGGCTATTATAAATAAATTTATAAACGGAGAAATGGTGCAGAAACATTTTTAGCTTTTATTTTATAGATTTATTTGACAACTATATTGTTTCTCTCTTTATTGTTGTTACTTATAACGACGACATTCAGTATAAAAAGAATGAAAAATATTTATTCACTTCCAACCTCCCACCATTCTACCACAAATGTTAACCCTTTTTCTCACCGTTTCACTCATAAAACCAATAATATCATAAAGTATAAAGATATAGTAAAGTTTTGTAAAATATTGTTTAGTGGTTCCGTGTTGCCGAACATTAATTTTTAGCTTGTATTTTTAATAATATAATGGATATTATCTTATTATTACGGATACACCATGAAGAAAAAACAGTTTTAATTCATTTACAGAAATAAATTACACTCTACAGAAATAAAAAAATCAAATATATTATGTAAATACATTCCTGCGAATTTATAATTTTACATAATTCTAATTTTAAGCTGTTCGACTTAAAGTTCTTCACGTATCAAAAAATATTTTATACTATCTGTAACTGCGACTTCGTACAAGAGTCGTTTAACAATGATGTCGAGCGAATACTAAACGCATGTCTCCATTACAGAACCATACATATGTATACTGTATTTAAACATCATGTAAGTATGAGAATCAGATTTGAGAGAGACATAGTTTACCTAATGGCATTTAATTTCAACAACAGACATGTTGCTTCAAACAATTTATTTTATTAGTAATATTTGGTTCACTAAAAATAAGATTTTCAAATTAATTTTTTCATGATTTTTTAAAAACTCTGAAGTTGATAGATGAGAAATACGTGGAATTTTTTACTTCGTATAAGTTTTAAAACATATTTTAGAAAAGCGTGTTAAAAAAGAGGAGATTTTCTACTATTATCAAAAGTTACAGATTGAGATTTCAGGATATTTTTAAAAGAAGTAATTTTTAATTACCTGGGCTTTAATTTATCTCTGATGAAGTTGTGATCAGAATTTAAAATTCTAAGTGAAATCAATCTAACCTTAGATTATTTAGAATTAAACCTTTAGATTATTTAGAATAAAACGAGAAATTGTCGAAAACTCTTTTTACTCACGTAGAAAAGTGGCCCGAACCCAAGATAAAAGAAAAAAAATTGATTTAGATAAAATTTATTAAAAATTACGTGTCATAAGTTTTATCAAATCATTTTTTAATAGAATGGTAAATAGGTGAGAGATAATTCTAAACATTTTCCATCAAAAGAAAGTAATATTGAACTATTATATTTTTTTCGCAAAATTTTTTAAAGTTGAGAGTGTAATTTAAATTGGAAATGTGATTACAATGTTATGAATTAACAAACTATAAAGAAACTTAAGAAAAATTACTTGCAAAATAAGTCTTTAAAGAAAATTTTCAAAAATTTTAACGTGTCATGATATACTTAAGTTTAATGATATCGAAATAAAGATAAGGTAAGTCTGATTTTCAGCAATGTCTTAGATCAGTATTAAAATCCAAATCAGTCTGCAAGGATCATTGTCACTGATACTATCATTGATATTTTAGAGAGGATATTGTTAATTGATCCAATATATTATTGGAAATTGATATTTAACAAAAAATATATATATCTATAAAAGAATAATTAAAATTAAGCTTTTTGTTAACAAATCCCTCTAACATTATGAGCTTTACCAATACTTTTTTTTTTTTTAATCTGATGTGTACACCACATGACTTCCTTATACGCCTTTTATATATACACATTTTTTTCTGCACTTCATTAAAACTTATTTCATTTGAAAGTGAGATACGATCATCCAATTCTTTAATAAAGTGGACAGTTACACAATTAGTGAAATATTAGTTTTTATTAACATCAAATATTTATAAATGCATTAATTCAACAATCTTACATGAAATATTAGGTAGAATAAAATTCCCTTTATTAGTCTTATTACTAGATCAGTATTATTCGTATCTTCGTGTGTTGCTGATTAACAAAGGTTTTAGATTTCTGGTGTGTCGTATTAACAAAAGTTAATAATAATTAAACTATTTCGTTTAGTGAAGTCCAGTATACTGGTTACAAATGTTAATTTCGACCTAACGGTGTAAAATATTCAGTTTTTGTTATTGGATTATTTGGTGAATAATCAAAAACTAAAACGAAACAATCATTCAGGAAAAAGAAAGATAACCTGAAGAAATATATCTCAGAAAACGACAAGAAGATGAATATGAAGGGGAAGAAAAGAAAAAGGGAAGAATTAAAAAAAAAGGAGTAGATATATAAAAAGAAGAAGAAAATGTTAAGAACAAGGAAAAAATAAAAAGATTAAGAGAGGATAATGAATACAAAGAGAGAAAATTTGAAAACTAGAGAACGTGTGAACAAATTAAGATCAGAAAAATTATATCAAACCAAAGAGCGATTAAATGAGTGGAAAAAAAAATAAACAAAAGGATGATCAAACACGAGTTAAGAAGAATATTGTCCAACAATATCAGAGGAGTAATGAACTAAAGATAAGACTGCGGATATAACTGTGGAACCAATGAAAATAAGTATCACTTATAATATATCGTTGAAAAGCTCTCAATGAGAACTTATTACATACAGTTAAGAAAAAATCCAAAATCCAATTTTTTTTAGGTATTTTTTTGACACTTTTGATCCAGATGATTGCAATTAAAAGGAAAGATGCACAACTAGGAATTACAACAGTCCTAAATCCAAAATTTCAACATTCTACGGCTAATCGTTTTCAAGTTGTGAGATTACGTACGTACAGATGTCACGCCGAAACTAGTCAAAATGGATTCAGGAACGTCAAAATGGATATTTCCATTTTGAAATTTGTAAACCAAAATTTTTCGCGATTACAATACTTCCTTGTATTTCGTACAAGGAAGTAAAAAAGTTTACTGTAAAAGAAAGGAAACGAAATTTCATTGGGATCACCCTAAATTTTTAATATTTCTGTGTTTTAAAAATACCTCCCTTTAGGAGCTTCTTTGAATGAACTAAACAAACGAAAATTGCAAGAGGATAAACATAAGCTATTGAGGCTGAAAGCTTTTTGGAAACAGAAAAGGTTCTCAGAATATCAAAGCGTTAAAAGCTATATCTCTTGTTTCCGTAATTAGGGGATTAAAGCACATTTTTCGATATATCATATTTTTTACAATAAAATAAACCTCACAAATAATTTCAAGGTAAGGTTAATTAATCCTTAAGGGAACATATACAAAAATGTTGAATTAATTCATACCACTTACTTATTTATAATGTGCGTTAAAATTCCTTCTACAAATGAATTTTTTTTTCTTTAGCCTCCGGGACCACCGTTGAATATTGCTTCAGAGAATGAAATGAATGATTTGTAGCGCGTATGAAAATGCCCTGCCTGACCGGGATTCAAATAAGAGACCTTTTGATGAAAGGCCGAGACGCTACCAATCGCGCCTCGAAGGCAGGCATAAATAATGATTTAGCATTTGATATCACTGATACAAAAAAAAAAATTAATGTTTCTCTTAGTGTGATACCATTTCTTGAATTGCTTTTTTGCGTACATTACAGATCTGTAAATACAATTATCCTATCACCCTTAATTTTAAATAAGTTGAAATTAAATAAGTATGAAGGTTGAGAATGAAAGATGGAAATAGAAAAAAATTTCATAGAGTATGAAAAATGCCATGACTGACCGGTATTCAAACTCGGCACCTCCGTATGAAAGGCCAAGGTGCTACCACTCCGCCTCAGAGATTGGCCAGTTGATTAAAAAATAATGATCTGATTAAAAAATCTTTCAAGGAATAGTGATTTTTGAACACTCTCGATGGAATTAAGGACAATTAATGGTGGTTAAGTGATTACAACGGTAATTAAAATTCTGCAGATGACGTAAAATCAAGGACTGATGACAGTAATTGAGGTAAATACCAATTGTAATTTATATGCTTTTAATTAAATATTTAGAATACCAGATTGATTAACTGACATTACGTAAATCACAAATATTACTATTTTTAAATCTTCTGCGGTGAATTTTTAAATAAAAACCAATAAAGAAGCAGTAATTTTTTACTTTTCTCAATTTTCAAAATTTCTGTGTGCTTCTTACATGAATTTATACGATAATATTATTCTATTCCTTTGTTTACGAATAATGCCCATACTTAAAGTCAATTAAATATTATACTACTACTATTATTATTGTAATTATTTTTTTTCTTTCCGTAGCGGAGGAAAAAGGTGTGCCAGCCGCCGTCAGGCCCGCACTGACGGCAGTGCGGGGCTCTCACCCGCTTAAAAAACCTCCCCTTCTACCATGCAGGGGCCGGATCTAAGCCATATGATATGTATAGCCCCTGCATGATCACCCAGGCACTCCACTATCCGAATCCGTGTGACCGGAAGGCGTCCCCAGGGGGCGATCGACGAGCGACGACTCCGAGGAGCCCCCGCCGCCAACCCCCAGAAGCTGGCCTCCCTTGATAACCCGTCATCAAACTCCAAGCCTCCATAGATTCGCATCAACTCAGCCTGCCGTCTCCTTTCTTCATTGGCCTTCTCTCGTATCATTGATGCGATCGTAGTCGAGACACACTCCCACTTGTTGCCATTGCTGAGCATTTCCTCGATTATATTGTTGGACCCCTCCACACCCTGACCCTCGAGCACTACGCGGAAGTTGCGCCATCTAGGGCAAAAAAATACTACATGCTCTGCTGTATCCAGTCCGCCGCAATCATGATAGTGACTTGTATGGCATCTGCCCATCCTGTACAGGTAGTCTCGAAAACATCCATGTCCAGACAGGAACTGGGTAAATTCGTAGCCTGTATTACCATGCTTTCGCTCCACCCAGTTCCTGATATCTCGTACAAGAGTCCCACTCTAAAACGCAATGGATGCAGTCTGCGTCTTCCAGCCATAACAACCACTTTCACTTTTTCTTCAGCGAGCCGTAGACCACCTCTACGGTGGTCTGGTTACCACCTCTACGGTGGTCTGGCTATTAGCCACCTCTTAACCACATCAGCCGCTTCTTCACCGGCCACCTTTTGTTGTTATTATTAACAATAATATTACGAGATGAGTCATCATACCAGATCTGAGTATGGTATAAACGTCAATTCATTCTCATTTTCTGAAGAGGAAAAATATTTCCTTCTGAAGATCAACTTCTCGGAAAATATATTTGAAAATTCACTTCGTAGATGATAAATTTTATTAAAATTAAAAATGTAGAAAAAACTGGACAAAGGTATTTTAAGTGGTTACCTTTGGATACCGAAACAAATTGTAAGAATGTTAACAATGAAATGAAATAAAAAGTGGGATGGTATCTTTACAAAGATTTTTTTAATATATCTCAACTTGTGCCATTTCTTAATCCTGACAGAATTGTCTGAAAAACTATATCAGTCTTAAATAAAGTATATTTAAGTATTTATTTGCTTTCTTCAAATGAATATTTCAAATTTTAAACTGTTCTAGGAGGGACATGCAATATTCAAAAATAAGAAAATAAATGACCTAATATAAAGTACTTTTGATCCTGTAATATAATTTTTTATGTTGTACTTTTCTACATTTTCTGGAAAGAGGAATTTTAAGAAATGTATAAATTTTTGTAAAATATATATTTGCTATATTTTGTGCAAAATTTTGCAATTGTGGCATGTATGGTATTTACAAAAACACACAAATGATTACGATTTTAAATGTCTTCGTACTTTTAAAACTGTAAAATTATTACTTTCAAAAAACATTGATATTCAGAAGTTTTGTTTATGCACAATAAAAAATTGTTTTATTTATATTTTGTTTTAATAGGGGAGGGAGAATGTAGCTAGCTAGTCAGTGCATTTATTTAATTAAAACAATTGCAATTCTGTTGCAGTATACTTGCTAGTAATTGTGTAAAGTTAGTTGAACTTATATGTGTATTCTTAGTCGAGTTAACACCCGGACGTTTCCAGGTCATGAAAAGAGTTTTCCATATAAAGCTCTGTTTTATAAATGTAATTTATTACTCGTTGTATTTCTATGAAGAAGAAATTTCTAACCGAAGCACTGTTTTTTCATCTTTTTCCTATTCACAATCTCTTCCTCAGCTCTACTACATATATTTTCTTCACACTTAATATTTTAAATGTTTGTCATCAATTTATTAATGTTTTTTCAAGCTTACTAACATTTTATATATCGTAAATTTTAAGAATGAATATTGTAATACAAAGCAGAACTTAGAATAATATATAACATTTTAACTTTTAACTATAAAGAACAATTTTAATCAAAATTTTCAACAGTTGGGTTAGTACTATGTAAATTTTATTAGTAACATAACATTCTAAAGAACGCAATAAAACTAATCATTTGACTCAAAGAACGTTGGAAATTTTCTGATGTATATAGAATTTAATGTTAAACGCTAAAAACAACCTAAATAAAATCTATATATAAATCTACCAAATAATGCATGTCATTATTATGTGATTTGATTTTGTACCATAAAAACTGTAGTGGATAGAAATATACAGATTTTAGAAGATAATGGAACTATTTTTTAATTGTTTAGTTAATTGTATTCCAGTAATACTGGTTTCTGATAGAAAATAAGATAAGTTTATAATATGTTTAAAAATCTTTTTTTTTTATTAAAGGCACTCCCTTGACCACACGAGAGCACCTTTAACCTGAGATGCAGCTACTCAATACACGATTTGTCGGGGCTAATGGGCGCGGCCTAGGCATGACTTTTGAGGCCTGTTGTGTGGGAGTACCCGCAAGAGGCTACAGCAGAGACCGATCAAACGCTGTAGAGATAGTTCTGCTGACACTGGTGCTAAAGGAGGTCTCACGGGGGAGTGCTACCCGTACCCACTTTTTGGTGTTGGACTCTTACTTGTTATAATTTCGCTAAGGATAGGGACAGTATTCTCGCCAGGATTGTGTACACCATTCCTCTTGTAGGATGGTGCCTTCTGTCAATTCACGCCGAAATTTGAGGGATCTGTCGGCTAATTAGGAACACCGTCAGGTTTAATGATGGTTATATAATTACGAGTACTGGGATTAATTTCATTTGAATTCATGAAAACATAAATTTGAAATTATGTCATAAATATGGACTAAGCTGCCTTAAAAAACATTGAACAACCAAAAATAATAATGCTAATTTTATCACTCACTGGTAAAAAAACAAATCGATGAAAAACCAAATATTTTTCTTGATTTTGAAATGTTTTTAATTCATAAAAGTCCACAAAAAATAAATTTAATAAATTATAAAATGAAATAAACATAAGCGATTTTTTTTGTACAATATATTTCTGAGTAGCTTTATCACAACGTACGAAATTAAAAATATGTATTAAAATAATCAGTCTCATCAGATTTGTGCGTTCTTTGTTAAGTACGAATATTAGACTTTTACTAGTACATTTAAAGTACTGCCGATGCCGATGATATATATAATATATATATATATATATATATATATATATATATATATATATAATTCTAACTAGGCCTCGTCAGTTTTTCTGCATTGTTAATTTAATATTATAAATTTTCTAATTAACTTATTTTTCTGATCTTAGAAATCTTCAAGAATGAGATTTAATTTCAATGTAAATGATTTAATTAAATTTCATTCTACAGTAATGTTTAATGTCAGTGTTTTATTCTTAAACAAAAAATGTAATCTTTTATTTGCTGTAATAATTTAAATTTTGTATTAACTGACTAGCCAGAGCCATTAATCTGTCTCAACATAAAAGATTTCTTTATTATCGATTACTAATGAATAATATACCTCATTTTTTCCTACTATTCGGTTATCAGTAAAGGTTTACCAGAAGGTATTAAGTAGATTTACCGATCAATAAACCAATGTGGGCAAGTTTACTTATTATAGCTTAAGTCCAGTAATGAAAAAAAAAAAAAGTCCAGTAATGAGTGGTGGTGGGAGAAGGTGGAGAGTTTAAAGTGACCTCACTCCGTCTAGCGTAAGTGATACGCAAAATGCCACCATTATCACCTCGTATGGCATAGCGAGGAGAACTCACAGAGCAGAGGATTAAGATCGGTTGGGTCCACTGTAGAGTCAGGGACCCTGAGGATTGCTGCTTTAGGTGTTGGGCCCTGGAGCACATATCAGCCGCCTGTACAGGACCCGACCTGTTCTGGATTGTGTTTCAACTGCCGGCAGCCGGGCCACAGGCGGGCCCAGTGTCAGAACAAGACGAAATGCCTGATTTATGATAAGGAAGGTCACAGGACCGAGGTCTATCTAACTCTTCGATGAACTATCTCCAAATTAATAGAGTCAGGAGTAGGAGGTCGCTAAACATAACCTGGGATGTGGCCTTGCGTCAATCCATAGACGTCATCATTCTATCGGAGCTTTTTGCATCGGTCACATCCAGTAAGATACGGCTAGTGGATCAATCTTTCTCTGCAGCTATCGGCTGTCCCGAATCCGGTATTTTTATCATATCCAGTGGCTCCAGTGAAGGATTGACGGATACATTTGGGCGGACTTTGAATCTAGACCATCTTTTCCTGCTATTATTCTCCAAATACAGGGATTAACCTGTTCAAGGCCTTTCTAGACGGCCGGTTCATGGAACTTAAGAGGCACAGGGACAAAAGTGTAATAGTTGCAGGCGATTTTAACACAAAATGCCCTGATATCACGGGCGTGGTCGATGGTCGACGGAGCCGACACCTCCGGAACAGTGCCGAGGTCTTAGGCCTAATTTGTATGAGCGATCAAATACCAGCGTTCAGAAGGAGACCCTCGTTATAGAACAACGACTTATCTTTTGTGTCTGATACTTCTGTCAATGAGTTCATCGGTTTGCAAGTCCTTGGTGAGGAAGGATTATCGGACTACCTTTTTTTAATCTTTGAGATACGCACATTTTCGCGTTCGGCATTGCCGGTGAGAAACGTCATCTCCACACAGGGAAATAAAAGGTTCAGCGGGAGGATTCAAGCTGGAATGGTGGGTCCCTTGTCTCCTGTTAACCTGGTCGAGAGGATCCAGGATGAATGTCAGAGGGCAGGGATGTTTTGTCGTCGCCCGGCGAACAGACACACATATTAGTAGAATCGGAACATCGAGACACTTCAGAAAAAGGCATGGGCTGATAGACGCTTACGTCAGTGAACAGCCAGGAGGGATCCTTCTGAACTCCTGACTGACACTCTTCGGATGTATATCACAGCCAGGGCGGCCTATAAAACAGCTATTAAGTAGGCGAAAGAGAAATCTATTAAGTAGGCTGACGGGACCTCTGCTATCATGAATTCCGCGGCTAAGGCTATAGCTTAGTGACAGGCAAACTTAGTGAGAAGGCTGCCAGCCCTATCTAGTGACCGAATGAGGAACTCCATTATAGCCCTTTTTCGCAATGTACCGATCCATCACGCGAGGAAATAGTTGAAGAGAAGGTTATTCGTATTGAACTTCTCGAACTGCTTTCGGCTGGACGGAGCTTGAGATCCTATGCTAGTGCAGGACCAGATGAGATCCCTATGCAACTAATTAAAATACTAGTGGACAGGGCCCCGCTTGAGATCTTGCGCGTAGTGAACGACATGGTAGAGAGTGATACATTCCTTTAGAATGGAAGGAATCCCGGCTGGTCTTGTTAAAGAAGGTGGGATCTGAACGCTACACTGACCGCCAAACGGGCTATGCAAGTTGTTCGAGAAAATCGTAGACGCCAGATTTCGTCAAAACATCGAGAACAGAGGTGGCTCTCAGATAAACAATACGACTTTAGACTTTAGAGGTCAGCCCCTGAGGCAGTTAGTAAATTGGTTTACATGGTTAACATGTTCCTGTCATTACACCAACCGGTACCTGGCGCACGAGGAAGGTTCCTGTCGTTGTTCTCTTGGACATGCAAAATGCCTTCAACTTGTTGCGCTAGGATGCCATTTTTGGGGTTCTCAAAGATCGAGGGATTACAACAACCTGTGAAGAATGATGTAGTGATACCTTCAAGACAGTTCTTTTATTCAACTGATTCATCCATCGGTTTCTAAGTCACGTGTGGGGTGCCACAAGGTTCGGTATTTGAACATACGATGTGGAACATAATATATGATGGTGTTCTTCGACTGAATTACCCCCAGTGTGTTTTCTCGATTGCCTTCGCGGATGTCCACGTCCTCGTAGCGTGAGCAGGGTCGGGGAAGGGTGAGGCGACTATGGCCAACATAACGTAACGGAGGGTCCAGGGCTAAATGTAGAAGAAAGGTTTGCGCCTATCTCATGAAAAGACGAAGTTCATTACCATGGTCGGCAGAAGACCGCTGGCTCCCATTTTAATCAGATTCGACGGCAGACCCGTACTTTGCACAGACTCCGTCAAATATCTAGGTGTATGGCTGGACAAACGAAGAGCATTCTCAGTAAACGCCGAGGAAACCTCAGCAAAAGCCGAACGACTGGTAAAGGCATTACACAGGCTGCCCAGTAACTTGTCTGGTCCAAAGTTATCTCGCAGGAGGGTATGTGCTCATATCGTAAACTTAGTACTCCTCTATGGAATCACGGTCTGTGATACTGCGCTGGAAAAGGACTCGCAAGCGCATCCTGGAAGGGGTTTAAAGGAGAACAGCTTTCAGGAACGCGACTGCCTACTCCTCCTTCTCAACACAGGCTGCCCTAGTTATTGCTGAAGTTCCCCCTCTCCACTAGTTGGCAATGATGCGGTGTGACGTCATTAGGGGGGGGGGGAAACAAAGTAGCTGCTCGAATGGGCATGATACAAAAGTGACAGAGGAGTGGATCTATCATCAACGGGGCGTAGGACCCACCGCTTAATCAAAGAGATGGATTGACCGCAAATTTGGCCAACTCAATTTCAGGCTAGCCCAGTTTTAAACGGGACACGGGCTCTTCGGTCATATCTTTTCGGGAAGAGGAGGGTTGTCACTTCTGAGTGCCTATATTGCGAAAATTATGACTCCTCTGAACATGTTGTGTTTCGATGGTGGATGGTGGAAAGAGTCATCTGCGAACAACTAACTTAACTGTTCTATGTACACACGATTATAACGAACATGCTAGCTTGAGTCGAATTCAGAGCTGTGTCCGGACATATAACAAGGATACTACAGCACAAATGCAGGGACGACGTCCCTGCATTTGTGCCCTAGGGTGGCGTTCAGGAACAACATAGTCGGGCCTAGAGACCTTGCCCTAGGGGTTAGAGGCAGGCACTGAAACGATCCGTTAGAGTGGACAATCTGTTAGGCTCTGCTATGCTTCATGGGGAATCCAGCCCAGGGGGATAGGGAAATAAACTACAAAAAAAGTTCAGTAATGAGAATTACTGAAATTAAAACTTAACGGTATGAATGAGTCAGTTATGAGTATGTCAAACCTCTTAGAAGTAAATTTTTCTTACTCTGAGTGAATAGTGAAAATGAGCATCTTTCATAATAAAAACAAACTGACTCAATACTTTTCCAAAAGACGCTTCCCTTTTAAGAAGATTGTTTATTCCAAAACTCTAAACCGATCAAATTTTCTGAAAACTGAAGGATATCATTTAAAAACATTATCAATTTACGTAATCTAGCTATTTTTTAATGAACAAAAAAGAAAAGAAAGAAAAGAATTGAAATACTATTTATGCTTTATTATTTTTTTTTTGCAGAAGTGCATAAATCTGTCTTACGTGCATTTCAACAATTATGAATTATTAATAAATAAATACAATTTGATCAATTATTTTAAACTACTTTATTAGGTTAATGTTAACAAATATATTAATATGTAAATAAATTAAAACAGAATCTTATAATTTTTAAAGAAAGATAAAATGATAAATCTATTATCAGCTAAGTGATGTTAGTGATGTCATGTTAGTCATGTTAGTCATGTTAGTCATGTCAGACTTTAACATTTTTGAATAGTAATTTTTGAGTGTATCACTTACTTGTAATTTACCATTCAATTCATTATTTTCTAAGTAGAAAGAAAGGAGTGGCAACGGCGGTAAGGTCCATTACATTTTGTCAACGAGAAACGATACGTCATCTACAAGAAACTGATATGGAAATCGACGTGGCCGACAAAAACTACGATTCCAAAAGCAATAGAATAGCAATAGCTGATGATCACCGGAAGGTTGAAATTTCTCCACAGCTCATTTAAGGAAGGGAACGTGAAATGTACCAGAGACCCAACGAGGACATTTTGACGTTCGTAAATAAAAGATTGTACGTGTTTGGCCAACACATGCAACGGCTGGGCGAAGGAATCCGAAGGACGCGAGTTTTCACTTCAACATCGCTGTACCCTGTAAGATCAACGAGATCGTGAGCATGTACACGGGTGAAACGCAACTCATCCATAACGAGGGTTAAGTGTCGGAAGTAGATAAATCACGACCAGAAATTATCTCGTCTCCAATTTACCAGAATACGGGTAGACGTGTACGGGCTGTCGGTTTCAACAACGGGATTCTCTATTTTTTCGAAAACGTTTTTCTGGAAGTAAGTAATTTCAAGTGGATATTTCTGTTTTAGCCGAAATTCGAGATGAAATTTGAGAAATTATTTGTAATTTACAGTAGTGCAGATGTTATTCACCAGTGTATGAAAAATAATGCTCGAAATTGAAATGCAATTAATAAGAAGCTCCAAAAGAGAATCGTGAAATCAGTGAATCACTCACGTTATTGAGAATTTTAAGCATGTTGCAAGGATGTTAAGAATAATGGGGTAAATGATGGTGCTAATGGACAAATAAAAGGATGCCTTTTATTGCAGCTTGTTGGAAGTGCGGGGAGGTATTTAGAAGAATAAATTTTTTTGTTAGGGTTTTCATGGAAGAATTAGACATAGAGTTGAAAATGGGATATTTGGTCTTCACCGCAGAAGGACGTTAAGAATGATAATGGACGATGATTGATTGGCTTCGGATTACGAATAGTTTCATTGAGCTAGGCATTTATAAGTAAACCAGACACCAAGACGTGTATTTCTTGGTTTCAGTTTGTAAGAGTTTTGAGTTACGAGTACTCTTAAAACCTAGATCAATATTTTAGCAACTGATATGAGAACCAAAAGAGGTTCCACTAGTATTTCTGGTGAGCTTTTATGGTAAGCGGAGGTATTTATTTTTCCTTACGTACAAAATAGGAGTACTAGGGATAATACTGACGATGGTAAAATTAACGACCCCCGGGGTAACATAGAAGGATTTTAATAATAACACAACTCTCTGTTCATATATAAATTAAAATTATCAATCTAACTGTTTGGTTAAAGCGACGAGTTCAAAAAATGTTGAACAATTTGAAAACGGCTTTTTATCAGGCTGCGCCACAAGTGGCCGCGCATCACATAAGCATGCGATTCACTCCACTACATGCTCTTCCTCGTAAGAGCTAAGAACAAAGCAGTAAGGTGCTCACCAATCTATACGTGCGGGAAAATAACGAAACAAAACTTGAAGTTATGTTTTTAACTACAGGTGCACCTTTACATGTTTCATGTAAATGTACATTTTAATTTATTTTTACTGTACAATAAATACACATTTCCTAATTCATTAGTAAGAAATTATATGAAAAGGAATTACGAAAATTTTGGTAAATTTTTTATTTCAGGTCAAATAGTAATATACAGCATTAGATACATTATATATATCGTTGTAGCCTATGCAACGATTGTTATGCCCACGGTGGTGCCTACTATTGTACCCTGCATTTGGTATGGGGAGCACTAGTGGGATATCTCCGGATATAGGATCATAAGTCTCTTTTTCTCCCCGCTACATCCGTTTTATTGTAGCATACCTCCCTCTACATTTTTCTTTAGAGTCGGGGGACAAAAGGATTCAGCCGTCTTCCCCATCCCTACCCTTCCGTTAGGATTACGCCGTTAAGAAAGTATCTTTCGTTGTATTGTTTTTACTCTCTTCTTTTTTCTTTTCCTTAAATCCTTTTATTTCGGTTTGTAAACGCTTAATTTACTTATAAAAACCGTTATCATTGTTTTTATAAACATTTTAGGCAAAGATATCAGCAGTAATTACAACGTTCTTTAGTCACGTCTATGTATAATTAGTTTAAAAAAAAATCATTTTATATTCTCCAACATCCCTGTGAATATTTATTGAACAAAAAGTAAGTTAATAACGTCTATTACAGTACTTTTCGCTATTTCTACCGAGTTTTAATTTAAATATTCAGAAAATATTAATTAAATATATCATTCTCTTTGTTTTTGTTATACATTATCTATTATATTTTAGACCAAAAAGCATTTGAAATAGGAAATGAGATAAAAGAATAGATGTGACTTTTTTATTTTACTGCTGAAAAATAAATTCTAAATATAATATTAATTACATTTGTTAAGTCAGTTTTAAAGATTTAATATGAGAATTTCATTTCACGCTATGCAGGGTATCACACGAACGGTATTTGATAAGGCTTAGCCGGGTCTCTTGACGCAAAATAAAACAAAATTTGTTCTCATAATGTTTTTAAGTTTTAAATTTCAAATAATTGAGTATTTTTTCACTGTTGACAGAAGTTTTCAAACTGAAAATACGAGTAGTTATAATTATAAAAAAGAATGGAATAGCAGAAATGAATATGTTAATCTGCTGCTTTATGTGGTTGCTCCACATCTTTATAATGGCTGTAATGAGTGAATTATATTTACATGAGTTTATTACTTATGTAAAGAAATGAATAGTAGAAATAACTCAACCTGAGTTCGCTTCTCTGAGACTAAAATTGCTCACTCAATGCCAGGCTCCGTGAGGAAATTATGGTGAACGGAGGGCTGTACGTGAGACAGTATGGCTTTCGACCAGGGCGGTCGACGGTCGATACAGTCAACGTGGTGATGAAAATTGTGGATGCAGCAGCGGCGGGCACTTGCAGGACATGAAGCATTCCGGTGGTGAAACTCGAGGCTCTGAGCTAAAAGACTGAGCCCCTCTAACAGGGACACCCCCGTTAGAGGCGAAGCACAAATGACCAAATCCCGGTTGTCGGGTAAAGGAGACCGGGAACGGCATAGCTGGGCCTGGTGTTTTCCTTATCTGGCGGCTAGAGGCGAAAGCACATCCCTGAACCGTGTTCATGCTTAATTGGGGGTCTGATTCCGGGTGGCAGGGTAGAAAAAAGAATTTTAAAGAGTAACAATTATACAGTCATCGGTATTCATTCGATAGCAAAATAGCCAGTATGAAGTTCGTAAATATTTGAGAAAACTGATTAATTTTTCATTCAATTAAACAATTTAATTAATTTAACTTTATACAATGTAAGGCAATAGATTTAATTGTAATATTTGGCATTTATTTGTTTCCAAATTAAATATAATATTAGTATTTTCTTATATCTCAAAACGGGAAAATGTTGCACTATTGGTTTTAGTATTTTATCTAGCATAACATTTTCTAATAAGTAATATTAGCCTTTTTAAAGCAAGAAAATAAAATAAATTTTTTTTTTTTAATCCTTTCTACCAACGCTAAACATTCTTACTACCCCATTTTTAAGTAAAAAAATTGATAGTCTTCATTATCAGTATAGAAGATTAAAGTATATTAATTCAATCAAGTACATGATTCAATCTTCACAATATACATGTAGAGGAGTTTTACCTTAAGAGCTCCTGAATGATCCACAATGAATTCATGAAAAACCCTTTGCTCTAAGAGCCTCACGATGTGTGATGTAGCGTGTTGAATTTGTAACATAAAAATCTTTTTTCGGTCATGAAGCTAATCTTTTATATCTTCCAATTATTTCAAGTTACCCTGTTGTATAACTAGAAAGATAATTTTTCTAGGGTTCTCAGGTTAGTTTTGAGGAATATTTCTTTATGAAATTATACACATAACTCTGGTAGATACTGAAGGTAATTCAATGCATGAAAAGAATTTATCACTAATCAAATCTTGATCAATCAGCTGATGTATCTCAGTACAATTGAGTTATATCATAAGAGCTGATTAAGTCTAGGTTATTACCGAATCAAATCCGGTCACTTTTTTCGGAAATACTATTGATAACCAATTTAGGCGATTGTTTTGACGTTTTTTGTCCAATTTAGACTATCTGACCAGAGTTTCTGGTACCACAGGTGACAGTTAATTCCAGCAGCAAGGTAACACCAATGTCGTCAGGATGAGGATGTGCATTTATTTGGGCATATTTGGGGTTTACTAGTGCTGGAGAACTAGTGCTTTACTAGTGCTTTACTAGTGCTTTCAATATACCTTAATATCAGAAATCCTTTGTATGCTGATAACTGTAGTGTACAGGTAGAGTATATCGTGTGTCATGAGGCGTGATAGGTCCTTTCAGGAAAGTTGCAAAAGGGGCATATTCTTTGTCGTTTGCTGCACTTTCCTGCAAGACAATCCAATAACGTGAGCACACCTGTAAAGCAAATTATTGGATCATAAATACGAAATCGCTTTCACACAATACTATAAGAAAATTAAAACTTATTTAGAAATATCATAGTTTATTTGTTAAATTTTTGTTTAACATTATCGGGTCTCGTTAACGCTAGGATTTTATCTTATTGAATCATAATGCTAGAAGAGACGTGTAAATTAGTTTTATGGCTTTTACGTACAGAAAAATTTTAAATGTACTGACATTAAAAACAAGTTAATTAAACCGAATTTTCTCTGTAATATATACAATTTTTATTCAATAAAAAGTAATTTTCCCGTACAAAATATGAAATCAAAATTCCTTTTTGAGTAAATTTTATTAGGGACTGATGTTTTCTGAATATGATTTAGTTTTGTAACTAAACCGATAAAAGTATATTATTTTTCCTTTTTAAAAGTTCAAAGCAATTTTTATTTTCCGTAAGTTTCACGTACTATTTAACTTGAGTTATTGAGTAAATCGAATTTTTGGGAGATAAATTTGGATATTAATTAAAAAAAGAGGTGTGTTTTATTTAGAAATTTTTAAAATGAGTTCAGTGAATTTAAGCAGGGGGAAAATAAGGTACTGTCCAAAAATTATTTAATTACGATGTAATAATTTCGTTTAATATGTTTTTAAAATGCGTACTTAAAAGTATTTAAATACAATCTTTCAATTATATTTTAAGTAAAAAATATTGCTTCCATATTAATGAAGTTTTACACATTATCTACTATAACACAAGCTATATGAAGAGTGTGTGTATACTTCCAGACCACGTATGTTGTGTGAATGGTAGTACTTATAAAATTAAAAAAATAATGTAGAATATTAGAAGCATTTCTCATTTTTATGTTCTCCATTACGAATAATACATTATATCAACAGACCAACACAGAGGCACATGTAAACACGCGTACGCATGCTCATTTCATTGGTTATAGAATTGAACTTTTATTACCATTTTTCAGTACCAAAGTACCAGAGGAAATGGATTACTACATTTTACAGTAGCGCTACAGAAATTCAACCTTATTTCAGTGTTACTACGTGTTTATTTCTTCAAGCAACTTCAGTGCTGAATATTACATTTACTACCACATGTGGAATGGTTTTTCTCATTTCCTTCCGGTTTCCATTCAAATTTTCTGTCCTGAGTGACATATAAGTTTTCATTTAACTTGAATTAAAGGAAATATTTTTTTATCTTTTTGATGTGTTCTAAATTGTTTCCTCATCTAAATAATTTTTTTTTCAAAAACGATTTTATATATGTTTTGTTTTATAGAAGTCTTTCATTTATAAGAAAATAACTCGTTTATCGTATTATAAGTTCATTATAATTGACAATAAAAAAAAATCGTTTCTGCTGAAACGATTGAAATAACAAATTGTCACTTCACTTGTAGAAAATAATGGTCGGATTCAATGGTGTATATATAAAAATATCAAAATGAATAATTAAATTCATAATTGCTACAAATATGACCTACTATTACTATAGATGATTATTTAATTAAGCTTCTTGCTTACTTTTAATGAAAAACAAAAAAAATAAGTAACAAAAAAATCAATATTATGGAAATGTATTTCGTTTTATTTATATACATATTGAGTACTAAAAACTATTTCTGAAAATCATTGTTTAGAATTGCATAAATAAATTTTATTGGTGAATTGGTTATTAAATTATGAATAATTTGTTATTGCATTCTCTAAAAATTATTTTCAAAAGATTTATTTTCATTCATGTACACTGTGCTTAAGCTATATTATTATGTTCACATTTTCCGTCTAAACACCCTTTCAATCTTTATATTTGTCTAAAAATAAGTTGTACAGGCTATTAAATCACTCGCTAAAAAACATCTGTCATCGCTACAATATCGAACATGCAGATATATATTTACAGTTCTTTTACGTATATTTTCATGCTTTAATACGTTAAAAATGTATCTGTTAAAAACCCCACGTTATTTCCAAAATAAATGCTGCACACACACACACACACACACACACACACACACACATATATGTATATATATATATATATAGGCGCACATACATACTTGACGGACGCACATAATGCTAGCATAATATAATTTTTTTTGCATTTCAGGGTTTCTTTTAATTGAAATAAAATAATTATTGTAAGGTAAAAGTGAGATTTATCCATGCATCTTCCATATTTAATTACCCACACCACGTCATCTATTCACACTGAAAAACTAAACAATATAAATAACTCGCGCATGGTAATAAAATGTAGAGCTATGTTAATTTTTATTAAAATAAATTTTAAGCCAAAAATTACCGTTATAAATTTGTACCATTTATAAGTTTTTTGTTTTGTTAGTTAAAAATTCTGAACGTGTTAAAATAAAAAAAATTAATAAAATAACAAAAATAAAAAATGGGTAAAATAAATAAATTAAAAAAAGAAGATATTAATTAAAAAACTAACAGGACATAAAAACACTATAAAAACTATTATAGCTTTAGGCAATCACAAGAAAAGTTGTAAATTTATCTCAAAACTATTTAAATAACCTAAATGTCCAATTCAATCTGCCCACCATGATTTAATGCACCCTTCTCAAGACGGTGGAATAAATAAAATTTACCTCAAGGAAATTAGGCAACATGACCTTTAAATCAATCATTGATGTAATCCTGTTCATGACGTAAAATATAAGAAAGGAAGGAACTGTTTAATGTTAAGACTGAAAACTTTGACCAACGGACTTTTATTAAAACCAAAAAAAAAAATCGTAAAAGCAATTAGATATTGTTCCCCTGTCATTGTTTATTCAGCAATGAAGTTCTCCCATAACTATTAAATAACTGATAAATTAAGTGAAGTAAGTTGGTATTAGTGGTAATTGAACACGTTTTTCAAAATTATTGTTTTTCTAATAAACTTATTTTGTGACCAGTTTCCAGGTAATGCTGGACTACAGCCGTTATGGTTTTCTGTATTTATAATGAACTAAATATTTTTTTATTCTCATTTCAACCTTTCTTTCAGTTTTCCCTTAGTATCCACAACTACAAGATTAAATAATAATTGCAGTAATTAAATTACTTTAAGTGAATTTCTACTCCCTTAAATTTTGTTTACAGATGGGAATATCTCTTTGTGAATTCGTACTATCTATAATTTTTACAAGGTAAGTTTCATTTGCACAATCTATTTTATAGATGCGCAGTTTACATAAAAAGTAATACATAAAAATAATTACCGTTATATGCATACATTATTATTTTGTTATATCGGGGGTGATAGTGATTGTCGCTATACAGTCCTTACTGGGATAAAGACAATTTTTGATAATTTTTTTTTTCTAGAATGAAGCTGGTTCTGAAAGTTTAATTGAAGGTTTATATGTTAGCAAACTATAACCACTAATATTTGAATTATGCTGCAAATGATACTGCTTAATGGCTTATAATAGTTGCATATCAACGATGAAGCGATGCAAGATTTGTTTGGAAACCGATCCTTAAATTCTTACTGTAATAATTTATTATGTGTAACAAGTGACATTGCCATTTAAAAATACATACAAATAAGTCTAATTTATGTACTTCGTATCTGCCTAAATTATTGAGGGTTGAATGTTATATTATTTATTTTTTTTTTACTAGTCTGTGCCTAGTCTGCTTGTTCCCTATTACAAGAATTATTAAATTCTGGTAAGTAACTTACTCTTAAGATTCATATCATGAATCGATAAAACCATTAATTATAAAGACTAAATTCATCCTATCATATGTTTAGATAGACCCTAAAAACTAACTTACTTGTACTCCTGTCCTTGCTATGATACCTGGTCTAGGATGAGAGCGATTTTCATTATGTTGCCCATTCTGACTTGATTGTAAGACGGTTTTCGATGACGTGTTCTTTATACATCATACGTAAAACAAATGTAAAAATTATAAGCAATACGACGTGTGCTAAGTAGGGCTGTTGAATATGTTACTGTAGCTGCTCGATGAAGGGTATAAAATATTTTTAGTCTGTAACCTAGATTATTACTTTTATAACTCTATACAAATAAAAAAAGTAAGGATGTTTTATTTAAAATTTATCTATTCACCGTTTTCCCTAATTTATTAATCATATACAGAGTATCAATATTACTTCTAACTTTCTAATTTCTATAATTAACTACAAACACGTAAAAAAATGACAATCGAGTGTCCTCTTGTCAGAAAGTCTACATCATTACCGAGACCCCCTCAACCAGACCTCTCGTTGTTTATCATACATTTACCACATTAAACTAACTCATTTGTCTTATTCTTACATATAAACTACCTTTTTTCATTAAATAATATAAACCATTTGTTTTCAAAGTCGGCGATAAACCCCCCCTTGTGGACGCTGAGGCCTTCAGGAGGAGCGATAGGAGGCCCACATAAAATTGGGGGCGTTCAGGCGGTCTATGAAGACTATGACTGATTATAAAAAAGGCAAAAATTATGTTTTTCTGGTATTTCAAACCAAAATTAAATACCTGCTACACTAGGACAAAAAATTAAAGGTACCCCAAAAATCTATGATAAAAAATTATTGTATTCATACTACTTTAATTTTGAAACTATGAGGAATACAGAGGCGAATAAAAAAAATTAAAGCTTGAATATTACTTTTTGACAGTAAACTTTAGATTTCAAAAATCATCAAAATAAAAAAAAAAAAATTCGTGAAAAGAAAAGTTTTAAAAATTTGAAAGTTTTTTCGGGATTCATCGAGCGCGGAGGGAAACGAAATTTTTTTAATACACTGCATTAAAATTGTTTAAAAGCTTAAGAATTTTGCTTTAAATTCTTTTTTGTATGTCCACACGACTATTGTGAACCGAAATATAATAATTCAAGAAAACTGACAGTTCTTTTTTTTTATTCGTCCCTGATTCATCAATAATACAATGTGTAACGGTTTTGAGGTGGTAAAGAATGATTGCTTACTTCTTGTTGTGGGGGGGGGGGGTAGATTTCTGTATTTATTTGTATTATATGTGTGTGTGCGCGCGCGCGCTTACCCTCTCGAATTTTTAAATTATTTGTAAAATTACATAAAACTTCATATTAACTTATACAAAACGAATGTAAATTTTGTAGAAACGTAAAATATAAACCTTTCATTAAACTAGAATCACAAAATATTTTTAAAATTACAAAAATTATTTAGTCAATAAAAAACAATTATGAAATAGACTAAACCAAACGACAAATTTTAACAGTTAAATATAAATAGACTTCTTCCGTTAAATAGACTGAGGCACGAGATTCGTTCTTCCGTGGAAACGGTTAATAATTGTGAGGGCCCTCACAATTATTAACAGGACAGAAAATTTATTATAGGACAGAAAATTGAAGATGTTTGAAGAATCCTAAATGTGTCATAAATACCAGAAATGTTTTCAGAGGCATTTGCACTGATGGTATCCTAGTAAAGGTCTAGCTGATGACTGCGATACGTAACCAGCGTGTGCGGGTCAATAAAATAACATTCAGGTAAGCCCATTAAGCTAATATTTAATCTAGTCTCTATTTCCTAAAGAAATAATAGTGTTTCTATTTCAATAATAAAAGTGGTTACAAAGTGCATCTTAAAAAAATATTTTATATTAATATGTTCTCTACCGATATTATTTCACACTCCAAACTAAATGGTATAAAAAAAATGTCAAAATAAAACTAACTGAAATAATTTTTCCTATCTTCCCAGAGATTCATGATTTACATTACTGTGAATGGTCGCAAAACGACTTAAAATGTTTTGAGTTATTTAATATAAATAAAATCATAATACAATTTGAATATGTGTGTTAAAATTATTTTGAAAGTAGCTAGGTAATTGTAAGTTAGTTTTAAAATTAAACAACAGTCACTCTTATTTTACTTCTAATCATTTACTTTTTCTAACTTGGTTTTATAGAGTAAAGAACATGGATACACCGAGCTACCGACTGGCAATGTGATTCACGGTCGCATCTTGACGCACCATCAGTGCGTTTGTCCCCGGAAAGGACCTCACGGACGACGCGAACCACCTGGAGTCCTACTAGACCGCCGCCTTTCCGCAGGAGTAAATTCCTCTTCCATAACAGGGGGCTTACCTCCAGATCGATTACGTTTAGTCATAGGAAAATAACTAACACTGCATGAGGGAATTTTTCATCAAAATTTTCCCGTATCAAACAACTGACTGAAAAAATAAATAAAAATTTTTTTAAGTCAATATCAATAGAGTTGTTCGACTTAGGAACTGCTACAAGTCGACCACGAACAAGTGATATAAACATAAATCAGCTGGATGATGATAGTTATATTATAGCAACCATAGGCTATACTTACTAATATTAAACAAAAATACGGAAAATAATTAAATAACCAACATATAATAAAACACATTCATTCGGAGGTCTCGGGTTCGAATCTCGGTCAGGCATGGCATTTTTACACACACTACAAATCATTCATCTCATCTTCTGAAGAATGCCTAACGGTGGATCCGGAGGTTAAAAAAAACAAAACACAAGGAAAACGTTTAAATTAAATAAAATAAAAACAGTCACAAACAATAAATTGGTAATTAGTGTCAGGAGTAGCCTGCATGGAAGCAAACCAAAACGTACCAATAATTTAACATATATTCCTTTCCTTATTTTCATTAAGACGGAGATTCTTGCAGCAACATTTTTTTCGAATCGGCTTATTTCATTAAGGGCTGTGTCACTTAAAGAGGTTATCATATCTTTAATAAAAAGTAAATAATAATAAAATGAAGCAAAATAAAATTCTGCAAGTAAAAATAAGGGGAAAATTTAGTACAAAATTTGGATGCTTAGATTTTGAAATATACCTTGAAAAATAAAATTTATAAAAAATCTAATTCTGCGAAAATCTATGGAAATTTAATTTAATATATTTTTTTTTTGTCTTCAGTCATTTGACTGGTTTGATGCAGCTCTCCAAGATTCCCTATCTAGTGCTAGTCGTTTCATTTCAGTATACCCTCTACATCCTAAATGGGCAATTTGTTTTACATATTCCAAACGTGGCCTGCCTACACAATTTTTTCCTTCTACCTGTCCTTCCAATATTAAAGCGACTATTCCAGGATGCCTTAGTATGTGGCCTATAAGTCTGTCTCTTCTTTTAACTATATTTTTCCAAATGCTTCTTTCTTCATCTATTTGCCGCAATACCTCTTCATTTGTCACTTTATCCACCCATCTGATTTTTAACATTCCCCTATAGCACCACATTTCAAAAGCTTCTAATCTTTTCTTCTCAGATACTCCGATCGTCCAAGTTTCACTTCCATATAAAGCGACACTCCAAACATATACTTTCAAAAATCTTTTCCTGACATTTAAATTAATTTTTGATGTAAACAAATTATATTTCTTACTGAAGGCTCGTTTAGCTTGAGCTACTCGGCATTTTATATCGCTCCTGCTTCGTCCATCTTTAGTAATTCTACTTCCCAAATAACAAAATTCTTCTACCTCCATAATCTTTTCTCCTTCTATTTTCACATTCAGTGGTCCATCTTTGTTATTTCTACTACATTTCATTACTATAATTTAATATAGTAAAATCTATCTAACGTCATGAAGAACTATGGAATTTGACATTTATTAAAAAAAAAAAACTTACTGAAAGGTGGCAGAAAATTACTATATTATAATTTTAGACGAAATTAAGAATCATTTTAACGTTGGAAAATATTTATTAAAGATAGATTGTTAGAAATAAAGAAAATTGTTACAGTAATTGTTGGAAATATCTTCCTTTATTGTTTACACAATATTCCACTCCATTTAAAATTACTTGGTTCCATTCTAAATATATCACAATCATTCGTATTATTTCATCTGGGTTGAAAATCTTTGTTCCTGATTCCTCTTTTCTAATCACTATTTGTTCGTAAACGAACAACTTGATGTGACTCCCGTAGATAGTAGTCCACTGACGTAAAGTTACTTTAGTTGATGAAAAAGGCAAATTAATTGTCGACCTTAACCAATCCAGTTGTTCGTTAATTTTACATTTAATTCTAAACTTCTTAAGAAATAGAGGTATAGACCTGTCAACATGAAAAATCAATTTATCTCGTTAATAATAGAACTTCTAAAAGATGAGGTAAATTATATTTTTTTTTAAATTTCTGTTTTAAACTCGGGTTGACGTTATTCATAGCGTTCAACAGAATACAAACTTGATGGAAAAGAACCAATCACACGTAAACACTGTAATATGCAAAGGTGTTCAGATATATAATCCTTCTATTACCGAATCTTTCTTGACATTCACGACGTGCAGCTAGCGTATTTCCATTACAATACCCGTAAAGAAAAATAATGTCTGCATATTTTTCAATTGAATACTGAAGAGCCATTTATAAAAAAGTAATAATCAAACAATTTAATTTTTTTTCAATTTTGAAAGCATGAAAAACCATTTAAATGCAAGAAGAAAATTTCATTTGTTAATCAACTAGTAATTAAATAT
Organism: Lycorma delicatula; assembly: GCF_047948215.1. Lineage (NCBI taxonomy): Eukaryota > Metazoa > Arthropoda > Insecta > Hemiptera > Fulgoridae > Lycorma > Lycorma delicatula. Next base: position 174,593,119 of record NC_134455.1, on the reverse strand, counting down.
TTTGTTACTGACAACTTACAAAATAAATTTATCTTTTGTTTCCATATTAATGAATATTCGTTTCTTAAAGTTTTTAATGTAACACAATGCAATTTACAAACGCTCTAAATTTTTGTTTTGATTACTTTTTCTTTTTATTTATCCTGAATTACTGATTTTTTTCAATTTAAAATTAGAATGCAATATTTTTCTGTCACGTTTTGTTTCTTTTTTTTTGTTTTCTTCTGTTTTGTTTTTAATAAAATCAAATTTTGTAAAATCTTAGCATTTAGTCCACCTTACGTACAAAAATATTTTCAGAATTAAATTCTCTACAAATTTTGTTTCATTGTTTATTTAACGTACAATTTAATAAAGTTATTGTAAAAAAAGTACGAGTTTTGACTTCAAATTTTTTTTATCTACCTCTCCATGTAATTTAAGTACCTGAAATTAATTAGGACTTCATTTTATCCTTGGTATAGAAATCAGGGCGAAATTTTTTCTCAAAATATAATTCGAAAATGAAATATTTCAGAAGTCAAATTTATGTAACATACTTTCCTGGCATCATAGCTCTAGAGCTATGCTACAAGAAGGAAATTATGGTAATCAGTCAAAAAATGGGTTATGGGTTATTTCTATTTCTCGAATTTTCATGACTCAGGAACCCTAAAAAAAAAGAGAAGGTATTATACTTAGATACCTAAGTATATTACGTGTGTTTGCGTGTTTGGAGGTTAATAAATTTTGACCGGATTAGCTAATTTTGATGAAATTTTATACAGAGACTTGTTATAAGCACAAGCCTATGGGGCAATTTGTTGGTTCAATTTTTCGGTTTAATATCTCCAAGTATTGGGATAGTTGGGGGTAAGTTTTCTCAAATATTACAAACACAACCCCACTGTATATTAAGCTAGTATATTCGTGCATGCTTATATTAAAATTAAAAAAAAAATGGCCCAAAACTGCCTGCCCTTTTCCCAAAAATCGAAAACCTATCTTTTTTTTATTCATGTTTTTTACCCGAATTTTTTATGTCTTCTTAGACATAATAGTAGTGCAAATGACCCCTAAAAAATATTTTGGGTATAATATTAGGGTTGAGGGAGCCGATCAAAATTTAAAAATTAACGATTTTTTTAATTAAATTCTTTTTTGGTTTAAACTTTTTCATATTCTTAAAAGTTTAAATAATAAATATTTAGTGATAATATTACATAAAATTTCAACTTCCACACCTAAAAATTAAATCATTAGTAACTTTTTACTAGTTGTAAATTTTTCAGTGAATTTTTTTTTACTTTCTTCCATTTAACATAGTAATCATGGAAGAATCAAAACGTTTTTTAGAAGGTGATTTTTGAGGTGGAGCACCAGAAAGAAATTAAAAACTACAGATTATTTCAATTTTTACAACTTTCTTAGTTTATTTAAACGTAGATATGTATAATGATAATTTTACAATTACAAATATTTGTACGATTTACTTATACTTATTTATTGTAGTATAATAAATAATAAAAATAATTTGAAAATATTAAAAAAAATTACCTGTTACAATATTACTTAAAAATAATTTTAGAAAAAATTCGTTTCATGAACTACCAATTCATTACAGGTGCACGATAAGAGGTGCAACAAACAGTATATTGTACACAAATATAAATGAATAAAATTAACACAGGCAGATATTTAAAATACAAACGCATCATAAAAGCAAATTAACATCTAAAAATAATATTGCATATTATAGAAAACAATATAAATATATTTGAATTATAATTTGAACTAATGACGTATTTAAGATGAACTTAAGTACTAAAATATTACACACATACTGAAAGCAAAATATAATAAATAAATTGATAGCTTCCGCTATCTTAAAAATCAATTTAGTATTAAATAACAGGCAGATAGATAGGATTTTTTTTTCGGGGGACTAAGATGATAAAATAATAATAATAATAATAATTTTTATTTGCTTTGTTTGTGTAACAGAACAGTTACACAAAACCTTTGTATGTTGCACAATACCACATAAAGTCAGAAAAGAACAGCCACAAGTCAACATCCCACATATAAATTAAAAATACAATATTCAAAACACAATAAAAATAACAATAATAATAATTATACAGTCAAATACAAAAAAAAAATAATTAGAACTTTAAAAACGGTAGCTATGGAGTGATAATAAAAACACATAGATGAAAACATACAAAAACAGAAACACAATATTACCAATACATTGCAAATAAAACAAGTTATAAGCAATAATCCTTAAAAAAAAAAAAACAATAATTTTAAAATCATGAAAGTGAGCATTACACCAAGGACAATAATCCATCGCCACGTAACCCTCTCAAATTTTTAATGAAGGTTGTCTCATCTTCCCAAAATCTTAGCTAATCCTGCGACTCCACTGCAACACTGGTACACCGCTCAATCGGAGACACGGTGGAACTAACTGGCGTCACAAATTGCCTAAAAGACCTCACTGACCTGGTCTGGTTTCGCCGGAAGCTACGCCGGCGACGTCGTCGCCGGCGTAGCTTCCGGCCTCCGAATCGGAGACCACCGAAGCCGCCGACGACGACGGGCATGGATCGGCGCCGGTTTCAGGCGCCGATTGAGAGGCGGCAACCTGGCCGCTCCCCGACACGGGGGTCGCACCGGTCACCGCCTGTGGAAGGGGGGGACACTCGTCCCCCCTGTGAAATGTTTTGTGGCCTCTGAGGCTTAGAGGCCACTTCAGTTACAGGAGGCTTGGGAGCCTCCATAACAGACTCTGTAGTTGTCACTTTCTTATCTTCAACTAAAATCTCACTAAGACGGACTTGGATTTCAGGTTTAGTGTCCGTTTTCTTCTGTACTGGAGCGACTTTCTGTTTTGGAGATATGTCTTCAGGAGGCTGTACAATTATTCTTGGCTTGACAGGTTCTTTAGTGCTGAGAGGCTTCATTTTGTTTTCAATTATCCTCTCAATTAAGCCAGCCAAGGTAGGTGCGAGTTTGTTGATGATTGCACTCTCTCATCAACAGCAACTGGAGCAGGAGCAAGAACAGCAGCCGCAGCCTGAGCATAGGTTGTTGGTGCTCTAGGTCTGCGGGCGTTTACGATCTTTTTTGCTTCAAAGTAGCTGACTTTTTGCAGGGTTTTTACTTCCTGCACAGCTACTTCGTCTTTGTAAACAGGACAGTTCCTGGATCTACAGGAATGCTGTCCTCTGCAGTTTATACAGGTAGGAGGCTCCTTACACAGCTCTCCTTCATGAAATTCATACCCGCACACGCATATTTGCGGCCTCTCACACCTAACAGCGGTGTTTCCAAAGCGTTGGCATTTAAAGCATCGCATTGGTTGCGGGACAAATGCCCGCACATCCAACCGATGTATGCCCGCTCTTATCTTCTCCGGCAAAGTAGGCCGGTTAAATGTAATAACATGGGATGCTGAAGGTAGGACTTCGCCATTTCTTCTCATGTTCAACCTCCGACATTCTTATACTCCTTGCGGCGCTAATTCTTCTACAATTTCCTGCTCCGTACAGTTAAGAATATCCCGACAGACCACAACACCCCTTGAGGTGTTGAGCGTGCTGTGGGGATCAACACGTACAGCTAGTTCTCCAATTTTTTTAAGACCTAGGATCTTCTGTGACTGTATATCATTTACAGTCTCTACATGAAGTCTCCTGTAAAAGTTTTCCTAATTTCCATACAGGGCCTCCAGCACATTTTGCTATTTCTCGAGCGATGAGGAATGGACTCACCTTCGAGAAATTACCGTCTTCTTTTGTAACACCTAAGTATTTTGGCTTTGGAACGTTGCTTTTGAAGAAAGCTTTTTGCAAGCTTTTCCTAGCCTCAACTTCAATTTTACGAGATTCCGCGCTCTTTCTCCATTTTGCCTCAGGCGAAACGGCCGGTCCTAATCGAGGGTGTTAACGTGAACCCTCTGCCACGTTTGGTTGTTCAGTTTCCATGAACAAATAATCCCTTCTGTAGTAAGGCTAGCCGCCGGGGTACACCCCCATTCCAGGGCTACCAACCCTGGAGGTCCGTTCCGGTACTCCGGTGGAACCGGCATATGTCCTGGCAGAGAGCGGATGCGCAGTCTCTGCACTGACTCCAGGCCCTTACACACCGAAGCTTTCAGGGCTCCCATGCTAAGAACATGGGCACCTTAACTACATGCTGCCATCGCGGGGGGCATGTGGACGACGAAAGGTCTCCGTTACACCTGCAAATAACTTTGACCGTGGCCGCCACATCGACAGCTCTAAAGGCGTTATTAATCCATTTCCATAATCGTTAAGAATTTCGTATCTGCAGGTGGCCGACTGACTGAAATTGAGACGTAAAATGTTGTTTTCCGTTCGTTCAGCTGAAAGGTTTGGGAAATTAATATTTATTTAAAAAATATCTGAATCAACATATTCCTTTTTACAGATGATTTAAAAATCAATTTTGAAAAGTACATGTCAAGAATCTTGTTTGTGTCATCTCATATTTTAGTTATCAGATGAGTGAAATCAGTCCTAAATATGAAGAATCTAGTTTATTTCTTCACATTTAACGTCTCACCAAGTTACGTAAATCTTAGTTAAAATCATGTCCTATTTTAATTATTTTAATCAAATAAATGCGTATTTTGGACTTAGTATTTATTTTAAAGACTGGATTTAATCTTATAAAAAGAACGTGTAGAGTAAGTATAAAGGTTTATAAATATATTCTCTTAATGTAATTAAAGATACAGTTTTGTAGAGGCTAGTTAAAAAAAAGAGAGTAATTACAGTTAAAACTCAAAGGGATGTAAAATCATTCAGTTTTTTTTTAAACAAAAAAAAGGAACAAAGAAGAGGTAAGTAAAAAAAAAAAAAAAAAAAAAAAAAACCTGCTAAAAGTAATAAAAATTAATGTTTATGAGGTAATGAAGTTTAAATTGAATATAAAATTTTACATTTATTTTAAATTTTTTAATCCTCCAGTAATATATTTTACGATGGATTACTTTAGAATCTTTTAAAATGTACAGTAAATGATATCCATTTTTTTAAATCGAATAAAAATTTTTTTGGGGTAAATAAATTTTCTATATAGTACAGGCAATTTAATGAGAGGTCTATATTAGGAACAGAGTAAATAAGAAACTAATTTTAAAAAAAGAAACCGTTTTTGAAATCAATAATACATTTAGGAATACGAAACTAGTAAATCCAAGTGTTGTAGTAAAGTGTTTATAGTAATGCAACATCGTCAGTTGAAAATAAATGTATATGAAATTAATTAAGGCTTTGAAATGTAATACTATAGACAATTATTAAAAAAAAAAAATTAAGTTGACTAAATACAAATTCAAGATATTCGACGAATAAGTGTAAAAATAAGCCCTCTGCAAATTATCACTATAACAACTTGGTTTGTAATGAAGGTCATCATTGCTAAACCATTCCATAATATAGTCTAATGAGAGAGAAAATGTAGATTTTCTTTCTAGTTATATTCAGTTTGTGGACTTCTGGTGAACTCCAACAGAGAACAGTAGTCGAGGAGAGGAGTATGTATAATATTCCAACTAAACTACCCAAGCTCAGAACTTCTATCGATGTAGTCATAAAAACAGACCCACTCCCCATGGATAAGTATAAAATCATTAAGTTGAAAATGATATGATGCTTCATGTTGTATTAAGTATTATGTTTCATCTAATTAATTAGAATATTTTTTTTAAACACCCTAAAGCAACCGGTCCCCGCCACACTCAGACATAACTCGGTCGCCTCAGGATATCGTGGCAGCAGCCCCCGGGGTCCCCACTGAATCACAAGGACGCTCCGACTTCCTCTTCTGGGCAGCCAAGATGCCCTTCCTCACGAGGGCTACCTGTCCGCGTTCCTATCCTGCCGGGATCCAGGCATCCATTGCGTTTGCCTTTCCTTATTCCCGCCCTCTCCACCACAAGGGACCCCCATGCAATCACATCAGAAGCACCCCGATTCTCCCGCTCTTAATTGCGGGCGAACCAGGTTGTCGTAGGGAAGGAGACTGCCTACCTGGCCCTACACGTCACCAAGCTTCGGATTTATTTCCACTCTGGCTTTGCAGGGAAAGACACACATAAGAACTGTAAAGGTATTAAGATACGCATCAGCGAAACAAGTCGCAAAAACAGCAATCTACAATAGACATACCATTGTCTATCCCGAGATACGGTGAACCCACCATATTTCGGGAAAGACAAAGAAAATACATAATACAGCAAATCAATACAAGAAAGTAAAAAGAAGAAAATAAAACTTGAGACATAACACATAATACGTAGTTGTAAATCATAATCATAATACACATCAGTACAAATCGGCACTCACAGTAAACTAAAATGTTGAAATACACATGAAAGCAGAAAAAAATACATAATACAGGAAATAAGCAGAAGAAGATAAAAGGAAGTCACTGAAGGTACAGACTAGGAAAACAGAGTCCAATGGCAAGCACATAATAGAGCCACGAAGCAGAAAAAAGACGATCACAAACGGTCATCCTCCCTCTTCTGGGTTAGTATGAAACCGGCTAACTTAGCCGCCTCGGACCATCTTTCTCGAAAGCGGAGCATGTGGCCTACGACCATATCAGGCGCGATCACCGTCGAGAGCCGAGACCGGAAAGTAATCCACCTGTCACAGAACCAGGTGTATTGCAGTGTATCAGCAGAGCCAAAATACCGGAACGCCGCAGACGCCGGATTCTCGCCAAATACTCAAATACCGGATTCTCGCCAGATAAGAAATTAAATCTCCATATCCAGTCAGGAACTGAGTGAGGCGGAAGTCTCATAGGAGACTGTCCTGTATGCGAACATAATGCGCAGGAGCAGCCTCCTATCAACCGATTCCAGCTGCATGTGCTACTTCTGTATTCTGATAGCTCGGGCCCAGGCTGGGAACGCATACAGCATCGCCGAGGTGACAGTTATGGCGATCACACACACGCCTTTTTTTTCCCGCGGCCCCGCCGTATTTGCCATGAGTCTTGACATACAGGCAGCATTTCCTTCCTTGTGTATAATCTGTCCAATCCTGTCGCCAGGGATCATTGGTAACCTCCTGCCCAATCGCTTGGGGACAATCCGGAATGCCTGCCCCCAAGGGTCGTCTTTCAAATCCTCAAGGAAGTGTCCCCAGGATTCACTCTTCCGCCTCCGTATCGCTTGTTTAAGTCGCTGCCGGGCAGAGTCTCATAGAAAATGTGCACCTTACCACTACGAGATGATTTTCCCTTCGCCGTTAAGTGCTATTTTGAGTGGTATTGTTTAGTTGTTTTATTCCAAATTAGTGTTAAAACTTAAGATAGTAAGTGATTTACATTCGTCCGAGTGCGGATTAAAAATATTAACCTGTTAATAAGTTTAACAAATTAAGGTATAGTGATAAAAACACGTGGAGAGCCGTATTTATAAGTGTAAACACTATTATTTTTATCTGGTTTACGGATTAGTGTGTACAAAACAACAATATACGTGAGTAATTAACATTTGAAAGGTTTTCGTTTCTTAATTTAACAAATAAAGGTAGTTTTAAGTTAGCTATATTATTAACCGATGCTACCAGGTGGCCCAAATTTGTAGGTTAACAATTATTTCTACAAAGAGTTTATCGTATTAAATATAGGAAAAGATACATGTTAGGTTTAAATTTCGCCTTTGTAGGAATAATATTAAGCGAGATATAAACGTTTTATATACTATTAGAAACACGTGATTTTAGAAAGTTGTGCAGGAAGTCGCGGATGGATATAGTGTACACAATGACAAAAAATTGTTTTTTCTATTATAGTGAATCGTTCGAAAGATCAATTGTAGGTTTAGTTCACTTAAACATTAAAACTCAGCTAGAGTACAGTCAATTCTACAACATACCTCTAGGGTCCCGGCTCCAAAACCCTTTGAGCTCCAAGTCAGATCCCCCAAGAACCCCCGCTTTTATTTTCACCGAACAAGATGTATGAGGCATCACAAAACTCGGCGTGAGTTAAAGATGAATATTTTTAACAACAGACGATCTTTGTAAAACCAAAATGCAGAAGAATAGATCAGAAAGACATGCTGACAAGGAGGCTACACCTGCTAAGGCCGGCACCAACGTGCTGACACTTGATGCACAGAATGGGAAGCTTCACCCCCGTCACGGTACAGATATTAGAAAAAAGATAGAAAGACACATTATAAAGAAAACCTCCAATTGGGAAGAGGAGTTTACGATAGAACTCGAGGACCTTGTCGTGGAATTGGAGCGGCTGGCAAATGACCTCCGGAAAAAAATCAATAAGATCGTAAAACAAAGCATAAAGGAGGTCGATGCGGGACTAAGCAGCACACTAAAAGAACAAAGAAGAATGGTAAGTGGAAGTATCCTCACTACAGGCAAGAAACAAACAGAGGAGGTGGCAACAGAGACTGTAGCTGTCTCTGGCTGTCCCATTATAGATGGACTTAGCAATGGAGTCCCCGATGAAGACACAGCAGACTTTATCAAAAAGACATGGCCCAAGAACGCGTACAGCAATACTTACACAGGACAGCCGGATAAAAGAGATGGATAGCATCGAGGTAATAGATATGAACGAACTAAAGGAGAAAAAATTACGCAAGAAGTTGGCTACAAGGCACCCTCAAGTAGCGTCGTTATTTAATGCTCCAGGAGTCAGAGCGGGAAATCTCTTTTCAGCTCATTAGAAGCAAGGTTAATTGGTGAGGGGATGGTTGATGAGGCTTCTGTCAAGAATACATTTCACGTGGCCTACGTGGACTTCAGAGAAGACAATGGCCTTGCACAAACCCTTGTGAAAATTTTTAACAAGCTCAAAAAATTTAATGGTGGAAAGCTGGGCGAACTCCAAACGGAGTTATACGGCACTTCGACTGCCAACTTTACACGGAAAATATTGAAATGCGGGGGGAGGATGACGGGGCGGAAATATCACCTAGTCGCCCAAGGAGGCAGACTTCCCTAAGCACGAAACGATGAAATACCGGGCAAGTTCACGCACACGGTTGAAACGCCTGGTCCGCTGCATGGGGGTCCTACAAGGACTGATTTTAGAGGAAGAATCATGATGGAGACTGTCGCGGCCTTGGATTTGGTATTCCTTAATAATGGTTCTGCATACACATTCAGGAGAGGGTCGACGGGTTTCAAAGTTGACATCACATTTGCCACCCCGGATTTGGCCGCTTGGGTTCATGGTTGGACAGTATCGGAGAGATACTACGCCAGTGACCACCGGCCTATAATCATTGACGGTCACTGACGGCGATAGACGTGGGCATGGTAGGAAAACGACAACTGGCTGTCAAAATGACAAGGAGGCACTCGCTGGGAAACTTAACTTACGGAGCATTACTGCGATAGCTGTAGCTGAAGGGAAAGTAAAACATAAGGGTAGCTGAAGGGTATTATGTAACATATATGCATTCTATTCTGAATGATAATGTGATGAATAGTTTTAAGTATTATTAAAAAAAAAGAAGAAAAGAAAAATGTTTACATTGTTTGTTGTATATATTAGTTGTATTTGTACATATATCGTGTGTAATTTGTATTATTTGATGTTCGTATTGTGTTTTGTTATCATTATTTAATGATCTCATGTAAGAATGTGTATTGTATTTTCAACTTATGATCTGTACTTGTAGTATATGACGTATGACGGTCCCTTCCTGATGGAATGCGTTATTAGCTGTGTCAGGGCGGATGGATAGCCAGGGGTGGAGGTTTAATCGGTATTGCGCAGGTACACATACGCTCTTCCTAAAACCTAGCGGGACCTTTTAGCGATCCCAACACCGCTTTGGCGTCTGTAAAATGTTCCCCACCTCTACAAAAAAAAAAGAAAAAAAGTCGCTACCGGGCGAGCTTAATACCTTAACAAAGTTTAGCAATAGCGATAGGACCACTTCTCGCTAACACTCGCTGTAGTCTATGTTGCAGCTTCTTGAGCTCGGCCCGCAAGACACCAATCTCCGCTGAGCAACAATAGATATACGCGCGTGGCCACCTCGCCCATGAGAGCTCCGACCCCCCCCCCCCCCCCAACCAGAACAAAGCCGGCCCTTCATCTCAGATTAGAAAGAGTAAGTCATCTCGTCAAGTGCCGGATGGCCACGTTCTCCCTGGAATCAGTCATCCATTCGTCACCATGCGAATATTGAACTCCAACACCAGAACGAAGTCAGCACCCCTAGCAGCAGACGCCTTCACAGGAGGTTGTGGGCTAATCACACAGAAACCGCGGGGACTGAAACACTATAGACACACAAAAACACTACAGACTCACACACAGAAACACAGAAATAAATTCTGATTGCCCAATCCAAAATGGCGGCAACAATGTGTTTGTTTCAGATAGCTAGAACTGCACTTCTTTTAAGGCTTTGAAATTAAAATTGTGGCTTCCCTTTATTTTTTATTTTTTTGTTATTTGAAGTATCCCGATTCTCCCTTTGAAAACTTTCTCCGATAAGAAAGGTTAATTCAATAAGCCTAATTTAGAGTATTCGGCCTTCATGATGAGGTGAGAGGTGTGGCTCAAAGATTTTAAAGGGCCATAAGGTCATGTGATACGCTTTTAAAGGTCTTTTCAAGACCAATAAAACGGTATAAAAAGAATTAAATTCTGATTGTTTAAACCAGAATCATGACTGCAAATATCAATACGTTATTTAAAATTTGAAGAAGATGATTATTACAATTTTTCAAATACTCTTTTAATTAAACTTAATCGCTTGAATTGAAAAATAATTTAATAATTAAATAATAGTTGGTTTACTCATTTTTTAAGATTAAAATTTTATTTCATAAGAAACCTACAAAACTAATTTTTATTTCGTAAGTTGGCAATGTCAACAGCTGATCAATAATAATTAAAGTTACATTTTTCAAAACTTATATTCATTGTTGATTTTGTGATAAGTAGTTATCAAATATTGAATTGTAACTTCACTGTTGTTGTTTTTTGGATGAAGTCTTGGGTTTTTCTATTAGTAAGCTTAAAAAAGTTTAAATTACAAAGGTAAGGAAAAACACTTTTCACAGCCCACCTGGTATAAATGTATATATGCATATAAATAAATATATATATTTATATATATTATATAAAAATTATATATGTATATAAATATATATATATATATATATATATATATATATATATATATATATATATATAATTTTTTATAATATGAGAATTGGTTGTGCTGTTTTTAATTAAACACGGCAGGATAATGCGTTAATATTTTTCCCTGTATTTTCGGAATTCTTTAGATTTCCTTTGAATACTCAATATATAAACCGAATTTAGATATTTTAATAGTTGCATTCCATCCGGTAATTAACAGCTGTTATACTACGTAAAAATTACTGTTTAAATCAATATCTAATTTCCATACGTAGGGCAAAAAGAAATTTAATTTTGTATGTAAGGAAATGTTGCTAGGAAGATTAAAGGATGTTATTGTTACAACGATTCCGATTGAGAAAGCAGAAAAATAATATTTTGTAGTGTCCAATAAACGCTCCAACAGATATAGAATCAAAACTATGGTGACTGAATCTGAATCAAAGATTTTAAAGGGACATATGGTCATGTGATACCCTTTTAAAGGTCTTTTCAAGACCAATAAAACGGTATAAAAAGAATTAAATTCTGACTGTTTAAACGGAATCGACTCTACAGTGCTTTTAAATATTTAAGATCTATTCACTACATAAATCAAAAAAACTAACTGCACTCATTTAAAAATAAAATTTTAAATATTTTTAAATATTTAAAATTATATATTTATTGTATGATTAATTTTATGATTTAATTTATTTAAAACATTTACGTAATTTAAAAAAATTGTAAAAATTGGTATATTTAAATATTTTTGTGATAATTTAAATTTATTTTCAGAAAATAAAGTATGATTTATCGGGCGATTAAAGTAAAGTAGAATATAATTATTTTAACACATTATTTAAACATTATACAACATTACTTAAATTTGGGATACTCGTTGAAATTTTTTCAGAAAGGCGCAAATGTGTCAGCGGACAGGAGATACGGACTTCTCTCCCTTCAGTAGTTGTGAATTTGGTTGTAATCCTGTCGAAAAAAAATTAATTTAGTTGACATATTCTACTTTTAACGTAAAAAAAGTTCGGTAACAAAATATTTATACTGAAGATTCAATAGTAGGAATTATATTGTAATTCCTTATTTTTTTTTAGTTTTGTTTCTATACTTTATCTGAATAGTCGGCTCATCTTGTAAATACACGGACAAAACAATAGTTTAGTTTACAAATGGTGTTTGGACTTAGTAATCAAGTAGCATTATTTTTACATGCCCGTTCGCTAAGAAAATTAGTATGAAAATTAGTTTACAAAAGCAATTATGAATCAGTATAGTGAAATTAACTTCTTTTACCCTATGGGGGTCTCAGAAAAAAAAAAACTTAAATATTTCATTTTACATAATTGAAATTTTGAAACAGGGTTGTATTTCTGTATTTGTTTTTCCCCATTTTTATTATTTAGTTGAATGTTGTTTGAACTACATTTCAACGTTCATGTAAAATATATATTATCTACATTTTTATCCTAATGTGTACGTTGCAATCTGTTTAACTAGTGCAATCTGTGAACTAGAGAATTTTTTACACCACTCCCCATCACCCAATAAGATGAGGATGATATGTATTACATGTAAATTAGGTGTAAATAAATGATTGAATGTTTTTAAACATTTGAAGATTTTAACGACACACTTAATTATGAAATTTTCTCATTTTTGTACTAAAAATCCTACAATCTTGAACGATATATTTTAGAAAGCTATCCCACTAAAATACAAGGATTAAGATCTTAATTTTGCTTGTTAATTGAGTTAACATTATTGTACATTAACTAAGGTTGCACATACAGGTATAAAATATATGAATTATAACAAATATAAGAAAAAAAAGGCAAAAAAAAATTACAGAAGGACTGTAATTTAAAAATTTTAATAAAAAGTATAATGTAGAATTGAACTTTTATAAATAGAATCACAAATAATTGCACTACTTAAATATAGATAATTTATTTCATTTCAAAATAGTAAAAAGTAAGTTGAGTGAATAAAAAGGTACATAGTCAAAAACCTTACCAGGAAAAAATGCATTTTCTCAAGATCTTTCCTGATTATCATCAGGAGATTAAAAAAATATTACAGGTAAAAATTAAAATGATAATACAGTCATCACTGTTTCAATTTCAAAAGTAGGCTGAAGATGATACAGTGAATGTAGAATAAAATATAATTAATGAACACTATGTTATAAATATGATAATTTGGTTGTTTATGATTATTAGTAATATTTGCGTTTAGGACATATTTAAATAATTTATCTTCTTTAAAAGATTTTTATTCATTAATTAAATTTTTATGGATACTATATAGATATTTTTCTAAGTTATGTATATTAAAATAATTATAGAAAATATCGAAAAATTTTATAAAAGTATTTTCATTATATGTATGACCATTATCTATAATATGTTTAGCAGAATTGGAATTTTCGGGTTTGTTATTTTTAAATATTATAGTGTTCTTTAGCGCTTATGCTTAATTTACGGTTGTTGATACCGATATGTATCATATCACAATCATTACTACTTAGACTATATACACCTTGTTTATTAAAATTAGAATCGCTATTATTTAATGTTTTATTATAATTATTATTAATATATCTAATTAATTTATTATTGGTAGCGTAAGCCGGTGTTATGTTAATTTTTTTACTATATGGCGTGTATTTATTTTTTTTCAAATATTTTTTTAGTTTTTTCTGTTACTAATTTTATATTGTTTAAAGTATTAATTTTATTATTACAATATTTATTAATACAATAGAACTAGCCGTTCCTAAAACAGTATTCCCGTAATAAATCAATCTGTATGAACTTAATTTCCAAAAAAAAATTTATTTATAACAAATTCTAAAATTATAGCCTAATTAAAAAAATATAATTATAATATAAATAAAATCATTACTCTCAGATAGTTTTTATGGCAAAATAAAAAAGTATATTTTCAATATTTCATAAAATTTAAGAATTATAATCTGTTTTGTGGTCAAAATAATAAAGTAGTATCTTTACTGTGAAAAGAATTTTAAAAAATAGAAATATATTTCAATAAATTCACGTTCTTTCTACTGAAATTAAAAAAAAACCAAGATGTTCGGATCGTTCATAATAACAGGTTTTAGGTTCATAAACAGAACATTGATAGGGTGAGAACAGAGTAAAACGATACAGATACGAGGTAACTTAATCAGGTTTCTGTCCCTGACGGTTCGTTTTAAACGCGAGCCGCGGCAAGGGTTAAGAGAACTGGGAAACAGACCCCCACCGTCCTAGATGCGGTTTATTGCCTGACAGCGCCTCAGGGCGCAATAACCCTACAATAACAGTTCTTCCGACGCTCGCTCTATCCCAGAACCATTTGCTACATTTCACGCCGTTTCTAATCAAGAAACTTCATAAATACGATCAAGTTAGCTCTGAATAGTTCAAATTGTACATGAAAAATAATAACTCATGGGTACTATAATATAACGCTAATTATTATCTGATTTTGTAGAATCAAAGCCGAATAAAACAAAAGCTTCATCGACTGCGATTCAAATAACTGCTATTACCCTTAGCTTATTACGCCTACAATTCAAATACAAGTTGTAAATTCTAAACGCAAAATTTAACTATGTTATTTTCAACCGAACACTTAATGAAGTATTATATTGTACGATGGATTTAGGACAATAATAAATATTTTTCGTGTATGGATAAAAATTAATTTATACAGAAAATATATTTGATATTCAAACAACAAACGATACGCTGAAAATTATGACGAACTAATGTTTTTTTTTTTTTTTATCTTAATATTAATTGTTTATAATATTATTATTATTTTTTTTTTTTTTTTTAGGGGCATCGACTACTTTGGTCATTAGCCCCATCACACTTCAAAAAAAAAAATAAAAAAAGGGTTCAATATTTCACATTTTCTTGTGTCAAAAAATGATCAAAATTTTACTTTTTCTTATAATTTCTGATCCAATTAAATTACTTTCTAGGCTTTCCTTTCGGCCATCCTTTTTTACACCGTTTTTCCATTCTGCGAACGGCCTCAACTTCCGACGACAGAGTGTCTGAGGCTTCGGACATGGCATCGTCTTCTCTTTCTGACGCCAATGACGTTTGCCGGCTTACATCAGGTGATGAAAGCTTCAATGGTGCTGTGAGCATCGTTGCAATTGAGTCTAAACTTGCAACCGATGCTTTTTCGGCGGCTGATGAACTTGAATCAATGTCTAAGGCTGTGCTTGGGCCGGCTGATACAGATGCTCTCGCCACAGTTGTTCTCTGAGCTTTTGGGGCCTCTGTAGGTACAGTTTTAATATCGTCTGTGTCCGGTGCTTTTTCGATAGTTACTTGCACCTCCATTTTGGTTGACGCAGATTTTTCCTGTACTCTTGTCACAGTATCCTTAGCTATATGACTCGTCGTCGGGGTGATCTTTAGATCTTTGTCGGATAAATCAAGATTTTTCTTCATTACGTCTATTGCTGGAGTTATAATCGAAGATTTTGCCGGTTTTTTAAACTGCGCTGGTACGGGTCTTCTGTCGGTGACGTCAGTCCGGGAATGAGCCTTCTCATGTTTACTTTGTTGTATCTGATGAGTCGACTCGATCTTGGAATCAATGATTCTTTCTATCATTGTCGCGAGACCTGGTGCCATCGTATTAAGCAACTGCTCCACGTTGATTTTAGGTGTGGGGGGAGCAGCAGCTGCTTCTGCGTATGTAGTCGATGGTCTAGGTGTACGTAGGTTTACAATCTTCTTCGCTTCAGGGTAGCTGACTTTTTGAAGCGTTTTAACCTCCTGAATGGCTGTTTCTGATTTGTATACTGGGCAGTTCCTGGATCGACAGTTATGGTGCCCTTTACAATTAATGCAGACTGGAGGGTCTTTACATGGATCACCCTCATGTATCTTCATTCCGCATATACAAATTTCCTGCGCTTCACATCTAGCTGCAGTGTGTCCGAATCGTTGACATCTAAAACATCTCATCGGCTGCGGAATAAATGCCCGTACATCAGCCGATGGATGCCAGCTCGTACCTTTTCAGGAAGACTTGGCCTATTGAATGTCAAAACATGAGAGGCCGAAGGAAGAATCTCACCATTTCGTCTCATAGAAAGTCTGCGACAATGTGTCACTCCCTGACTAGACATTTCCTGCACTATTTCTTCTTCAGTACGGTTAAGAAGATCACGGCAAACAACACCTCCTCTAGATGAATTAAGTGTACTATGCGGTTGGACAGTAACCGCAAATTCACCGATCTTCTTCAACGCCTGGACTTTCTGGCTTTGCATGTCGTTTATAGTTTCGACATGTAATCTGTTAAACGTCTTACGGATTTCCTTGACACGACCACCAGCACAATTTGTAATCTCTCTAGCAATGAAGAATGGACTTATCTTTTGAAAGTTACCATTCTCTTTTGTAATGACCAAAAATCTTGGTTTGGGAAAATTATTTCCAAACAAAGCTTTTCTTAAATCTTTACTGATTTTATCAGCATCTTTTCTTAACTTATCACTTTCCTTACTTTTTTCCTCTTCGCTTGTGTCGAATCGGCGGTTTCTATACGAGGGTGTTTACGTGCACCCTCTGCCTCGTTAGTTTGTTCAGGAAAATTCATGAACATTGATCCCTTCTGTAGCAAGGCTAGCCGCCGGGGTACACCCCCACTCCAGGGCTACTAACCTTGGAGGTCCGATCCGGTACTCCGGTGGAACCAGCATATGTCCTGGCAGAGAGCGGATGCGCAGTCTCAGCACTGACTCCAGGCTCCTACTCACCGAAGCTTTCAGAGCTCCCATGCACCGACATACATGGGCACCATTGCTACATGCTTGCCATCGCAGGGGGCATGTGGACAACGGAAGGGTATCCGTTACACCTGCAATAACATTGACCCTGGCCGCCACATCGCCAGCTCTAAGAGTGGTATAAATCCATTTCCAAAATCGTTTGTTATTCCATTTCCTGCAGGTAGCCAAAAATCCAGTCCGTTTAGTGACCTGAAGTTGGAACCAGGTCAAACTTATCAAAGCATAACCGAGGAATTTACTCGGGACCCCGTTAGCCAGCTATATGTGATGTACAAAGGTACAGCTGTTGCCGCCCTGGACGTGGAACATAGATGTTGTGTTCCGGACGTGGGGATTATCTACCTCAGGGCAATATACTCTGGTCTCCAATACTCTGGTCTCTTTTCATTACGTATAATATTATTATTACTATTATTTTATTTTATTTAATACATTAGGCAAAGATCAATCGAATTTTTATTATCAAAATATTATTTTTATTATTCGAATTCTTATTATTTTTTGTGTTTTTTATTGAAGCTTTTTGCAGCTAATAGTTATAAAATTTGCTATGTAGTAAACATTCAAATCTCCCAACAGTTAAATCGTCAACTCATAGAAGATTCAAGTTTAAAATTCTGTATCCTAGCTATCAGTCTGCCAGGTGAACGAAATAACTGTGTGGCTTAAATCACAATTATAATTTAATTTGTTAAATTTATGCAAAGTAGACTATTGAACAGATTGATTGTTTTAATATCACTTCTTATTAAATTTGATAAGAATGAATTCACCACATAATGTTAAATCTTGTTATACCAGCAAAAACTTTTTTGTGCTATTATGCGAACATTTTTGTTTAGTTATTAGAAAATAACCAGCCTAAATAGAATACGATCTTGAAATCTTTAAGATGTACGATAGCGATTTAATATATTTTTGGTAACCAGTTAGTAGACCGATTAACAACTTGAACACTAATGAATAATAGCAGAAATTATCTCTATTTATTAGTGTGAGATTCTCATTAATATCTCTCATCTATTATTTCACTAATATTTTATTACTTACAATTAATTATTTTCTCTGTTATACATTTTTTATTATTACTATATTCTATGTGGTTAAGTAACTCGAGATTTAAATTATCAAATCAGTTTTTCTTATAACATGTTACATAAGACAAATAACTGATATTACTTAATATTCTATTATGTTGAGTTGAGAGAGTAAGTTTCACTTTGTTATTTAAAGTCACATCGTTAATATGAGTTTTAATCTTACACTGAATTTCACACTATCGATAATTTATTTTTTGAAAGAAACAAAGTTTGACGAATGCCTAGTGTTCATGGAAAATATTTGTATCAGTTTTCTCACAGAAAAACCTTTGCTCTAAACTATATTATAGAAAATCTGAAAGAATTTAATAAATGTCTGAATGCTCAATAAAAATTGGTTTTAAAACAAAAAACTCCATTTTAATGATAGTTTACTTAGAAACTAACAATTTATTTTAAAATTTTAGGCTTAAATTCAAGCCCATGTAAGGGTAGTCCTAAAAAAATTATAATACAATACACGAAACAATATCATCATTCCGCTGAGTGAACGTACCCGACGAAAAAACGCTACATGTTACTTCTACTAAAATCATTCCTGTGTCAGGCGATCTATTTGGTTTAATGACCAGCATGTGTTTTTAATTAAGTGAAACTAAATTAGCTTTACTGCAAATTTTATCAAGATTTTAATAACTTTCGATATTTTATCCTTATCACCATTAAATATACTGATCTCTGAAATGAAGCGTAGCTGTGAGTGAATGAATAAAAATGTTATATTACAAAAAATAAATATGTTTTTTGCATACTCTCAATGAAACTAAGTAAAATAATCAGCCAATTTGATAATTGTTAT
This sequence comes from Lycorma delicatula, assembly GCF_047948215.1. Taxonomy (NCBI): domain Eukaryota; kingdom Metazoa; phylum Arthropoda; class Insecta; order Hemiptera; family Fulgoridae; genus Lycorma; species Lycorma delicatula. The sequence continues at coordinate 174,574,233 of NC_134455.1, read as the reverse complement.
AAAATAATTTAGTTTATACAATGAAGTTTTTTATACATAATAATAGAATCCGCTTGGTTATGTTATTTCTTTTAAGTAGGATTCCTTTAAGACAATTTGTTTACCTGTAAAACCTCTCAAGCGGCTGAACGCACAAGATAAGAAAAGAATAGAGAAAACTTAAAAAAAAACAAAAAAGAGATTCTCATGTAAATTATAGGCTTATTTATTTTAAAATTATATTTTTTTAATTAGGCTATAATTTTAGAATTTGTTATAAATAATTATTTTTTTTGAAATTAAGTTCATACAGCTTGATTTAATACGGGAATACTGTTTTAGGAACGGCTAGTTCTATTTATATTTCTTTACAATGAGTTTTAGTAAATGTCCATTGCTGTAAAATTAGTTAACACAAGTTATGTTCTGAATAGTATTTACATGGAATATTTGTTATGTAGTTCATCGACTGCTACTGCTAAGAGTTTAATAATATTAAATTTTGCAGCAGAAAAAATTGTAATGATAAAATCTAATAAAAGTCAATTAAAATTATATTATTCAAGTTTTCACTTATTTCTGCTGATATTATAGTCAGTTATCTTAATTAAATAAACCAATAAATTAACATCTCATTATAAATTAATACCCCTGAACATAAGTTAATATGCTATACTTGGTAGGATAACTCTTTACGAGCTTGTAGCTGTAACATTTGCTCCATCAAAAGTTCAGTGTGGACTTATTTTATTCACGAATCACTTTCTATTCCCGAAGCTAATTACCTTGTATTACTAAATCTTTTCTTTAAATAGTTAAAGAATAACTAAAAAAACCTTTTTACCCGTTTTTACGGTAAAAGAACCTGTTTCATCTTTATACTAATATATATTTTTTTCATTGTTGTCATCAACCAAATTATCCGTGCTTTTTGAGTAACATATATATGTTTGACTAAATTTGTGTAATTCTAATGAAAGGAATTTCCTTAGTACTTCCAATTAAGTTTTTTTATTAAAAACATTAATTTTCGTAAATCTTTAACGAGAATTATTATGGCCTCACCGGCACACCTTTAAAAAATGATTATAGCCACGCCGACATACATCTTCTCTAAGGCGACCGTCTGTACAGAAAAACCAAATCCTCTGGAATTGTCTGGAAATCGTCTGAAGCTGATCGTGTGAGGAAGATTTCATAGCATATAAAAATGAATTTTTTATTTTTACGTTCTTTAATACGTATTAATAAGTGCTTTTAGATGCTGTTCAGAATTTCTGTTTTAGTATATCAGATTAGAGGTAGTATACTTCTACTTTTAATCAGAACAGTTTCAAGATAACAAGCATTCGATATTACACTTACAGGAGAAAATCTAAAAGTGAAAACAGTTCCGTTCCTTTAGTAAACTAAATTTAAGCTAAATATGCTGTACACAAAATCTTTCCATGTTCACTAAAATTCTGTTGACATTTATAAATTAGATGACTCCTCCGATACTTCACTGGGATTTGATCTAGAGTGAACCCCCTCCACAGAGAGATCTCCCTACATTATCAAGAGATCTATTTTCTTTTGTACCATTTGTACCGCTGAAAATTTAAAGTTTCAAAAAACTGAAAAATTAAAGGTTCAGGTACAGATAAATAGTGGAAGAGGAAAGGTAGTGAGGCAGAGAAAAGAATTACTACTAAAAAAGTGGGTATGATATAAATAAAATTAGATGCAGTTTATATAAATGTACGATAGAGAAACCTTTGTGAAAGTGAAGCGAAAATGTATAAACATTAAAAATACGATGGAAAATCTTTTTTCAGAGGGATTAAAGAACTGTCAGAGCAGAGGAACATATAGGACTTTATAAAAAGTGGAAGGAGAAAAAATTATGCTGATGTCAGGAAAAACTGTAAAATCATCGTTGTCCTACTTCTAAACAGAATAGTAATTAATAGTTTCATATGGTGTATTATCAATCCCTTCACCATTATTTTTGTTGAAATCTTTGATAATCTCTCAATTTAATTGAATTATCAATGGTTTGAACAGAAATAGAAGTACGTATATCGATGATACACCATCTGAATTATTAATTACATATACTGTTTAAAGGTATATAAACGACAAATAAACGTTATACTTTAGTATAGCACAATTTATGAGAGTGGAGAAATAACCTCAAATTTTAAAGAGCGATAACGGTTCAAAGAGAGTAGGAAATCTAATAGGAAATAGGAAATAGAAATATCCAAAGAGAATAGGAAAAAAATATGAGAACAATCAGTTTAATGTGACATAAGCTAAAATACCTACTAGCATCATTATCATAATCTTTACTATATACAGGTGAACAGTAATTGTGACAAGGTGTATTGTATGTAAACAAATTCGATTTTAGAAATACTATAGATATAAGAGAAGCTATTCTACAGAGATTTTTGAAAGCAGGTTGTATTAAATAAAGTCACTTAAATTGTATTTTTAGATATAACGATGGAATTTGGTTATATAGATTGGGCCAATTTGTTAACTGCTATAAAGAAAAATGGTAGAAATACTCTTTCGGGAATAAAAACAAACTGGAAAAAAAATTAGGCAGGAGTTATGTTGTAGAATATGCAGAAAATCTGGGTTTAAGAAAGACGTGAGATAAGGACATGGTCATTCGCAATTATTTTAACCATTTATATAAAAAAGCAGGTACTGAAAGGCAGCATTTTGAGCGGAGTAACTTTTTAGCGGAAGAAATAAACCATTAAGAAATAAACCCAATGGCACTGCTCTTTGACAGAAACCAAATATTAGTTCCAATTTTCTGCAGGATATTTTGCTGTATAAGAAGTTATAGACTTTCTCTATTTCATACTGACTCTCATCCTCACTCGATTAGAACTCAAGGGAATTTCAGAAATTTGGCTGGGAAATATTATAGCCCAATGTTTTAAATCTATTATTAAACTAATAGTTCTTAGCTGGCTTTTAAAGGGATCAAGGTCATGTGTTTATTTTTTCGATTTTATGTTTTACGTCGTGTAAACTGAAAAATAAAATGGAAAAAAATTCTGTTCTTGGAAAAAAAAACAGTAACCGATATGCTAAGTGCTGCAAGTACTAAATAAATATTTTTAAATAATTTCTTGTTTAAAATTTATTACTGTCGAACATTCTTTTCATTGTAGATCGTCTCTGTGTGTGTTTGTTTGTGTGTGTGAGGAAAAGAGTTATTTCCTAAAATATGGAGCCTTCCTATTAATATTATTTGTGCCTTCTTCTTTGCAACAAATATTCATTTCTCGAACGTATTTATTTTATTGGTTTTTTTTATTGGGAGAAATTTTTTATTTATTGCTGGTGAAGAATGTTAAACTATAAAATAAAGCTATTCTTTTCATTAATATCTTTTCTTTATTTTATTAACTTGTAATATAATAAGAGGGCAACTTCATAATAAGATAAAGGAAAATAAAGTGTAAATTAAATTAGTTAAAAGATTGGTTAATAACTTTTTTTTAATTAATTGTCGCGAAGACTAAAATTACTTCTTAATCTCTCTAAAAACTAAAGCCGATAAATTTAATTTATAATGACTGATTTATTGATTAGAATATTTATATAATAATTAAAATAAGGGATCAATTATGTCAATTAAAAAAATTGCGGTTTATTTAAATTTTATAAAAAAAATCGATAAAGTAAATACCGTTTACTAAAAATAATATAATGTGTAATTTTACAAACCTACCTTGGAAAATGTATTTAATAAAACAAATTAGAGATGTGGCTAAAAGATTGAATTTATTTTAGTACCAAAAGTTCTTCTATTATAAAAGCAAGAGGAGTATTATGAGAGGAAAGGAGATTGTCCCGAACAGCGTTACTGGACACGGAGCTCAGGTGCCTGCCAGAAATTTCAAAGGGAATTGTAATCGTTTGAGTCAACTGAATAACACTAGTATCTGTCAGTTTTTGATCAAGAGCCAGAATTTCTATAGAGGTATAAACAGTGTATGTTTATAAACGCATGTTTCTGTTTATTAGCATCACTTTGTATTAGCCCATATTATAAGGTAAAAGGATCTCTAGATATCCGCATGTGGTAAATGTTGCTCGCATCATAATCAGATATATTGTTTGATAAACTAGAAATATTTAACATTACGGTTATAACTAGAACTTTGTTATGGCAATTTGTAAAATTGTAAAAATCTTGGTAATGATTTTTTAAATAAAAACCTACAAATAAGGAGTAAAATAATTTCTCATTCTACGTTTCACGCTACATTTTACAAAATGTAATGGTTTTTTATTAATAACGCATTCACGGATTAAGATAATTGTTCTTATACCTAACACTACCACAATACCTACTCAAATAGATTGTCTTCGTTATAGTTTCTTTGGTATTTCAAATAATGAATCTGATAATTTATTTAGTTAATAAGTAAGATCTTGTTTTTTTTTACTGAATTTATTCTATTCTTATTGGGCAAAAATTTCATTATTGATTCACATTTTCTAATTACAATGTTAATGACAGTTTTTCAAATAATACAAGAGTTATTAAGAGAGTAAATAAATTCTGTTTACTTCTATTTATACAAATAATTTTTTATGAATAATTTTCTTAAGACATATTCATTGTTAAATAAAAAGCATTGAATACGGCTTATGCAAAAATAAACAAAAACAAAAAACCTGAAAATTAAAAAATAGTTAATATTAATTTTCGGTTTTATTCCATTTATTTAATTTTTATTAATTTATAAAAAAATTTCTTCTGGTCTATTCGTTTATGTTGATATATTTTTGCAGAATTTTTTTACTAACTTCTGTACTACTGTGAATGCTTAACAAATTGCGTAAATTTTTAAATTAGTTGTTAATTTTTGACGGAGCAAAGCTGAACTCACTTGACCTTTTACAATTCCATGGGTTTTGGTATTTGTATGTCTTTGATGCACTTAAGATCAAACACGTTTTACTGTTCCTAAAAAAATGTTGCAACACTTTTTATAGAGGTTGTCCTCTTTTTTTAATTTAGTGTTTCATTCATTTTTAGGGAGAAGAACGATAGATATAACGATTTTACAATATATTTTTCTAAGCAGTTATCGACCAATAATATCAGGCTACGCCTTGCAACATTCAATGAAATGTTGCTATTATAACAGCATTATTTTTTACGCTGGCTAAACTTTTCCAATCATTTATGTCCATAAGTCCATTTATTTTAATTTTCTCTATTAATTCACTTTGTTTATATAACTCTATTAATAAAAATAAGTATAAAATGAGCAAGGTATAGGATCACTGAACTGATAGTTACTTTATGGAAACGTCTTTTGGGCGTCTTCTTAATTATTTTATATCGCTCTCAACGCATTTGTATTCGTGTAGCAGTCTCACATGAGAAACAAGTTCTCATGAAGATAGCATAAATTCTTAAAAATAACAGCTCATACCAGCTTACGGAGGAAAATACAAGACAAATGGTTTCCCTTTCCATTATTTTCTAAGCCAAGTATAAACCAATTAGCTATATATAAGCCGATATAGTTCATATTGCGGAATCCTCCAAACTACAAATTATATTGAACCCCAAAAATTACCATAAGAACTTTACAAGGTTCACTAAACGGACTGGGGGTTTAATAAATAACAATGTAACACTGAACCACTCCTTAAATCTCAGATTCATCTCTTGGATTACATAAATGAGAAAGACTAAGAAAGATAGTGTAAACCAATTAGAAAGTACCTTTTCTCAGAAAATATTCATTATATGCAAGGCCTCCGTTGTATTATTTTATTAAAAATCGAATTTCAAGTATTTTAAAGAATTCTAAATTCCGGTATAGATATCTTGAATTTCATCAGATAAATTTTTAATTCATGTCAAACCTAATTCAAGGCATAAGTTCCTTGGTTAACCATAACAACAAATCAGAAGCTTTCTTCTTAATTTTATTAATGAATTTTGTTTTTACCACACCAATATAATTATTTCATAACAGCAAAGACAAAAATATATAATATGACGATGAATTATACTGTTATACTGGTATTTTTATACCTCAGTACTACTATAAAATGTCAAGAAATCATTAAATCTACTGTCTGTGAAAGCGAAAGTTTTTAATATATGAATTAGACTAAATTTTTTAATTAAACGAAGTCACTGATATCATGACTGCCATGCATGATTATTCGCTATAAAGACTACAAGATGTCAAAACTATCAAATTGTAGAGACGGGTTGGGCTTGAAAACCGTTCATTTAAATTAATACTGTTTGGTACAATTTTTAAGAAACTACAATGTAAGCACACTGGATAAAATTTCATCGTACTGCATAAATTGAAACTTATAAAAAATTAATCAAATTAGGATATAATATTAATATTATTATTTGATTCTCAAAATCAGTATGAAGTCCTGGAGGTGGATGAGTTAGCTAGAAGCCACAATTCTAATGTCAGACGTTTAGGAAGCAGTTAAAAGATGGTGTAAACCGATATGGATGATAGATGATTTGCTAACAAAAGTGATTAAAAGCCTGAATGAAGAATGATTGCAGAAGAAGCCTGATTGAAGAATGATAACAGAAGATAGGGAAAAATTAATATGCAATACGATCTACACTATTGGAATGTTACCAGAATATTTTCTTAAAAAAGTCATGGTTCGAATTTCAAAAACGCATAGTATAGTAAATTATCAAAGTTGTGGGACAATTAGTTTAATTTCGCATTCAACAAATTCTTTTCTTGTACGTAGACAAATGCAGCAAACGGTTAAAAAGAAGAATATGAATTAAGGAAGAGAAAAAACATAAAGGAAGTAATTGGTCTAATTAAAAGACTACAGATGAAATGTATGTAGAAAGGGATAAAGAAGTAAGTGGTTGTTTTATAGATGTGGAAAAAGGATTAGATAAAGTAAAGTAGGTTAAATAAAAGACAATATTAAAATGCTATGATTGAAGATATAGGAGATTTATTAAAGAAATTTATTTGAATTGTTTTTAAAATAGGGGATGCACAAAATGAGTGATTTGATCTAGAAAGAGGCGTAAGATAAGTATGCTACCTGTCACGAATCTTGTAGAATGTTAACATACAGATTAGATAAAAATATTCTACAAGATAAGGCAATCACTATAAAATGAAGGAAATTAGGTTGTAAAAACATTACAAATGAAAGTGTTTTTAAGCGAACAGGCACAAGAAATTCAACAAATAATGAAATTAGAAGACAATATATCAAAATATGGAATGAATATTAATGTTAAGAAAACAGAAGTAATAAAGATAACGGGCAAGACGCCAATGAATATTTACAAAAAATAAGATGAATTGTTCAATCAGTACAATACAAATATTAAGATGTTAGAAGAAAACAGAAAAAATTGAAATTTAATAAAACGTACTTTACTATTCAATAATGAAGCGTTTATTAGAAAGTCATTATATAGTAAGATAATGTTAGACTTACAAGCTACTTTTGAGTGATAGATTTAGAGAGGTTTTTGTGTAGACGTGAAATATGGGCACTAAGAAAAATGGAAAAGATATCTTCTCGATATCTACGAGTATATTTGAAATATGGAAATGAAGAACGCAGAATATTATATATATGAAAATGAAAAACCAAATATCATGTAAGGTGTAAAGCAATAAAAGCTTACTCAAAACGATTCAAAATAGCCGGGAATTATCCTGAGATGATAAGTATTGATTAAAACAGCGATAGAAGAATTAATAAAAGGTGAAAAGAAGAGGCTGGAAAAAGAAAAATGATACATAATCTAGAAAAAGACAAAAAATGATTTATGATCTTAAAGGAAACGGGAGCTATCAAGATTTCAAAACTCTAGTCGTTAATGAAAGAGAATGGAGAGGAATGTGGTATAACGCCTGCCTCGTGACAAATAAAAGTTGTGATATCCGTTATTATAATATATATTTAATTATTTAAATATTTATTTATTTTAACAATGCACTAATTATCATTAAGTATTTATTATTTTTATAGAAATTAACATGTACTGAAGAGAATTTTCTTTACAATCAGTGATAGTAAGATTTTTATTTACTTTTTTGTTGCATAATGATACCGCCAAATAAGTTTAAAGCTTGTGCGTATGATATGAAAATAGAATTATGTAGGGTATGAAAAATGTCATGCCTAACCGGGATCCGGGACCTCCAGATAAAAGGCGGAGACGCTACCACTCCGCCACGGAGATCGGAAAAGTTAAAAAGCGATGACCTGCAAATTAGTTCCGATTCAAAATAATTTCGTCTTGTTTTGGAAATTTGTTAATATTATTATGAGTATTTAATATTATGAGTATTCTAACACCAAAGATAGATTCTGTAGCATTAAATTTTAATTTATATTACTAGCTTTCAATTAGGTAAATTAATAGGCAGATAATATTACGATCAAGTCAGAAAATAAGTTTGAACAAATGAGAGGATAATGGTTTTTTAGCCACATTGCAAAATATTTTTTTAATTTCTTATTTATATAAATGATAAATTTCATTCGTTTTTTAAATATAGAATATTTTCTTTAAAATGACAGAGTAAGAAGCCAATAGAAAAATTTAGACATGTCATGAATTCACTTAACAACGTAAATCCACAGCAACAACAACGTAAAGAGAAATGTATGTGCGCTGGAAAAGCTTGTTTAAGGGACTTTACTATCATGGTTTTATTCGATTAAATAGTTTAGCCTGAGTGCCCAGTTATCCTGTAACTGACGTATAAAGGGCTATACAAATTCCTCAAATGCTTAACGGTATAATGCTTGGCATGCCTTTATCCCCTCCTCCTAACATCAGGCTTTTAAAGATTTAATCTTTGCTACTTCGTCCATTAAATTTATCTTGTCAAGATATGGCTAATTTAGGATTGTTACGATGTAACAAATTTCTATTACAAAAAAGTCGATTCGTGCTTGAGAGAATAAAATAATTATTTATATCATTGGCATCCAAATTTATGATCTTGCTTCTCATCAAAAAATGAAGAAATTATTTTTTATAATTTTACAAATATGTAATTTTTTCTGAGAATGTGGTTTTCATTCTTTAAATAGCGTGACATTATTAAAATTTATTTAGATCAATCTTTATAAATCATATCCTGAAATTAATAAACCAAAATTACAATAATTATTTAATTTCAGAAATTTAAGGTTATTAAATAAATCAATTTTAATTTTTTCCTTAAATAAAAAATAAAGATAATTCTGTTAAACATTATTGTAAGTAAATTAAGAACCAAAGTTTGGTCGCTATAAGATATTTCACTTAAATATCTTTTTTATAACAAATAATTTTTTGAATACAGAAAAAATTGAAATCAATATGGTTATAAAAATCACTTGGATGATCTCAAAATTTCAATTACTTAGAAAATAATATAGATATATAATTATATTTATTTAAACCACTATGACTTACTTTCAAAATGGTAGACGAATAAAAAAAGGTTGGATCCTTGATGGGAATCATATCAAGGGACCAGTTGATTGATTAGGCACCATACTGAACCTATTCCAATTTTGAATAGAATTATAATAAGTATGTTTTGTGAAATACACGAAAAACTTTGTTCGTAATTTTGAGTTACTAACCGTTTCTGAATTTGGAATTCGTGCACGAGAATAATTAATATTCCATGACAGACAAAAAAAAAAAAATAAGGGAGGATGTTATTTTAGTTATTCATTATCTTCTATACTGAGCCAAATACAGTTGAATTTCAACTTTTGTTTCACCTGTAAATTATTACACCAACGTTTCTTAAAGGTGTCACACACCTTAACAAGTAGTATAATCATTCATTTCATTAGATGAACGTTTTTTAAGAGATACCAATATTGATTAGGAGAATAGAACAAATTGCAGGATTTTTTACCGCACAGATGCTTCAATTACATAGGATGAACATTGTAAAGCAAGAATCAATGTATTTCTTTTGCGAGACACTTTAAATTATATGCTGACTTTATATATTAGGAAACATTATTAGTTATAAGGATTCAAATTTCAGTTGACATCGATCTAGTTAAAAAAAATTTAATTATTTTAAGTAGATAACTTTCAGAATAACTTAATTTTGTTCGTTCAGTGGAATAATGGGTTTGCTAAGATCGAATATCACCTTAAATTTCCAGTTATACTTACCGAAGTAGATGAATCAAATAAATATCCCTTTAATTTTCTCAGTTCAGGATAAATTTGTGTACTGTACACCAAATCCAATTTTTTTATCAATGAATGCACATTTATAATCGAGATGCAATGTTTTCCAATTTGGAAAGAGAGTTGGAGAATTTTCCCTAAATTAATGGATAAAACACTTTTATTAAATTCACTGATTGTTTGAGTTATGAGGATAACATGTTAATATTACTTGTAAAAAACAACATCAAATGTTTCAGTAAAAGTTGTTTAATTTGCAGTAATTTAAAGATCTTACCATTTTGGTGATTAATGTAGAACATTTAGTGATTGGATTTGTAAATTAAGGAACTTTAACTGTTGGTATGGGTTGAGTAGTCAGCTGATAAAATTTAATGAATTAAATATAATTAAAACGAATTTTATAAGACAATTTTTTTTCATTAAAAAATTAGCATATTATTATACAAATATAATAAATTTTAATTTATTAAATATTTTAATGGTATATATTTATGCATTATTCAATTAAGAACTTTCATGTTTGCTTGATGCTGAAACGAGTTAATTAGAGGTATATTCCATATTGGAATATAATTACCAAATTATATTAGAAATATTTTAATTATATCAGAAATATTTTCTAATTAAACATGCGTACATACGAGCACATATATATTTTCTACCGATAGGAAAAAAATTGATGGTCATCTTACCTTCTAAACATTGTCACTTCCAATAAAACTTAAAAAAATAATTTAGAAGTAAACTAACAAGAAATCTTGAAATAAGTCAAGATCTTACAAACACACACCTGCAATGACAGTTATTTTATAAAACGAATCATACGGCGAACGACCTTACCGCAACATAATTTTTGAACTTCTTTTATTAACTTGCGTGAAAGTTTTAACCTTTCTGATCTTTGACACAGCATGTTCCTACCAGCGATATTTTCTACCACCCTACCTTTTTTCTCTTTTTTTATTTCTTCTATCTTCTATCTTTGACAATCTACCCTCCTTTTACATCTTTTATAAAACTACCCCTCCACTCAATTTATACGTGATGAGGTTGGGGACGATTGAATCCCGACTTTTCTATTCGAGGTTTTCGGCATCAAATTATTTACAAATACGTGATCAGAATATATGTAGAGCTCTTTCAGTACTTCTTACAAAGAATGTAAACTTCTAATACACGGCGGTATCTGAAACACATAAAGATGATAAAAGTTAACATATATGTAGCATATAACCCGACTGCTAATTGGGTTTTACGAAAAAACACGTTTACACACACAAACACACAATCACCCACTCACACCCCCTACGAACACACATACACACACCATACACACCATGTATGGTGTGTGTGTGTATATTACATGGTGTATATTACAGCGTGTGTGGTGTGTATATTACATGGTACAACGCTGTACATATAACTATTACATAGTACATCGCTGTACATATTAAGTTTACATCAATGTAATATTAAAAACATTATGATCTTTATTTATACATAAGTTAAGTTATAATTATAATATTTCCTATGGTTTAAATTATATAGATACGATTTTTGCTTTACAAAGATAGAAGTTACTATCTGTAAGTTCCTATCTGATGACTTCTATTGCTTTTTTATTACTTTCTCTTGAATGAGAAATTTGAGATGAAATAGCAGAAAAAAATTTAATAAAATCCTATTGTATTTTATTACCGTTATTTTATAAGAAATTGATATCAGACTTTAACAAATTAGACAAAAAGGCCAAATTATTGAATTTTAATTTATGAAAATTGGACTAATAAAATATTTTTATTGTTTAATTAATAAATAACTCATTAAAAATCTGTGATCTGAGCCAAATGTACTCTCAATAATATTATTTCCATGACAAAATAAAATTCTACCACTTTTTTATAAAATAGTAATGTACTTATTAACTTGAGTACATCCTACTTATAGTTAAATTGTGAACAACCACAACCAAAAAATAAATATTCATGTTTTTAAATATTTTTATAAAATTATATTATTATTATCGTTATTAAGCCTGGTTTTGAGTTTCAGTTGTAAGTACATAGTGCAGTAGCAATTACATTTAATTTTATTAACATATACGCACACTCGTCCCCACACACAAATACCCATTTTTTAAAAATAAAATATTCATAAGTATCAACTAAACTTTCCTAAAGAAATATAAATTACAAAAAATATCAGAAAATATAAGTAAATCTCATAACTTTTTTTAACTAATCATAGGCTCTTTGTGTAAAAGTCTTTTGAAGAGACTCGCCCACTCACTTCAGCAAATCTCTATGAAGATTAATTTAGTTTAAAGTTAATTTCTTTAACATATATTTTTTTATAAAAGTTATATCATTATTTTCTAAATTAAATTTTAAAATGTTTTTAAATTAAACGAAACGTTTTTAGAACATAACAAAATTTACATCTAATAATAATTATTTGAAAAGAATAACAGCCGATTAAACCAGCAACGATAAAAGAGTAGATGAAAAAACCGCTGAATTATTTTGTACATAAAATTATTTATTTTGTACAAATAAATATTCTATCATAAGTGAAGAAGACTATGTATAAAAAAAATTTTACTCTAGAACGACGAAGTTGTGGTTGAGTACATCCTAACTATAGATAAATTTTGAACGAAAATTTAATTTTAAAATTAGTTTTGAACTGCAGAGCAATTTTACTCATCTGTTTGCCATTTTCTTTATTATACTGAGTAAAAATGTATGAAAAGAAGAAAACAGAATATGTAGGTTATATACCATTCCATTAACAACGGATAAAAACGATTAGCTATTCAATTATCATAAAAATAAAGTAGCAATAATTATATAAAATTATTTGTCTAATTAAATTTATTTAATACCAAACAACTAACATCAAATACTAGTATTTATATAAACGATGGTAGCTATATACTTAAATATATATACATGAATTATAATTACAGTCGAGAAAAAATACACTTGTAAGTGCATTAGGTTGCAGATTAAGATGAGGGTTATAATTTACTCATTTAAAACAGCTATCTTTTAATAGAGGTAGTTAGAAAAAATGACAACGAAAAAGATTAATTGAATGTGACGATATACACGTTTCAAACTGTTTCCAATTAATTCTGTATTACATTAGATGAATACTGCATTCTATGTTAAGAACTACAAAGACAAAGTGAAAGAAGATAAGAATTAAAATATTACTGAACAAATGTAGTAAAATTTATGAGATAAATTTTATAAAATAATTCCAATTAAAATAAAAGGTGTTAGAAATTATTTTACACCGATGTTTTAATTAGTTTTTGTACTTTTCTTTCAATTATGTATTTACAATTTTAATAATTTAGATAATCATTGCTTTGTTAAAAAATGAAATGAAGAAGAGAATAGTGTCCAACAATTACTATAATCGAAATACTATACCTTACTTCATTTTATGCCTCGAGTAAGCAGATTTGAGTAAAAAAAATTGAGTAAAATATGTGTATAGTTGTGTGAATTATCTTGGTTAACGTTTATTAAAAGATTTACGACTATGTTTAGTTGGAAAATTATTGGGAACTATCCTACTATAACACGATCAAAACCGGAGGAATTTTGATTCCAGTGCGATAAGAACATAGCCTTAGCTCTTTTCATGAAATGAAAAGGAAACATTTCAGGAAATGTTTCATCTATCTTACATAGCAATTTTAAATCAAATGTTCTGCGTATCCACAAATAAATGGAGATACGAATCAAATGAAACAAAATTATTAATGTGAAGTTAAAATTGCATAGAAATGCAGTAGAACCTGCTATATTTAAATTTGTATTTTTTTATAAAAAGTTGTCATACATTTCAAAGAATCAATATTATACAGTGTTTTTTTAATTTCTGCGTTTTCGATCTTTGTTAGAAAAATATATGTATTAATACAGACTTGAGTGGCCACAGGCATTACGAAACGGAAAGATATTTAGAACAGTGATTTGTGAGTTTAAGTGTGCATTTAAATAGCCTGTAGCGTAATAAATTCATGATTTTAATATAAGCAGACGATTCGTTAATAGAAAATGAAATATTACCGGTATTGGATGTCGGTGGTTTCTCCCTCAGTCAATTTTATAACTACATTACTACGCCTTAGGCAATTTATAGTAACTCTAACCCAGATTATTAATGTTACTATTATGTTAAGGAGAATATAAAGATGAAGAAACAGGTAAAAGGACTGTGAAAAATCTGAGAGGGTGCAGCTAATTTTAAATAATAATAAGGGTTGTAATCAATATAAATGTTGTTTATTGTGATTTTATTTTATTTTTAAATTATATAACTGACAGATTTAAAATATACATATACTAATTTACACACAAGCAGATACGTATGCTGGTCAAAATAATACGCAGACCACTTTTTATTGATTCAAGTTACTTGTAATTATTAAGTCCACACTTCTATTTATCAAAGTGTTTGACGCTTTATTTCTTACATAAAGAGATACAAAAATGTTTTTACTTTCCTTTTTTCAGCATTTTTTATAGCACTGACAAATTATAATATCTTAGGTAGATATAACTCAAGTCAATCACTTTCTCTGAAATTAATGATGTAGTAAATGAAGGTGTTACTCACTTGTAAGAATGAATATGATGTTAATTTTTATAGTTTTTCATGGCGAAATTCAATAATTTTTTTTCGCTAAGAAAAAACAACAGAAAATCATTTTCTCCATACTTTACATAATAAGGTAATTTTCTATTTAAGTATTATGTTTTCTTTAAAATATCTATCAATTTGGGGAACAAACTGATAGCAGGTCTTCAAGTCCAATGTCAGTTTTCTTGATTCTATTACATAGGGCCTTAAAAAAGCAAGCAGGTTACTAGCTCCTGCGGGTAGAATACATCTTAGAATGGATGAAATCGTAATAAATGAGGTGGGATACTGTTCATTTTGACACATTACACATCGCTTCATACCGTCTATTTCTCAAGAGATTTAAAAAACTGGACGACCCTGAAATTTTTATTGAAACAGTTTTCTTACGTCATAGGACATTTATATATTAGTTAAAGAAGGTTAAAATTGTTGTTGAAACGTAAATTATGCAAGGATCATGGAATAAACTGATATATATTTGGCTGACATTTTTACGATCCAACTTGGTTTGTTTAAAGGTGGATGATTAAAATTTAAGAAGATTGAATTTTTACATGCCCCTTAACGAATGTATATAGCAAGAGACAACTTTCAGTAAGAAACGTTAAAACTTTGACTTAATTTTAACCGTCAAGTAATGAAGCAGCACGAGCATACATGTAGGAAATAGATTAGCTTAGAATTTAGATTAACTTTAACTAGAGTTAAGAAAATTATGTAATTAGGAAGGACAATGGGAGGAATTGTCAAAAATTTCTATTTCCGGGTTTGCTGTTCTGTTTCTTCTGTTGACCGTAACAACTGGAAATCCGGTTAATACCTACACTTGATCCGTTTTTGCCTTATAGCAGTGCATTTCAGATCTCTAAATGGTTATGGGCAAGCTGTCTATCTGTAACCTAGATAAAAGGCTTAAAATTCTAAGGGAAAATGGTACTTCAGAATGATAAAGAAACCAGTAGGGCAGTTTGCGAGATAAAGTTGGGATGAATAGTAAACAACAGAACGTTTTCCCTACCGTCAAAATTTTCACTTGGGATTATAAATAAACGTAAAAATATTTTTTTAAACAATTTTGATTTTTAACTTTAACGGTAATCAAAATAAAAATTAATTCTTTATATAATTAATTTTTTTATTTTATATATATATATAAATAATTAAATATTATTTTATTTTCGTATAAAAAGATCAATAAAACAAATTTCTATACTAGTATACCAAATTTCTTTCAAAAAAACTATCTTCTAGAAAAAGCTGTTTTAATATTTTTATTCAGATTATTTTTAATTTTGTTTGTTCCTAGGTTATCAATAATAATACATGATAATAATAATCATATTACACAGCAAATAATAATTTAAAACACTAATAAAAATTAAATGGCTAGGTCAATTGATATTATTTATTTTAATCATCACAGTATTTCATTTTAAAATTAAAATAAATATTTTTGGTCCTTAATTCCTTAATACAATACATTTTGAAAAAATTAATCAATTTAAAAAATGTATAACACATTTATACAGCTTATAATAGTAAATCAGCTCTTAGTTTAAAACATTGTAAGTTATTAACTTCTCATATTTTGGCTTCTTACTTCAACATAGAAATAAACTATTGATTGTCTCTAAATTAATTAAGTAACGAAGAATAAAGTTGTGGTAGATGATCTTAGTTATCTAGTACAAATTTTATTATTATTATTATTTTAGTGTATTTATTTATCGTTATCAAATAGGAAACATCCTTTACGTAAAACCAAAAGAATATCATCTCGATCATCATCTCCCGTACATCATATCTGTTGATGATGTACGGGTACGATGAAAGAGTACGGATTTTACAAGAGGTATGTGATCTATTTAATAGTAGAATTCCAAACAGAGAACAAATAAATCAACTATAACCAAGAGAGTACAATTTGAAGAAAATGGTACTACAAGAAATCATTCTCGCTTCAGGAGATCAAAACTGCCACTAATCGTGCTTAGTCATTAGATATTTTGCTGACATTTCTAAAGAACCCTCGATTAACTGTTGAAAAATAGTTATCTAACATAACATTAGTTATTTTTCAGTTTACCCACCGGGTTGGTTTACTAGTGAACTCGTCTTCGAAAATCAGCTAATTTGGAAGTCGACAGTTCCAGCGATCAAGTCTATTAAAGTCAGTTATTTTTACACGGATGTGAATACCGGTGTTCTTTGGTGGTTGGGATTCAATTACCTACACATCTCAGGAATGGTCGAACTGAGACTGTGCAAGACTACACTTCATTTACACTCATACATTTCATCCTCATTCATTCTCTGAAGTATTATTCGAAAAGGTAATTAACGGAGGCTAAACAGGAAAAGAAAGATGTTATTTTTCAGTTTGACAAAACTTAAAAAAAATAAGTTATGTCCATGTTAAATGGCCGTATGAATAAGTAAAAATTTCAATACTGAAGCACTGACAATCCGAGATGGCTGTTAGAAGGTCATACACGGTACTCTGAAAAAGTAACATTTGAGCAGAATTGTTGGTAACCGTATTATATTGTCTTTCAGATGGAGATTACAGGAAATTTTATTACAACTTGTTAGCCAATAGAATTTTTATCAAATATTCAAGAGAATTTTGGATAAAATTTAGATAATTTATCGTTTCAGCATGGTGGGATGCCACCTTACTAAAAACGGCATGGCAAATTTTAAATGAAACTTTTTCAGATTATTGGATAGGTCGTACAGAAACCATGAAATGGTCCGCCAGGTCCCCAGATCTGTGTCCTCTAGATTATTATTTTTAGTTTACTTAAAAAATAATGTATACAAAAAAACTATAAAAATTAAAGACTTGAAAAGACGTATAACTGACGAATCTGCACGTATATCACCAAACACGATAAATGTTATAAACTAACATTAATAACGGTAGCGCACTGCCAAGACGTAGAGGGAAGTATAAAGTAATTTAGGGCCGAAAATGTGTAAATCAATTTTAACTTTGATATGTAAAGGAAATAAAATCAGCTAGCCAATTAATATTCAGCATTGCTGTAAATCATTATTAGTTATTATATTTGTATTATTAGTGTTATTATTGTGAAAGCTATTGCTATTAGTGTTTGGGTATTTAATTCCAACATTAATTAACTACTTGCATTTAAAGATTGTTACTGGATGTGATTCTAAAGGTAACACGAAATAAAAAAGTTACAAGGGGCTTTTTACCTCGTTTTATTACTACCGTGATTTTTCCGTTTTTCCCACTTCTATTGCTTATAACTCAAAAACGAAGGCATTTATCAAGAAAGATTTTGCCTGCTTTTTTCTCGTAAATTTTATATTAAAATCATATATCACAAGTTCACCTACTATTTAAAAAACACGATTAATTCAATATGACGGATTCAATATGGCTGAGAAAAGTTTCAAATACATCATAAAGTAATAATTTTGTAACTATGTAGATTAATTCTTGTTTGTATCTCCTAGTATCTTATAATTTTGTAATATAAAGCCGTTTACAATCTTTAATATCACCCAGAATAATTTAAAATTCTGTAACTTTAGTATGAAAAATATATGTTAATTTTTTGTTACTTAAATCAATTTAAACCTCTTATTCAAAAATCAATTACCACAGACCGAATGAAATTAAATTAAATGAGAGAAATAAATTAGCGCATCAAGAAAATGCAATTTACTCATGCTATTAAAATAATGTACATATTTTTATTATGTTTTCACAAACATGCCGAGCTTGATGTCTGCGAGCGCAACGCTAGTTTCACAGTGTCAGCGGGAGTACAGTATACGTACGCGCCTGCATGCGCCACTCCCACTAAGGTAGCTGACTGCGCAACTTTTCCATCACAGCGGCGTTGCGGCCCCAGCACTCACAGGTCCTATATAAGAGTGAATGGCAGGACGAAGTTTCATTTCATCACCGATTACTGCCTGGAGAAGAAGAAGAAGATGGAAAACGCTCCCTGGCCGCCCCAACATGGGACCTCTCGGCAGATTCCAACATCCCCGCAGGAGCCGCTGGGCGCGGAAGCTACTTTCCCGTCACAGTTTACCGGGCTTTAAGCACCCTGATCAGCGGCTTATCAACGGGACCATCAGCAGGAGCCGGCCCAATGTGGGATCACTCGGGCAGAAGCGCCTCGAATGCATCGGCGGATTCGACCGACGCCGACCCGAAACCGCGGGGCTCTGGGGGCCACCACAGCCGCTGAGGGGAAGCTTTGTCATATTCCAACGGACGATACTCAGCTCCCTGACGACAACTGAGCCGTCATCGCCGGAGACAGCTTCCTGATCCAACACCCCTTCCACGGCTACCTCACAAATCACACAAACAGCCCTTTTCAGGGCTACCGCAAGCTTTAAGATGGCACGTGCCGTCGAATCCATTCGGTGACAATTTACTGTTATAAAATTCATTTTATTTCCTGTAGATATAAATAATTCATTGTAAGTAATAAACAAAATTAATTTTAATAGGGCGGTAGACTGTAGTTGCCGAAAATTAGTAATTTTTTTTCTCATTTGTAAAAAGAACTAACATAAAGAAAATCTCTTCGTGAACAAGTCTCGAACACTTTACATGACGTATCGCAGATAAATCTTGCTATAATAAAAAAATAAATAAATAATTAAAAAAAAATAAATAAACAATCAGTTTCCACATTGATAATAGCAATTTGTCATGCTTTACAATATCTTAAATTTAACATAATTAAAATGTTTTATTTATAAAAAAATACTATTCGGAAATTGTTGTGATTAATTTGTTTTGAACCATTCATTCAGTTTACTTCTAAAAAATTGCTTACACCTAAACAAATATAGTATTTAGTTCACAACTTGTTTATCAAGTGGAACTACACGCACAGATTGCTTTTTCTCTGGAAGTGTTCCATTAGCATAATTATACTCTTTTCTAATTACAATTACTTCAGTTAAAAATAGTAAATAAATTAACTACATAAAACAAATAAATAGCACATAAATTACATGAAAATTTGTAAAATAACTGAGCAAAACGAACTTAATGAAGGAACATTGTATTGCTATTGTTACACCTTACGTAAATAATAATTATTCTTTAGTTATTTATATGATTCAAATATTTTTTTAATATATTTGTAAAAAAAATGTTTTTTTGTTTAAAGAAAATTTATAAATTAAAAAGTTATAATCAAAATGTTGTGCTTTAATATTTTATTATTTTTTAAAACCAAAGTTTATTAAGAATCTATCCAATCCGGTACAATTTTTACATTTCGAAATAAACTTTATAATTATGAATTTGTGAACAAGTGTTGTATTAATTCAATTTGGTTTTTTCTTCCTTTGTTGTAAACAGATTATATTAACGAGTTTTGAGTTCTGGAATTTTAGAATTAGTGTGCTAAAATTACAAAACACTTTTATCAGCCTAAAATATCAAGAAATTTTCTTGATATCATCATTAATCCAACAAACAACAAATTTTAGAACGTATATTGAGTATTTTAATGAATCGCCATTTAGAATTTTTAACAATATATATGTTCATTATTCTACTCTTATAAAATGTATTCGTATAATCTGGAATTTTTTCCGTTTAATTTTTAGGTTTACAATCTAAAATTATCTGAATTACTATTTTTGTTGCATTCTATTCTAATATCATATCAAAAATATATAAGGAATCACAAATGTTAAAATATTATAAATTTACTGCTATGTGTATTTTACAATGTTGAATAAAAGAAACTATAATGTAGATCACAATATATAGTAAAAAAAAACAAATTGTAAACTTCTTCTATTTTATGTTGTATCTTAATAACAAATTATGTTACGTATTGATAATTTTATATCAACAAATTTTAATACTGAAAATACTATTTAAGAAATATAAATAAATACCCGTTTCATTTTTAGATAGCAGTTATTTTTTAACTTTAAGTCTACTGATTTTTCAGCGTTTTCTGCATGCTATATTTCAAAAGCAAAACTCATTTCAATCTTTTGTTGTTAAACGAAAATTTACTGAAATACTTAAGAAAAGATGGTTAAATATGATCCGGCCATAATGTAAGGGAAGTAATATCTGAACAGGATATTGAATATATTATTCATGATTGGTGTTTATTTATAGACTCACCAAAAAGAAGCTTAAAGGCAGCATTGTTGCATAACTGGAATAAATTTTCTTCTACAACGGTAGCACTTGCTGTAGGAATGAAAGAAATATATGAAAGTATGTCAAAAATTTTAAAAGCTAATAAGTATGATGAACAGTCATGGCGAATCATTGCCAAAATGAAAGCGATAGGGCTTCATCTCGGTCTCCGGAGTGGCTTTAGAAAATATATTTTTTTTTGTTTGGGGGCGAAAAACGCCTGAGCGTTATCATCGCCCGGAATTTTTGTTAATAAAAGGGTAAAATAACTCCAAAATAATAAAACGTATAAGGTGTAAAATTAATATTGATCATAAAATAAAAATTTATTAAAACAAAAGTCAAAAAAGTGAAATAAAACTCTAACTAATATCGCAGACGAAATCCTTAACATATAAAACTTAAAATAATAGAACAAAGAAACTATATAAAACTTACCTAATTCCGATAGGTTGTGCAAAAGGCTCCCTTCTCAGGTAATAAAATTAAAGACATAAAAAAAATCAAAATTGAAAGTAAAGGTTAAAAATTATCAAAAACTCTTCTAGCATAAAAATATATATGATAATATTAAATTTTTTGCAGTAACCTAGTACTACGCAAAAACAGAAACATCCGGTTCAAAATTTCGTTATTATTGTACAAGATACCACGGATGTTTCTAGGTAGATTAAACTTACGACGCAACGCCGCATAGCATATGCCGTCCACGAGAATGTGGTGCACAGTCATGCGGCCGGCAGTTGCATCGTGTGCATAGGGGTGCGATTCCTCCCGACATTAGGTACTCGTGTGTGATCCTCGTATGTCCTATCCGTAACCGGCAGAGGACACTTCCTCACGACGAGTTTTTCTGCAAGAGGAGCCCCATGGCAACACTGCATCTTTAATCCGTCGGAGTTTATTATCGACGGTAGTCGCCCAGTTACTTTGCCACCTCGCTCTCAGTGATTGTTTTACACGATTAATAAAATCAAAGGTAGTAACTCGGTTGATAAAAGGAGGTTAAATACACGCTTCTTTGACAGCATAATCTGCTTGTTCAATACCTGGAATCCCTACGTGGCTAGGGACCCAGCAAAAATTTACTTCTGTGTTGGATTACCGAACTCAGCGATTGCATTGTAAATTTCAATGACGACAGGATGTTTGGAATAAACGTTTTCTAACGCCTGGAGAGCACTACACGAGTCACTGCAAATAAGAATGTTTCTATATTTAGGGTTAATGATATTTAGAGCCTTATTTATAGCGAGTAGTTCAGCGGTGAACACACTCGTAATACCGGGTAGGCCAAACATATAAGTTCTTTCATTGACAACAAAAGCACAGCCAACGGTATCGTTTTGTTTCGATCCATCAGTGTATATCACCGCGTCTGGGCTCGTCTTGGTTAGAATATACTGAAACATTTGCCGGAAAACAGTAGGTGGTGTTGATTGTATATCGTATGTTGTAAGGTCAAATGTAAAATTTACAAGGTTTATTCTCCACGTAGGATATGAGCACGGACATGATGGAAAGAACGAGGGAATGTTAATATTTATATGCTGCAGTAGACGTCGGGTACGGACACCTACAGGTGCAGTACAGCGTAGACGGTACTCACACTTTCTTAAATTAGGATTTCTAAGAACTGGGTCAAAAGCCGGGTGATTTGGCTGTCCTTTGTGACGGGCAAAATAAGATAACAAAAGCTGGTTTCGTCTATCCCATAGTGATGGCTCACCACAGTCTACAAGTAAGCTTGCGACAGGGCTTGATCTAAACGCACCTGTGCTAAGCCGAAGAAAAGCATGATGTATACCATTCAGCATTTTAAGCACAGTTGGACCAGCTGAAGAGTAGGCGACACAACCATAATCTAAACGGGAACGAACAAGGGAATAGTAAAAACGTAACATACATGACCGATTCGCTCCCCAGTTGGTGTTACTAAGGACCCGCATTATATCTAATGGTTTAGAACATTTTATCCTTAATTCCTTTATATGTTTGACCCAAGTAAGACGGCTATCAAAAAGCAAACGTAGAAACTTGACATAAGGAGAGATAGCAATAAGCTCTCTGTTCAGAAAAACCTGCGGAATAGAAGGGTTTCCTAGCCGAGAAAAGACTACACATTTCGTTTTGTCGGATGAAAATGTGAAACCAGTAGTTCTGGACCAAGCCTCAAGGCGAAATATAGTGTTCTGCAACAGTCGATCTGCAGTGGGCGTTGAACGGCTCGCAATGTAATTAACAAAATCGTCACCGAATAGAGAACATGAGACAGGAGCCTGTACACAATTGGTAATGCTGTTTATGGCTACAGAAAACAAGGTGGCACTTAATACACAACCTTGAGGTACCCCATTTTCTGAGACGACACAGTCTGAAAGTGAATCCTCTACACGAACCCAAAACGTTCGGTAATTTAAGAATTCCCGGATAAAAGCAAGCATATAGCCATTGATTCCCCATCTCTTGAGGGTGTTAAGAATGCCACGTTGCCAGGCTGTGTCGTACGCCTTTTTTATATCGAAGAAGATAGAAACGAGGTGTTGGCGGTTCAGGAAGGCGTTTTGTATGGCTGTTTCTATTGACACTAAATGGTCAATGGAAGATCGTCCTTTGTCAGAAAGAAAGCCATGTCCCTCCAAGTACCATGTAAGCCTGCGGTTTACCATTCTCTCCATTATTTCACACAACAGGCTTGTTTAAGAAATAGGGCGGTAGCTTGAGGGATCGGTTTTGTCTTTACCAGGCTTTAGTACTGGCATAATAAATGCTTCTGACCAGCCAGGTGGAAAAATTTATTCGAAGAATAAACCATTGTAAATATTCAAAAGATGTAGTGCTGAGTTAGGAAGGTGTGAAAGAATACAAAGGCGAACGTTGACTGGTCCAGGGGAAGTGTCACGTGAGTTCTTAAATGGGTGCAACTTTAAATACGAATGGAGTGTTCTATTAACCAACCGAATCACCAATGTTTAACGCCAATATTTCTATCTGTACTTTGTACCTCTGAAAGTCGTTATTATATGATCAACTGAGAGACACCGAGCGGAAAGATGTTGCTAAAGTATTTGCTACAGCCGAAGATGATGAAAGGGTACTCCTTCATCAATGAGACCGAGAATAGACTGCCTTGGCGATCCGAAAATTGCATGGACTTTTTCCATGAATTCCTCTTAGCGTTCAAGAAGACCCGACGGCATACCGCTCTAGCCCTGCGGTACAAATTTAGATCTTCAGTGGTAGGTCTGTTATTAAATTTGCGTAGTGCTCGCCGTCGATTCTTAATAGCACTTTTGCAATCATCATTCCACCATGGAACGGAAGGACATTTAGGATTACCGGATGTTTGTGGGATATATCTGCTGGCAGTTTCAAGTATCATGGACGTAAAAGAGGAACATTGCTAAAGCATGTTCGCACCGTCGTCATACTGTGATTCGAAGGCTTTATGATATCCATCCCAATCTGCCCTTTCAACAATCCACCTCCGTGGCCTTCTCGTTATCTCGTGGTACACACCGAAACCAATAATAATTGGTTTGTGGTCACTGCCATGAAAGTCATCACAAACAGACCAATCAAGATGAGGGCGTAAATTCGGTGAGCATATGGAGAGATCGACGTTAATACCGACATAATACCAGATGATAAAGACATGAATGTGTGAGATCCATTATTCAGCAAAGGTCGAAGTCTTATCTCACACTGTGTACTATATTTCCTCGAGTGGAGCTTGAAAGGTCGAGCCCCAGGAATCATGGTTGGCTTTGAAGTCTCCTACTATTAACGATGGAGATGGTATTTGTGTGAGGAGATTTGAGATATCCAGAGCGCTGAACTCAGTGTTCGGTGAGAGATACAGATTGCAAATATGTAACTTGAAGGGGATAGAGATCTTTACTGCAACAGCAGGAAGAGAGTGGTCAGTTGAATCCTTGTAGCCGATGAGCCTGCATGAAATAGCCACTACTCTCTCTACCGTCTACTATACAGTCGTATCTCTCACAGAAGTATCCTCTGAGTGCTATTGGGTCATGTTGTAGAAGATCAGTTTCCTGGAAACACATGATTATCGATCATGTACGTGTGCCAGTACTCCAATATCTTCAATGCGGGACTGAAGACCTCCAATATTCCATTGAATAATGATCATAAGGGAAAAAATATAAACAAATAAAAATAAAAAATAAAAAAATAAATAAATAAAAAATAAATACACTTCGGAAACCATATGAAATTTAGTTGTATGTGATTCGGTTTTTCTTTTTCGTGTTCTATAATTCAGATAATTCCGACGCCTTTGGGTCGGGAGGTTCTTCAACCATATCCTCCAGTATATGGGGTGATGGTGTAGGAGATTTTTTTCAGTTATTCGTAGTATAACCGTACGTTGAATAGAGTTAAAATCACTAACTCTTTGCGCAGTTCAGTTTTTTCTAATTTTACATTTTGTCCTACAGATTCCCATCAGGATTGTGGAGTGGGAATATCCAGTCCAGCCCAGTCAGTTCAATGTTTTAACTTTTCATAAATTCCATTACGTTTTGGATTTATAGGATTCAAGTGTAAGATTTTGCTGGAAAACACTGCTATATATGTATTTTGTGTAAGACTTTAATTAAACAATTTACCCAGGTAACGAAAACACAGAACATTTTCCCACCATTCTTCACTTCAGTTTTCTTACTTTTCATTGAATTTCAACACTCTTCCAGGTATTCCCTTTATTTTTTCTTTGGGAGCGAATTGTTATTCATCCAATCTTTAGTAATATCTGGCTAAGAATTGAAAAATATACATTAATGCTGGGTAGACGCAATTCGATTAATAATTTTTAAACTATTTAAGTAAAATTAAGTACATTAAAGCCTCTTTGTACCATCAAAGAATTTTCAGCAAGTGTCTATAATTCCTCAGTTCCTTAGAAAAAGAAATTACTATTAAAATAAATAAAGCTGCCTGAGATAAATCTTTCAAAAAATGCCTTTGTCTGAAAAAAGGATAAGCAGTGTTCAATTACAATTATGTTAATATTTATTTATAATCTATGGAAAATTCCATCTTAAACTCTATGAAAAAATGAAATCAAATAACATTCTACAAGCTTAAACTTTCATTCGGTCATTTTCCTACAACATGAGATTTCTTTTATAATTCTATATAAGACATATTTTTCTACATACAACTCTGTGCCTAAACATATTTATGTTGAGCTGATGTTTTCTGCAAGCCACTTACGTACTACATCTCAACGAAAGAGATGTGATTAACAAAATGTATTATTTTTAAACTTATTTTTAAACGTATTCTTAATAATCTTTCGTATCTTGCTGAATTCATCCTGTAGAATTCGTTGTAGGATAAAACTATATGTCTTGTGTTAAAATAAGGTCCTTATAGAAAAAATTGAATCGACTAAGTAACCCACATCGTTACTCGATTTATATTTAATCGAAAACAACAGAAATGTGTTATGATTTCATATTTTACATAGAAAAGTTGTACATTGAAGGTGTATGTGTTTAATAAAAGTTATATTATACTGAAATAAAAATGAATCTACGTTGAAGGAAAATGATCGAATAAAAGTTTAAGCTTCAGAGAGGGTATTTTGATTTCATTTTTTGCAGAGTTGAAGATGGGATTGTCCATAGAATTCCATGTAGTGCGAACCATAAAGTCACTTGTTACTTATTTCTAAATAATCCTTTTTGTAAAAGATAAATGATCACTAATTTTGAAAATAAATTCGGATGCAAATTTCTGTTTTGAAAAAGCGTGGTTGTACGCGTGAACAGTGTTCATGAAAAATACTTGACGGGATGTGTTTTGATTTCATTTTTTGTATGGAGTAGAAGATGGAATTGTCGATAGAGTTTCAAATCTTCGTAGAATTAATAAAAATGTCTTATATTGAAATTAGGTAAATATTATATAGCAGGAAATTGTCGAATGAAAGATTAATCCAGTATATAGTGAAAATATTATACTACTAATAAATTATGCAAAATACTAGACAGAATGTGTTTTGATTTCATTTTCGTAATAGTGTTTTATTTGAAAGTGAAATGTAAAAATTTTATTGATGAAATTAGCCTATATTTTATAAGAACAGGATAGGCTCACATGAATTAGTTGTTATTCATCATGTAGAATCTTTGTCAGCATGAGATACTGACCATCATGCTTCTAGAGAATTGAAAAAGTGTGTTGTTTTCGAAATATGATATTATATTTTTACGTTGTTATTAGGAGACGAAATTAATAATAATTACATATCTATTTTTGAAAATTAGCATAGTTATTTATTTTATGTAAATTTTTACTGCAATGTGATTTAAGTGACTATCTTCTAGATAGATCTTTTATTGTTCACCATTTACGTGAAAAGCTACCACTAATTCATTCTTCTGCATCACATGCAGCATAATTAATAAGTTGATTTTAATAATTTGTAAAGTTGTTTTAAAAACAATCAGTCTTGTACATTAAGAACTAGCTTCATCCGAAAAAAAGAATCATAGCTGGAATTGAAAACTGTAACATATTTGTGATTTTAATTATTTTATAAATTATTTACAAAAATAGTGGTTTTTTGAGAATTCTAAATGTAATAAACTATAAATTAAATGTTTTAAATAGTTTAAGAATGCCGTAGGAGAGTTACAGAATAATCTAAAATATATAATATTATAAAAGAAAAACTGGATGTATTGAGAAAAAAATAAATTTGTTATAAAGGCTGAAGTTTTTTTTTTTATTGTCGTAAAAATATTACTACTCCATTTTAATTTGCATCCGAACATCCATATTTTATTATTATTCTTTAAAAAATAAATTAACGTGCACGATTATAATGAAATAATGATTCAAAACAAAATGAACTCATTTAAAAAAAATATATTATAAAGTAACCTAAAAGTTTTAATATCTATTTAATCCTACTTTGACAAATATGTTTTGCCATCATGAAAGACAGCCAGAAATGAAAAGGTGTTTATTTTCAACACAGTTTTGAGGGGAGAAGAAGTAGAGTGTGAGTTTAAAAGCATACTTTGATTGGCTGTTAGTTCAATAACAGGCAGTTATATATATCTGACTGAGTGAATGGAAGGAAGCACATCGTTTCAAGGTATAATACTTCTATCTAAACACTTAACGAGCTGAAACAGTTTTTAACACCGTACTCATTTCCTCTGGTTCTATCTTTCTTTACGGCTCCGTCTGTTACATCAATGTATTACACTCAAAAACCCATCCTTCCTTATAAAAACGCATATGAACACTCAAACACACAGACAAACGTTATTATGTAGTAGGTTATACGTACGTGAAAATACAGTTGTACTTCAGTAATAATAACCTTTTGTCATAATAATAAAAGAATAATATGAGATGTACTTTTTATCTTGAATTTTAATCCTCAAGAATTTCTTGCGGTTTTAATTTTTGAGATTTTATTGCAGCAACAATTTTTAATTATATAAATGTGCATTAATTTTCTAATACATATTATTCCGGTAGTTTTCTTCAACATTATGTTATGTATAAACAGACAAATATTATATCTAGAATGAAATTAATTTTTTATCCTAGTTTAAAATGTATATAAAATTATATGCCTATTATTTTAAAATGTTTAAAGATAAATATTTTTAAAATTATCTAATTAAAATTTTTGTTTTACGTAGACATTTTTAAAAGTAAAAACACCTATTCTAAAGTAACTTACTTATACTTTATAGTGTAACAAGTGACATTGTAAATTTTTTTCAATTTTATTTGTGTGGTAAATACCATAAATCATCAATACAGTTATTTTTAAAACCACAACAGTGATATTAGTTAATAAAACAGCATATTTGAATTTCATTTTTTCGAGTTATAGGAATTAAATTATATCACCTATAATATTAATTGATTAAGCAGTGCTTTTTTTTCGCTTCAATCAGTTTCAATGTCAGAAATACTACAGTTTTTAAATGGCCTCGTACTGATTTAAAGTCGATTGCTGCTGTAGCAATATTTTGAAAAATTATACCTCAATCTATCTTTAAGAATACAAGAGTACAAGATAGGATGCATACTCGCATAAACTCACAAAATATACGGTCAAACATAAGGACTATAGAATTATAAAAGAGTTAATTATAAAAAGAATAAAGGGGCTATTAAATATACATATAAAATACAATAGGGCTACAAATATAAAAAATAAACTAGAAACTACTTTAAATCGAATAAAGTTAGAGGTTTACATTTTTTGATCCCAAGAATTTTTATTTTATAGTATGATTTTAATTTATATCGTTATTTAAAATTTGAATGCAAATGTATACAGTTTGTTTATTAAAAATATTTTGAATAGTAGAATATATGCTTTTGAAAGTATATTTGTATAATTATCTACTGAAAGGTTACAGGAAAGTATTGTCAGCATCAGGTAGTTTTTCAGTACACAGATGTAACGAAGTTGCCTGATTATTAAATGTTTATGTCGCCTCGGGAATTTATGTTTTTTACATTAATTGTGATAATAATTATGATATCTTATCCGATCATTCACTAGTTCTATTGAACGTTAGCACGATTGTTATAAAGAAGAAGGAATCGTCAGTACTGCTTTATAACTAAACGGACTGGAAATCCTCTGGAAGCTGGGTGGAAGACAGGTTGCATAAATCAGTTCCTTTAAAATGCTCAAATGACACCGATCATGCGAACCGATAAATGACCTTGACTATGCAGAAGGTCAGACCTTGACTATGCAGAGTCGAGCTCGGCGCTCGACTCCCGAGAGGGGGCATGAAGGTCGGGAAGGAACAGACTATACAAGAGAAGTAATGATTCTTATGGTCAATAAAAGATTTCGGAGAAGATTGCTATTATTCAGGAAGTCTGAAGATAGGACAACTACGAACAGAAGTGCTGGTAAGTTAAGAAAACTAATTAAGAGTGTCAAGAACAAGACGTTCAGAACCTACGTGGAAAGTCCTTCCTCTTCGGGTGAGGTGAACATTGGTTGTGGAAGTCACGAGGAGACATTGTCAGCCTCTGCTCTCATTTCCACCTATAAGGACACTCTGGAAGGGCTCGTGGGTCAGAAAGCTAAACCCTAACCAAGATCTTCCCGATCTTGCCAAATGTTGCCGATTTTGTCGATTGAGATGAGGGAGCAGATGATAAAGAAATTTATGACTGCTTATTTAGTTCGATTCCTTTACGTCTACTTATACAGCATTTTACTTGTGTCTCAAATGATCAGGAAAGTAGGAGACTTAAACATGGCTTCTGTTTTTGACTTCATAACTCATAGGATGCTTTTTATATTGCCACTTAGGACCATCGGAGATATAACACGCAACTTTAAATGCATTCTTCGGACGACGAATTTCCCATCGGAGTGGAAGGTATCACAAATAACGATGGTCCCGAAACTGGATAAACCTGTACAAAATTTATCTTCGTATAGACTTATTAGTCTTTTTCCAAATCTCTCTAAGATCTTTCAGAGGCTGTTCCTTGGACGAACTAGGCCTATTTTAGTAGAAAGTCTGTTTATTTCTGATCACTAATTTTTTTTCCCGAGTGGGCACTACAGCATTGAACAAACTCATAGAATTTTTTATGTTTAGATAGAAACCTCAACAGTTGTTTAGAAAGACAGGGATATTGTTTAGCGGTTTTTTTTTTGTTGGGTATCCAACAAGCTTTCGATAAGGTATGGCTGCCTGATCTGCCGTACAAGGTTAAGATGAGCCCCTCTCAACCATATTATTTGGTATTACGTAACTACTTTGATGGACGATTCTCGCAGGTTAAATATGGCTAAGAAAACAGCTTCTTTTGATACCAAACTGGGGGTTTCGCAGGGTTCAATCTTGGGGCCGTTTTTGTATTTAATCTACATTCCGATCTTCCTAGCACGGACTACGTAACTCTTGCGTCCTTTGCTGATGTCACAGCGATTATGGAGGATGACGGTAACCCAACAGTTCCCGTCGGAAAAACTGCAATCAGAGCATTCACAATGCAACTGCATTCACAATGAATGGCTAGCTAAATGGAAGGTATACCTTAATACTGCAAAGTCGAGTCATGCAGCGCTTGAAATGAAAAGTGGAGTCTGTATAGATGGAGTTCACATCCCTCATTTGGATAACGTATGATACCTATTGCACTATTTGTGCCACCGCCTAAAATGGAAAAATCACGTGAGAGAGAAAAAGAGCAATTAAATATTAGATGTAGGCGGTTGAACAGGTTACTAGGAAGGATTACTAGGAAGTATTATCGTTAAGTAACAAACTGTTGTATAAGGCATTTTTAAAGCCAATAGGGACCTACAGGATACAACTTTGGGGTACGGTAAGCAGTAGCAATATCGACATCATTCAAAGTTCCCAGAACATAGTGTTGAGGAATATATCAAAAACGCCATGGTTTGCGAAGAACAAGAAGATCCACGATTACCAACGGATTCCATTTATTCTTGAAGAAATTCGCCTATTAACCTATTGGATAACAGTGAGGTTGTGAAACGACTCAAAATTTTGCATCTATTAGATATTGAGACTGTTCTGCGATAAACTGTCCCTTTTTTTGTTTTATTGACAATTTAACTGTTGTGTTGGCCATTTACCCTTTTTGCTCTCATTACCTATTGATTTATGGGTACTTTGTTACGGACGTTGTGTGCATTATTAGTTTTATTCTATTCGTTTTACATTTAATTGTATTACCCGTTGTTCAGTCTTTTATTGTGTTGTTTTGGGTGGTATCAATGAATACATATGTTTCAGGTGATTGTTGATTTATTCGATTTATTTACAGTTTCGTTAATTGGGAAACTTTAAGTTACTTTTAAGTTAATAAAAAAAAAACTTAACTTATATTGTTTTTTGTTGGAATTGTAAACAAAACTTTATAACAAAAATACATTAGGTAATTGTGCCGGAAACTTTAAATGAGTGCATGTTGTTTTAAAGAGAAGCTTTTTAATTATATTTTAAAGTCTAATTTTTACTACAAAATTGTAGGTTCTTGTGTAATTGGGAAGCGGATATCCGAGATAGATTTTATCAATAATGAAAAGCAATGGTATAACATTCCATTGTTGTAAACAACTTTGAAAAATTTTTATTGTTAGAAATTCTAAGCAAAATTATTTGATTTCAGATTTTAATTAACGGTAAAACGCTAGAAACACAAATCGTATTCCTAGAGAGAAAGACTCGGGTAAAAATACAAAAGTAAATAAATAAACACACGCGCGCGCGCGCGCGCTTCGGTATTGTGAGTGTGTATGTAAGTATATTTGGTGATTACAATATAAGATACAATATTTGTTGATTTGTTGAAAAAATTTACGAGCTTTATTTCTATTCATAAGAAGTTCTTTTGAAGCCTATAAAATAAACAACAAAATTACAGGAAAATGAAATCAATGGATCCAAAAAAGAAGTTTCTGCTAGTATGTTACAGAAAAGTTTTTGATGATCGGGGTTTAATTTTTGTTTAGAACATGTTTTAATGGAATATAACAAATTTAGGAAGATCACGGGATATTATTTTAATGGTAAAGCTAAAAGGTGTTATTACCACCAGTATTATTTTGAAACGTTATATAGATTGCCATTCTTTGCAAGCTAGATTTCCGGTTTCGATTTCATTTAAATATATTCGTATTTTGGTTATTAAATTATCGTAGCAGATAAGAAATTATAAAAAAAAAACTAAAATTTTAACAAAAAATTCAAAATTTACTAACTTTTAAATATGAAAATAAAAGATTTTTAAAAAACGAAACGTTAAAAACTGTACGAAAATTTAAGTACATAGACAATTAGACGTTTGTTAAAACAATTCATGTTTTAACTAATGCTATTTAATGACATCAAAAAGTAAGCCAAGCAGTATGTCATTATTCTGAAACTATCTCCAGATCGGATTTTGGAAAATATAAACATTGATAGTAAATAATTTTTGCCTTTATGGACAAAACCACAACAAATAATTAAAAGTACAATATTTTCAGAAAAGAAAAATCTCTATATATGCAATAAAACATGTTAAAACCAATATAAATAAATAAATTAGCTAGGCTAATTAGCAGAGTAATATTAACTGAATAGTTAATTTTTTTATATTTTTGTTTTTTCTTAACTGAAGAGATCAGGTAATGAATGTGTATAATCTAAAAGAATTTAGACATATTACACTTAATATATATATATAATAGAAAGATAACATTTATTCCATTCTGCTCATCACTGAGCAGTATGAAACTATTATTGCTAGGTTTTCAAAAATGTTTAAAGTAAGTGTTACTAATAACAATGCATTCAAGTGGTAAAAAAATTTAAGTGGTAAAACATTTATTGAGTAATGAGTGTAATTCAGTCAGAATAGTAAATTTATGAAAAGGCATGTTTCAGTTTAACTACGACTTTCTGTAACTACTTATTTAAGTACATGATAATGAATAAAAGATTTAGACATTAAGAAACTAATTGTTCGTTAGTTTGCCTTCATTGTTTTACGCTTATAAAAAGAAAACGAGCAAAATGTTCTCTCAAGATCAATGTTATTTATGAATAGAGTTCAGCAAAACCTAAAAATATCCAGGGCCTCAAGTAAAAAATATTACATTTAGAAAATTAAGAATTTGTCTTTTAATAATACATTTTCAGAAGTAAAGTTTTATCAAGTGAACAAAGAATTAATAAGGATTCGGTGTTTATTATATGTGGAAATTCTCGCTTGTTAACACACACACACACACACACACACACACACACACACACACACACACACACACACACACACACACACACACACACACACACACACACACACACACACACATATATATATATATATATATACATTCACATACACACACACAGAGAGAGAGAGAGAGAGAGAGAGAGAGAGATTATTTTTCTTACATTATACCGTTTTTCTTTTAAATTTAAAATAAATCAACATAAACTACAAAAGAGGAAAATAAATAAATACAAATTATTAATTAAATATTTAAAAATTATTCTTTAGTTTTAAATATAACAAATAAAACAAAAACTGAATTATATTTCCGAAGCGACGGCTGCATGGCTCCCCGCCTACTGGTGAAGAGATGAAAAATCTAAGGCTAGTGGTTGGAGATATCTTTATTTGTCAGATGACCCCTTTTACTCGGAAGGGTGTAAATCATTCACGTACATGGAGGAGGATGTATCGGAAGGGGAAATTGGTGCTGTAGGACTCGCAGGAACGCTATTCGTCACGGAAGAGTTGTTTCGGTATAATTTGGTGTTTCTCTTGTGTAATGTTAAAGAGTTAGTACTTTGGTTAAACAACACACGACTACCAATAGAAATAAAGCCAACTGAACAGAAGTGCTCGTATGTTGAACTTATTTGAGGATGTTTTAGATGCGGTACCTTTGGAATTACAGGCGGGACTTTCTACCCGATTGATGACGACGAAGAAGACTACTCAATCGTATCATATAATCAGCGATATGGCATCATTGGACGGAGGCTTGAAACGACCCGGTCTTGGACACTTGATGAACTTTGCCGGGCGGATGACAATGTGGTGGCGGACGCAAATATTGATCGGTTGGTCTTGTGAGGCTGGCCGAAAGACGTTCTCCAATCCTCTACATTAGTAAAAACACATAAACATTCACTAATGAGTTTATTTTGAGTGATAATACGAATCAATACAAATATATATATATATATATATATATATAATATGTTGTTTAGGCAAGGAATGTTTATACAGTTTTAATTTATAATTTCATTAAAAGTAAAATAAATAAAGCATTTTTGTTGCCTAATAGTTTCTATAAAACTCTTGTAAATTAATAGTAAAAAGATAAGGAGAAAAATAACCTAGGACTGACTAGTCTATTCAAAGGATATGAGAGACATTAATCTTAGTTAATTTCTAAAGTTAAACTTTTTTCTTAGTCCATAATTTATTTAATAATCTAGTTTTTTAAGCGGGATGGAATTTACCCGCGGCAGTAAAATAAAGAATCCCAATAGTTACCGTTCTACTTACTTCCTTGACGTGTGCTATTGGAAAATCTTCTACTACTGACCGAATGATCAATACAAAAATATTACGTACAACAGTTTCATCACCAGAAAACACTGTGTAGGAGATTTTTTTGATTTGCAGAAGGATTTTGATAAGATTTGGCGTCATGGAATAATGCTCCAACTACATGAATGGGGCATTTGCCGCAATTTACCGGTATTACTAAATTAATTAGATGAATCATACCAATTAGATGAATCACTGTATTTTTCAAGCACAAGTTTATAATGCGTTCTATTCAGAAGAAAGTTTGGAAAAAGGCATTCCACAAGACTCACCGTTGAGCGTTACCTTGTTTACGATCGGCATTAATAAACTTACATTAGTCATTCCAGGATAAATCAGCAAAAGCTTCAACATCGATGATCTAGCAATCATATATGCCAGATAACAAATAAATAATATATATAATATATAGAAAATAATATATAACAGTAATGTTGTAGTGAAGTGTAAATTGCAATGAGCGATAAATGCCCTTAATGAAGTTGCAAAGAATAATATTTTCAAACTCTCACCAGAGAAAACTTGTTGTGTACACTTTTGAAGGAAGTAAAATCCTCATCGTAGTCGTTTTTTTACCATCTTTATCAGCACAAAGATAATGTACGCTTTATAGGTCTATTATTAGAGAAATCCCTTACTTAGGACTTGAATTTCAGATAAAGAAATCCCTAAACATAATTAATTATTTATCTACCATGAATTGATTCTCAGAAAACAGCAGAAGTTACTGCAGTCATATAAAAGAATGGTTAAATTGAAGCTCGATTATGAGTGTAATGAATACTCATTAGCTGGAAAGTCGGATCTAAGAAAATTAGACGTCATAAGTAACAGCGAATCAGGTATGCTACAGATGCCTTTTGTACAAGCCCTGTCTAGTTTAATATTTGAAGCGGGCAGGCACAATAATGTTACACTGTAGAAAAGAGATCTTGCTATTAAGATATGCAATAAATATATGGGCCTTTTCTAGCCATATAAATATAAACTATTAATAATTATCCTTTGGCTACTTTATATGAACACCGATCTATCTATTCCAGAGCAGATGGAAGACGATATCGTGAGTTTGCAACAAAACATAATTTGCTTTTACCAAATAGGTTAAAAATTTCTATGCGAGAAATACCAATATGGCTTTAGCGTGGAAATGTTTCATGGAAAAAATAGAAGAGAACCAGCAGTGATCATCCAATAGGAATTTTGGACAATCGTCTGTACTACGAGGGATGTATGAAAGGTTTTACTGATAGTTCTAAAACTGAACTTGTTATAGGATGCTCTATATACGTAAGTGGAGAAGTTCTTTCGTGGAACCTGCCAGATGTGGCAAGTGTTTACAAGACAGAGCTTATTGCTGCTATACAGTAAGCTCTTCGTTACACCGGAATCTTCTGCGAAGAGCGCGTTATTTGTTCCTTTTCTTTTTTCAAAATAGCAGTTAGTGCGCTTCGCACTAACTGCTATTTGGAACAAGAACATTGAGTATTATGTCCTTATCACAAATATCCTGTCTATCTATATGTATTAAACCAAATGGGACAGCGATATGTATTTTTATGAACTTCAGGGCACGCTGGAATCTCCGGAAATGAAAGCGTAGACAAAGATGACAGAATGGCAACAATTTTTGAAAATATTGAAATGATTCTTGTTCAAGTGGCAGACGTTAAAAATCATTTTACCATAACTAACAGAACCACGTGAAGTAATGCATAGAGAAGACTAAAATCACAAAACTAAATGCAATTAAAACTACTACTTATAGATGAAAGAGCGAAACCGACTCGCCGCGAACAGGTGGTATAGACCAGAATCAGAATCAGTCACACGCAAATTTTTTTTCCCTGCCTCCTGGAACCAGACCCCAATTAAAAATGAACACGGTTCTGGGAGGTGCTTTAGCTTCTAGTGGCCAGACAAGGGAAACGCCAGGCCCAGCTACGCCATTCCCGGCCCCAACATCCAGCAACCCGGACTCGGTCCTTTGAGCTTCGCCTCTACCGGGGACAACCTATTAGAAGGTATCCCTGTTAGAGGCGCCGGGACTCAATGTTTTAGCTCAGGGGCTCGAGAGTCACTTCATCACTACTGTCCACCGCTGCAAGCACGGGTTAACGGCAGCTTCATACGGAGTGGTCGCTCACCCCCTCGCTTCACGATATTTCATTTGCGGTATTTTCGACCAAACCCCGTCACAGTGTCGAAGTCCAACGAACTGCCTAACGAACCATCGTTCCAACGATGGTTCGCACCTCGAGATGCCCAGTTACGGCAGTACAGTCACGGCGTTCCTCGTCCCACCGCGGACAATAGAATATCACGTGATCCGGCGTCCTAACTTCCGACAGTAGGGGCAGAAGGGGTCTTCAGCTCTCCTTCCTCCACATAGGTATGAACGAAAGACTCCATGGCCGGGGAGGAATTGTGTCAGTCAAAATCCCAGTTCGCCAAACTATTAAATATTACAAGTAAATATTAAATTCATATTTGTTAACCACAGAAGAAATGTGCGATGTATATGATAAACCAGTTACTATTAAGCACCTACTGGAAAATTATACAATATATTAAAACCTCAGAAAGAGGCACGGACTTAGAAATAATATTGCTGCTGTTTTAGAAAATGGCAATGAAGGAAGAACAATGGCTTAACTACATGTCAGTAAATTACTATGCTCGTTTATAATATTCCTTACCGAAATCATGTATGTAACGTTCGACTGAAAATCCTCAGTGTGAAGGAGCTTTATACACGAACATAAAGTTCTCATATTTGTACTGTATTTTTCAAAATTTTTGTGTATACTATCTTCCTGTATGTTTAATAATTCAATTTTATTTTTATGTTTTATGTAAATTTCAGGGGCCTTTCCTGTAAGTGATATATTGTGCGTTTCGTTTAAATGCCTCATGTTACATTTATTTTTGTATACAACTTAAATCTCACAAACCTGCTGGTGATTTAATTCTTTTTTTTAACAATATGATGAGGGCTATGACCTTAGATCAATAAATTAAAATATATATATATATATATATATATACATAATTATATAGTTTTGAATTTATTTAAAAACAAACTTTCATATTTGTTACTCAACTATTGTAATTCAGTGTTATCTAGTCCATTCTTAGAAGGGAAATGGCAAAAGAAATCATTGTACTACAACTAAAAAAATTTAACACAGTTCTATTCAATGAAGAGAATGATGGAGTACCTCATAAGTTAATAATGAAAATAATAATTGAAAATAATTATTTTTCAATTATTTTTCTTCAGTTTGTAGCCTCAACTCCATCTGAGAAAATTTTTCATTAACATATTTAATGAAATGTTTCACGAAACACATTAATATTATTGATAATATTAGTAGATATTACAAAATGCCTGTGTGAATGCTTGATAGAAAACGTGAAAAAAGAAAAAGAATTTTTAATAATCATAAGAATGAACGAACATATTTTTAATAAAACAAACCGTTACACTCTCAAAAATTCAA
Source organism: Lycorma delicatula (assembly GCF_047948215.1). NCBI lineage: Eukaryota > Metazoa > Arthropoda > Insecta > Hemiptera > Fulgoridae > Lycorma > Lycorma delicatula. Next base: position 174,535,580 of record NC_134455.1, on the reverse strand, counting down.
TTATTTGACTTCAACTAATAATATATCATTTTTATATTAAAAAAGTACTTCAAATTTCTTTATTTCATTCTTTAAATTTTAATTTAAAAAAATTTAATCGTATTACAGGATATAATACAGAGTATATAATTATTTTATATCTCCCCTAGATTGAAATAAGTGTATAGTAAGTAGTTTTAACTAAAACTATGATTATATTTTTTCTCTATTTCATTGACGTAATAATAATAATAATAATAATAATAATAATAATAATAATATTAATAATAATAATAATAATAATAATAATAATAATAATAATAATAATAATAATAATAATAATAATAATAATAAAAGTCTTTATTTAGCAGAAAAACATTTCAGTATCTAGAACATAATGGAATACATAAATAAGGCTGACAATATTCATGGTCAAAAACCGTTAGAGGGTAGTTGGTATACCTGTGAAATAAAAAGAAAAAATCTTTATAACGCACATAAAATGATCATATTATTAAAATCAATGTATTGTAAAAAAATATTCTTTTTATTAAAATTATTTTCATTTAATAAAATTACTATTGTTATTATTCTTTGTCCGAAGTAAAGGAAGTATTGTGATCGCGAAAAATTTTAGTTTCCAGATCTCAACAGAAATATCCATTTTGACTAGTTTCGGCGTGATGTCTGTACGTACGTACGTATATATTTCGCAGAACTCAAAAACTATTAGCTTTAGGATGTGGAAATTTTGGAATTACGACTGTTGTAACATCTGTCTGTGCACCTCTCTTTTTGATTGCAATCGACTGAACCAAAATCCAAAAAAAAAACCAAAATCCCAAAAAAATTGAATTTGGATTGTTTCGTAACTGCAGTAATAAGCTCTAAGTGAGAGCTCTTCAACGATGTATCATAATGGTACTTATTTTCATTGGTTCCAGAGTTATAGCAAAATGAAATTTTAATTAATGACATTTTTGAATCTTACAAGAAAACAGCGGTTCGAGTTAGAATTCATCTTCTTTTTTATTAATTTTTACTTTAATTTAAATACATTGATTTATTAGTAATTATTTACCTTTCATAAATAAAGGTTAATAATAATTCAATAACTAAAAAAAAAAAAAATAATATTTTAATGAAATAAAATTTAATGTACTTTACACAGAAAAACTACTGATAACAAAAATTATGATGTAATTAAAATAAAATTACAGTTTGATATCAATAGCAAAACTCAAAAGAATTTTTTTTAAGTGCTCTTTAAAAGGATGTAAAAATAGTATTAAGTAAATAAAAATAATATTATACAACCTATTTACTTCTTTTTTCAATACATAAAATTTAAAGTTAAATTCTTAATGTAATGTAATTGCCAGTCTTATATCACAATATTTATCGATTAGAATTCAACCATATTTATTCAAATTATTTACTAACAACTAAATTGACATGTAAACTCCAAATTTGACGCTATATCATTCAAACATAATAATAATATACTGAAGCTTGTACTTATCTGCTGCTAACATTACAGTATCATCTGCCAAGGGTAATCAGACCACCAGTATTTACAATTGTCCAACAATTTTCAAGATTATATAGAAACAAAGCAAACAGCGGTGGATTTAATACACAAACTTGTTTAACCCGTGTCACTTACAAAATACTCCGACAAGCCGCTTCAGTTCCAAACAGCTACAGAATGTATATATAGCCGAATGTATATATAGAATGTATGTATTGCCGGTATGTATATTTCCCGGTGAATTCAGCATTCCAGAAATTTTTCATGCTCATTAAGTTAAAAAAAAAGTGCATGCTGATCCACTCTTTCAAGTGTTGTCACTAAACCGGCAAGAAAAACCCCTTGTAGAGCTTTTTAATTATTATAATTTCAATTATACTGATAAAGTTATTTATAGCCTACATTTCAGTAGATTTTCCTAAAACTACCTTAAAATTCTTTCAAAATACTTTTACTCTCAATCCAAATGGTCCATCTATGCAGCAGGGGCCTTGCAAATAAATTTATCGGCTGAATTATTGAAGGATATATCACTATAATTAGTGACAGAACTTTGATCCCCCTTTGCATGAACGAGAAATATATAGATTCTTAAAGAACTTGGAAATCACGCCAGTTTATAAATCCGATTAAAAATTTCCAATATCTTCTGTAAAAATTAGTCTGAGTTTAATAAAAAACCCTCACAGATAATCTGTATTCTCTCGGAGCTTTGTAAGTTGTAGTATTTTTAAGAATATATTTTAAAATAGACAGTTCCGAGCACCATCCAATGATTCTCTCTATAAAGGGTTCAGTGAAAGAAAGTATACAGGCAGAAATCATTGGATTAGGAAAGTATTTAAAATTCTGAACCCAATTAAATGCCTTAATACTAACACTAGAAACGTATTTTTTCTTAATAGTAGATCTGAGGCACTTCTAGAATTAACTTTAATCATTATCGAATTAGAGTTGATGAATGTAGTTTTCCCAGTAATTTCGATACTTTTCTTTCCATTTCTGCCTAAAAATTTTATATAAATTCATATATTTAATTTTAAATAATGCAGAGATAGTTTTTTTTTAAATTATTTAATAACCTGAATACTTTTTCACGCATGTGAAAGAAGTATTCATGTTTTCATATTTTCTACTGTACTATTGTAATTCAGTTGTATCTAGTCCGTAATTAGAAGGGAAATAGCAAAAGAAATCATTGCAGTACAACTGAAAACACTGAATATTTGTTTTTTACTCTGTCAAACCAAAGCTTCCTTACAACTGAAATTACTAATGCATAAATTTTTATTGCTAAAAGCTTTGTTTATTATTTATACTAAAGAACTTTATCTTCTTTTAAATAGTCTGTCCATACACTTTTATTAACAATGCTTCAACTTCATGTTACTATTACTTTAAAAAATATACAGAAAAATATATTTATCAAAATTTAATATACTGTTGTTATATATACAGCCAATCTTACTGCATTTTTCAGTGTACTTCACGTATTTAATATATTTTTTAAAACGCAAAAAAATTAAAATTAACTGGAGACAATACCAGGAAATTATTTTTTACCTGGTACCATAACGCAGTCTTGCCGACCTGTATTTTATTGATATATTTTATTATTCAAAAATAAACTACGTTAGATTTAAGTAATTTGTATTAAGAAATCATATGTTGTAATTTTCCCACAAGTTTTAATTTTAAATTTTGGAGATAATTATAAATTATAATTTTGTTTATAAATTATCAATTTAATAACCATTCTGGATTTTATAATTACAGTCATTTATGAAGTCACATATTTACTAGATTTAAAAAAAATTAATTCTTTACATAATTTATTTAGTTCATTTTTAAGAGAGGGAAAATTTACAAAGTTTGAAACATATTTGAAGTGTGAATGAAAATATTCTTCAGCGTTATACAAATTTCATTATGAAAATTATTTAACAAAACGTTCATTATTAAATCAAATTTGTGATTGTATTTCAGATGATATAGATTCTGCTCTATTATTATTGTTTGTGAAACAACTAGAGTTACAACAGTTCATTGTTAAACAAATAGTTTAAAAAAATCAAGTATTGAAAAATTAAATCTACCAACTAGATCATACTTATCTTCTGATAAATGATGATTCTATGCTGATAGATTTATTTCTGCTTTAAAATTCTGAAGGACGTATTATTACAATCATTTAGTTTATGGTTCAAACAGATAAAGAGTCCTTCATGTTGACCCTGAAATTTACAATGCTTGGTAACAAGAAGATTTTAATTTCTGAAGATATAACTATTGTAAGATCTTTTTATTAAAGAATTCAAGAGGTGATCTTGCAGTAAATGTTTGGAAAGTTAAATAATATTCTTTGAATACACTCAAACTAATGAAGACTTTTGAAAATTCTACTTTAAATCAAGTGTCAGAAAATTATAAAGGAAGCAATTAATATGTATTTTTCAATCGTTTTTACAACAAATAACATCAGTTCAACAATTCATATTTTTTTCAAAGAGAGACTAAATATTCAATTTTGAATCACGTAATATCTAGATCACATAATGAGAGATAACATGTATATTACAACGTTTTAAACGTAGTCACCTAAAATTTCATGATAGGATAGTAGATCATAAATAATAAATACCAGAAAATTTGGTTGGGAAAGGCCATTCTAAAACTTAATTTCTCTAAACGCCCTGTACTGCCTTCTACTATGTGATTGGTATAATGTATTATTACGTTCCGATCTGAATAAAAATTTATATATTAGTTTACTTGGAATAATGTGACGTAGAATATATTCCACAGTTTAGCGAAATAGAGCTCATAATAGCTGATGAGTGACGAGTTGCTTCCTCTCACTATATTAGAGTGGATAAATGCAATAAGAAATCTAATATTAATTTTATCGCTTTTAATGTGTATTAGATCTATTTCACAAGTTAAGAAGCTAGCCAAATTCATTTTTAACATAATAAAATGTATACAGTAAAAACAATTAATATTTTAAATTTCCAGTAAATTACTTTTAACATAAAAAAGGCAATTCTTGTAAACAATAATACTCCACATAATTGATTTAGAATTAAATTAATAATAATTTAATGTGATTTCTGATTTAATGAAAAATTTGTTTTCTTACGAAATAATCAGTGAAATATTCTAAACTGATATATTTTTTGTACCGTATAAATAGTTGTTATTATTATTATTCCAAATCCTTTTAGTAAGACATTATGTTTATAATTTGTAAAAATTACACTGTTAATTTAAAATTATTATTTTAAAATAATTATTTAAAACATACTAAGGGTGTAGTTTAGCTAACAAAAATTGTTGTGATTATCTACAGAGGGGAAAATGTTCACGTATTATGCATACGGAAAAAAACATTCGATCGCCTCAATGGAATAAGCTAAGTGTAATATTAAAAGTTCATAGTGTTGATAAAAAAGATACAATATTTATTAAAGAATTATATCTGAATCCGGAAGAAAATTCTACATTAAAATTAAAGGATCTACAAAACTGAGTGATATGATCTAATACGAGGTGTAAAACAAGCGTGCCAACTATCCCTAGTACATTTTAATACTCTAATACGATCATAATCTTACTATAAAAGGAAAAAGAGATTAGCGTAGGAGGAAGAAAAATTAATGTTATAAGATTAGAAGATGAATAGTCTTTTAATAGTGAAGCAGTGGATATTAAGTGGTACAGACATTAGAAGATTAAATTATTTCATAGATTAGATTATTCAAGATTAGATTATTTCATAATAATACATAAAAATGAATATTAGGAAAACACGTAATGGAAATAAAAGAAAAAAACCAATGAATTTCCAGACAAAAAATGAGGGTTTTGTCATACAAGTTGAACTAGATAAAATTCAAATAGCATGATAAAAGAATATTGGAAAAGTAAATGTAGTAAACATCGAAATAAGTATGAGGTTTAGCAAAACAAATATTTTTAAGTAATAGAATGAGATTAGACTTGAGAAAGCGTGATAAGAAATATTATGTTTAGGGAGTATCTCTGCAAAGATTTCAAAGATGATTATCAACAAAACGGAAAAACAAGAGATTGATTGGAGGCATTACAATGCGGTAATAGAGAAGTTCGGAGAAAGAAAAATTAAATGGTCTGACAAAGACGAAAAGTAGTGACAAGGAAATTGAACAAGAGTGGTAGGTTGCTTAATCAAAAAAATTTCGAATAGGAAAGAATCGTATTAAGAGAATGACTGATTAAAACTATGCTAAACGATCAGTAGAACTTGTAAAGAATAGAAGGAAAAGGGTAAAAACTTATGATTGCAACAAAAATGGGAGTTATCAGAAACCAAAAAATTTGCTGGAATTAAAGGAAAACGGAAATTTTAAATCAACTATACGCTTTTAATATCACAAATTTTATGTTCAGCAAAACTATGTTTCATTCACTGATTAGTACGACAGGTGTTTAAAACCAGTTGTTTCAGCTTTGCTCTAACGAAATATTTTTATCAGAATAACATGTTTTTTAAATCTTGTGTAAAAGCAATAATTTACCTTTCTTCAGAATTAAATTATGTATAAAACAATTATGTAAAGTTTATAATAACGTTGTTATTGGTATATAATGTAGGGTATATATATTTTACATTTTAAATTTCACGTAATAACGTTGTAAGAATAAAGATTTGTATTACTTTACTGAAAATAAAGCAGTACTGTTTTCACTTGAAAACATTTAAAATTATACTATAGGAGGAAAAACTTTTACATATTATAATATAGGTATTACGAACCAATTTGTAATTAATTATTGATTAGTAATGCTACGAATAAAGTGTATGAAATAATTTAACACATAAATGTTGAAATAGAAGTTTTTGTAAAGTAGTACAACGTCAATTAAAAATACTTTCCAAATATGCACTTACTTTATTAACATAATCAGGTACCCCTAAAGCATTTATCTCCTCGACGATAACCCTACTCACCCCGTCAAGAACTATTTTTTCTTCTGCTCGTATACCTCTCGTATTTCTTCTCTCGTATACCTAGGAGAGGTATACGTGTATTCTACACGTTATACCTCTCCTTCTTTCCATTTCTATAGGTCGATCGCAAGGAAAATAAAAAATTTACTTTACCTCTTTTTATTAAGAAATATTTAATAAGTTAATATTTATTTATAAGGTGGAAGAACTTCAACGTTATTAATTATTCATGGTTTAAATGCTTTCATCGTATGATTCTGAATATTTTACATTAAGAAGTCTGTTTAACAAAACTGAATCCACTTTTAAACAAAACAGCTTCGACGTCATAATATAATATATGAAATTGAGTTATTGTACAAGACACTAATTTATTTAAATAATAATAAAACAAAGTTTAAAAAATCCATCAGTTCTTGGTACAATTAATCTATTGAAACTTTTTTATCGGTATGAATATAATTTCAAAAAACCTAGGTCATTATTGTGCAAGGTAGTAACTGTGTCAAAAAAAGGAACCGTGGAACTTCAACCGCTGTCAGTTTATGTATGCATAGACCGTATACGTAAATAAGACGCAACTCTATTAGAAAATACTCTGTAAAAAAGATAGATCAATCAAAATTTTGTTGCAAAGGATTCGTGTCAAGGGTTATATGATCACATATATTTACTAGCTTTTTTGCTTTTATTTTGTATAAATACGAAGATAATACTAATTCTTAAGAAATCGCAGGAATTAATTAGGAATAAAGAGCTATTTGTTTAATTTAAGATCGTTAATTGAGTTAAGCAAATATAGAAATACATAAAAATTATTAAAAAGATACAAATTTAGGATACAAGTAAAAATATCTTAATTTCATTAAACCGGAATAAATAAACAAAAATCCCGCTTAGATCAGTGCGTAATTTTATATACACCAGTAATTAAAGTATTGTAAATATATTGAGTATTTTATAATTTAAAAAATCTCTCCAAGAGAATAATATTGTTTTCATAAAAGGAAATAATCTGTTAATTCGAAGTTAAATTGGTTAGTCTTAAGATTATTCAGATAGCAAAGTACCACACTTAGAATGGTAAAAGAAATATACGATAAGTACCCTTCTCATAGGATAAAATATTTGCTTTATAAAATATAAATAAAAGTGAAAATTGTTACTTCATTAAAAATTTGCTAAATTTGTGCCATTGAAATAGTAAATAATTAGTGATTTCCAACAAAAAAATTAGTAAATTTGAAATATAACCACGTTGAGACAATGAAATTTTAATTTACCAAAAATCATCGTAGTTCTTATTTACTAGTACAGAACAAATCTGGTATGCTACAAAAACTCATCTTTTGTTTGAAAACGTTTTCTGGCCTTCTGAAATATCTAGAAATATGGTATTATTAGTTAAATGAGCGTATTAGTCGAAATAAAATGAAAAAAGCTGTGATGTCAATAATACACATACGCTCAAATTCTGCTCACTTCTGAAAAACAATGACTACTCTATGTGTTAATTCCACAACAAATGTAAATCTTATTCCTGAAAAAGAAATCAAATAAATTCGTTTAATTTTCACTACAACAGTAAAATTTATTCATTATCAGTTGCAAATAATTCTCTAAAACATATCTATTTATTTCCCTTTCTGATAGGGACTTTCTTTATAGCATTATTTGATAAAGAAACCAGAAAAAAAGAAGATTCCCAATTCGTAACTCCAAAATGTCTGTTCCTTAGATGAGCCATTATTCTTATTGTACATTTTTGTTTATTAAGAGAAACAAAATATAAAGTAAAGAAGCGTGCAAAATGTGTTTTTTTCCAGTATATCCTGTGCTATTAAGTTCTATAGACCTCAAAAGTAAAAGACAATCTGTTAGACCTTCTAAAAACAAAATTCGAATTATTCTTCTATTATTATTACATATTTCTACAATCCATTATCATATAAACTTTTTTTAACGAAGGAAATAACAAATTGAAAAAAAAAAAACACTCGGATGTAAAAAAAAAACTGATAGTAAATAATCAACAAATAAAAAATTTATTGCAAAAAATCTTAATTTTTTTTAAAATAATGGAATTAAGTTAACGAGTCAGTATTCAATTATAGCTCATCTTATAACATCGCAAATGAATCAAGTAGAAAGTTTTTGATCTGTACAAAAAGACACTTAACCACGTAATTTGCTGTTATTCAAGACTTTAAAGTCTGTGATATTTTTATTTTCAGAATTGAATTTAATACGATATTTAAAAAAAAAATATGATAACGTTTTATGTAATAAAATTATTTGACTATTAAAATTATTTGATTATTAAATCTGACTTTGTGCTAAAAAATAGTATTGTAACTGATTTTTTGGGAAAATTTTCTTTCAGTTTTTTTACAAGTTTTACATAGCTTTCAGAAATTTTTCTTATGTTTTAAAGAGCTAGAGATGAGAAAGTGTTCTTTCTAATTCCTTATATGAGAAAGAAAACTTTCTCATCTCTTGATTATTACTCCTGAGTAACCAATATTACAAAGATTAAATTACGAAGTAAACGGTTTAATTTTTATAATATCAAAAGCGAAAATCCTCCTTAAGTCAAAACGCGCTCCTTCTACGTAATATTAGCGTACACATACATTCGAGGAAGGTAAGTTTATGGTAATAAACCAATTGCTTAAAACTGTGCAACTCATAGAGTGGTATAGCTATGTCGTACATTACTTGGTAGTTAATTTTTCAGACTCAGAAAAATATGAACTACCTACAAAGTATAGAATAATTCGATAAACACTTATTTATATTATCGGCTGTAACAAAAATTTTAGATGCAATACTTGATAATGCTATGAGGAGTGAGAATATACAATTAAAATACGCCTTCTTCAATTAAATTTGTACTTACTACGTTAACGATTGATATTTCCATCATTTTAACACAAAATTCGATATTTCATTTCATTTCATTTATTGGTTTATAACTTAGAAAGGAGTTAAAGTAAAAAAATTACCAGAAATGACCAACTATTAAATATAGGTAAATTCCAGTAAAAATATATTCTGTACACTTAAATTAATTTAGGAGTGATTTAGAATTTTCTAAAAGGATTGGATTCAGATAGTTCTTCTGAGAGATAATCTATTTGTGTTATTAGGGAGGGGGGATATTTTTTACGGAGTATCAAATCTTCTGAAGGAAAAAGAGTGTCTGTGGAAAAATGTTAAGTTGTTTACTATAAACTTTAAATATATTTAGAAATCTGTTTTTAAAATCTTCAGAAAGATTTTATTCAGTTTTGGGAAGAAATTTTTTTTCATTTTACTTGCTTTCTTTCTAAAAGTACCGCTGAGAATAAAACGCTTATCAGTCCTATACTTAAGAAAAATATTTTGATTTTCACCTCCCCGTAACAGAGAGGGGAAACAAGCCGCTAATAAGTGAAATGACCTAATATTTTCTGGTAAAGAGAGCCTCCTAAAGGGTTTCAATGACTTCCTTCAAGGTTGATAGAAGAGAAAGACCTTGTTGTCGTTCTTGGTGTGAAAATCGTCACAGAGGCTGGTGAATCATTAATAGTTAACGGCACTCATTTCATTATTCAACAGTTCACTGTCAGTAGTGATAATATAATGTGTATTATCATTTGATTTGTCTATCGGAAAAAAACATAAGTCGATAATTAAGTATAATGTTTATCGTTATGATTTTGTATAGAACATATTTATTAATTTACTATTAAAATTTATAGAAAAAGTTGAAAACCGACATTATTTTCCTATCTTTTATCTCGGTTAACACTAAAGCAAAGCATGTTAACAAAAATCTAAACGAATTCTATTTTCATGGCTTATAACCTTCCTGTTTCATAACAACATGAACAATTCAGTAGTAATACTTTCGCTATAAATAAATACAAAACAGAACATACAAAGAATAGGTGATCTGTTGAAACAACAGATAAATAATGAAATTAAATAATGAAAATGGAAATAATGTAGTTGCAGAGGTTTTTGAAAGGTATATTTTATCTTATTCTCATCTCATAAAAATTTAGTTAAAACTTATTTTAAGATGTAAATGTCAATGATTTATATAAAATAAATATTTCATTACCCTATGAACTGAGTTATAGCATCGTTTTACGTTCGTTACCACTATAAATCTTTTTAAAGGTTATTGCGCTTATCATAAGATTGGTTTTGTGTTAGCTATACGCGTTTTAAAGGCAATTTGGAAGGGTTAGGATTTGAGGGATAAGGGCTTACTGCAGCACAGCTGCTCTTCTATATAAATAGCGATACCTTTTAAAGAGGAAGAAGACAGAAACAATGAAAATAAAGAGTGATGGGAGAAAGCGCTTTGAGACTATACTGTAATATCACACATACGTTAAACTTCTCTTCATGATTTTGACTTTAGTTTATTATGTTTCCTTAAAACTAAAATGTTATTTTTAATCACTTATCTATTCTCTGGTCTAAAAGCTTCCTTTGGGAATCTTTTAGTAATATAAGTTATTCCTTTTCGTAATCTAAGCTAATTGAAGTAAAATATTCGATTTATTAAAAAAAAGAAGGAATGTAATAATTTGAGTAAACTAAAAGCAAACTTTTATTAAATCAAAAGGAAACTTAATTATTACTTATTAAAACTTATTTATTAAAATAAATCCTGTTTGGTAAACTAATTATTAATGGGTGAAAAATTCACCCATTAATAATTATTAAAAATATTATACTACATTTATTGTATTAGAATATTGTTTAAAGCGATATAAAATTTGCCTTTTACGATTGGAAGGATATATTGAATAAAAATTACAATTACAAAATATTGCCAAATAGAAAGATTAAAGTGAATGATATTTAAAATGTTATGAATCTTTATTATTATTATTATTACTGTTCTGAAAGATAACTATTACACTAACATTTTTATTATTATGACCATACGATTGAACGAGATTGAAACTTTCATTAAAATTTCATTTTAATGATGTTGATCGCCATCAGACAGAAAATTTCGATTGAAATTTTCTGTCTGATGGCGAAAATTTCGATTGAAATTTTCTGAGAAAATTTGTGTATAATTTTAATCTCTGAGAAGAGCAGTAAGGCATGAGATCCGTCGTAGCCCTGCCAAGTTCGTTTCATACTACGCGCTTCTTAAACCTGAAAACCCTCTTGTTCTTCTTTTAGTTCGCTTCCTTAATCCCTTGTTTTCTTGTAATACTAAGCCTTTCTGAGCGTTGTAGTTTATCCTGTCACCAACTTTTGTAGGTATATACAACTACTTTCATGTGCAGTACAAAAAGTTTCTAATAGAAATATTCATATTGATGTATAAATATTCAAATAAAAATTAGTAGTAAACTAATGTCCTACAGTGTGTAAGATTTGGAAATTTAATTGTATAACAACAACCAATCTACAATAAAATTTTTAATTATTAATTAATTAATAACTGAATAATTTTATTTTTTAATTATTTTTAATAATTATAATAATATTTTGACTACAATAACATTTTTATGTTGTCATTTGGTCCTAAATTGATCAAAATGAACAAATAATCATGACAACTGAAAAACGGCATTGTGCAAAATATATATATATATATATATATATATAAAAATTATTATAAAACGAGAAAACTTTCCTTAACAGAAAGTCAATTAGCATTAGTTTTCTAAAAGGAAATGCTAATGATTTTAGTGTTGTTTAATTTTGATGTTTCCCACTTGTTAGTATAATTTTCTTACGAGGTGAAATGGTAATATATTTGTCTAGAAGCGAAGTTCTATTTTAATAATTTTATGAAAATTTTGTATCAGATTGTTCATAATGTACTACGGCGCTTCGAATAGTATGGATTTTGATTGAAAACTTGCAGTATTTACTTATGTATTCAACAATTTTCGTGAGAAACTGATAATGATGATTTAGAGAGATTTTCCTGCAAATGTATAATACACGTAATGTTACATTAAATGATTACAAAAACATCCTTATTTAAGGAGAGCTGCGATTTTTTTCTAACTGAAAAAACTGAAATTCTCAAAAAACTGCATCAATACGCAGTTTCAAGTCTAATTGTGTTTGTTTTATCCATATTGTTATGTGTGTACCTTATATGTTAGTAGTGTATCCAGGTACATTACGAAAAATTCACCCCCTGTGAGGACATCTTGTTACAACTCAGGTGTTTGCGCCATTAGATTTTGAGCCCTGAACGTCTTGCTTCTTAAAAAAAAATTATATATTGATATTCTTTACTGATATTTATTTTACGGACTTCATTTTATTAAGATGAATTTAAAAATTTTCAATATCTCAAGTCATCCACTAAATTGGTGTATACCAACGAATTCTTTTACGGACAGATTGGTTGTATAAAGTGTACACAAAGAGGGCCTTGGGGAAGATACCAAACTTTTGCCACCAGATTTATGCAAAAAATTATAAGTCTATTTAAAAATTAAAAAAAATTGTATATTACTTTATGTTAAATGAATAGAAAAAGATCAGTTGCACATACGGTAAAGACTGCGTTACTTGGATGTATAAAAATAATTCCTGTTATTCAGGTAAAAAAATATTTTACAAAATTGAGTGATGGACAAATTCTTAAGATTCTTTTCCTCTATTTGGTAACTAAAACAACAAAACGTAAACAGTAAAATATTCAGCACACTGAAATTTAATTGTAACTAATAATTAATTTTTCAAGGAAACTACTGTTTCTTCAGAATAATTATTTAATCCCTACTCAGAGACATTATTAATAAGAAAATATTTGAATATGTAACGCTTGGGAAAAGACATTTACCCATTCTTGCATTATGAATATTTACGTAATATGATCTATATAGGTTTTTAGCATCTTTAGCTATATCAAACAGAACAAACTAAAAACCAGAAACATTAACTGTAAGCTGATCGCAGTTCCAGTGTTGAAAACGCTGTGTTATTACTATAAGAATAAACTGATAAACTGCTCTTTCTATCCGGTGTAGAATCTTTACGGTGGAAATTCAGTAAGATCTTAACGCAGTCCTAATAAAACTAACTTATCGCACATTTTTGGAAAAACTTTCTGAGGTGTTTTTAAAATGTAAAGATATGTCGCGGCTTCGCTCTCGTTATATAACTTGCATTTCCCGTCGTAGTAATTTTTTTCAATTTCATGATTTTTAGTCAAGCAGCTAAGTAAGTCCCTTCGAAGTACAGTAACAGTGGTAGTGGCTGTGTTGGTTGAGCCGCCGCGCCGTACACCGTAACATCCCTTAAAAAATTGAAGTTTAAAAATACCTGAAAACGGTTTTTAGATATTAATTTGAAGAGTAGAATAAAAAACTTACATTCAACCGCCACTTTGATTATTGGTTCTTTATTTAATTTTCTTGGCTGTTGAACGATTTCAGTGATGAATGTATGTTTACGGTTGAATTTATAAGGTGAAAGAGTGGATTCACTGAAAAATTCATAGTAAAACATGTGTTTGAGGTGCTCCTCAAAAAAAAAAAAAAAAAAAAAAAAAATTAAACGTACCAACAGTCAAAATGGTGGTTAAACGTAAGGTTCTCTTTTCACGGGTTTGTTTATTACATTAAATAAAAACTCAAAATGCATTTCAAATCAAATAAAAATGCATTAAAGAACGGCTGCTTTTAATGATGAATGCGGCTTCAGTTTAAATTTACATGTTGAAAAAAAAATGGGCTAGGTTCCGAACCGTTTCACTAATACACGCTGTTCAGTGGCGCCTTAACCTTTCGGCTATGCCGGCTTGGTGTGATAGTGAAAATTATCTTACTTAAGTTGCAGGTTATCTTTTACGTGTAAGTATATAATATAAAGTAAAGCAAACTAAGAGTGTCCCGAACGGCAGAGTCGTCTCACGCGACAGAGTTCCAGAAAAAAAAGTTCACATGTCGCCTGAACGCTTTAGAGTGCTGTTCCCGCCGTAGAGGCGCAATAAACGCCAACCTAGGGCGAGAGCAGGCAGTTTAGCATATATATTAGCGTATGTATTGATATAAATATTATATATATATATATATATATATATATCTTTTTTTTATTTTATCTATCTATATATATATATGGTCTCTTCGTGTTTATTTTTTATATATATATATTTTTGTTATTATATATGTATATTAAGAAAAAATTCATTATCTAAATAGTGACCTTATTAGTCATAACAAAAATAAAATATATAACATTAATAAAATAAAATAACATTCTTAATCAGAGAATCATTTTTCAAGTTAATGATTCTTTATTGTATATGTTCCTGCAGATTTGCGAGAATGAAATAATTTCATATAAAGCTGCAAAATACAATAAAATTTATCGATCAAACAGCTTCTACATCACAAATCATAGTTTGTTAATAAATTTATTTTATTATAACATACTATAGACTGTCTATGACATCAGAGGATTCCCCATAGCAACTGTCAATCACTCATAATTAGTTGTTTTTTATATATATTGGTTTAGATAAATAATACAATAGTACTGATCTTTGATCTCTACTTAATGTAAATTATAGTTTTTACACATGCGCAGTAGCATATTAATCGATGGATGTTACGAACAAATAAAAAAACCACTATTCGTACGGTATTTTGGGGGATTTCAAGCAAATTATCGAGACGAATACAGGTTTTTTCGATGTTACAAAGTTATGTCATGATGCTGGGAAACGATTTAAAAATTGACATCAAAACAAACAGTCTCAAGAGTTATTGCAATATACCGCATCGGCTGGAAATCCATCCGATGGGATAATATCTGGCCTGGTTCCACAAGACAACTTGGTAATGCGTTAGAAGTTCATTGTGTAAAACTTTATAAAAGAAAACTAAATCAAAGTATTTTCTTCTATCGGGCAATCTCGAAAGGTCTAATTGTTTCAACATATCCTCTCTGTCAGCGTCGACAAAACAATCTCCGAACTTAAAACGCACCAAGTTCAAGAATCTATTTTTAACACCCTCAACCAAATCAAAGGTAAAAGCATGTGCACTATTCCACACTTCAGTCGAGTATTTTAAGCGACTCCTCATCAAAGATTTGTACAAAAGATTACAAGTGGAAATAATATTGATCGTCCACAAATCCAAAGGACAAGACCAAGGCCCCGGCATGCTTTATTGACAACCTGATTAACATACTCGTGAAAGTATAATTTGGCGTCAATTAAAACCCCGAGGTCCTCAACTAATATTTCCGCGGCAATAGCATGTAAACCAACTCTATAGCTGTAAACGGAGTTCGACGTCTTGCGAAACAGAGTCAAACGTTTGGTCTTCTGAAAATTCAAAGACATTAAATTGGGGTTCACCCATCCAACAACTCTGTTAATATTCGATTGCAGCAACAGGTGATCCATACTATTCCTGATCTGACAATATATCTTGATGTCATCCGCAAACATTTGAAATTTAGATGTCAAATTATCCCTGATATCATTTATAAAAATAATAAAAAGACGGGGACCCAAAAGAAATCCTTGAGGCAATTCGGATTTAGCCAAGAATGATTTCTTATACATCTGTCCGACAAAATGCACCGAGAAACGTCTGTTATAAAGACAAGAGGACAGCCAAGCATTAAGATGATCGCTGAAGCCGAAGTTTTTGGTCTTCGATAACAACAAGTGATGAGGCATCTTGTCAAGAGCTTTGGCAAAATTAAAATATACCAAATCTACATGACCCCTACACTCAACTACATTAACAGAACCCTGTAAAATGCGGCCAAATAAGAATCTGGTGACCGACCTCTAATAAAATCATGGTGAAACGACGATAACATCAGAAGAACATGGTTATAAACACGTTCAAACACAATCCTCTCGAAGATTTTGGAAAAACGTACCGACGACAGAAATAGGTCTAAAATTGTTGAGAGAAGGGATACCTGGCTTACATATGAGTGTAACAAATACGTGCTTCAATAAGGAAGGAAAAGAAGAGGACGACAAGCTCCAATTAAATAGGGAAGCCAGGATAGGAGAAACAATCTCATTCAAACATTAATAACGAACGCAGGAATCCGATCCAAGCCGACCTCTGATTTAGCGTTAAGGTTGTTTACAGCACTAGATATGTCAGAAGGTGAAATTAACGGAACGTCAAGAATCAGACAGTCGTTGACACAGGCGTTACCAGATGTATCTTGCTTAGGAAATTCTTGTACACTGACTGAAAATGTTCGCGAAAATGTTTACAAATCAACCGAGGATCAGAAACAGTCTGTTCATCAACAATGGGAGTCGGAGTCCTCACAGAGTTAGATATCTGTCGAGAAATATATTTCCAAAAACGATTACATTAGAAAAACAAAATATTAGAACAAAGATCAGATTCACACTTCCGAGCCCAAACCACTCTGATATCCGCTGTTGCATACTTAAAAACTCTACGCAGTCGAGAAAATGAGAAATAATTATCCGAAAGACCAGAAGATTTAAACATGCGATGAGCCGCCTTCTTCTTCTTAAGACCAACAATGTCTCTGTTGATCCAAGATGGAAAATTGGTTGACTTAGGAGAAAGGCAGGAACATGTTTATCAATCGCCTAAGTAACTATCTTTTGTAAACCCATAACTAAATCCTCCAGATCGTTCGCTAAGAGAAAATTGCACTGATTTTCAAATCTCACCTCATCACACAACGCATGATAGTTACCACGATCATCGCGAGAAACAGGCTCGTTTTTTCCACACTAACTGTTGCAACCTCAAGAAATATAATTTCAAATGGAGTTTGAAACTTATCAGGATAAACAAAAACCTCAGCATCTCTAGTGAAAATCACACAGTTAGTCAAGCAAACCGTTATTGTAGAAGGAAGATTTCGTTGTAACATGTGTAAAAATTTCTAAATTCATCATGTCGATGAAATCAAAAACCGATTATGCCATACATTTTGCATAAAACCCAATATCTCCAGAAAGACTTTTAATAGACTAGCGTATAAGAGATACATTAAAATCGCCTAGAATACAAATATCAAACATAAAATATCAAATATCAAACATAAATATAATATTTATACAGAAAATCAAAATACTGATCGAGGAAACCTGAAGCCAAAAAACGGAGCAACAAACAGAATAAAATCCAACAAGTTTTTCATGCCTGGTCGAATAAGTTCAATTCACACAGCTTCAGGAAATGTTTCTATGTCTCTCCTCATCGTACATTTGATGATTAATTTTACAAAAATAGCCGGATCACTGCCACACTGAAGTGAAAAAGTAGTGTAATCCTGGTCAGCCCGATAAATATGGTAACAGTCTGGAAACAGATTAACATCTCATTGGCTATCACTGAGCCAAGCCAACCATGCCGAAGTGTAAATCAACTAAGGAGGGGAAATTTCATCCTGTTTAGTCCTCACCACCACGAACATTCTGATGCAAGGACTTGGTTACCAGTGACTCCTGCCTGCAAAGAAGGTCTCTGGGCAGGTCTCCGACGAGGCCACGATCCTCTAAGGAGACCTCCGTCTCTACAAGGCGGGAGGCCCTACCCTTTCATGCACCGGTGGATTGCACGAAAAATCGTGTCAATACCTCTGCGTCGAACTGTGCGAGGAAGATGTCGGTCGGAACCATGCAGGGAGAGCAAGGCAGTGGAGGACGAGCCAACGCTGACAGACAGCTCCCTGCGAAATCGAGGGTAGTGGAGCACAGCGGTGAGGTGGTCGGCTCTGTCACGGAGGATTCCAGGGCGAAGCCTGCTTTGCAGAGGTCTAGCTCGGGATCTGAAGGGATCGGGCGAATCGAGGTATCCGGTCCGCATGGACCAAAATATCCTCCACGAAGGAGTCACGCATTTCGGTCAAGCTTTGACAGTTAGTCGACTCGTACCTTTCCGAGTGTGTCTTGATGTTTCTGAGCTGACATTGAAATTCGAAGGCCTCCAGGGCGCTAACCGAGCCCTAGATTCGGTTGTTAATCGATTATCGGGCAATGTGGACTAGGTGGTGGAAGGAGTCACGGAGTTTAAACCCGTAACGGGGAGGGTCCTTGGCGTCGTTGGTCCTCCGCTGGAGGCAGATGTTCTGAAGAAGAAAGGGCTGAAGGCTCAGTTGCTAGCCGAGGAGAGGCCTTATATTGGTGTATGATTAATCAAGGGCAACGAGGGCAGAGGAGCCCGAAATCCTCAAGGCGATACACAGCCAAAATCCAGCGATGGATATGGCTATCGAGAACTTTCTCAAGGAGACCAGGGTAGTCCGGCAGTTGGAGCGGAAGGAACCCTAAAAGAGCCTCTGGGTGATTGAGACCTTGCCGGTAGGTCTTGGTGGCCGGTGGCTGGCTGTTCCTTGGGTGGAACTCTTGCAGGGTCGTTGACCATAAAGAAGTACCCCGGTGCTGAAATGTCAAGGCTTTGGTCACACCTCTCTCCGCTGTAGAGCACAGTCGGAGATGTGTGGCCATCGCGCCCTTGCAGGACACAGGGCAATTAATTGTCCTAGTAAGACCGCGCCTAAAATCTGCGCTCCTTATGCCTTGATGAAAGGCTTTGATGCCGGACGCCGGGTCAGGAGCAAACAATGCAGGTCGCACGATATAGCCCGGGTGAAGATCGTGCATAATACGGCGTCTGGTGACGCCTGAATTGGAGAAAGCTTTCCAGGACGGTCGTCACCATAATGAACACTTGCGTCTCGGGCAGTTAAACCTCCACCATTCCCGGGCCGCCACCAACGAAGCCATGGGGATTATTGTGGAGTACGATCTCGAGGCCCTCTTGGTCCAGGAGCCGTACACGGTCGGAGATAGGGTGGTCGGCTTCCACGAAGTTGATGCTATTCATTATCGTGGGGGGCGTCCGTTCTCTGCAATCGTGGTCAGCTCGGATTCGTTGGTTATCTTTTGGATGCCTCAGTTTTCTGACGAGCGGTTCACCGTCATGCGAGTCACAAGGAGTACGCTCGGTGTTGTGCTGGTATAGGAATACGTCCAGCTTGGATGGAATATGGATGACTTGTTGGCGAATTTTGGGCAGATTCTGAACGATTTCCCGGGCATCAGAGTGCTGGTTATTCTGGACGTTGCTGCCAAGTCTTCCGACTGGGGTTCACCACTCACTGATACCAGAGGCGTTAGTCTCGCACAGTTCGTTGAAGACAGGAACCTCTACTTGCGTAACGAGGCAAAACAACCTCCGACTTTCTCTTCCGAACTGGGGGAATGTTACATCGACGTCGTCTTGGTGACGGGCGATCTGCTTAGGTGTACAATTAGTTGAACTGTCTGATTCGAGGCCAGTGTGAGTGATTATAGGCTTATAACCTATGAGATTGCATTTTAAATGCTCTTGCCGAGGTGGAAGGCGCCGAGTGTAAATATGTTTTGGCAATTTTTATTGGCATAGAGGCAACATTTCCTTCCTTGTGTTGGAGTTCTGTCCTCTATGAGCTGGAACGCCGCAATGTTCCCGTAGCCCTGCAGGCCGTAGAGCATGACTATTTGTCTAACCATACGGCTCTGTTTAGATATGAGCATCTGGTTGTGGAAATGTCCGTTACCAGAGGAAGCCCGCTGGGTTCCGTTCTCTGTCCCCTGCTGTGGAAACTGGTATTTGACGGATTTCTGAAACAGATATTCCCGGAAGTGGTCAGGTCCCAGACTTTCGCCGATGACTGTCTCCTGTTAGTTCGTGGTAACTCATGACCGCAGCTGGAAACCCGAGCACAGGCGGCTTTGTGTATCGCAGAGGGTCGGAGACATTCAAAATTTAAAGATTTCTGTGCCCATGACGAAGTTAATGCTTCTCAAGGGTGCAGACAAATTATCATAAGTCGTAACCCGCGTATTACGTGTAAAGGCTGTTCGTATTACCTGTAAAGGCGAGTTAGAGTTCATAAGTACCTAGGTGTTTTGTTTGTGGAGAAGTGGCTGTTTAGCAACCACATAATGTAAGTAGCTGCGGACGCCGTCTGTGTGATGCACAATCTTAGAAGGATTGCTCGGAAGGATTACGAGCTATCGAGCCGTCATTTGTACATGGTTTACCGAGGTGTCTTCGGAAGTATGACCTCTTACGCGGCGTCCGTTTGGTCGCAAGTTTGGAAAGAAATCGAGCACTTGTTCAAAATTTAACCGCAGAGCCTTGATTCTATGTACTCGTGTTTTTAAATCAACCTCCTACAAGGCTACACTGTATTGGGAAGGGCTCTCCCAATTGACTTAGGGGTGAAAGTTCGGGCGGCCATGTAGAAATTGCGAAAAAGTAAAGAGGCCGAAGTATTTGGTATAAGGTTTCGAGCTGGGCCTGTACCAGAGCGGAACGGTGATCTCAATGTACCGGTTCTAAATTTTGAATTGTTGCCCATCTCCCGCCTGCGGAGGAGGCTTTACAGCCACGCGATGGAAGCATGGCAGAAAGAATGGCACGCCACGACTAAGGGAAGATCCTTGCATAAGTTTATACAGGATTTAGGTGGATAGTATGGCTCTTCTTCGTTTTTAAGGCCAACAGGAACCCGAGTGCTCTCTAACCATGTAAATTTAAACCACTAATTGTTTCGTTTCCGCTTGGCAGCCGATGAACTGTGCGCCTGCGGGATGGTCGAGTCGAACGAATACATGATGTTCAACTGCACAGGTCTTGGGGGGGGGGACCAGAACTCAGGCCACCCTGGAAGATAGAAGTCAAGGAGAAACTTTTCTGCTCACAAGCGGCCAGTCAATGTGGCGAGAGCCGCATTTTCGGACCGTGTGTTAGTTCCTTGATGCGGTTGATTTGTTCTACTTACATCAGAAGTTTATCTAAAGGAAAAGACTCCTACCTCACTGCTGTGGGAAGCTAACCAAGAGATATGTCTGGCTACTAGCCAGGTACTTGATGGCATCAGCGGCGTTGGAGTGGCAGCGAATTTTGAGAGATATATTTAATTATTGATGGTCATATATGTTTTAGTAATTGATGGGGTGCGTCTACCCATTTTAGTGATATATGACAAGTGGGCAGTGGGACACGCAAGCGAGTGGTGTATGGTACAATGCTTATTTCGCTCACGCTTTTAGGTTAGTTCTAGTAGCTTCTTAGGACAGTGGTCGCTTAACTCTTTTGAGGCTTAGTGGCACACACATTTGGTCTTATGCTTTAGGGTGACCGAATGGGGTGGTGGGGGGAGAAATGCCAAGCTAACCAATTACCAATTACCTGATATTCTTTATATTACTGATATCCTTTCCTTCCTTTAAGTCAAAAAAGTTAATTGCATCTTAAGTGTAACCTCAAAGTACTTAAAATGATTAATTACATTAACTTGACTTTCATTTATCATTCTAATACCATTCTAAAAATCTGGGCAGAAAAATCATTTTTCACGTGTTTTTGATTTTTCAAATATGTAAAGACAATTTTTGATTTCTTTAAATTCATTATCAGATTCCACAGACTTCAAATAGTGTTTAAAATTCTGAATCATTCTTTAAATGACTTATATCAGAGCCATAAAACCATGCCATCTAAATTTAATAATAACCTCATTTCAATTTCATCTTCCCAAAATCCCTCTCCTAAATTTGGTTCACAAATGGTTTGAAAATAAAGGAAAAATAAATGGAACAAGCAGGAAACCCTATATAATCCCTCAGTGTTGTAACAGATACCCCAAACCGATGATTATTCTCTTTAAGCTCCTGCATAAACTTTCAAAACTTAAAACAGTCCTAAATTTTACAGTTTACAGAAAAGATAATTACTACAATGTTAACTGAAAACTGCCTTAAAATTTATAAAACAAGCAAAGGCTTTAACTGCTGCAGAAAAGTTAGTCTCACTACATTATTAAAATTATAAACACTCTCTTTAGCCAAATTCCCTTCCACCCTAATTATGCTGTGATATAAGTGGTAATACTAACCATACCTATATTATTTAATAATAAATTAAAATATTCAACCCAAATCAATGACATAACAGCATTGCTGAACTTAAAAGAATGACGGTTATATTTTCTTACAAAAACCACACAGTATTATATTTTTTAAACCTTTAAATTTACTAACTCAGAAAGATATTTTACACATGTCATTATATTATATTATATATTATTTTAAACATTTCTCTATTTCTACATATTCCTCCTTTAATTGCAATGGAACATATTGTTTCAATATCAAGAAATTAAAAGTAGCTTTTTTCCTCGCTAGCATATCTCCCATAAAATGAAGGCTGATTCATTCTTCTGCATTTATAAAAAAAATATTACTTTTTTGACATCCACTGCCACAAATATCATAAGATCACACAAAATTTGTTTTATATCCTATGATAATCCCTTCACATTGAATTTATCTAATCTGTTCTTAAAATATCTTTTTTGCTTACGTACACTTCATTTTACCACTTCAACTTAGCAAGAAGTGATAATAAACCCCAACCCTTCTTCACTCAGTACAACATTGATTAATGGCATCTGAACAGAAAACAATAATGAAAGGACTGAAAAATTCCTAACAATCTTAATTGTATCCAAAGACATGCAACACAGCGCTATCACTAAAAAACCATTTTTTAATGTAAGTAAATTACACCTTCTGTCTTTTCATTCAGCATACTGATCTAGATGTATGCGTGCGTGTATGTTTGCACAGTGTTAAATCAAAAATATTGCAATCCCTTCTAGTTTTAAGGCTGATTCAGATGGAGAAACATATAGGGAGTTTATGGGTCAGTTTCTCTACCTTCTAGTAATAAAAACATTAATGAAATTTATCCCCTTTTATTGAGGGAGTGGGTGATTAAGCGGAGCCCAGAAATTTTAAATAACAACACCCATCATATGGACTTTATTTTGAATATTCCAACAAGATGATAAAAGTAGAAAACAATCTGTAAACACAGTTGTTCTACAGAAGGCAATTCAAAATTATGGAATGACAAATACAGTTGTTCTTCATTTTTAACTTATTAAATATTTAAATAATATAGAATGAATGCTTTGCTAATAATTTACATTAAATAATTTAGAAAAAAAATTAACATAAAGGTTTTTTCATCTTCATACTGTTACATAGATTTTGCGTATCTAATTATGCTCCTGTTTTGAAGAAGTTCATTCTAAGTGTCAAGAATGATTCAGCATTCTGAAGAAACAAATAATTGTGAACTGCTTTGCTTTTAAAACTATAACTTTTGATAATTTTTTTCAGGAGTTTATTGATATTTCCCATTTCTTAATGTTATAAATGGAGCTTAAGCCAAAATATCCCTCAACACTCCCATCAGTGAAGCTGTCAAGCATTCTGTCAGAAGGAATATTGTCCTGTATGACCTGGAAAGCACAGGCTGTCTCTCCTGCTCTTTCGGCAACATCAAAAGATTATCCGTATTCGATATCAAACCAATGGTTCATCAACTGTGTCACTCTATCAAGGATCTGCAGTTACCCTGTTCAACACCCTTGCTGTGATATCATCTAAGCCATATGCCTCCTTATTTGAAGAAAGCATAATAACTGAATAAGCAATAATTAAACTTATTTCAACCACCTAGCCTTTCTTCAAAATACATCACTCATACCCATACTAAAACTCTCATCCACACTCATCCATTATTAAAACATGATCCAGAGTATCACTAAGAAAGATCAGTTAGGAGCAGGTTCTCCAGCTCCAAAATTTAGAGTTTAACATTTATCACACATACAACTCTCACCCAACAACAGAATACTCAATACCTGATCCTTATCATTCTCTTTCATTACTCAAAAATCCTCATTTCCAAACACATTTAGAATTCCCTTCCAAACCTCCAA
Source organism: Lycorma delicatula (assembly GCF_047948215.1). Classification (NCBI taxonomy): domain Eukaryota; kingdom Metazoa; phylum Arthropoda; class Insecta; order Hemiptera; family Fulgoridae; genus Lycorma; species Lycorma delicatula. The sequence continues at coordinate 174,511,287 of NC_134455.1, read as the reverse complement.
TTTACATCACTGTATCTCGCATAAATAATCTCATATCAGGTGTACATACACTCTTTGTAAGCTCTATTTCTCTCAACATTCCACATCCACTGAAGCATTCTCCTTGCACTCCAAGTAGTACGGCAAGGAGCCCCTCTCACCTCCTTAGCTAATGCGCATTATACTTGGCTTATTTTGTAACCAGAAGAATGCTACAGACATGTAACTGATATCAAACCTTTATCCCATAGCACTGTAACACCATCCATATATTTATCCATATACCAGCCATCAAACTTCAGCCCCACGCTACTCATGCTTCTCATGAAACCTCAGCCTATCCGTCCGCTTTACACTAACCTCCCAATCCAAGAAATTACACTGGCACCACCCCTTATTGGCAGCCAGCCAACTGTAGTCACCAAGAGGTTGTGATCCAATGGCAAAGCATCTAATAAAACTTATTCATATGGACTGCACGTTCAATGTAGCAGAGGATACCACTAAACACAACCTCCAGCCAAATCATTACTGATTTACTGTATTTCAACAAGACCTCGAAGTATAAATCTCAGTGGTTCTATGTCTCAATCATGTAACTCTTTAACACCACCAAGTTTTTACACAACTTCTGTAACCCAAAACCACATTTAATTCTAATATTTTTGTAATATTATTAATTAATTCATTCAATTGATTTGAATGACTCATTCAAACCCAGCTCACACAGTGTTAGAGGCTCACAGTTCACAGTTCTTCAGTTCATTAAAGTTTGTGCTTCAACCGGCAAATCTCTCTCTCTCTCTCTCTCTCTCTATATATATATATATATATATATATATGTAGAGACAGAGAGAGAGAGAGAGATGTGTGTATGTGTGTGTGTGTGTGTGTGTGTGTGTGTGTGTGTGTGTGTGTGTGTGTGTGTGTGTGTGTGTGTGTGTGTGTGTGTGTGTGTGTGTGTGTGTGTGTGTGTGCGTATTATGATAAAAATTATAAAAATTGGTTATTTTATTTTACTGCTTTACTGCTTTCAAAAAGAAATACCTATAAATTATCAGATTGAGGTAGAGGAACCTGTATTTTTTTAATGTAATTTTCAGTTATGTAAAACACAAATATTTATAATTAACCTGTATCTTGGAAATATTTTTAAAGCTACAATTTTTTCTTGATCACTGGAAGTAGTATAAACCAGCAAATAAATAACAACAGTAAAATTTGTGTTGGGTAATATAAGAAAAATAAATTTGTATTACACCTTTGGCAGTATATATATACTGTTATGGAAAAGCAAATAAAAAATAGATATTGGGAAATTAGATTACGTACTTATTTAAAAATTCTCGTGTTTATAATATATAGTGAAGACCGAATTTAAACCATTAAATACATTGTTGCATAATGTTAATAAAAAAAAATTCTTTTTTTAATTAACTCCATATTATGTTCTTCCGAGAACGTCATCTGTACAAACGTTTACCTTAAATTTTAATAAGTAAATATTTAACATATTTTTTTGAAATAAGAGACAACGCCACCTTGTTAAGGAATGGAACGACAGTATAAAAAAAAAAAAAAAAACGTTGTAGAAAATAGAATATAAGGTATATATAATGTATGGGAAAAAACCAATGCGAAAAAATAAAAAAGGTAAAAGAGTAAAAGAGGTTTGCAATGTAAATCTGTTGGACAGTAACAGTAAATATGAGAAACGAGAAAGAGAATGAGTTATGTCAAACAGACGTAGAGAGACATGGATAAGCATCGCAGTCATACTGTGTAACAATCCGCCCCTGAGTCCAACCTCCCAGAAACGGTTCTGTGGCCTACAAAACCGTCTGTTTACTGTACCTCTACTCCTAGTTCGGTCTCTTGAGACAGAGCTCTACATGTCATGTCATACACACAACTCGATTGTTACGTATGAAATATATGTCAACAAAAAGATCAAGATGATTTAATTTTTGATGGAAATACAAGCAAATATTTATGTCGATAAAACAGTGTAATATCTTTTATTATTAGGGCAGAAATTATTTAGATTATAAATTTGTCTTTTACTCTTAACGATAATAATAAATCTAAATATACAAATTCTCAAAAAAAAAAAACAAATGAATATTAAATAACCCGCATAATTAAAACAGACAGGATTACACTATTTTCATGTCGGTAGCGAAGGACCTAACAAAATTAAGTATTTTTTTATTTATTTTCTTTGACCAAAAGAGCTTTTTATTGTAGATCACAAGAAATTAATTTACAAAAATATACGGTATTTATTGAAGTAGGTTATGTTTGTTATGTATCTACACAGAATAAATACTTGTAAATAAATATAAATAACATGTCAAACACACCGTCAAGGACATTAATATTAATAAATTTTATTATAAAATACAAATACTTGAGTATATCTGTTTAAATATCAACCTAAACGGGTTATGTTTTGAAATTTTATATTTTTTGGTTAAAAACAACCTTTTTTTATTTATAATTAATTTAAGTAAACTTATACATTTATAAGAATGTATATATTATTTATAATAAAATTAATTATTATAAAATTATTTGTAAATACTCGAAACAGACTTGTAATGTATATTCCATTCTCAGTCGTGTTGGAATATAGAACAAATAACTTCAGGTCCTAGTAATTAATTCATTACCTTTTTTTGCAAGTGAAGTAAACTCATACTACTTATTAAAAGTTACATAAGGAATGTTAAAAATATGAAAAATATTTTAAAAAAATTATTATACGATAGCGAACTGTGGGTACACACCAAAAAACTGGATAGCAGAATTCAGGCGGCGGAGATGAGGTTTGTACGTAGTGTATATATGTTGCAACGTAGGGAAAGGATCAGGAATGAGGATATACATTGAGAGTTTTCAGTACAAGCATTATACAACAGAATAAAACAAAATAAACAAAGATGGTGCAACCACTTGAGTAGGATGACGCAAGAGAGGGTACCAGCAGCTACCTTAGCTTATCAATCTCTAGGAAGAAGAGATATAGAGAGACCGAGGAAACTATGGGTACCGGAACAGGTCAGACAACCTAATCCATGTAATGAAGAAGAGAGAAGAAGATTAACATTTACTTTTTCTTTATAATATGGTGAGAAAATAAAATATTTTAAGAAAATATAATAAAAAAAAATTATAAAGATATTGTAAGAAATATATGTATAATATAATAGAATATTGCGAGCTAGTGTATTTGTATTTATCCATCCGTAAAAAAATTTACAAAATTGTATGGAAGAGATAGATTCTACTAAAGCCAACTATTAATATCGTGGTATGTGACTTCCTTCCTGGTTTTGTGACCCAGAGTCGTAACGAGTTACACTATCTTTACTGCACGAACAGGTGCTTACAACCCAAAAATCAACAAAGATGCGTTGGATATCTAGAGAGTTCCGATATATCATAAGAAATCATCTATCTAGAAACCGATCACGTTCAAATTATGCTGAAATATATTCTTGGGTTAAGCTTCAGCAATAATACGTTTATACGGAATTTTTATACTAGGATTATTAAATTTAATAAAAAAATATTGCGATAAATTTAATGTGCATGACAAACTGTAACCAAGTAAGCTAATGTTAGTTTCGCTAATAGTTCTCACAAACTTAAATGGGTATTATATTAATGGGTTTCTCACAAACCTAATGGATATATTCCGTAAAATACATTATCTTATTTCTAATAAAAATTTCTAAATAAAAGTAAAAATAATGCTAGCAGTTGTTTTTACGTGGGTAAATTATAAAAAATAATTCTAAAAAATAAATATAAGTTAATTTTTAAATATTTTACGTTAACTGTTTGTGAGTTTTATTTCGCGGTTTTAATACATGAATACTGTTAACATAAGTGTAACACTATCCTAATAAAGATTCTGAAAGATAATATTTTGGAACGTAAACTCTTTCTATTATTTTCAAGGTACATTTATTAATTTAATCTTTTATGAACACTAAAAACTAAATATTAAGTTTCCTACAGGTAGCAATTTCCTCACCTTCACCATGGTCAACAGCGAAAACAAATGATAAAACAATAATAAGATATGCGTACTAACAACATTTCGAATCAGTGTCATCTTTACAAAAACAATGAAAATTTACATAAATTTTCTGATTTCAGCTTTCACAGTTGTCATGTAAAATCCAAATACCAATGGAAAAAATTCAATACACTGATTCTAAAGCAAAGAAAAAGAAAAAAAAATAGACTTTCGTTAAAGTAATAGTCTAAGATAGAAAAACAATCACATACAGAAAATTCACTTACCAAACAGATGCAATACCCCACCAGTTAGTTTTATTATTATTACTGGTAATAAAAAAAAAAAAATAAATAAATGAAAAAACCTCAATGCATTATCTGAACTTCCTCTGAAAGGTCTTTTGACTTAGGCTGCAGAACCTCATTTTATTAATTTTATTTACAAATTGCCTCAATTAAAAATGTTGTTAACTGTTAAAGTGCAGATACTCTGTCAATTCTTTTACTCCTACCTTAGAAACACAAATTCATGTAGTTCATGTCTCTTCTTCATTTGATATCGATAGCAAAAGAAGAAATATTTTCCTTATTCGAAAATATTCATTATTTTCAAATTTTATTCTATTGTACTGAAGGCCTTATATATAATTAATCCTATTATCATTTTCAATTTTAGGAGTTTTATCATATACATCACTTCTAGGAAAGGATTAAAAATAGTCAATTATAAGATAGATCATTTTCATTTTTTAAATCGATGTTATATTTTCCAATATTGAGTTAAGATTACTTATGTAAAACGCATTAACTAATAAAATAGAAGAGGAGGTATATATTAATTAATCTGTACATTCACATTATTTTTCTGAGACTTTTTAAGCCTATCATAAATGAAAAAAGCTTCCAAGGTAAAAGAGACATCGATTAATTTTCTCATCACATAGAATGTAGTATCTCTGATCTCTTACTCTACATATATATAATTTATATATATATATATATATATAAATTAATCAATAAATATACCATATTAAAACCTTTTAGGCATTTTGATATTTTAAATTTTATATACTTTTTCTCTCGTGAATGAATGTCAGTTTTATTAAAATTAATATAATAATAAAAATGTGTTTTTATATTTTCTTTCATCTCGAATTATTTTCATTTTAAAGAGGTCACAGAGGTTATTCGTTGCTCCAGAAAGATATTCCGGTACATTACCTTTCACAGTTGCACAGTATAATTGACTTCCAGGTACCTAGTTATAAAATAAGAGAATCATTTACAGAAACTTCCTGGTCACCATAGATTTTTTATATTGCCCATTGCTGAAAATATTCAACCTGTAAATTATTCCAGCCGTCCATTATGTCTGTCTAATTTTTCTGATAATAAAAATGTATATTCGTTTCAGTATAACTTTATCATATCAAGTCGTTAAATGTATTATTTTCTTTTATGTAAAATGCAGGGTATATTTTCAATGAATTTTATAAAAAAATAACGAGAATTTTTCTTTGTAATGTTTCAATTCATGATTAAAAATGTTATCGTAATCAATAATTAAAGTTTTGCACCTTGAGACATTCTACTTCTGTCCTCTGTGCGTCATTGTATTTAATCACTTCGGAAAATTTTAAGTAACACTAATTTTAATAAAATATAATAATTATTTATATGTTACAGGCAAGAAAATTAAATTATTTTTCCAGATTTCATCCATGGGAAAAATGGATTGCCTTTCTTTTCCCTGTGATGAAAACCTTTATTATAATAAATATTAGGGGTATTTATTTTGATAAAAATAATTGCTTTTAACCTTAAGCAACATAAAGATGAAAAATTTCACGTTGTCTTCACTGCACTCAATAGCAATATAAAGCAATGTAAGATATATCAAATCTAGATATCCTTAGATTACCTTGCCTATCCCATCGGGTTGGTCAAGTGGTGAATTCGCCATCGCAAATCAGCTGATTTCAAAGTCGAAAGTTGTAAGCTTTGAATCCTCGTAAAGGCAGTTGGGTTTTTACGGATTTGAATACTCGATCGTTGATACCGGTGTTCATCGGTGGTTGGGTTTCAATTAACCACACATCTCAGGAATGGTCGACCTGAGAATGTACAAGACTACACTTCATTTACATTCATACACATCATCCTCATTCATCCTCTTAAGTAATACCTTACGGTGGTTCCGAAGGCTAAACAGAAAAAGAAATAAAAAAATATTACCTTACCTTATTTAATGCAAACTATATAAAAAAAAAGGAATGACATTATATTTATTGCTATATGTAAAGGCGGATCTTAAACACCAGGATGATAGCCTCAAAATTAATTGATCCGTCTAAAATGAAAATTTTAGTTCTTAAATGTACTAATTCACAATTTTTTTGTTTATTTATTATCATGAATATATTATTCAGTAAAATAATATTCATATAAATATTTTTTAATTTAAATAAAAATTACATTAATTTTCAATTTTTTATTTCTGTAGAAATAAAATTTCTGTAGTTTCAATTCTTGTAACTGAAGAAGCTTTAATAAAAAAAAAAAAAAAAAAAAAAAAAAAAAAAAAATTTAAAGAAATTAAATGACCATAAAGCGTCTTATTAGCAGCTGTACATACACTTTCACTGACTGATTACAATTACATTTTCTTTCATTAGGACTAAAGTGAATCAATCATTCCATTTTGTGAGAAAAAACATGTATTTAAATGTATAAATAAAGAAAAAAAAAAGTCTTTAAATTTATAGCAACAAAAAACCGAACAAGGAAGAGATTATATTAAATGTGAGGGTTGGTCCCTCTCCTTTTTACAGGTAAATAAACATTTTTCATTCCAAAATTCACAAAAGATTTTATAAATAATAATTAAAAGTAATTTCACTTAACAATTACATTGTGGTGTATTGTGTTTAAGTTGATAAAAAGAAGGTAAAAATGGTTTGTCGAAGAAATTCCTATTTAAATTTTCATGTAGTCATTATGCGTTATTCTATTCACCGTCAGCTCTTGTTGACATACTTTAATGAACCATTTAATTTTAATTTACGAGTACTGTTTTTTACTCTTTTCAACAGCTCATATAAAAAATGGAAATATAAGGCATTTTGAACATTATTCTTATAGGTCGCGTAAAGACTACAACATAACTCTTGTTTTTATAAACTGATTTCTTTAACTAAAGAAGCCCCACTACAATATTATATTAGTCTACATCCCCACTATCCTTGAGTCGGCAAACTGTTTCTTTTAATAACCCGCGGTTTAAGAAGTCAGTCCGCGGCCGACGTTTGGTTCGTTATGTATATACGTCATTTTTTTACCGCTCCTTATGTTAACGTATTCTTAATCAGTCAAGTGTTTTGCGTGTTAGTGCGATCCTAAAAATATCATGTTAATTTCTTAGTATTTTTAATTGATAACTACGAACACGAAATTAATACGAAATTTGAATACTTCGAATTTTCATTTTGGGTCATTTTTAAAAAGTTCAAGTAGTGAAATAATGATTTTATTGTCGTTATTTAACTTTTATCTGATTCGAGTATTTTAAAGTTTTTAGGTTAAAATTTTACAGCGGATTCATTAAACATTTTATTTACAGTTCATAATAATCTTTATTTTACTATAAATGTTTTGTCTGAATGCGAGTACAAATTTATTTTTTTCGTGGATGTTATTTAATTAATCTATCATCAATTCACATTTCCATAAAATATTTTTTTGCAAAAACAAGCGTGACAATAATATATTTTTTCATAAAAATATAAATCTACTTTTATGAATAAATTTTTGACTTTTAAGAATAGAATACTCACATAAATATGTCTATCATAACAAATAAAGATTTTGTTGGCTTTTCGTAAAATACTGTTTTATTAAAATATTCATTCCACAATAATATCCGTTGATGTACTTGTATGAAAGTCTATGAAAAATCACTTAATTGAATTTTAAATAGAAATATTATGATTTAAATATTTTCATATTGTACAACAAACATTACTCAGGCTGAGTTCTTAATTAATATATTTCATACCGTGGTATGAATAGCATCCATTTTATAACTTATCTCACGCTTACTAAATTAATTAATTCAGAAGGTTATTATGTTCATTATGGAGCTTACAATAAACTTGATTCCCTGGGTTAAAGCTTTTTCTATCTTTGCTCTCTTCTTTTGCAATTTTAAATTTCAGTTATCCTAATGTAATGAAGTGGTGAATTTTATAGTTAATTTCTAGCGAACAATTAAACTGGATGTTATTTTAGTAGATTAATGCAAACACGTTTACAGTACTTGGAAAATTACAGAAAGGTATGCTTACACACATTACTCCCCTTTCTAAGTAATTAATTAGTTTTTAAATTTTCAAAACAGAAATAGAAACTAATTAAAATCATATTTTCATTCTCTTAAATAAAAATTTCATTACATCACAAGCTTATCTTCCTTTAAATCTGGTAAATATCTTGCAAATATGGAAACCGTACTTAAATTGCAAACGAAAATATTTTATTTTCTAGTATGGTCAAATACAATTTTGTTTTCATAATTTAAAAATATTTTATTTTATGTTTCTGATACTCATTAACTAATTCATTGAAGTTTATATTCCCGCTTATTTGAGAGCATATCAAATACCTATAACGCAAATATAGGTAAAAATTTAAATCTTATCAAATTTGAGCCGAGTTTAGTTCAAAAATTTATCTTTCACACCTTCAGTAATTTAATTGGAAAAATTTATTTACATAAAAAGTTGGTATTTGAAATAAGTTGATTTCAGTTGTTACGAAGTTGAATATTGTAAGAGATTGTTGTGGTATTATAGAAAAGAATTTCCAAAACTTGTGAAATACGTCATTATAGAATAATTAATATTTCCTTAAAATTTAATCACTTTTATTTTTTTACGTTTTGCTTTTAACAGTAACCGAGCATAACACAAGTCTTACAAAGTTTTTTCAGTTCTTGGTTAACGTATTTCTTTGTAAAACTAAATTAAATATTTTGAAGAATAATCCTGTTTCTAAAATTTCATATTACTCGGTAATTCACAAACCAAATTTCATTATAATAATATAACCGCACATTGATAAAGTTTTTCATATTATCGTTAGTGTAAAATCCGTTTCTTCATAAAAGCCGCAGATCTCGTACAATTACTGGATATACGAGTACAATACAAGATAACATAAATAAGATATATAAAAATGAAATAAATTCTTAAACATTTAACTTGTGTTTAATAGATTAAAGGATTAAAGGTTTAATAGATTAAAGTCCTATTTTAGCTCCATTTTTTTACATTTTGTCTGCTTTTGCGTTTATTATGAAATTTCGAGTGATTTTTTAATCTTTTACCGATTTCTATGAATTTTACTCTGACTTTTTTATTTATTTAGAAACTATGCAAGTGTAACTAATAATTTTTCATAATTTTCGAATTTAAATGGTGTCCAACTTTATTTTTGTGAAAACTGTCAAACATAAATCAATGTAACCCACTGTTGTATCTGTAGCCTTCAGTTACTCAGACAGTGCCTAGCAGAGGGACACTCGTCAGGAGAACTAAGAGTTTGCGTAATAATAACAGCTTGTTAGAACTATTTGTGTAACTGTACATACTTTGTTATTGTTTAGAGATATAATCTTGTTAAAAAAATTTAAAAAAATAGTAAGTGAAATAGACAAGTATTTATTGACTTATAACTAATTTATAACATATTGACTTATAACTTATTGACTTATTTTAAGACAATAACGTACATAATTAGATTACGTATGTATCTCCTTGATAAAGAAACTACTTGCTTGATATCAGGTGCGATGTTCCTGAAAACGCTGCTTTCGGGCTTTGTTTAACCTCCCGCATTTAATTACAATAAACATTTTTTTTACTTTATTTGAATTTTCATTTTATTCATTCATTAATAAAAAATAATCATCATATTAAGTACAGTTCTGATCGGAGAAGTACACTGTTTACATCGGTTGTTAAGGAAAATAAAATACATAGAATATTTCACTGGAAAGATGGACAAAAAATGCCTAACTTTATAATGTTTGTTAAACTAGACATTATTTAAAAATTTTGCTGACACAATGTTTTAATTTATAGAATAAAGCGTTATTAAATAAAATATAGGATTAAATACTAATTTACCGAATCATCGCATTCTCGTTAAAATTCACTACCTTTTTTTCTTGATGATATCACCACACAAGCCTGAATCTTGTGTGTCGAACATGGAAATTGAGTTTTGAACAATGCCATGCCTAACCAGGATTCAAACCCAGAAACTCCGGATGAAATGCCGAGACGCTACCACTCCGCTACTCGAGATTGGCGTTTATTTATTTGTTGCTTTTAATCTATTTAATCAGTCCTAATTAGCTTAAGGTGAATAAAGTGGTTAAAATTATACATAAATATTTGCACCATAAAGAAATAGGTCTGTGGTATTTTTACTTAAGTCAACGATTTTATGATAAAAAATATAATATTCTCAATAAAGTTACACAATTGTATAAATATATTTATAAAAACCCATCACATACCCAAAAATACATTCACTTATTATTTTTTTTTCATTTTATAATTAAAACTTTTCTACAATTTTTTAGATTTAAGATAAGCAAATAATTTCAATAGCTTTTATTATCAAGTCACATAGTTAATACTTTTGTCGGTTATTTTTCATCGCTTGTTATACTTACATAGTCACTAATATAAGTATTTAAATACTGTTACTGTTATCGTAGACAATTAAAGCCGAAAAATTAGTTTAAACAAATTAAATTTAATCAAAAAAAACCTCTACGTATGACGCAATAAAAAATTATCTTTAACATTTTCCCCAGAGTTAGAATGACAGTTGCAGTACAAAACATAATACTCAAAACTTGATTTTACGTGTAAAATTAAATTTGTACTCAATAATAACTCGTAGAGTTGTACTAACCGAAAGGTCACACACTATTTTTCACTGTCTTACTATCTCATCAATAGACTTTATCAAAAGCATTGTCAACTAAAAATATCTTGACTGCTAAAATAAATTGTCATTTTTATGGTTAACACCAGACATATATTACATCTATTTTAAAATTAAACGTCATTTCAGCAGTAATTTTTAAGTTAAAAAAATAAATATTTTAGTTCGTGAATTCATGAGTTTGAATTTGTCTAACTTTGTAAATTACCTTCGTTCATGAACGAATTTTTTACAATCTTCAGTCGACGTTTTTGTTCATTATAATAAACGGGTTGATATTTTCTAGCTAACCGGATTATATTAACTAACATTAGCTATTTATTATATTTTCTTGTTTTTTTTTGTTTTTAAATAGTGTTCTTTTGTTCACTGAAACAAGAATATAGTGCAATATTTACCTTTAGTTCTGTAAATGTTAAAATTATTAAAAATGATTCGATAGTGATTACATGAAAACGGTAAAATATAGTTTTGTGAACTGATCGTTTAGAATGTTAGTGTAAAACATGTGGTGACTACGCAAAATTACTGTAGTTTTATTGAAGTGTTATATATTGTGCGAGTTATTTAAACAAGTGTCTGTAGTATTCACAGCGTATTAACGAAAAAGTTATAAAATATTTTATTTTAGATTTTATAAACTTTATGTTTGTACCTCTCATATTTTCATGTTCACTTTTTAATTTTGAAAAACAAAATTTGAAAATGTTGTTGGAATTTGTCGCAGCAGCAACTCTACTGGCAGTGCGCCCAGGAAGCTCCCATGGTAAGTTCAGCTTTAACTCCACTCACACTTTCTTTAGCGCTTGAAAAATAACAAAGCAAAATCCCAAGCAAAAGTAACCTAGTTTTAACTGTTATCGTCTTATTCTGAATATAGAAAACAAGCTCGTATTTTTATTTACTTGATGATTCAAATAAAGAGAATGAGTGAGCGAGAAAATGAAACAGAAACAACAATAAACCAAAATTGATAAGTACTCTTGATTCATTTTCCGTTTATGAATTTAAATTTCAACAACTGTTGAATACGTCGCTATTCAGAAAAAATGTTGATGTAGATTTTGAAAAACCTGTTGGTAGTATGTCTATTTATTTACATTTTTAACTGCTTTCCACCCAAATTAAGAATTAATAAATTAAATTCAAAAAAATTCTGTTAATTATAGTGAATACTTATTCGCATAAATTTCATCTCAGGTAATATTTTTGACGTATAAACAAAGCAGCTTGACATTTAAAAAAAAATCAAACTATTTCCAAAAGATTCAAATTTTCAGATCTTTAAAAAAAAGAAGATAATGAAGGATCTTTTGTTTCCTCTATTTTCATAAAAATTTTTATATTTTGCAATATTTAATTTAGAGTTTCAATTTACCGGAACGAAAAGTAAATCTAAATAAAATATGAATGTTTTTTTAGTACCCAGAAATGGTGTTAATATTGTAATACTATTTTATATTCTGTCACTGTAACACAATGATATCACTTAACACAAATATTTTTTTTTTTAGGTAATCGCCAGGTAACATTTATTCTCTTGTTTTATATTCTTCTATATTTGCTAGACTTATTCTAATAAACATTATTTTCAACAACATTATTCGGATGAAAATAGTTTAACAACGTCGTAAATTGTATCTAATAAACAAAATATAAAGTTCATCCTCATTGTGAGGATGAACCACACTCTTATGTGACCATACCATCACTTCTATGTGATAATGTTTAAATTTTGAAGTGAATTTTCTCTGGAGGGTAAACAAGTTTAATTTTAGATTTAAGAAACAAATTTTAATAAGAAAGGAAGTTTTGACAACTTTAACGCACATTTTTGAAATTTTAAACTGAGGTACTTCCTTCTCAAGTGGAAAACAATTTTTGTTATTTACTAGCTGAGTTAGTGTTTTAGAAGTAAAGCTGCATCCGACTAAAATTAAAAACAAGAGTAGGTGTCGGGATCTGAGAGAGTAAAGATGTCTTGTTTGAGCTCCGTTTTTGTCACCCGATTGTGATTTCGTTTTCTGTTTTTTGTTGTACGTTTACCTTATTAGTTGTTTTGTGCTATTTTTCGTGTTTTTGTTCGTTTTTTGGGTTTTTGTTTTTGCTGGATAGTACCGTTTTGGTTAGCTTCCATACGAGCTAATCCTGACATTGATTATCAATTTATTGTTTGCAAATCTTTTTATTTAGTTCAATTTAAACATTTTCGTTGTGTTTTGTTTCTTTTTAATTAATAATTATTGTTAATTTTGTTTATTGTTTTATTTAATATTTGTAAGTATAGCCTATACGGTTGCTAAGGTGTATTTATCTTACCACCTGGGTGTAGTTACCCAGCTGATTTATATTTATGTTACTTGTTTTGAGCTCGGATTGTGGTAGTTTCTTAGTCAAACAATTCTACTGGAATTCACTTAGAAAAATTGCTTATTTATTTTTTCCGTCAGGTGTTTGATACGGGGAAATTTTGGTGAAAAACTCCCTCATATGTGCTAGTTGGTTGTAATTATGACTGAGCCTGATCGATCTGGGGGATGCACCCTCCTATGGAAGAGAAATTTACTCCTGTTGAAGGGTGGCGGTATAGTAGGACGCCAGATGTCGTCCATGAGATTCTTTTGGGGGACAGCGGCACTGATTGTGCGTCGAGCTGCGATATAGAGTTGAGCGATATTGATTTTAATGGAAGTGTCATTGAGCCCCCTCCACCGCTGGCTTCTTTTTTGAGAGAATTAGGAGCCCATCAACGGGAAACACACAAAACGCAAGTTGCGGCTCTTCCACCTCCGACGGTGGTGGAGCAGAAGAAGCTTCGTGAGGCTGGGATGTTTGGTCAGAATGTCGGTGGGTTGGGTCTGACTGGGAAGCCAGGTACGTTGGCTAGGAAGAAGGAATGTTTCTTTTACAATATTCGTGGTCTTTTGCAACATGTCTGTGACTTGAGTGAGTTAGTGTGTATTCACGCTAACACAATTGTTCCATTTCGAAGATTGTTCCTTCGAAATGAATCGTTTTGAGTTAATGGTTAAAGGGTTTTGGATCGTCCTGGAGAAACTACCTTCGGGGGGCATGAGAGCGCCAGAGGAGGCTGTGACGGTGGCCATCCAACGCTGTGGTAATGCAATAGAGAGCTGTCCAGACGAAGGACAGTGACTTCACTTTGGAGACAAGACTTCGCATTGACGTACGGCAAGCACTGAACAAAGCGGTGGACGATGGAGATCTTCCTCTGTTGATTCTTCATCGACGGCCGAAGAAGGCATTAATAGCTACTGAAGTTCTTGAGAACAACAGTACTGGTGCTGATGGACTGGCCTGGAAGAAGGACTTGGCTCAGGTTGCAGAATCTTGGATGGATTCAAAGATGTTGGAGGAGATTCCCTGGGAGGGGACGATGCTCAGGTCGGGCGGGCCAGGTCGTTGCTGGTAATACTCGGGCCGAGGATCTGGCTGGTGCGGCGGTACCAGTGGGTAGAATGAACATCATGGTAGCAGTCGATTCTTCCGATGGTAAAGAGCGGTTGGTTGGTATCGTAGAGTCCGCCAGGTTAGCGTTGGCCGCAAATCCTAGAGTTTGTTTTAGTGGGCCTCAGGGAAAGATGGGGCAATACATTCATAAGGTGGCTGAATACTAGGCCCGGAGGAGTTCCACTAAGCTTCGTATGCATTATAACACGTATTCGTTGAGTACTAAGGGGAATCGACCCCAGGAGAAGAAATCAGTTGGGCCCCCAACCGCTAGTGTGGTAGTGAAGGCGGTGGGACGATTATCCGCGGACCTTTTCTGAACGGTTCGAGATCCTGTGTCGACGGATGAGGTGAAAATGTTGGCGCACAGAGGTAAGGGAGAGGATCTTTACATACGAGTCAAAGACACAGGAGATGTGTGGTTGTCATTTTAAGGCAACAAATATTGAACAAGATTAGAGGCACCAAGGTTACGGCGAGTAGGGGCGTTCGGCGGGTACACTTACTCATTAAGGACGTTGACGCACTTACCTCAGAGGAGGATTTGGTGCGCGAGATGAGCAAGACTGTTGGTGATTCAGTTATCATCGTTGTCATATGACGCCTTGATAGCGTCATATGACAAAACAAAAGTGGCAACGGTGGCGGTCTCTCCTCTAAGGCGTCAGAATTGTTGTAGATTGGCCGAATTATAGTCGGGTGGGTGTCTTAACGGGTGTCCAGAAGGTCCGACGAAGAACGATTCTATCGATGTTGGGGTATAGGCTGCCTGCAGGCAGTTTGAGACGAAGGCACCCCCTGAAGCTATGTTAATGCTTAGTTGTATGTCCGGTTCCGGAGGGGCGGAAGAGAATTGAGCACTCAAAAAAAAAAAAAAATTAAAAACAAAAATAAAAAATAGAACACGATTTCTCTAACAAACGTTTACCTGAGGTACGTTTTGTTACAAGCAAAAGTCAAGAACTGTTGGAAGCCGGGAAATTCAGCTAGTTTCTTGATTAAGAGAGAATGTAAAATAAAAAATAAACACTAACTGATTTAATAATAATTATTATTATAATAAAGAAAATATTATAGTAAAACGTTCTGTTTTGTTTTCGATCTCTTTTTCATTAAAGTGCGTCATAGTCTTTTCTTATCAATATATCTTTACGGCATAGTATTTAGTTATGAATTGATTATTGGTCATTATGAAACATCTCGCTATACCGTCAAATCTGTTTAATTATCTTCTTTTAACATATAAATAGAAAATATTGATTTAACATACAGAGCTAATTTTTGGAAGTCTATTCTACGAAATTTATCAAAAAATTGTTTTACTCGTAGCATTTGGCCAGGAAAGTAACGATAATTTATTTGTCACAAATTCAGTACATGATAATTTTATTTTTTCTCTCCACTGTAAAAACTCTTATACATAGCATTTTGGTAAAAAAGCCAGTTATAAGAAATAGAAATTTAAAAAAAAAATAATTTTGAACAGTGAATCTGACTAATTACACTCGTAGAGATTTTCCTAAGGGATTAATTACCTCATTGTTAAAGATTTGTACATCATCAGTGTAACGAAAGGTCTATAGTTAAATACTTATATATTCTAAGTTTGATAAATACATACCAATATTAGTTCTGGAGAACTATTAGCCTTAGTTACAAGAGCTCAATATGTGAATTTGATTAATAGCTTAATACAGTTATCAAGTAATCTAATACTTTTGGCACTTTTGGCAATGAGAAATCATCATTGCAATGAATTGTAAAATGTAGGTGGATTTTAATAACGGTCTATTAAATATAATATAGCGAAAGTATACACAATATGAAAGAAAAGAAGTAACAGATAATTTTTGTCATAGAGTGTATTGCTGAAAACAGAGGTGCACGATACAAGTCATACAACTTCATAATACACGAACACGATACAACTTCATAAAATTGTAGGTACATCATTAAGTTTTCTCGAAATCATCTGAACCTTTTTATTTAGTATTTTAGCAAATACTACATTTAAAAATTAAAAAAAAATATTATAAAGATAAGAAATAAACAAATTTTGTTACCAGAAGTAAGTCATTTATTTGAGAATTAAAAAATGGGGAATTATAAAATAGTTAAATTTTGATTAAAAGATCTTGATTTATTTGAATTAATGGAATAAAAACTAATTTTTGAAAAATCTAAAACATTTTATTCATACATTTGCTTAAATACAAAAGTTTCAAAAATAAATAGAAGACCATTCTGAAAAAGATTTTTGCAGATGGTATAAAGGTGACTTGTGTATTCTAATGAGACCGGTTGTTTTAATTAGGTTTCAGCTAAGATGGTTTTCTTTTTTTTACTGAGGTAGCATAGAAATGAAAACATCTTTTTATTAAATTAGAATCTGAAGAAAGACAAAATTTTTTGTTCTTATAAAATATTAATTTTTTTTTTCTTTATTTATTGATTTTTTTCATTATCACCAAAAGTTCATCCAGGAAATGGGACGTAACTTTTCCGCTATACATACTGATTTACCACAGTTAACTAACTTATTATTTTGGTAAAGTTTAATTAAAATCCATTAAACAAAGCAATGGAAATCTTTGATAATTTTGGGGATGAAGTAAAGATTGTGAAGAGGAATGAGAAATAAGAGATAGAGGATGTATAGTGTGAATTTACGACGTAACGTCTGTGGCAATATTCATTAAGTGATGTCACCTGCGCTACGGTTCAACAGAGAATATGTCGTAAGCTAACACGGAATAACGGAGACAGTCGGTAGTCGGGAGAAAAGGGATGGAGACATAAATAATAATCCAATTAAAGGAGAAGTGACGGAGAAAAGCGATCAGGCCTTAAACTGTTTCTGCTCGTGACACCGTCTTCATCTTAATTAACTAATCTTGACTGCGTACGAAGTGAAACGTCATTTTCTATTAGCAACATGATTCGCTGACTAATTACATGTATTAATTAATTGTGAAATTAAACCAATTTCTACTTTATCATCGATAAAGCGGTATCATTTGCACGCTGCACTGTGCATCTAAATGAATGAAAAAATTCCTTTTGACAGTAAAATTGTACATCAATGATTCATGTTTGTTCATGAATCGAAAACAAAATTAAACAGCCTTCAACGAAAAAAATATAATAATCAAAATGTGAATTTAGGGAACCGTGATGATTTTAAATTAACATGTTAATTGATAAATTTAATATATTTTCTGTATACCTTATTATTCAAATGTTCTGCAATTTGGCAACGTGCGTGAAATATTTCTTGACAAACAATATCTAAACAAAATTATTTCTCTGAATATTTATTTTTTATTACTGAAAAATAAACAAAAGTTAAGCATAAACAAAGAGAAGTTTCGATTATATTAAAAAGTATAATAAAACATACATAATTAATGTGACCGGATAAATTCGTACATCTCGTAAAATTGAAAATTACTGAATATAATCTATTTTTTAATTTATAGTTACTCAATCTATCTGTCACTCATTCACAAAGTAATGGTACTATTACCGATGAATGAGTTAAAAGTCATTAGTAATATTAATAGATTATTAATAAACAGGGTTTTCTTATTGTTGGTATCTCACATTGGGATTTTGTAAAAATAATTAACCATAAATCACATAGAGTATAAAATGGGGAAAAACATAAAACGAAAAAATTATTGTTTTATTTTTGTTATTATGCCGGAAATTACATTTTTTGGGGTGAAACAGCCCTTTGTACCTCTACTCGCATCCATTCCTCGCCAATCTCTGTGACCTATAGACCTGTCAAAACAAAGTCCTCATTGATTACATTTTTAAGTTTGCTTAACTTTCATCTTTTGTCCTGACACTAATATTCTCTTTCAAATAGTCTCTACTAGAAACAATTTAATTTTATAATATTTTGAGTTGTAATAATTCTTACTACTTTCTTTATTTTTATTAAAACTCCAAGTTCGGAATCACTGAGTATTCTATTCTTTACTCTTTTAAATTGCACTAAAAAGCCTTCGTAATATGTTCCTGCCCAATTTCTTTATGTATACCCACTTCGGTCGCCAAAACTCATATCTCATCACATCTATCAGTAAATATACACTTTCTATTTCGTTAACCTTGATATTAATTTGGCTATAAAATGTTCGTTGCAAAAAAAATTTTCTTTTGTTTATTCCATTCTCTAATTTTATTATTAGATTTCATTATCATAACTTAATTAAATCCCATTATAACTGACTGATGTTTCTTATTCCCATAAAGATATCTTTTTGTCAAAAAAATAAAAGTATCTTGATGTATTCTATTTTTCTGAACTTAATATTTCCTTCAGTTACCTGTACCCAATCTTTTCAGTCTCCATCCTATAGTATAACCATGATATATATAATTATTTCTTTCAGGATAGACCGTTTTCTAACAACTACCATTGTTATTATTAGCTTATGCCCGTACATATGGATATGTTAAAAAATGTTCAACTCCTCTGAACAGGCTCATCAGCTTTCTTGTAAGTTTCTGAATTAAAATTACAAAATACTCCATTATTGAATCTACCTTTGTTATCACTGCTGTATATTCCACTGACTTTTTTTCCGTTAGTATAAAACAATGGCATAAATAAGCAGTACGTTAATCCAAAATCATACATTTTTTAAAACATAAAATTTCCCTCACATTATGATTCTAAACGCTATGAAAAACAAATTTATTGATTTTGTTTTACATAAAATTAATTTAAAATTTAATTTTACATAAAAACTAAATATGTGGATTAAGTGGTGATAATGATCTAATCTCTCTGTACTCTGAACTTGTTTCATTATTTCAACAAATAGTCCTAGTATTTTTAAAAATAAAATTAAAAAACTGTGCTATTCTTTATCACATTTAATGCAAAATTAAAACTCTTCTAGGCAAGAAGATCTATAATTTATGTGGTGAATAGGTTACGAGAATGAATCATTCATAAAATAAATTATGCTTATCGTAAATTATATATATATATATATATATATATATATATATATATATTTAATATTTAATATTTTAATTTATTATTTATTAAATATTAAATTTATTTATTAAATTTAATATTTAATATTTTATTTTATATATATTATATATATATAAATTATACATATATATATATAAATAAACGTCAAATTTATATGTAAAATAATCCATAAAGACTTTGTGATAGATCAAAGGAAAATAAAACATCAATGGTTTACGAAAACAGGTGAAGGAATGAGTTGTAAAATAAATATTTGTAATAGTTATACCAGAGAGCTTAGCGAACAAATTCAGTTAACAAAACACAAGAAAATAATTATGAGACTGGTATATAGCATTTAGTAACTTTGAGAATGCTAGAGAATATTTCACTTAAATTAATTTTTATTTATTAATTGCTTTTACATACTATACAATGATCACATTTTACAAATTAATTCAGTTTGAGAGTTTTTATAGTTCTTATTTCATACTCATGTTTAGTAATAAAAATAATAAATGAAGTACAAAACTGATTAATTTCCACTGTATTTTTAATTTCAATTTTTATTTTCTACTTAAATATAACAATTGTAATAAATTTTCTCTTTTCGAGTGATTAAAAATGACTGTGAAATAAAAGAAGAGAAATCATTTATATAAAAAGGGATATTATATGTATTAAAATATTCTGAGGTCGCATGGTTTTCATGTTATTCTATTAAATTTTTATTATTCAAAATTATACATTCAGGTATCAATATATAAAATATCGATATGTTATTATTTTTAAAGAGAATTTTTAATTATTAATGTAAAACGGATTATAAAATTGTTTATGAATGGAAATGAAATAGTAATACATTGCTTTGCTCTAAATAATTGAAGTTTTATTAAATATCCTTATTTCTAGTTATGGAATAGGTAAAACTGTTATATGAATGTTTAGTTGTTTTTTTTCTATTGCACTAGCTGATAAAAAGTTTAATAGAATGTATCACAAAACATATATTTCCATTTATTCCCAAACAATTTCCAACATTCTAAATTGCACAGGGTATAATAATAATAAATAATCTCATTATTATTTACTAAATTTTGCTATAAAATAATCACTGATATTTTAAATTTAAATACCCGAATAATTTTATTAATCCGTAAAACTATGATGTATTTGCTTATATGTTTAGTTAGTATCTAACTAAACTATCTGACTAAGTTAGTATCTAACTAAGTTTCATATTGAGAGGAATTGAGTTAGTATACATTTTTTTTATTTATTGATAATTTAACCATTCACCACAACAGCTCGTACATAAAGCTTGTACGTAAAAATTCAGAGGCTATGCAGAAGGCCATACCTGACCGCGGATTCGAATTTCAGTTTTCAATATAAAAATTTAAATATGTGTTTAAATAAAATATCAGCTGTGTTTGTTTATACTGATTATAATTAAATTTAAAATGTGACGTGTTAGATGTACTACTTCAGTGACCTATTTTTTATATATTTTTATTTTATTTGTGACTTTAAGGAATTTAATTTGTGTTTAAGTTGGCTTTGGAGTTGGTAAGTACTAGAAAATATTTAACATAGCTCGCTGAGGCACTAAGATTCTATAATTGGGGTAACGCAGCGAGATAACACTAAATAACCTTCCAAGTTCAACTGTTTCGACGTTCGGCCTAGCTGATCGTCGTAAACAAATATCTCGACTGTGTTGCTTCCTCTACTACCTCTGAGAACAGGGGAATAGTTGTGAGTGTGACCGACCAAGAAATATATTATTTCTAATTTTGGTGAACAATTGAATGACGCAGATTGCTCAGGAAATGACACCAATCTTACTGGACAGACGAAGAGACCAGGAAGTTACGCCACCGTAGCCCAGAAACTGACTGGCCCTAGCAAAACTCAAGCCATCGTACTCGAGGTCATAGGAGATATTCCCATTAGTGCATATGTCGTGGCCATTGATAAACTGGTTACTCCCAAGAATATCTTTTATGCATCTAATATCTTTTATTAAGATGTCTATGAGCCGGGCGTGTATCTACCTGGTGAATAGTGATCTTGTTAAATAATTACCGATAAGCACAATAAAGTTGATGTTGGGAACCACCTCCTAGAGATTCGCCCTTTGCTGACTAAATTCAAAAGAGCAGTTGTCTCTAATGTGTGCCCAGTTATCCCGAATGAGGTATCAGAGGAAGAACTTAAGCGTTCTGGCAACCGCCTTGGGTCGGCTATTACCTCCCTGCTTCTTCTTGTCCGAGAACTGGGCTACGATTATGTCCTGAGTTTTCGCTGCCATATAGGTATATGTACACCTCGAAGATCTTCTGAAGTTACCAACCATCATCGACCTAACCTACGATGCTTCACAGTACTGGATATATCTCTCAGCCGATTCTGTATCCTGCTTTCTCTGTAAACAACCACGGCATGTAGCGAAAAATTGCAAACTGCAAGAGGGATACCCGTGCAGCCTAGGAGCATCTCAAGGAAGTACAGACCATCAGATTTCAGAGACCGGTTTTCCTAGCCTTTGCTAACCTCCAGATGCACCGAATAAGGCTCAGAAGAGAGCACTGTCCACCAACTCTAGCACAGACGATCACCAAGGAGACATTGAGAATGGAGTAGGGGCGCCGAATGATCTTTCTAGCCAGAGACCTATCAGGAAAACAAGATTCAAGAAGCCAAAAATGGATGAGAACCGGATTGACGCAGGCCTGGAACCCCTAAGAGATCTTGCAAGCCAAGAATAACTCTTACGTCTTGAATTACGTAGACTTTCAAAAGCTTTCTGGAACGCTGCAGGGGTAGCTCAGCAGTACTAGAATTATCACGAGATTACACATATAATACGGCGTAACTGGTTTCAGTTCCACCGTATTAAATGTATAATCTAAACACCCTATTAGATGTGTTTCGGTAAACATACCCGAAAGTACCAGAAAGGTGTATTAAAAATAGGTTCACGCGTGTAATAAATAAACTGGTGCGTCATGTCTCCTCCACTGAGTGAACTGAAGTTGCTGAGGTTACGATCATATCTGATAAGGTTTGTAATGACAGCACCGCCGAGTTACCTCCAGAAGGTAATATCAGCCTGCTCGCTGATATTAGTCGCCCTTGCCTAGAATTTCTTATTTGCATATAAAATTCACCATCTCCTTTACCCATTCTTATAATGGAATACTAATGGGCTTCCCCCCCAGATAGAAAATTTATAGTTTCTAATCAATCGACTCATTCCTTCTCTGATATGCATCCAAGACACTATTTTTAAGGATAACCAGTACGTAGTTCTGAAAGGTTACAATGTCGTTCTAAAAAACAGGTTGGATATCTCCCACGCCAGTGGTGGTGTAGCCATCTTCATTAGTGGTCAACTAGCCTATAAAGAAATTCATCTGCATACTAGCCTTGAAGCTGTAGCTGTCTGTGACACTTCCTCATGGAAAGGTTACAGTATGTAATACCTACCTCCCCAGCAGTCGGGAGTTTACTGTAGAGGAACTGACAAATTACTCAAAATTACTTAAGTGTTTATAATGATACTTAAGAAATACAGATCTTCCAGATCGATATTACTTATAGCTACTCTGGTGATATTTATTGAAATAATTAATGGCTGTTCTTATAATTATTGCTATTACACTTCTAAAATTATTATGTACTTAAATATTTTTATTGTTGAAAAACAAAAATTTCTTTACAAAATAAAAATAACAAAAAT
Source organism: Lycorma delicatula (assembly GCF_047948215.1). Classification (NCBI taxonomy): domain Eukaryota; kingdom Metazoa; phylum Arthropoda; class Insecta; order Hemiptera; family Fulgoridae; genus Lycorma; species Lycorma delicatula. The sequence goes on along the minus strand of NC_134455.1, from coordinate 174,488,050 downwards.
AACTTTTAGTATGAAACTTTTCCATTTTAATAAATAGGCAAGCAGGGAAATTAAAAATACTTTTTACTTCCCTTTACGAAGTAAAGAAAATACTGTAATCACAAAAATTTCGGTTTTCAGATTTCAACTGAAATATCCATTTCGAACATCGCTGAATCCATTTAGAATAGTTTCAGCGTGACGATTGTATGCACTTATATATCTCGCATAACTCAAAAACGATTATCCGTAGAACGTTGAAATTTTAGACTTGGAACTGTTTTAACATTTACTTATGCACTTCTCCTTTTGATTGCAATCGACTGGACCAAAAGTTTCCTAAAAAGCCCAAGTCCAAACAATTGAACTTTGGACTTTTTCTCAAGTGCAGTAATAATCTCTCATTGAGAGCTTTTCAGTTAATGACATATTTGGATCTTTTGTATTTGGCGCACCGGTTCTAATCCGCTTCAATTCTTTTTTTTTAACTTTTTTTTAATTTAAATTTATTGATTTATTAATAATTATTATTAACCCCGATTGAAAAAAAAAAAATTTTAATCAGATGTTACAAGTGAAATAAAATTTTATGTACTTTTTATTTTAATTCAAAAATGTTTATAGACGTTAATTATAATCATAAATAAATCAATATATTTAAATTAAAAAAGAAGTTTAAAAAATATACATATGAAGTCGGATTCGAACCGGTGTTTGGTTGGTTAAGGATCCGACATGTTCTCACTTACACCACCTAACTACTTGAGCGACGTGAAACAAAATTAATATATAAACTAATATAAAATGATGACACGGACACCACAAAAATGTGATGCAATGTGGTGACAATCACAATGCAATTATGTAACTGTCCACTTTAATAAAGAATTGAAGGATCGTATCTCACTTTCAAATGAAATAAGTTTAAATGAAGTGAAGCAAAAAAATGTGTATATGTAATTTAGTAATCGTAAAAGGAAGTCATGTGGTGTCCACATCAGAATTTTTTTTTTTTTTATAAAAAATATTCAACATAAAATTCCAATAATAAAAAATATGAAGACTGACTAAGAGTAACGACATTTAACAGTCATAAATACGTTGGTTGTAGCCTGACGAATTTTTTATAAAGGTTTTGCCTTATAGACAAAAGATTATACAAAAAACACAACTTTAAAACAAAAAAGTATTTTTTTTAATGATTAATTCATTACAGAAGCTCAAAACTTACGCTTGAGAATATAGAATGGAAATTTCATAGCGTATGAAGTATGTTGTGTTTAATGGGATGTGTAACTTTACATTATATTATATTTTTATCTGAAGATTTCCATGGTATAAATAAATGTTATATATGTAGGAAATATGAAATTCAAAGAGACATTTTAACGACTTGCAGCTACGTTTTTTGCCGTGTAAAGTTATAAATATAGCATCTTTTAAAAGGTGATATTTATTTCATCAAAGCAGAAAGTTTCACTTAGCTATCTGCCTCTACATTTTCTAAACTATGCCTATCTGATAAAAATTATTTTGGCAGGTAGAAATGAATGTATTAAATGTGGACTGATGTACAATTGGAATCAAAAGTTTGTCTATCAGTCTATCATTAATCTCAGTAAAAAAGTAAAATTCGAAAACTTTTTTAAAAGTTTCCATCAATCTATCAATTTTTTGGCAGCATCAATATAAAATAATAAAATAAGATTTCATGTTTTTAAGTAACAGCTGTTTATGTGTAAGAAAGACGTGTTTAATGAGTTCTAGTGAAAAATATGTCATTGTGAAAAAATCTCTTGTGCCGAGTTATACAATAACCTAATGTCACATATAAACTGTAACCTGCAAGGTAATAGAAAACGAGACCCTCTAAAGTGTTCTGACAGGGTCCCTCGGAAATCAGCGTGGCGTAAGTTAATTAGAGACGGCATTATCGATAACATGAGTGACGTCTTAGGAGAAGAGAGTGAAAGTGATATTACGAATTCTAGTGTAGCAAATCCTTCCTGACAAGGAATACCAGTATTGCACACACCAAAGATATCTCAATCTAGTCCTAAGGATGGCTTGCCGCTCTCCAATCGTTATGAGCACTTGTTCATAGAATAGTTAGCAGAGATATCTAGCAAACGACGGAGGTTAAACCCTCACCGAAAATTTTGAGATTTCTGAAATAACAACAGTTTATGAGTTATAATAATCTGTGCTATCCAAAGGGGATTACAATATGCGCATAATGAACAGTAAACAACTTCATGTGCTCCCGACAGACATTGAAAATTACAAAAGTATCATTCAGGTGATACGGGAACACAAGCTTACAAGGCACAACTTTACGAGGCGTGATAATTAAATGTAATGCAGAATGATACTGAAATCCGCGGACATAAGGTTAGGAGAGTTGGGAACGCCTGCTATCGGGTATCGAAAGAACATTTATCAACTGTTTTTGTGAACTTGGAATCTCGAGAGAACAATAAGGAGGCATTCAAATTGAAATATGTAGTCAATTACAGTGTCAGGTTTGAGACGCAGAACAAATCTCCTAGTGTAGTGCAATGAATGCGCTGGCAGTAATATAGCCATATTAAGAACAGTTGTATGTGGCTGTACTGGCGTGTGAAATGCGCAGGAGGACATAGAACTGCTGACTGCCTAGAAATATATAGGAACACGCGGCTATATGTGCATTATGACATCTTGACCACCTCCTAACTACGAGGGTTGTATACCAAGAAATTCTCCTGAGAAAGGGGATGCAAAAACCGGATCATGCACTGAAGAACACTAATCCCAGAGAGACTACAGGTCTCAAGACCTTATCTCAATATCTTATTTATCACAAGATAAGCCTCTTGACTTGGGGCATACTGATTTCCCATCTCTGGGACAAAGAAATCTTAGACATTTTAATGACTTTGTAGGTAATCGTTTTAATATTCATTCCAAGGTTCATCTCAAGCCAAATTCAAGTGTTCAAGACAAATGAGATTCTAAGAGGTGATGAAATTACTAGTTTCTTGGATACCCCGATTCCATTGAGTTTACCGATAACCAAAAGGGATAACATTTGAAATTGAGAGTCTAGGAGATCTCGAACAAGCTCCCTGATTTCATATTGTTACGAAGGTATTATTTATGCTCCCAACTAAAGCTGTATTATGTATAAGACACCTTTTCAATTAGATCCTTTGAACAAATTAGTTCCCGACAGAATGGAAGCTTCCTCAGATTAAAATGTTCCTAAAACCTGATAAATACCTCATGATCGGTCATCATACAGTCCTATCATACGGTTCTATCGGCTTGCTACCGATTATATCTAATGCATTCTAGTGGCTTTACTTCGAAGATGATAGACTGTTTTGGAGAACCATGATGTGATACCTGGCCACCGGTTTAATATTCGAACTGACCAGTCTGTTGTCGAACAGATCTATCAGGGATAGGATCGGTAGAGGTGGTATGGCAACCTATGTCTTCCCCTATGTCTGTTCGACATCCGTCGAACAGATCTACGCGTGTAGGATTACTAGTCACCAAATCCCTAGAAATGAAAGGATATTTATCGGCGGCGTTCCTGGTTGTACAACAGGCTTTTGATAAAGTTTAGTATGGACGTCTTTATAAGGTAAAAATATGGCTCTCCCATCCTTTCTATTTAGTGTAGCAAAGCTACCTAGATGGTCAGTTCGCGCGAGTTAAATTTTGGAAGGAACTGTCGGACGTTTTGGCACTAATTCAGACGTACAGTACTGTTCTGTTGTGGAGTCATATTTGTTTATTTCTTTGGAAATGGACCCTGGACCATTGCTTTCTTTGGAAATGGTACCGCAATACTGGCGGTTTACGGCAACCCGGGTCTGCCCTCGGAAAAGATTCAAATGTCGTTGAATTTGATTAATTTATGGCTAATGTAAGTGGAAGATACGAGTTAACCCGGCAAAGTGCAGGCACGTTACGTTTACTATGAAGAGGAAAGATTGTCCAAGTTGTCTCTTTGGCGATGTAGATATCCCACATTCTATCAGTGTTTGGTATGTAGAATTATATTTAGAACGTCAAATGACATGCAGGGAGAGAACATGTACGGGAGAAACAAACACAGCTTGACCGTCGAATTTATGAGAATGTACAGGCTAGTGGGTAGGGGATCTCAACTCCCTCTGTCGGATAACGTGCTAATATAACAGACGTTATTGAAGTCAATATGTACATACAAAATTCAACTACTGGGCACTTCTATTAAGAGCAACGTGGAGATCATCCAGAGGTTCGGATCAAAATTTTTCGGAGCGTATTCCAACCACCGTGGTTTGTGGAATGCTTAGATTTACGAGTACCTGGGGATCCAATTTAACGTCGAATAAGTTGGATTTCTAAGCATGAGTTATATATCACAACATGAAGTATATATTTCGATTACCCTCATGTTATCCATGTCACTTTAAATTTGTTGGACAATAGCGAGAATCTTAGACGTCTCAAAGGCTTTCCTGTTGGATCTAGTGATCGGAGCCTGGTGTTTGAGATGTTAAGCCTCCTATGTTGAACAACTGAATTTAGGAACAATTCAGGAGGATGGTGTGTGTCTCCAACGGGTTATACTAGGGTAATTATGATGATAATACATTCGCGGCTTATTATAATTTTCATTAAGTGTTCTTTACTTTCTGGCCCCTGCGATTTTTTATCTGTTATTACAATTATTTAATTATTCGGTTATGTGTTCATTACTCCTGGACTTCGGAATTATTCAATACTATTATTCAGATTATGTGTTATTTACTTTCTATATTCTACGATTATTTATATGTTAATTATTCAAGTTCTGTATTGATTATTTCTGGACTTTACAATTATTTTGTATTTCAAATCCAATTATTATGGTTATTTACATATTGTTCATTACATGTTTATTTATTTTGTTTTTGAGGAGTATCACTAGATCCTTCTCTTTTACTCATTAATATTTCTACAGAATCATTAATTCTGTAGATTGAAAATTAAATTTACTGTATATTGAATTTTTTGAAGCCAGTTTTGAGTTTTCCACTGAATAATTTTATTCATTATTTCATTATCCATAATTTTTCAATAAGGTACATTTTTTCGTGTTACTGACACTCCTGTTCTCTATTGTAAATATAGAGGCCTAGTTTATTCATTATTGTTTTCATATTATAAGTTTACTGTTTAGCATTCTAAGAAAAATTATATTGTTATAAGACTGAAGAAGCTATTTCTTGAGTACGTAAAGCTCTTTGTATAAGAATCTCCAAGCACTAACACATTCTTTAAAACAGAAAAGATTTTTATTAATGAAGAACAGTATAATGTTTTCCAGCTTCAGTGGAAACCGAAATAATTTTCCAGCCATGAAGTCGACGTCGTTAATAAGCTGCATTTCATCACTTTGAGTGATCGAAAACTTAAAAATAATTTGATGCTTGAGTAAACCTAAGAAAATACAGAAACATAAATGATAATGTAGCACATTTGACGAAGTAACGAGTAAAATAAACTCCTCTAGATGTAATAAAAATAGCTGCTTATGATGTTAAGTTTTCCTAAATAAGATCAACTTTAAAACTACAGAACCACGACTTAATCACAAAAAAATCTTTAAAAATGCAACTGAAGAAATACTCGTATTTGCATTTCAGAAGAAAAAAGTTGTGTAAATAAATTAAATCTTGAAAAGCATAAATAAATACCTCTTTCTATGTTTGCACAAGTATATGACAGATAACATACCGTAACTTTTACAGTATTTTTCCTTAAAATGCTATTTACTTATTACGTTTCTCTCAAAAATCTCAGACGTTGATGAATTAAAAATTCTCTTTAAGTAAAATAATTTGAAGACATAACACGAATATTTGTACAAGTACAACGCGAAATGTGTATTATTTATTCATTATTATCATATACATATATGTGTGTGTTTATATTATATTCGCATTCTCTTAATTAAGATATGCAAAAGGAAGGAAATTTTATATGTAAATCATATGCTATTAATAGTACTGATGTCTAATTTTACAAAAACCACTATTTATTAATGAAATAATAATCTCAAGTAAAATTTTGAGTTCGATTGAAATAAATCTAAGGATAGCTTTATAATTTTTATTTAGTGGCATGTTATTAAAAACCTAATTTTTTATAGCAGATAAAATTAATTTTATTGCATTTATTGAAATCTGTCACGCATTAGAAGGGATTAGTCATGAAATTACTGAAGTATTCAAATATTTTTAGACACCAGAAAAGTTATTATTTCATTTACCTATATAAGAGTATTAGTAATAATTCCTTTATTAAGTTGAATTTATGTGTTGGTGAATTTAAACATGTATCTTGCTTTAATAAGTTAAGATTAAATATTACTCCATGGTTAATTCATTTGCAAAAGAATTTTATGGAACAGATTTGACTGTCGCGCAAACGCTCGTGTGTGTATATCTAATTTGTGATAGAGCATTGACTGAATGATAATCATTGACCGAGCAGAAACTACTGATGGTAAATTGATTAAAACTTGTATATATGTTCTTTTTACGGTTGTAGTGCATTACAAGAAAGGAGTTTTCTGAAATTCCGAGTTAAAATTGTAGTGAAAAAATATTTTACTATTTTTTGTATTATTTTACTATCTTGTGAATTTCTCGGTAACAAATGAAGATATCTACTTGATTTTTGGTGTGTGTAATCTTAATGTAAATGTCTAAAAAACAATTTTTAGATTTTTCGAAATTCTGAGTTTAAATAGTTAAAATGTTACTATTTTTTGTATTATTTTAGTATCTTGTGGATTTCTTGGCAACAGACAAAAATATCAAGTGATTTTTGGTGTGTGTAAATCCTTTTTTAAATATCTAAAATCCAGTTGGCACATTTTTTCAAATTTGACCTTGAAAGAGGTGAAAAGATAAAAAATTTGGAGCAGTGATTGGAAATTTTCCCCCTTTTCTACTATAATAAACATATATGTTCAAAAATATTTCGTTTACGAGTTTCGGCTAGTGAAAGATTTCGCTTGGATTTCACCCTTCCCCAGTGAAATGAGCTTGTACTGAAGCTTTTATGACGTTAATTAAGGAACACAATTAGTGATTTATTATGGACTCTGTCCTGAAAAATTGAATAAAATAGGTCTTAGAACCGTATATGCAGCAGTTTTTGAGAAATATGGGGTGAAAACCAATTAAATTCTGGTGAAAAAACCATGTTTTTTTATGTTTGCCGTAGGATAACATTGTTAAATGGGAAATAAACAGATAAAACCTTTAATTAAAACTTGTAGTGAATTTAATTCTGAACAAAACGGGTATAAGTTGAACAGAATAAAGAACAGTTGGAGAAATTCGAATTTTATTTAGACACAGTAACTAGACCAAAATGAGTTTATTAAACGTTGCAGTTTATAATAAATGTTCAAAAATGAGCCCGCTATTTTCAACATATATTTTGGAACGCTTCTATACTGCTTTGTTGCTCTTTTTAGATCAGCAGGGGTGTACTTAATTTGCTCGGCCACATCCATAATTCGGACACTTATTTCCTCACAAGAACGTATTTTTGTTTTGAATACGATATTTTTCATCCATCCCAAGAGCAAAAAATCAAACCGTGTTAGATTAGGTGATCTTCGTGGCCAGGAATGTGGACCTCCACGACCGATCCAAATCTCAGGAAAATGATGATTTAAGTGACTAGAGACGGTAGAATAGAAGTGGCAGATGCGCCATCGTGCTTTGAGTGCGCAAAGTGTACTTTGCGTCTCAGTGCTAGAGGAATACTTTCAAGCAGATGAAAGTTTTCTTCTCGGAGAAAGTACAAGTAGACCTCAGAATTTAAGGAGCCAGTTAATATGAACGGTCCAAATAGTCGACTGCAAAAAAGACCGTCATAAATTGACGCTAAATTGATGAAATTTCCTTTTCATGAGGATTTACTTTTGCCCATCTTTGCTCAATGCGTAGGTTGTTGACGCCATTTCGAGTCAAATTTGCCTCGTAGGAAAACAAAGCATACTTTACAGTTGTCGATTTGTATTCCACCAATTACAGAACTGTAAGTGAAGAGGACCGTCTCCTGGGTGAATTTGTTGAACTGGCTGTTTATTACAAGGAAAAAAATTGTTTTGTGTTAGTACCCTCAAAACCATCGAATGCGAAACGCCGATCCGCCTAGAAAGACATCCTGTATTGACGCCTGAACTTCATTGACAATAACAGCGTCGTGTTGGACAGATCGTTCGTATCTGGTACGAATACAAGTAGAGAACCTGTTTCCAGAACATCGCAAAAAGTCGCGCTAATTGTTTAGGGATCTAGATTCTGTAATTCTGAAAATCTATTTCATATTCTACTGCAGCAGTTATAGCATTACCATTACACACTCAAAAAATTAATAACTTATTAGCATATTCCCCTGTTGTAAAAAAGTATGGCATTACTTCAGTCGCAAACCGATTATGTTCATTCTAAAATTCACAGAAAACGTTCTCTAACGACAGCACAGTATACATAATCGATGTATTTAATGTACCTTGCAGAATCATTTAAACACTAATACAGTACTGCGCATTGTTGATCAGTTGTTTTTATTGCCAAATTTGAAATAGTTTTCAAATAATTTATTGTACTTCTGCCATTAATAAAAAAAATTATTATTCGCATTTTTATTTTACAACTGTTGCATAATTTCCACTTTTTTATTAATTTTTTAACAGTAAATTTTTTTTACAAATTTTTTACATCACCAAAAACATTTAGCTTTTTTACATTAAATAAGTAGGTTTCTGACAAATGTACTGTTTCTAAATAAATTTCGAATTTTTCTAAGTTTTCCCTGTTTTATTCAACTTATGCAATTTTGTTCAAAATTAAATGCTTTATAAGTTTTGTTTATAATTTATATGTGTTTATAAGACATGTAACAGTTATTGTACGTGAAAAAAAAATTCTTTGTTCTAATTTATTGGTTTTCCCCCGAGATTGGAAAAATCTGCAAAAACTATGAAAACAATACTGAAGATACGGTTCTGGAACCTACTTTATTAGATATTTCAGATCAAAAACCATAATAAATCAATATTTTTCGTCCTCCTTAATTAAAGTCCTAAAAATCTCAGTACAACCTTATTTCCACCTGGTTAGCTGAACGTCAAGCAAAATCTTTCCCTATATGTTCTGTATGTACATATGCATGTATAAAACTTCAAATTAATTATCTTAACAGATTGAGTGCCTAATCTACTATTTATTCTATGCGTATTGCTTACTATTTATTATGTTATAGTTTCAAAACTTAGTCATATCGTTAAACTAGATAAAAACTACCAAAATCCTCTCTAAAATATAAATATTCTTAAATACGTTGAAAGGCATTTTCTTTGCCGTAAATGAATAAATATATAGGATTATATGATAGGTATATTTACATTTGAAAATTTCTTATGAGTCTTCTTATGATTTCAGATAGGAATAATATGGAATTAGGTAGATTGGAATGTGAAGAATAAAAGGAAGCGAAAGAGAAATTTTGAGTTTAAAATGTTGGGTTATTAGCTTAACGATACTGAGCTGCATTTTTAAAAACAATTTTTTTCAAAACGTTATTAGCAATACATTTCTTTTTTTTGGAACAAAGTTTGACTGTATCTGTTTGATTCTGTGTAATAATGTGTACATGAATAGTAGTAGTACTAGTAGTAGTATGAAGGTGCCGGTACCGCACCACTAATCAAACAGAACGCAGAATTTCCCCCCAACCAACCAAAGACCCCTTCCTTTTCACCACCACTATGATTACACCGCTTTCCGCTCCATACCATCACCGCGTGACGGATAATCATCAGAAAACCGGGTACGGGTGAAAACCAGTACATCAGAAAACCAGTACGAGACCGGGTGTGTGTGGGAGATAAGAATACTTATATAAGAAAATTAATTTTACTGGCCTTAATATCTACAATAATTATAAATTTATGGTAAATATTAGCTATTTCATTTTTTTTTTTAAATTGTTTATCCGTGCTAATCATGGTTAGTATATACCCTGGCTGATACATACTAATAATCTGTTAAAATTTTCTAAAATTTGACATTCCGTTCCTGATATATACAGAATTATATTTTTTCTCACCATGGCATGAGTAGCATGGGTAGCCTAAAAATATTATGAAAAAATTGTTATAAATTACAATGCCGTTTGAATTTTTTAATAACTAACGCTCCTTTAGCAAGCTATAAAGAACTGAATTTATATGACCCGTACGAAGCGTGATTAGTTTATATATAATAAGAATCCTTTTGAAATTTAAAAATCGGTCATGCCGTTCATGAGATCTAATCGAATTTCCGGTTGATCAAGAGTAAATCTGGTTAATTAGTGTAAACTAGATGTATACAACAATTAGTCTTCACTCTACTAACCAATACCCCATTTGAACTGTGAAAATCGGAAGAACTGTTGCGAAGATACAAGAGCACCTCATTGAATTCCCCTTCACAAATAAGCCTCCTATGGGCACCTTGATGTTACCCTCGATGATGGGTGAGGAGACCAAATGAAGTATTTCGTCAGATTAGAGATTTTCTATCTGAAAACTCGGATATAGTTATCTTCAGTTGACTGAAAATGTACCTGATGCGTACCGAGATATTTTCGGTTTTATAACCGAGTATTTTTTCACAATTTGAGTTCTTTTTACTAAAAATATTTACTGGTCATTGTAGACGAGCTTTAGGTGAATCCAGCTCCAGTGTGTGTTTGTGTGCTTTCGCTATTAATATTACTTTTTTAAAAACGAAAAACTCGTAATACTTACCTTTGTACTGATTATGAAAATTCACAAAGTACTGTGTGCATTTGAGAAATAGAATCACAAATTATTTAGTGGCCAACTACGTTCGAACACATTCAATTACTTTTCAAAACAACTGAAGTTATAAATATGTTTATTTAATGCGACCGGTTGTGTTTGGTGTTTCGTGAGAAGTGCTGACAGCGCGCGCGTGGATGTCAGGTCGGGTATAAATATTCCGTCCTTACGGAACCTTACTGTCATCAATTCAACCCTGACTCTAGAAGACGCATTATGACTGATTAAACGAGACATTTACACAGATACACTAAAAATAATTTATTTAATTATACTTAAAATTAATATATTTAGTAATGTATTTATTATGATTTTATTTAATTCTACCGTTGACCTTTGAGGTCGCAATTTTTTAGACGCCAACTACAGCTGACGATCCAGCAATATGAAAAATTAATTGTAAGTATAAAATACAAAAAAAAATATATAGATAGGAACTTCGTGACAGAAAAGATAAATTGGAACAGGAAACTGGGAATTTTTCATAGACGGCGGATCCTTGATGGCGGCGAGTGACTCACTGGCCTCCAGATGAGTTGTGGTTAGATGGGAAGGGGGCGTAGACAATGGGAAGGGAGTGGCAGTGGGATTCGGGGGGCCGTCGTAATGGGGATGGATAAAGGGGCGGGGCTATAGAATGGTGGGGGAATGCTGCACACTGATTGGTCTGTGAAACAGTACCGGCACTTTCGTACAATTAACAGTGTATGTTTCATGAGGTGACGGACATGATTAATAATAATAATAATAATTTGTTTATTTGTTTTGTTTGTGCAACAGAACAGCTACGCAAAACCTTTGTATGTTGCACAATAATACATAAAATCATATAGAACAATTACAATATCACAACAACAGCTACAAGTCAACAACTCAGATATAAATTAAAAACACAATATTTAAAATATAATAATAATAATAACAATTATATATTCAAATACAAAAAAAAATAATTAGAACTTTAAATATGGTAGTTATGGAGTGATAACAAAAACACATTTATGAAAACATACAAAAACACAATATTAATACATTAATATTAATATTGTGTTATTATTTGTATTAAATGTATTAATTAATATTAATACATTTCAAATATAACAATAAGTTATAAGTAATAATTCTTTAAAATAACAATAATTTCAAAATCATAAAAGTGAGCATTACTACCAGGTTTATAATTTCGAAGAAAGTCAAAGAACAGGGTTAAAATTTTTTTAACTGTATTTTCCTGTTTCACCTCTACTATTACACTTCTAAGGATAATAATCCATTGCTACGTACCCCCTCAAATTTTCAATGAAGGTCTTCGCATCTTCCCAAAAACTTAGCTTATCCTGGAACTTCGCTGCAATGCTGGTACAGCGCTCAATCCGAGACATGGTAGAACCAATTGGTGTTACAAATTGTCTAAAAGACCTCACTTACCTGGCCCGGTTTTGTAAGACAACTTGGTAATGCATCAGAAGTTTATTGTGTAGAACTTTATAAAAGAAGACCATGTCAAAGTATGTTCTTCTATCAGACAACCTGAAAAGGTACAATAGCTTCAACATATCCTCTCTACTAGCGTCAATAAAACAATCTCTAAACTTAAATCGCATCCAGTTCAAGAATCTATTCTGAACACCCTCAACCAGATCAGAGGTAAAAACTCGTGTACTATTCCATACCACGGTCGAGTACTCCAAGCTACTCCTCACCAAAGATTTGTATACCAGGTTACAATTGGAAATATTTTTAAACCGTCCACAAATCCAAAGAACAAGATTAAGGTCCCGGCGTGCTTTACTGACAATCCGAGCAACATATTCGTGATAATACAATTTAGTGTCAAATAAAATCCCAAGGTCCTCAACCAATGTTTCAGCGACAATAGCGTGTGTACCAATCCTATAGCTGAAAACGGGAGTTTGACGTCTTACGAGATAAAGTCAAATGTTTGGTCTTCCGAAAATTTAAGGGCATACAATAGCGGTTAGCCCACTCAATAACTCTGTTAATATTCAATTGTAGCAACAGGTGATCCATACTATTCTTGGTCGGAAAATATATTTTGACGTCATCTGAAAATTGCATGTCAAAAGATCCCCGATATCATTTATAAAAACAGTAAATAGAAGGGGACCCAAAACAGAGCCTTGGGGCACTCCAGACTTAGCCAAGAAGTATTCCTCTGACATCTGTCCACCAAAACGCACCGAAAAGCGCCTGTTATGAAGATAAGAGGACAGCCAGTCATTAAGGCGATCGCTGAATCCGAAGACCTTGGTCTTTGGTCACAACAACAAGTGATGGGGCATCTTGTCAAAAGCTTTGGTAAAATCAAAATATATCACATCTACTTGACACCCACGCTCAATTGCATTAACTGAATCCTGCAAAAAGGCGATCAAATTAGAAGCTGGTGAGCGATTTTTAATAAATCCATGCTGAAATGACGATAACATCGGGAGATGTTATCGTCATTTCAGGATATAAATATCTGGATATAAATATCTCCAAATAGAATCCTCTCGAAGCTTTTGGAAAACGTACCGAGGATAGAAATAGACCTGAAATTATCTAGAGAAGGGACACCAGGGTTAGGTACAGGAGTAATAACTGCTTGCTTCCGTAGGGAATGAAAAGAAAAAGATGACAAGCTCCAATTAAACAGGGAAGCCAGGACAGGAGACACAATATCATTTAAACCTTTGATAACGAACGCGGGAATCCGATCCAAGCCGACCGCCCATCTAGTGTTAAGATTGTTTATAGCACTGGATACGTCAGAAGATGAAACCATCGGAATGTCAAGAATCTGATGGTTGTTGATACAGGCGTTACCAGATGTAGTTTGCGTAGGAAAGTCTTGGTATACTGATTGAAAATATTCACCAAAATGCTGACTACTCAGCCGAGTATCAGAGATAGTCCGTCCATCGACAATGGGGGCTGGAGTCCTCACAGAGTTAGATTTCTGTCGAGAAATGTATTTCCAAAAATTCCTCGGATTAGAACAAAGGTCAGATTTACACTTTCAACTCCAAACCACTCTGGCATCCGCTATTGCGTACTTAACATCTCTGCGCAGCCGAGGAAATAAGAAATAATCATCTGACAGACTAGAAGATTTAAACCTGCGATGAGCCGCCTTCTTCCTCTTGAGAAGATTAACAATGTTTCTATTGAACCAAGGTGGACATTTGGTTGACTTAGGACGAAAGGCAGGAACATGTTTATCAATCGCTGCAGTAATTATTTTCTGTAAACCCAGAACAGATTGTTCCAAATCGTTGGTTAAGAGAATATTACACCAATCAGCAAACCTCATCTCATCATACAACGCACGATAGTCACCACAATCATAGCGAAAAACCAGGCCCGTTTTCGCTACATCAACGGTTGCGACTTCAAGGAACCCAATTTAAGTAGAGGATGGAACTTATCAGGGTAAACAATACCCTCAGCATTCTTAGTGAAAATCCTGCAGTTAGGCAAAATTAAATCCAAACCGTTATTGTAGAAGGATTCATTATTTCGTGTGTAAAGATGTCTAAGTTCTTCATGTCAACAAAATCAAAAAGCAATCATGTCTTACATTTAGCATAAAACCCAATACTTGGAGGAAGACTTCTAGTAAACCAGAACATTCCAGATACATTAAAATCGGCCACAACACAAATATCAAAACAGAGAATATCTACGTTCTTATACAGAAAATCAAAATAATGGTCGAGGAGACTTGAAGGTAAAAACGGAGCAACATACATAACACAAACCAACAAATTCTTCATGCCTGGTCGAATTAGCTCAATCCACACAGCTACAGGAAATGTCTTGAGGTCCTTCCTCCTCATACACCTAATGCTTGATTTTATAAGAATAGCCAAACCGCCACCACGCTGAAGTAAAGAAGCAGTATAATTCCGGTCAGCCCGAAAAACATAGTAACAGTCTGGAAAGAGATTGATATCACAGTGCTCATCACTGAGCCAAGTCTCGGTCAAGGCAACCATATCGAAGTGAAAATCAATCAAGGACGCGAAAATTTCTTTCTGTTTACAGGATGAAAATATGGCAATCCGTTAAAAAATGGAGTATGGATTTTTTTAATTTCTCGACGTTTAATGACCCAGGGACTCCAAAAATATAAAAAAGTAGGGGGTAATGTACGTAGATATCTAAGTGGGTTGACGTGTTTGAAGCTTAATAACATTTGACTGGATAAACCGATTTGGATCAAATATGGCACAGGGACTCATGTGACGTTTTTGTTAAACGTTTGGGATCAATATCTCTAGAGGTTGGGGTAGGTAGATCACATTTGGTTCAATTTTCACAAAAATTATAATTATGTGTACCTTATCTTTCTATTAGAAACGACCAACTGAACAAATTTATCTAGAGTAATTCTGAAAAATTAAAAAAAAAAAAAAAAACAGTTAATTTTTACTTTATTTTTAGGAAATTTTTCAGGATGCAATAAGTTATTCAGAGATGTGAAATTAATATTACTTTTACATTTTATATTGTAATCGGATGCCTTTGTAGGCTATATGAGATGGCTTTTAATGGTCTCCAAAACCAAAACAGGAACCCGAATACAACATAAAATGTAAAGTAATATTCAATTTCAGAACACTGACTAACTTAATGTAATCTAAAAAAATACCTGTAAGAAAAGAAAGATAAACTTGTTTAACTTTTTTTTTCGTTTTTCATAATTCTAGTAAATATGAACAATTAATTGTCGGATGTTTTGTTTTTTAATAGGTTTTTATTCCAACTGCACTCCATCACTGGCCTAGCGAAAGCACAAAAAAATATGATAAATTTGTATCAAGCTAGGAGCACATGCACTTCCTTCCTTCACACTTTAAAATGCTGTTAAAACTAATCCAATAAATATTATAGTAAGTTTATATTATTATAATGAACAAATTAATATTACGTATTATATTAAAATAAACATTTTATCGTATTTGTACATGCCTAATTCAATATAATTAAATGCGATTTTTATTTCTTGTACGTAGTAAATGCAGCATTGTGATCGCGAAAAATTTAGGTTTTCAGATTTCAACGAAAATATCCATTTTTCGGCGTGACGCCTGTGCGTACGTACATATGTATCTCGCATAACTCAAAACGATTAGCCGTAGGATGTTGAAATTTTGGATTTAGGACTGTTTTAACATCTAGTTGTGCACCTCGTATTTTGATTGTAATCGGCTGAACCAAAAGTGTTCAAAAAAGCCCAAAATCCAAAAGTAAATTGGATTTTGGACTTTTTCTTAACTGCAGTAATAAGCCCTTATTCAGAGCCTTTCAACGATATATTATAAGTGGTATTATTTTCATTGGTTCCAGATTTGCAGGCAAATGAAATTGTAATTAATGAAAAATTTGCACCTTATAAGGGCACATCGGTTCAAAGCAGGCTTCATCTCATTTTTTTAACATTTTTATTTAATTTAAATATATTGATTTATTAATAATTATTAACCTCTGATTGTAAAATCGTTTTATGATAAATAATAATTAAATAACAAAAATAAGTATGAAAAATATCAGAAGTTATTAATGAAATAGAATTTGATGTACTTTTAATTTTAAAACAATGTGTATATGTAATTTAATAGGCGTACAAGGAAGATATGTGCTGCCCACATCAGATTTTTTAAAATTAATTATCCTAGTTCATGTAGTAAGCTAGATAGCTATAAATTGCATATTAACCACATTCATTCCAATTAAATTAGCTTAATCTTGTCTAATGTTCTACATATATAAAAATGAATGTTTGTTTATTCGTTTGTTTGTCCAGTATGTGTTCCTATACCATGCATCCGAAATTCTAATTATTACTGATATACATGACCGTGGTAATATGAGTTATTGTCCTTCTCGTTTCAAGAAAATACAATACTATTAACAAAAATATACAATTTTTTACTAAGAAAAGAACCAAAAATAAATCCTGTATGAGAAACAAACCAAGATACCCTACATATTTCATGGGAATACTGTACAAATGTACAGAGAATATGCATCATATTCACTTATTAACAGTTAGTAAGATAAGACACAAAAAAAAAAAATAATCAACATAATAAAAAATATTGCGGTACGCATTCGTACTTCACGAATCCGTGGATAATGCTTCAGAACTTCTCGATGCACCAAATCTCGAACGGTGAATTTCATCGAATTATAACGATTAGTCATATCCGAAATACAGTATACATTTAGAGATTGTAGAAAATTTAAAGTTAAACCTATAATGTTGCAGTAACTAACGTTAAATAATAAAATTATTTGTAACAAAACACATCGTTTGATAAATGTACTTACTATGTACACTTACTCCATAATATCAATAGCAATGTTTTTTTTTTTTTTTTTTTTTTTGTATCTTTAATCCTATAATATGTTGAATTACGGCATGTTTAGACGTGGTTTATGAATAAAGAACTAATTTTATGAACGTATACATTAATGGAAAATAACACTATGTTCTATTAATTCAGATACCAATTTTTAAATTAAAAATATATACTTTATTAAATGGAATTGTAATAATTTTTTTTCACATTTAAAAAATGAATTTTAATTTTTCTAATTTTTGTTATCACACTCATTTAGTTTTTGTACTAGCACTCAGTAAAAATAAATATTCTCTATAGTTTATATTCAAGGTTATACAAAACTAAAAATACCTAGCTGTATATGCATTGTAAAGAAGTGTGTGACATTGAATATAAATGTGTAACAATGTGTGACATTGTTACTACTTACAACAGTTTTTCCAGAAAAGAAAAATGTTCATTTTTATAACCATTTAGTTTGTTTTTATAAATTCAGTGATTATCATTTAACAGTTATATTTATATAATTAAATTATTACAGACAAAAATTTTATGTGGAAATAAATATTGTAATATTATGTAACCATCTTCTTGGTCTTATGAAATTCTGAAAAATCTAAATTGTGTAATTCTGGAAATTCATCATAGGTCTGCAAATATGGCTGTAAAAATCATTCATTATCTTCTATCATTATACAAGTGAATAAATTCTATACTTCAGTCAAACAGAAATTTTATTATCAAATTATTATTAAATTACAAAAAGGTTAAAATAACTGCCACAATGGTCATTTGGTACATTTAGTATATAAATAAAATATAACCTTATCCTTCCTCGATTCGTGCTGATTACTTAGACTAACTCAATAAGCCTATGGGTGACGCGACGTGCCTCCGACGAACTCTGCGTTAGATGCTAGAGTGGAGGCCACAGGGCCAAGTTCTATAATGGCGAACATAGAAGTGACCATTGTTTTACGTGTGGTGAGGCCGGCCATATACGTAAAGATTGTAAGCAGGAGCCTGCAAGTTGTACGGTCATGCGCCCGGCGGTCGAGATTGCAGGACGAGTCCGTCTGCGTCAGGAGTTGCGTTTTCTCAGTAACGTCATAGTGTCTTTGAGAGACAGCTCCACGCGGGAGAGGTGGGAAGCTTCGGTCTTCCACCTTCAATGTTCGGGAGGGAACTCCTTTGAGATGCCACTGGGGGGAATGTAAGACCATACTCCCAGTGGGGGATTCCTCTAGGGGTTCCCCACTAGAGGTGAGGCGTCAATACCGGAGTCCCGGTGGGGAGTTACCTTTTGGGAACTCCTCATTTGAGAGATGGTGGATGATATTGTGAAATGGTTTATTTGTTTATAATAAACAAATAAAGGATTATTTATGTTCTGTATGTTTATAACATGTCTGGGATCGGCTGAGCCACAACAATAAGAACGATAACAAGAAATAATTTGTTTTACAGTCCACTTCAAAAAACAGTCCAAAAAAAAAGTGTTATATCCACCACATGGCAAGCATAAAACTGAGTCCCGGCTGCCTGGGCGGGGACTTACGTCCTTTTGAAGAAGTTTGAGGCGAAGGCACCCACCCCCGGGAGCTGAGTTTATGCTTAATTGCGTATCCGGCTTCGGGGAGGGGAAACTGTAGATGTAAAAAAAACAATAAATGTATTTGATGAATTCTGAACGTTTAAAAATATGCAAAACTTCTTCAGGTTAATTTTATCAAAGGAAATTTTTTTTATTTTTTCCTACTTCAGATTCTCTCACGGAAAGATGTTCATTCTTGTTTATAAAGGTTTTAGAGGAAATAATCTGTATTAAAAAAAACAGAATTTTCCAATTAATCAGTATGTAATTTTTAAAATCATATCGTTGCTTTGCAGAAAATAGAATGTACGTTATTTACGGATTCCTAACAACACAATTATGTTTCGTAGATTTCGATTTTCTAATTGTTTCATCCAAGCCCCTAAAGAATTTACTACTTTTTCGTTAGTTTAACGTTAGGTAAGGAGTTATAATATGTGATGATAAATTCTTTTGATATTAACAAAATTTCTGATTACTGTGTATAGCTTCATAATGCATAGTATCAGGCGGCTGGATTTGTTTTTTAAGTATAATTAAGCATTGAAATTTCTGAATCCCCAAGCCAGGATGTATTTTTGTTAGTATCACCAACAGAATGGATGCCGATAGAAAATATTGTGGATTAGTAATTAATAACTCGCTCACATAAAACGCTACCGTCTTTGTAGATGGAAAACCGTTGCGAATCATCTATGTTACATACACGAACTTTAAAAAAGACTATATAGCTTCTTATAAGAATATATTTTTAGAATTTTAATTCTGACGTGAGCTATTTAAAATTCTTTAAAATTTTCCAGAAGTTTTAGGATATTCTCAAGAAGAAAGATTCTGATAATCTTTTGCAGGACTTACTGTTTGCATCAGTTGGTACTTTATAAAAATAAACTATCAGTATATAAATTATTAGTATATTAATAATATGAATACGATTAAAAAGTCCTGCAGATTTTTTCAGTATGGTATTGTCTGTGTAAATTTTTTTGTGGCGATCTGAAATTAGAAGGAAACATTTATCGACTTTTATAAAATTTTCCGGGAAAAAGATACTGTTAAGGTTAAAATGAAGTTATAATATCGATTTACTGTTTTCGATGTATAATGAAATTCAAGGCTAGACAGTAAAATCTAGTTTTCATCATCGTATAGTTTTTCTTACAAAGTTCCATTAAGATACTTTTATTCATTAGTATCTTTTTTTTTACATGAACAATTTTTAACTTTTCTTGTAGGTAATAACTATTTAAAGTATTTAGTTCTGTATTATAAGTCTCAACTTATTGAGTTGTGTGTGGAATTTCCAGATTTGCTTCAGCTTTCATTTTATTAAAATAAAACCGTATGTACGAATATTCTTTAACTTAAGACTATCCTAACCTCATTTTAAATTCAATTCAAATAAAATTTACCTGACTTCTTACACATTGAATTTCTTCTGTTTATTTTATTAAGAGTTAATTTTCAGTTCGATCTCGGATGTATTACGGACTTTTATAAATGTTTACGTAGAAAATTAGGATGAATTAAATGATAGCTGATGTTGGAAACTGAACTCTGTGATTGAAGAGGCAACTATGCCAATTTTGAATATACGCAGGAGTTTGCCTCTCATTGCTTTTGTGAAAATAGAGTAACAACAATCCCGTTTTTAACAAAAGAAAGATGAGCTTTCAGAAAATTTCCAATTAAGTGCGAATTTAGGTCATCGATATTTAATTCTACATAGTAAAATAAGGATGCAGATCTTTGTTTACACCTTTTAATTTAATCTTCATTGCCCTGATTCAACTAACCAATCCCATTTAATTAGAATTTGTTATTTTATTTTAGTAAACTGATCCATGTTTACGTATATAACAGGGAACAATTCTCAGAACTTAATACTGAAAAAAAATGCGTATTTTATATACGTGATAGTAGTAATAAAGGCTATTAAAACATGCTTTTGGTAATATAAGAGAACTTGGTAATTAATACAACTGCGTATCAAACTCTTTCTGAGTAAAACTTTAGTTTGCTGCAACGATTATGAATGGCATGAATAATCTCAAATGTACAAATTCTTACTAGTATATATATTTTGTTATTACCTGACCGACTCCTGTATAATATTCTGGATATCTCCTTAAATCTAGTGCTAGGTATCTTGATGATCGTTGGAAACTGCGTCTTTTACTAGTGTAATCATTAAATCTACTAATCGTCTGGAGAGAATACGGTTTAATTAGGAATAGACAAGAACATACGACTTAAAAGATTTTGTCAACCAATTATCGTATTAACTGTTGACAATAGAAATAAACAATTTTCATGAATTCTTTCTATCTTAATAAGAAATTTGAGATAACTAATAAGTATTAATTAATAATTCTGAAATAATTATTTTTAACTCAGAATTTTATCATAGTCAGTGTCTACACCTAAAATCAATTACTCATTATCCATACAAAAATATTCGATTATTAGAATTATTCAGTTTTGGATTATTCTTCGAGTATCCACTAAACAAGCGACCTTTATATCTTTATATCAAGTACTTTATAACAAGCATCTTTATATCTTTCGTTCTCAGGTTGTTAACGTGTTGTAATTTTTTAATAATTCTGGTTTGATGAATTATTTTAATCATATTATGTACAGGATTTTTTTTTTTGGTTATATTAATATTTTCTTCTTATCAAAATTTATTATTTTGTAATGTTAAGAAATTTAATTTCACTTGATAACACCTTTTAAGAATATCATTAGAATGTCTCCGTTACAGCACAATTTTAGTGAAAATCAGTAATTTAAGCAGTTTGTGGAAGGAGCTTTTTTTGTAAATTGAACGTAGTAAGAAAGAAAGGTAAAAATGGAAGTCATTTAGTTGTAGGTAAAATTTGTCCTAGGTAAAAAATTATTCTGTTTTCTTGAGTAAAATAATGATACATTTAACTTAAAATAGATACAGTTCTTTGGTGTGGCTCCGTATAAAACCATCGGACAAGAGATCCAATAATTTACCTTATAAAGATAATTTTTATGATACGGTTTCATAAACCGTATAATAAAATACGGTCTATGAAATCGTATTTTAGTTTATGTTTATTAGCAGGTTTACTATTTGTCATTATTTTAGTGTAAAAAAACTTATTACTGTGCAGGAAAATTAATCCGTGTGTTTAACCCTTTTTTTAAACGTTTGAACAAATACGGTAAAATTACTAATAACTCCCTTTTTTAAATTAATAGAGGTATATATTCACTTCTTTCAAAGATTTCCTACTTTACATTCCTAGTTTTTTGACAAATTATAAAAAATGTGTAAGTCTCTTTCATTCCTGATCGTATTTAGTTTAAAAGGAATCTACCAAAGTTCATTTTTTAAATTTCTTTATCTGTTCTTAAAACAAGTAAAGACGAAAAAACTCTGTAAAAAATAGCTTATTCTCATTATTTATAATATCTCGTAGTAAAATCGTAAAATTGAACTAATTTAAACAAAAAATCTAAGCCGATTTATCTCTAAAGTACGCAAAATTCTTTTGGCCTCTGAGACCACGACGTTAGGCATTGCTTCAGAGCATGAGATGAAATGGCCATTTTGTAGTTTGAGAAAATACCATGCCTAGCCGGGATTTGAACCTGGGACCTTCGGATGAAAGGCTGAGACGCTTCCATTCGCGCCTTGAAAATGGCCGCAGAATAACATACGGAGTAGATTTATTACATAAAGATTCACTTAAAACAAATCTACCTACTTCATAATCAAATTGAAGTAGGATTTGAAATTCATACTGACATCAAATTGTACAAATGACGGGTCATTCTTTTCACATTAGATTCTTACGGCTTTAACCAATAAAAGAAGGAAGAGAGTCACTAAAATATTATTGCTTTAAACAATTTAGGGAACACCATTCTGTAAGAAAGGCGAAAATAAACATTATTTCTTTATTTATTAATTTAGACATTATTTTTCGATTTTGAGAAATAAATATTATTAATGTTTTTCTCTAATGATTTACTTTCCCAAATTTTTCATGTAGTTCCTATAAAGTCAAGTTTTAAGGGATTTTATATATAGGGGTAAAAGGGGAAAGAAAGAAAATAACAAATATAAACATCATTATAAAGATTAATTTACGTGAATTCCATTCCCACATAAGTACACGTTCATTACTTTCCGTAATTATAACTAAAGAGAGTTTAATAAATAAAAATAGGAATTAAACTTTTCTTTATTTAAATACAGAGTATTGTAGTTATGTAGTACATAATTAGAGTAGGGTAGTGTAGTATTGAGTAAGGAATTAAAGAACAGTTGTTAAACGGCAGGAATGAATAGATGGGAAAAAAGAACAAAACGTGATATGTTCATGCAGGTCCAAGACTTGTATCAATTGACTTGTCTTTAAGATTGGATGGGAGGTAACACATTAAAGAAGAAAGATGGGTTCATAGAGAACTTCTCTCTTTCACCCTCTCTCTGTGTATATACTTACAAACATATATATATATATATATATATATATGTGTGTGTGTGTGTGTGTGTGTGTGTATGTTTACAGAGGAGTAAAAAGAATGGTTGTGTTAGAGATGTATAAATACAGAAAAGTAAGAGAGTGCGAGTGCATGAAATAATGAAAGAGAAAGAAATATTATTGTGTTAAGATCTTGTTTAAAATTGGACAACGCTTCTGTTCCTCCTCCTTCGAAATTTTCCTTTAAAACTTTCTTCTCCACCGAAAGCTATTACAACAATCGGTTGTAATTACAAGGCTTGATCCATCAAGACAATTCTGATTGATGATTTCTAAACGCTTTGATAATGACATTCTCTTTATACTGTATTACTTAACACGAATTCTCGCTCGTCTATATTTTACACCTCTTAATATAACAATAATAGATCTCATCTTTATCGAGTCTGCTGTAGAAATTCGTATAATGAAGTAAATAAACAATTAAAATCATCATCTGAACTTATATTTAACGTTTCTGTATTCGAAGATAATTTATTGAGACAATAGTAGCTTCATTTGCAAGATAATGGAAAATGAAAAAATATCGTATTTTTAATTTTCTTTTAAAAATTAGGGTAACTAAAAATTGAGGTTACGTGACCATTGTTACTACCGAGAATACAGAGTCGTAGTTTCAAATGATTTAACTCAAATCACGGTTGCAATTCATTAATAATTGATAGTCAGTAATTGAGGGAAGCACATTAATTTTTGAAAAAAATATATAATTTTTCTTCCTCTTTAATGTATAATCATACTTGTGATGGATTGAATAATTTCCTAATTTAGATCTACCTAAGTAGCACTTGGCGTGGTTTCCTGAACTTATTATATCTGTAAATAACTTTATTTAAGTTATTAATTAGATAAAGTTATTAATTATTGTTGATAATTAATAATTTATCAATTTAAAACTCAATATTTGTTTGTTTTCAAGATTATAGACTAATAAATTCAAATAGGTTGCCATTGATTTGATACAGAAACATAATTGTAGTTGCAAGGTCTTTGCCGTTTGCTGAACTATAATTTTCATCGGGAATGCACAAGAATACGAATTCTGTAGTATAGTAGAACAAAGTAGAAAATCCTTAGCCCAAGCGTTTATGTCACAAGAAAGCACAACATGACTTCAGTAGGGAGTTATCTACAGAATCTGTTACATAAAAATCCTTTTAAGAATATGCCTACTTTTCTGAGATAAATTAGCTTTGAAAATGTTGTGATATATGGAGAGTGTGACATACTCGTTTGTCTATGGTCTATGGTAATGAATAGTTAACTAAACTCCATCTCTTGTATACATTTTCCAGCTACCAGTCCTGGATTTAATGACAAACATGACCGATGGACCTTGGCTTTTCCTTAGTGATATTATGCTCCGTGGTTTAAATTATGGTTACATAACCATCTCGTTTTCCCAGAGTGTAGCTGTCAACACCATTCCTAACTTCCAACCTGGAGAACCCGGATTATTTTATAACGATTTCTGTATCTTATCCAACGTGGTCTCGATTTCAGACCTTTGCCGGATATTAACTTTCACTCTGTTTAAAACGGATATGATTTGGTGGAAATATTATGATGATTTGTTATAACGGTTTTCTTGGCACTTTTGGCCAGCCCATTGCTGGCATCTTTGGTGAGCGTAATGCCAATAAGTCATTTTACCCCATTTCGCAGTCGTAATATTCCAAGGATGCCACCGTTAAGATGGTCTAGATGCAATACAATAATTACGTTTTAGGTAAAAGTCTCGTTAGTATAGTAAAATCTCTGTTTTGTAACTATAAAATTTCAATTTTTGATAAGATATATGTAAAGAAAAAACTAATTATATTAATTCTAAACATAATAATAATAATGTAACACATAAGTTTTAAAAGACCAATATTATTGTTTTGAATCGGCTTTAATGAACATGCAAATATTTTTTAACCAAAAATTGTTTTCTCATAAATAATTAAATATATAACGCAATGCGATAACTTATTCAATATTTTTTTTACAAATAATTACCTGAAGTAAGTTAAAGATAAAGATAGTAAAGTTAAAATTCACTAAATAACTTTTTACGAACTGCAAAATAATTCTTTAAAAAAATATTTTATTTAAATTAAGATCTGCAAAATTCATAGTTTCTTATGGATAACCGTATAAACTTATTCACTCCTTGTCACTTAAAGGGATGTCTGAAGAGTTTTCGTAAGGGAGTTTGAGCTTGCTCTCGTATAACTTTTTGGTACTGATGTAAAATCTATTTGATCAATACAAATTTGAGCCTATCGATTCCAAAGAAAAATCATTCAGAAAAAAAGAAAATATGATTTCCAATTTAAATGAAATTGAAATATTTTAAACCACTCAAATTTTATACTGAAAATAACTTGTTACTAATATTATACGGTAACCACTATAATAAGTGCGTACTATGTTTTTCCCCAGATGTAAAATCCTTGGTTAAATTTTCTGTAACAAAATCTGACATTTTCATAATGGAATTCAATTTTTATTACTCGTATACAAGACTTTCGGCTTAAAGGAGGAATTGCTGTCTATTTACAACTACTACGTATGTAAAAAATGAAATTTATTTCATGATAATTATATTTAGGCAGACTGTGTACAAGTTAAGAATTGATTATTTACGTTTGAAAATTGTAAAGCTGTTCCATTTTTTCTTGAATAATAATTATTTTCAATAATTTATACATGCCGTAATTTATAAGAGGTAATTAATTATTTATGCGAAGAATCCGTTTGGCCATCGAAACTGATAACTGAAAAAAGTACTGAAATCATCTCTGAGCGGTTCTTTCGATGAAAAATGATATCTTCTGAAAATACCTAACGGTGGACCAGATGTTGAGCAAAGGCCGGGAAGGTTCAACTAAATGGTCATCACTAATTGTTAACAAGGGAACCCTTACCAGATTTTGTCAAAGGGGAACTTCAGAGAAGGTATGTCACAAATTTCGGTTCGACATATTTCTGTGACGACCACAGTAAAATTTACCTAGTATGCTAAATATATAACATAATTGGTGAATTATCAAATATATTATTGAAAAATGCTTGGATACATAGCTGAAAAACAAAAACTAGGAGAAACCTGACCCAATTGTCTAAACCTAAACTTAGACTCAATAGTCTATAGCTGTCTGAAAGAAGGTAGAACCTCCCTTTTGGCTGAAAAAAGGATCTACAAAATATTTTCTTGAGAAAATAAATAGAGATTGTGTATACACGTAACACAGAAAGAAAAGAAGTGTTTTGAAGTTAGGTTTCAAAAATATGAGAGCAAGAGTTATACTTAATTATCATCAAACTTGCACTCATCGTTATTATGAGATAATTAATCAATATTGTGATAATTTTTGTAAGAATGCAGGAGAGTAATTGAGTTTAGTTAAGATATGAGTTATGGTAATAAATATATTTGAAATGGAGTTAAATTAAGCAAACAACAAAAATTAATTATAATTAAACATTATTTATTTAACTATTTTTGTATGAATATGAATAATGAAATTTACTCACGTTAATTAAAAAGTTATACACACTTAAATATATATACAGATATATAATTTTCATTTAAACAATTGTTTGATTGAATAATAGTAGAAGTAGACATAATGAAATAAATATAGATAGAAATTACATAATTTATAATTAAAAAATATAAATAATTATTTATTTATCGTTATTATTTTTATTAATAACATATAGATATATGTTTTAAGTTATTCTTAAAGCTAGCTTTAAGAATAAAAACAATCTTGCACTTCTTTAATGTAATTATATTCTGGTTGTATGAATGACAAAAATCGTAGTTAAACTATGTGGCTGACTCAAGAAATAAAAAATTAAATATTAAAATAAACACAATGTAACATAAAAGAATTAAATCTTATTTCCGTTTTTAATAAACCATTGCAAGGAGGAATGTATTGAGAGCAGAATGAACTGACTTTTATTCATTCTGTTTCAGTTTAGTTAATAATTAATGCAATATTAAAACATTATTAAAAGTATTACTGTTCATTAAAGAAATTCTTTCAATTTTAACTTAATAATTTTGAATAAAACACGTAAAGCTTGACTAGCAAACATCAAATTAACATTAATTAGTTATGATCAAAATTTAATGAGTTTGGGATTAATTTTCTATTGGAAAAAACTGGTCTTCTTTTCTAATAATTTATTATATTTTATTTTAATATAATTTCATAAAATATAGATTGATTTATTTTCTGAAATTATCACAAATATAACTAGTGCTTACACGACTAGATAAATGAACCGGATACTGCCGCTACGTTTTTCTCTTGACCGCAGATAATAAGCAATAGACAAGCAAACCTTACATAAACGGCCAGTACAGAAGTGTAAAGTACTACAGGATAACAAATTAAAGCTTAAAAGGAAGTAATTTCTCTGTTTGGGAACCTCAAACGAATCCCGAAAAAGGAAAAATGCTTTCAGAAGACTTGCAACACCTGTTGGATGGCAATCTAATCTAATACCACTACTATAGATTCGTGGAAATGAACCGCCCACCGAAGTAGTCGAGTAGACTAAAAGAAAGCTATTGGGAAAAAAGAAAACAAACACTCTACAATGTTTCTGGTCATCTGTCATCGTACATAATTAATAACAATACAAAAGTTTAACTATTTAATTAGTACGCATCCGAAATTAGCAGCTCCAAACTAAAAGCAAATTATATTTACATACATTATGAAATTGTATAAAAAATAATCTACGACAAATTTTGTTTCATAAATTATTCATATTGTACATAAAGATTGTAAAAGAAAATTGCATAATTAGAAATATATAAGATATTTTTTAACAAATTCAGTAATAATTCTGTAATATTTATGGTAATTATATCTTTATACGAATCATAAGATTGTGTTGTAGTTATTCATACATAAATATATATATTTATTTATATGTGAGTGTGTGCGCGCGCTCGTGTATAGAGAAACCATTTCAATATGATACGATGCAGTTGGTCCGAGCTTAATCTTGTGGAATTAACAAATCTTGCAAATCCTCCTGGAATTGAACCAATCTGAATGGATACAAATACCAAAGTACAGTACATCATATGAAACAGGATCCCTCCTCATCTATCCCTCCAGCTCTACACCTGTCTTTTTCTCTCTATCATAATACGGTAAAATATATATTTATGTACGCAATCTCCCTGATTTGCTTATACATATTTGTACATATATACCTTCTGTATCGACATTGCACTAATTTGTTATTCCATTTACTATTTTCCGTCTACCGTCCAGCTCCTCATTTCACTGATCCCAGTGACAAAGGGAATCCCAATTAAAATTGTTGTTACTATTTGCTTTAATGTTTAAAACTCGTATATATACAATATACACACTCAAACACACAGATACTCTGAAGGGGATTGAACTAAAGTTCATGCATGAACGTCTGGAAATTATTAGTTCTTTATTCTACATAAAACTACTTTATACAGTGAATTTTGCGTTATAAATAACCTAAATTTATTTTAAACCTATGATACTCTCTATTTCATGTAACAGTAATAAGAGTGCTAATAACAGAAAAAACACATGCAAAAAAGTAGGTATCCATACTTAACACATGAGAAATAGAGATACAAAAATAAAATCAACACTTAATCATTTTTATTAATAACATTAACATCATAAATGTTAATTAAAATTTAAAATGTTAAATAAAATTGATTTAATAAAATTATTTTTATAATTTTATTAAATCAATTTTATTCAAATTTTTAAATGAAAACAACTTAATGCCGATCTTGTGCCGCAGGGATAGCGTCTTGGCCTTTTATCCGGAGATTCCGGGTTCAAATCCCACTCAGGAATGGCATTTCTCATGCACTAAAAATTTCCATTAGGAATATTTATATATTTATACGACTACAAAGTTAGTGGTAGTTCTATTGAATATAAAATAGGAATGAACATTTTAGTAAAGAAAAAATACTCATTTAAAATTTTTATTCACAGTCACCTGTTACCTGTTTCTGATGGAGTGATCCTTTCTTCCTAGTGAAATTTACTTTTAATTTTAGTGTCGAAATGAAGATAATTATGAGATTCTGTATAACAAACAATTTTATATTTTCTATTGTGATAAGTTTGGTGCTTACATATGTTGGTATGTTCTTTCATTTTATGAATTGAGTGAACCATATTGAGCTACATAACGTATTGCTTAGCGCGTTGCTATGGAACAGCTTTGGGCTGGTTTGGATTGCACAACTGTGAAACGACGTTTGTAAATTATTCTTCATCAATTACAAGGAAACACGTGTCTTTGGATTATTCCAAAAGTGATCCCAGGAAAGTTATCCGACGTAATCTAATCAGGCATAAGATCGTTGACAACATGAAGGGAATCTCAGGGAGTGAAAGGGGGTCTAAGTGGGACTTCATGGACTTTCTTACAGTGACTCCTGAGCGGGAAACGATTCCTGTTTTACGCATACTTAAAGTGTCGCGAGGTGATGTTAGTGACAACCTACCACTTACTAATCGTTAACGAGCATCTACCGATTGAGGAATCTTCAGCAACCGTTGAAGAGGATGAACATGTTAAAACTTTTCCTATCATGGTGTACGGAAATGCTGACATCACAAAGTTATATGAATTGTTGAAAACCGTAGCGACGAAACTGATTTCAATGAGCGGTTTATAAGTAACAAAGAGCTTCGGTTTTTTCTAGCACTATAAAAACTTACAAAAAAATTGTTCAGGTTATAGGAAAAAATAATCTTATAGGTCACACGTTCATGAGGCGAGATGAGAGAGCATTCAGAGCGGTCTTGAGAAACCTTCACCATTATATTTTCTGACTGGAATAAAGGAGGACATTGAGAGTAATGGTCATAAAATTAAGACTATTGTCAGTGAACGTCATACAAATATCAGAGAACCACTTCCCATTTCTCTGTGAATTTAGAACCCCCAAAGCAACATTAAAGATGTATTTGAAATCAAGTACATAGCTTATTGTTGCGTAAAAATTGAAAAATCCAAAGAACTCCTGGTTTCGTACAGTGTATGCACAGACAACAAACAATCTATCCGATGTAGGGGGGGGGGGGGTTCTTACGATGGCTGGATGGAGGAAGAATTGCCTTTGAATATTCCACTCACGTGTGCAGATGATATTGGCGGTACAACAGGCCTTCGACAAGGTTTGGTTAGCAGGCCTGTTCTTCAAATTGAAATCTTGCATCACTGGACCAAAACTGTTCAAACAAAGCCCATCTTTGGTCCAGTAGATTGAAATCAAAATGGGAGGTACACAACTAGATGTTATAACAATCCTAATTCCAAAATTTCAACATTCTACGGCTAATCGTAATTGAGTTTTGTGAAATACATACGTACGTACGTACATAGGGATGGTCAAAATGGATACTTCCGTTGAAATCTGAAAACCGAAATTTTTTAATGTTGACTGATAAAATTGTAATTTATATTTATTGGCATTAATCACTGATGCGATTTGTACTATAACGTAATACTCTACAAGTTATGCAATTACGTCTACTGTTATTAGAATGAGAAAATGGTTAGTTATTATAGAATAAATTTTCGAGCGTTTGTTTCTTATTTCCTTAATAAAAATATGCTTTATAGTCTTTCACAGTACGTATTCTTCAGTGTTCTTGGAACCATTGGTGCAATCAGTTACTTATCCAAGATTGATAATTTAAATAAATCTAATGATATTATCTTCTTTTATTTTTTAGATTTTTTTCAAAGCATTTGAGGTAATTAATTATTACATTCCTGGAATCACGGTTCTAGAGCTATGCTTAAGAAAAAAAGTATAACAATTCAAAAACTGGGGTATGGTTTTTTTCATTTTTCGACGTTTTATGATTCAGGGATTCCAAAACACTTCGTACGTAACACTTAAGCTTCGTACGTATATGTGTTTTGGCGTGCATGAAGCCTAATAACACTTATTGCGTAAGCCGATTTTGATGAAATTTGGTTCAGAGACTGGAAAATATGAGGCATTTTTTTGATAAAAGTTTTGGTTCAAAATCCCCAAGGGATGGGCAGCTACTTTTTTGGGCTTAATTTTCTCAAGATTCTGCATATATAATTCCGATTTATATTAAGCTCAGTACGTGCGTACATGCTTACCTTAGCATTCTTTAAAAACTTTTTATCCACCAAACTTTCCGTCTGCTCCCAAAATCGAAAAAATCTATCTTTTTATATATTGTATATTTTTAATCGAAATTTTTATGAAAAAGTAATAGTAATAATGGTATATAATATTTATATTCACACACACACACACACATACACACACATATATATATATATATATATATATAAAGCATTTATATTTATATATAAATAGATAAATATAGAAAAATATTTATATGTATATATATATATATATATATATATATATATATATAAATAAATATTTTTCTATATTTATCTATTTATATATAAATATAAATGCTTTATATATATAATATATATATATATATACACATATATATATATATATATGTATTTTATTTTACGCCAACGTAAAATAGGCATAAAAAGTATAGTAGTAATGCAAACGGCCCAAAAAAATACTTTGAGGGAATATTGGGGGTACGGAAACCGATCAGACTAAAAGTATCGACTTATATAATCTTTTAAAACTTTTTTGGCTTATTAAAAATTGTATTAATAATATGATTACAATAAGATTTCATAATAATTCACCCCCCCCCCCAAAAAAAAGAAATCTTAGGTAACTTTTTATTCTTGTAAATGTTTCAGTGAATTTTTAAAACTTTTTTCCGTTTTACATACTAAACGTAGACAAATCAAAAGATTTTCTTGGGAGATGATTCTGGTGGTTGGGGAACAGAAAAAAATAAAATAACGATTTTTTGAAACAAATTTTTTTTTTTCATTTATCATTATATTTTCCACTACATAAGAATAAATAACTGATGCCAGGATAGTATAAAACCTTCTAGTCAGCTTTTTAGATGTTATTTCTATTTATAGCTTAAAATGGAATTTTCAAAAAAAATATTATCCTTAATATTTGAGTAATAGTAACATTTAAATTAAGATTCATGACATTAGGGCAGATGTAATGTCATCTGTAACGTCATTGTAGCAGTTAGTTTAGTTTTGAGTCTTACTTTGTTAAACGTAAGTATATACGTTTTATATACATACAGAGTGTTCCGTAATGTATTTACCGAACTTCATGTACTGATTCAGGACACCGAAATGAGGAAAAAGTTCATGTCCAACTTTGCTTTGTTTTCCTTCTGGCCGCCATTTTGTGATTTTCAAC
The DNA here is from genome assembly GCF_047948215.1 of Lycorma delicatula. Lineage (NCBI taxonomy): Eukaryota > Metazoa > Arthropoda > Insecta > Hemiptera > Fulgoridae > Lycorma > Lycorma delicatula. The sequence continues at coordinate 174,455,361 of NC_134455.1, read as the reverse complement.
AAAAAAATTATATCTCAGGAACGGGTAAACCTACTTTAATTGAATTCGGCAAGTCTAAGACTAGTATCTTATTCTAAAAAATAAAAAGATTTTGAACATGTCAGCTTCAAAAATTACAAAATTAGAGCCATCTTAATTATTTAATCTTTAATATCATTGTAATATTTGTTTGATAAAAGTTTTAACTATTAAAAAATTTATTAAGCATTTTCTTTTGTGTATTTGAACAAAATGACATCTCAATTGTATAAATCCGTTGACAAAAATTCGAGATATTTCAGACAGTTAACCCGGCAGTACGCTCCGTAATGCAATCTGATAATTTTCATTAATTTACTATTATTATTTATTATTAATAATTTTTATTACATGTAGCGGAGAAAATAAAAACTGTCAAAGAATTATCAGCTTGCATATTCTATGCTTTTATTATGTTGTGCAGTTTTGTACTTCTGTTAATCACATTGTTTAATGGAGTGCGGGCAAAAATAAAGTAATTGTCAATATGTATGTTAATCTTATACGTAAGATACACTAGTATTGTATCTTACTTATAATTAAATTGTATTTTATAAAAAAAAAACAAGCTAAATGTAATGTAGTAATGTAAATTAGTCTATCAAACAAATAATAAAAATAATTTTATTATTATTATTGTTTTTTATTATTATTACAATATACAGTCGCTTTAGGCACCTAATGTCCTCGCTTTTATCCTGGACGTTAACCGCGACCCAGCTCACATGTTTATTTAGTCTCATTTTGTAGCTTGTACAGAATCGTCGTAAATTCTCTTGAACGATTGACAATCCCAGATTATCCTATATTCGGTAAACTATTTCAATAGTTTGTTATAGAATCTCTGTAGACTTCGATGTTACTCTCATTTATCGTGCCCAATAGTTTAGATTCCGCGGATCCAAACCGGTTTCAGGGTAGTTGCAATTGCTAGTTACCTAATGATAGTTGTGACTCCCTGCCTAACAACTAACAACTAGTACGTCTTCCTGAACTTAATTTTAAGCTGCGTCCTTTTCTCCCTGATATGAATCCTCTATATCAGACGGCAATCCAGATAGAGTGCTAGATACTGCACGCTATTAGCATGCGGGATGGAAACGCCGTTAAGATGAACTTCCAGGAATTCACATTTCCTCATCACAAACGCTTAACATGTGTAGACTTAACCGGATTAACTTTCATCTTCAATCGGCTACCCTAAAGTGTTGTGCACTGTCAAAATTCTTCACTTTTTTCCCCACTTACTTTTATTGATTCTTTGATTTGTTTTACTGAATCTTTATTTGATTAGTTATTCTTTGTGTTATTGATAAGATTATTTTTGGGTGTTTTCTTTGCTTTTTATGTTCTCAACTTTATCAATGTTACTTTGAATATGTTTATTATTTGTTTATGTATATAGAGTTCGACACATAACTTCATAGAGACAGGACGTGTTTAAGTGGACTCATAAAATAAAAAGAGTAGGAAAAAGTGTTTTTCCTTCATTTGTCCGAGAAAAAAATTAAAACATAAATTTATATTATTTAGTTTTTGGTCCTGAATTTGTTTTACTGTTTGTAAGGGTTTTAGAATACTTTCATTGGACTTTACGATATTATTTTCTTGTGATATTATTAGGGGTTTTTAATTTTTTTTTTTTTTTTTTTGTGGGCTAACCTAATAGGATATCTAATAGGCTATCATAACTCAGTTGGGTGATTTATTTGTTTAAATCACCCTTCTTAGGTGGTTATTTCTTTGCTTTTATTTAGCTAATTTTTGGTTATTTAGTTGAAATATTTATAATTTAAACAAATAAACTAATAATTAATCGCAATTTGTTTACCTTGGTGACGGCCACAGTGCAGTGACCTGATTGATGGTTGCTTTGTATACCTTTACCTGATTGCTGAAGTTTGTTTACAATATTTATCACATTGTAGTTTGTGTCATCTTTTAAGTTTTTATATTTAAAAAGTTCCTGAGAAGGTAGGTTGGAGGGGAAAGCTAGGCGGAATAAATCCGTTTCCAGTGATACCATAACTGAGGTACGGCCTGATGACTGCTTTTCTTCAGGAGTTGATGAGTCTAGGACTGAAATTTCGGGTACTTCTACCTGTACTGCTTTGAGATGTACCTGCTGCTTTTAGAAATCAACTCGTCGACTACAAAGCTTACCCTGGAGCAGACATTGATAGCGACCATAATTTAGTGATAACGAAATCTAGATTGCGGTAAAACCTGCAGAAAAGGAGTCAGATGAATCGGTGGAATTTAGAGAAGTTGGAAGAAAAGGAGATAAAGAAGATTTTTGAGGAGGACATCGCAAGAAATCTGAGTAAAAAAGAAAAGGTAGAAAATGTAGAAGAGTGGGAGAATGCTAAAAAGAAAATTCTTAAATCAGCAGAGGCGAACTTAGGCGGAAAAAGAGAACTGGTAGAAAACCTTGGATGTCAGAGGATATATTGTAGCAGACGGATGATCGTAGAAAATATAAGAGTGCTAATGAAGAAGAAAGTAAAAGGAACTACCGAGAGTTAAGAAATACTATAAACAGGAAGTGCAAACTAGGGAAAGAAGAGTGGATTAAAGAAAAGTGTCAGACGTAGAAAGAGAAATTAACATTTGTAAAATAAACAGAGCATACAGGAAAGTTTAGGAAAATTTGTGGTACATAAATTAAAATCTAATAATTTATTAAAAAAAGATGATACATCAATTAAAAATACGAAAGGAAAGATTGATAGGTGGGTGGAATATATTGAAAAGTTATACGGAGGAAATGAATTAGAAAATGGTGTTATAGTAGAAGAAGAGAAAGTCGAAGAGGATGAAAGGGGAGAAACAATACTGAGATCTGAATTTAAGAGTGAATTAAAATATTTTTATATTGCAGAAAGGCTGCTAGAATAGAGAGAATACCTGTAGAATTACTGCACAGTGTAGTTGAGGAAGCAATATATAGATTGTACATACTGGTGTGTCATTTTTCGAAATATGGGAAGTTCCGTCAGACATAAAAAATAGTGTTATAGTCGTGGAACGAAAGAAAGCAGAAATAGATAAATGTGAATAATACAGAAAAATTTGGTTGACTATTCCTGCATTAAAAATCATACCTATAATAATAATAATAATTGAGAGGAGAGTGGAAGAAGTGTTAGGAGAAGACCAATGTGGTTTCAGGAAAAGTATTGGGAGAAGGGAAGCAATTTTAGCGCTCAGATTAATAGTAGAAGGAAGATTAAAGAAAAACAAACCAACATACTTGATATTTATAGACCTAGAAAAGGCATTTGATAATGTAGACTGGAATCGAATGTTCAGAATTTAATAAAAATTGGGGTTCAAATACAGAGATAGAAGAACAATTTCTAACATTTACAGGAGCTAAACAACAACAATAATAATTGAAGAACATAAGAACGAAGCCGTAATAAAAAAGGGAGTCCGAGAAGGATGTTCCCTATCCCCGTTACATTTAATCTTTACATAGAACTTGCAGTTAATGATGTTGAAGAACAATTTAGATCCGGAGTAACAGTACAAGGTGGAAAGATAAAGATGCTACGATTTCTGATGATATAGTAATTTTAACCGAGAGTAAATAAGATTTAGTACAAACAATGAACGGCATGGATGAAGTCCTACGCAAGAACTACCGCATGAAAATAAACATGATTGTAATGATATCTAGTATAAAAAATGAAGATGGACCACTAAATGTAAAAATAGGAAGAGAAATATTACTGAGATAGAAGAATTTTGTTATTTAGGAAGAAGAATTCCTAAAGATGGACGAAGGAGGACGATACAAAATGCCGAATAGCACAGGCAAAATGAGCCTTCAGTCAGAAATATAGTTTTTTTATTTCAAAAATTAATTTAAACGTCAGGAAAATATTTTTGAAAGTACATGTTTAGAGCGTAGCTTTTTATGGAAGTGAAACTTGGGCGATCGGAGTACCTGAGAAGAAAAGATTAGAACCTTTTGAAATGTGGTGCTGTAGGAGAATGGTAACAACCAGATGGGTGTTGCGGCAAGTTGATGAAGGAATAATATTTTTAAAAATATAGTTAAAAGACGAGGCAGACTTATAGGCCACATGTTATGGCATCCTGGAATAGTTGCTTTAATGTTGGAGGGACAGGTAGAAGGGAAAAATTGTGCAGGCAGGAAATCTTTGGAATATGTAAAACGAATTATTAGGGATGTAGGATGTAGGGGGTATACCGAAATGAAACGTCTAGCACTAGATAGGGAATCTAGGAGAGCTGCATGAAACCAGTAAAATGACTGATGATAAAATATATATATATATATATATAAGTTATAGTATATTAAATACCTGACATATGTAATAACTGCCGCGAGCGCCTGGATATCAGTTAATTCCAGGAAATAATTACGCTTAGAAATGTCTTGTAGCTGCAGCCTATGCTTTATTGTAACATATTATTAATTAGTTCTTTCTTAGTATTCTTTCTACTCACATCATCTTATTTTAAATTACATTGGCTTGTACGTCTAACTGTATATATTTATATTATTAAATGCATATTTAATAATTACACGATTAATATAAATAATTTAGAGAATATAGATTGTAATATTAATTGTAATAAAATAATGTTTTTTTTTAAAACAAAAAAAGGAACTTGTTGAATTCTGTACTTAACTTATACTATTTCTTTTAAATTATGCTTTCTAGTTGTAAATGTGAGGGGATATTAAATTTTTTTAAGTAAGTTTCGTTTTTATTTTATGTGAAGTATTCGATTTAAATGTGATAAAAATGCTACAAAAGAATTAAATTAGTAGAACTACGCCAGAAGGGAAGTGTCTGAAAAAAATAGTAAATAAATAAAATACAAAATCGATTAATTTAAATGTATATATAAACTGTATATTAAATATATAAAAGCCACATAAAAAACAAACCAGATGTGTAGAGGAAATGAATATTTAAGTTAATAATGAATTTTAAAATATGAAAGTATATTTTTTCATGGTTATTTTCATAACTTATAATAGTGTTCAATAAAAACGAAATAAATGAAACCTACACAATCTAACATTCTAAAATCATAAAATCTAGTTAAAAACTTATACTATGAATCTTGGCTATCCAAGAATTAAACAAACAACAGTCCTGCATTTAATAAAAAATTATAAAATATTCTAAAAACTCTGGGAATGACATTTAAAAAAATAATCTATAAACTAAAACAAATTTTAAATCAGGATGAAACAGCCATTTCAAATAGCTTTTATTGAAACCCCTTCTCAAAAAAAAAAATTATTATTCGTTACTTTAAGAAATATTAATATAAACGCACATTTTTCTCTTAAATTACAAATCCAAACATCGTTTTATCTACCGATTTATGTAACGCAAAGGACAAATTTGGAATAACATCTTGTTATCACATATATGCCAAATTTAATATCGGCAGGCGAACATAGTAGCAACGATGTGAGTTAGCGCACAGAATACGTACGCGCTAATACAAGCATCATTCCCACCGCGCAGTTCTCCCACCATAGCGGCATTGAAACCCCACCACTCTCAGGCTCCAATAAAAGAGCGTGCACGAGAGTGAATTTTCAATTCATCGTTCACCACCACCTGGAGAAGACTAAGAAAAAGAAGAAGATGGAAGAAGACAGAAGAAGTACCCTGGCTGGCTCAACGTGGAACCTCCCGGCGGATGCCAACATCCCCGCCGGAGCAGCAGGCCTGGCCGGCCCACCGAGGAAGCCTCTGGACGCGGACGCTACCTCCCCGCTCCATCTCGCCAGGCTTCAATCGCCCTGGCCGGCGAACTCAGCAGCAGTAGCTAGCCCAGCGTGGGAACGCTAGGGGAGAACCGCATCGGCTGCGCCGGCGATGGACGACCGACGCCGACCCGACACTGCGGGGCTCTGGGCGCCACCACTGCCACGCTGTAGTGGGGACTCAACTGATGCTGAGGGAAAGCCTGGTCTGACTTCAATGGACGAGCCGCAACTCCCCGACTTTGCTGGAGACCAGCTTCCTGACTCAACAGCTCTTCTCAGAGCTAACGCAAAAACGGCCCTTTTCAGGTCCAACAGAGGTTATGAATTACGAGCCGTCAAAGCCATTCGACGACAACAGCCCTTCTCGGGGCTACCATAAGATTATGCAACGAGCTGTCGAAGCCAATCGACCTCAACAACGGCTCTTTTCAGGGCTACCATAAGGTTAGTAAGTGCCATGTGCCGTCGAAGCCATTCGGCGACAATCTCTTGTAGAATATTCTTAGAAGTTAGATATAGATAGAATTTATTTTGTATACATACAAACCCTTAAGTAACTTTTTTACAATTGAAGATAGATAAATGAAATTTAGCAAATGCTCCTACCAGAAACGATCTATTTCTCAGTTTGTAATCACTTCACCTCATGAACCATGTACCCACAGAACACCATAGTGAGCAACTCAACAATTTTAAATGAAATGATTAAAAAGATTTTAAAGTGAAAATAGTTTTAAAATTCTTTTAAAAAAAAACAAAAAAAAAAAAAAACCTATAAATATCGTATTATTACAATCCTAAGCAAAAGGCCAGCCATTTAATATTTTTTATTAGTTTTAAAAATGGCCTAAGGTACAAAAAACCATTCTGAGGTAGGTGAATTTGCTAAATTTAAAAACTCACATGTTTTCACTGTTGAATAGTTATTTAAGAAGTACTGATGTGTTATTCATCCTGATATCTATTATTATAACCTTTTTATTAAAATGTTTGAGTTGCTCAAACTATAGGGGCTATGTGGGTGCTTGGAGTGTAGTGATCTCACACAAAAGCATAGATTTTTTAAAGGTAGATGCATGTGTTAAATAGCAGAAAACCTGTTTAAGAGTAATAAAGTAAATTTTATTTACAAAAAAATATTTTTAATATATGAGTTTAATTAAAGTTTAAGTGGTTTTGTTGATAAATTGTGTTGTTATTCAGTTGTGGAATTAGAGTTTTAATTTAAATAAATTTGGTGTGTGTACTAATTAAAAAGTTTAGTAAAGAAAGAGTTATTTAAATCAGCTTAGTAATTAAACACATATTACTTAGATAACTTTAGGAATAAGCACATGTGCAAAACGTAATGATAAAAAGATGTTGCAATAACTAAAATATAGCATTTTTTACACTTTAAATTGAACTTTTAAGAAATTGGAACCAAATTAATACAATTTGTTAAACCTTAATATAAGAGCCGTTTAATATTTTAATCTGAAGGGAAATTAATCTTTTATTTTGCAACCTAGGTTAATTTTTTTTAATATTTCTATTTTGTTATATATTAAAAAGCTTTCCTTTTTAGTTAAAATATTGTAATAAACTTCTTTTATACACCTATAGCAAAAATAAAATTTTAAATTGAACCTACAAAATCGAGTAACATGAAAAAAACGCTTGGACAAAACACAAAAGCCAGAGATTTATGTATTAATAAAAATAAGAAAGGAAATGCATAAAAATGGTGTAAAGAATTGCTACTGAGGATAAAGCAACGTTATCTAAAATTCAGATACATCTATTTTTACTCCAAGTTTTACATCTCATTTCCTAGAAAGTTTCTTCAAATTATTAAGTGAAGGTAGTAACCTCTCGTTCCTCTTTAACAGCCCAATAAATTATACTCAGTGAAGACGAATAAGAAAAAAAATTTCGATCGTCTGTGAAGAAAGCAATTTTTATATTAAAATTACTTCCGCTCATTATGTCTGAAAAACATACAAAACATCCATATGAGTAATTTCCTCTTAGTAAAAAATAATTATCAAAATTAGTATATTTGGTGAAAAGTAAAATAGCCCGTGCAAAAATACTGTAAGTTTTGAATTCACAGCCGTGTTTATACTCGATTAATAAAATATTACTGCAAAGAGAAGATAAAACAAACAAAAGAAACGAAAAATAAAGGGGAATAAAGAAGAAATGTTTAACTGTATTTTCAGTAGTTTATTAAACAAAATGTTTGTTTTAAATAGTTTCTTCATAATCAGTGCTTCTATATTTTAAATAGTACAAATGAATATTAATATTAATTAATTAATAGTTATTGCATGTCATAAATAGTATTTTCGTTTGAAAATTTAATATCTTATTTAATGAGAAGATAAGCTATTGTAGAGAAATATGATAAAAATAAAAAATAAAAAAAATTCTTCACTGTTGTAAACAAAAAAATTCCCTTTCTTTATGTTATGTCATAGATTAACGATATTAATGTTTTTCAAAACAAGATTTAATTTGTTACTTTGAACTTTAAATTTCGTGAAAAATCTTCAGTCGATTTACTGAAAATAAATCTTATAAACCGGTTTCTCATTATCTATTCTTTAAACTATAACTTTTTCGAATAGATCAAATACTTCCGTATAATGATTTACCTTACTGCTTAGGTGATTTAAAAAATCACACTCTCAGCGGATATTTACTTTTTTACGAAGTATTGTAATCGCGAAAAATGTAGGTTTCAGATTTCAGCGGAAATATCCATTTTACCATCCCTGAATCCATTTCGACTAGTTTCGGCGTGACGTCTGTACGTACATATGTATTCGCATAAGTCAAAAACGAATAGCCGTAGACATTCGAAAATTTTGATTTAGGACTGTTGTAACATATAATTGTGCACCACCCTTACGATCGCAATCGACTTGACAAAAAATGTCCAAATAACCCAAGATCCAAAAAAATTTGGATTTTAGATTTTTTCTTAACTGCAGAAGTAAGTCCTTATTAAAAGCTTTTCAACCATATATCATACTGATTTTCATTGTTTCCAGAGTTAAATCAAAAGAAAATTTTGATTAATGAAATATTTGGATCTTACAAAGGGAAGGCACATCGGTTCGAATCCGATTTCATTTCCCTTTTTTTGGTTTAAATATATTGATTTATTTTAAACCTCTGATCGTAAAAAAAACGAAAAAAATGTGAAGTTATTAGTGAAATAAAATTTGATGTACTTTTTATTCCAAAGAAAAGTGTACATGTAATTTAATAGCGTACAAGGAAGTCATTTGATGTCCAAATAAGATTTTCTTTCTCAAATATTTAAAAAAAAAACTAGTTCAATTTTTTTTTAATCTACTACTTATTCCTCAGAAGATTTAAATATTTAAAAAACATTTTTTTCTTGTAATTATTTTTACATCAAATTGTTCATGTCATTTCATTGTTTAGAGAATGTAAAATATTTGAATGAAAAAAAGGAATAATAAGCGAGAAAACGTAATTACCAAAAATAAATTAATTAAAAATTTATTAAACAAAATGTTTCACTTGGTTTCATATTAATCTACGAAAAGTCGAGTGGTGGATATCCATAAAATACGGTTATTAATTGCCTACAATAACGCATAAGAAGTTGTTGAAAATTTTTGTTTGATATAAACTCGTTTTAATTAATTACATTTTTATTATTATTTTAATTATTTTTTATAGTATATGCATAACGAATAAATTTATCTGAACAAAACAAAAACGAATTTTTGTAACCGATTTTACATTTATTATGGGCTCTTTCTTACTGTTCTCTCGTATTTTGAATACATATTTTACGATTCTATTAAAAGCATTTATCCTAATTATGGTAGGTATAGAGAAGAGTTATTATGAACAAAGAATGAGACACATATTTTATACAGAAAAATGTCTAACTGAAATGTGTATTGTGTATAATAATGTTGTGTTATAAAAAATAATGTTTCACATTAGTGCGCGCGTGAGCGATTACGCGAGTGTGTGTGTGTGTGTGTGTGTGTGTATGTGTGTGTTTAGTTGTGCTGTTATCAGTAAAATTATATTGTATTACACACTAAATTAAATTATATAATATAATGTAAATATTATATAATATAGTGTGCATATAGGATTTATTTATTTTAGTAAGCGAAATAATCTACTATTTTTTGAGTATGATATTGTGTAGGTAACAGGAAATTTGTACTGCAACTTTATTAAATTAATGATCGTAAACAGCTGTGTTCGTTAGTCATATATGGAGTGGGCTTGCAATTTCTTAGCCCTGGGTTACTAGGTCGCTTGTGTTTTTATATCCAACATAATATAGTCGTAAAATAATTTCGATAAGCCAATTTCTATGAAAATAAATAATCACCAAATAGTCACTTTCAAGAAGTTGAAATTTCTTGCCTCCCCCCGCGCAATAGTTATGCAAAAATACAATTATTAGTTGGAACATTTTTTATTCATGTTTAAATAACTTACTGCGACTGATCATCATAAGATAACAATTATTTAAGTTACAATATAATAATTTAAGAAAAAACTGACGATATATTCCTTACATACGAGTACAAATTTGGTAAAGTTTGGAAGTATCATGATAAAATGAAATAAAACGTTAATACCAATTCATTATATTTTTTAATATTGACCTATATATTGCTTTACTTAAAAAGTTAAGGTTTTATAATGATAACAGCTAATAATTACTCTAAAAGATTTTTATTGAAGCAATTCTAGTGTAAAACATCCGCCTAGGCTGTTTTTCCCCAGTTGAAGACAACTCCGAATAGACTATGTGCAACGTTAAGGAAGATTATTCTTTCTTCTTTGAAAAAAGAAAATACAAAATAAGGATGTTTCAAGTCATCATTTACGTTGATGACTTGTAATGAAAATATTTTTTTCTTGAGATGAAACGCAGAGATCCCTCTTTGCCTAACCTTATATACAACTGATAATTTTTTAAAGGCATACTAAGTAGGAAATAAATCTAAAAATTGCCAACGTAATTCCCAGTATATATCTGAATGAAAAAGAATCAAAATTATAATCGATTACTTCGGAAAATTACAATTAAATGAAATGAAACTTCATTCTCAAACCTTACGGTTTCCCTTGAGTAGTAACATTGCAAAATATCAAACAACTGACTCACGCCACCTATCTATTGAGTGTATCCCCTACAACCCAAGGAAGTATCAAACTTCACATATGACCGGAAAAAATGTTTAAGAGAAAGACATCTAAAGGATTTGTCATTGAAAATCAACATTCAGTACTATACCTGAGCTACAGACTTAGTAACGAGCCTTGCAGATAAAGTGAACCGACACCAAGAAAAACGGATTTTGTTAGAATACTTTAGGATAGGATCATCCTGTTTGATAGATAATTTATTTTTGCGTTTTAAAAACCATGCTATGAACAACTGTTGGAACTTACAATTGCTCACTCATGAAAACTTCAATATACGGTAAATTGTCGCTTATGAAAATGAAAAGCGTTATCGTTTTGATCAGAACTTATATATGAAGTAAGATTTTTTGTGCAGGCAATTAATAGATTTATATACTGGCAAATTTACAATGATAACTTACGATTATAAGAAACAGTGGAAGATAATGAGCATATGTCTTTTTAATTAATCGGTTGCGTATTTATTATCGTATAAAGCAAATGTTTGAATCAGAAGTAATAATGAATTAAACAAATTTTTTTCTCGCGTAAGGTAGACTAAAGATAAAAGAGATTATTACTATTGATTATTTAAAAAATTTAATTAGTGAAGCTCATTCTGGATAGTATGTATCTAAAAGTCAAAACCTTTAAATTGTAAGACAAATGTTTTTACAATAAAAATAAAACATATTTATTAAGAATATTTAATTTACTATGTTGAATGACTTTATGAAATGAATAGAAATAAGAATCACATTTGTACCGACGTAGATACATCTAGAAATGATTTTAATGAGTTGCCAGAAGTTATTCATATCGAATAAGCAGACATATAAATGTAGGTTTATTGACATATTTAACAATCGTTTTATAATCACATGAATCTAAGATCTCAGTTATATTTATTTTCAAGGTCACTGACGACAAACACATTGCAATATTATTAAAAAAATCAAATTAATTACAAAAATTTATTTTTAAATGTTTAATTAAAAATTTAATTAAGTGCTTTTCTTTTTTTCATTATTCCTTTGTAACGTTTTTTTCTGAATCAAAGGAAAACAATTCGAATTGGTGTAATTCTTTATTACCCATTGTACAGTACGCTGATGATATGTTTCCTGTAAATAACTTCTTATCAAAAAATTAATTATAATTTTAAAAAAAAAATTAAAGTTATGATGCAGTCTTTTACTGTCTCAGCTTAACCGAAATTTTTAAATTTATAATATTTATGAATTGACCAGCTACGAGTAGCCCCGTAGATAAATTTAATTTTATTAAATGTGTTGTATATCAATACTGTTATTTAAAGAGGAAAAGTTTTTTTGTTCGGGATAAACAAAGAAACTACCCTATCAATCGCAACCAAATTTTTACTCATGTTTCTTGGCATAACTGAGAAGTTTTTAGATGTATTTCATCTAGAAAAATCTAAAAAAAAACCATTAAAAACAACAACAAGAAAACACCTTATAAAGATAATGCTTTATTGCCTCTATACGTAGTATTTGACTCTCCACTAGGCGGCGGATATGTTGCGCTAAATTCAGTCTACTTAAACACGAGAACGTAAGCTACTGATAATTGGTAATTACTGAATATCAGAAAATTTTAATTCGTTTCTTTGATATACGTGTAGTAGTTAGGTTAATGCACTTGTATTCGACTTCTCAGGTAATATGATATATTTGTTCTGTAATAGGCGATAAACATTTCATTATTCAAATTAATTTATTTATTTATCTATCTATTTTGGCTTTATTTGTTGAGTAATAAATATTGGCTTACTGAAATTTATAAAATAAAATAAATAAAATTAATAAATAGCCTAATAATAAGTAAATAAACATACAAATATAAAATATAAATAAAAATAATTTACGCTTAGAAATTAAATTAAATAATCTGTAAATTAATTGGCAACGGACTGCTTCTAGCGAGAGAGAGCGTAAAGTAAAGTTTTGCTTTTAGCGTGGAGGGAGCCGTGTGCAGCCGCCCGGCCACCACCATTGGTCCGTTCTACACCAATAGCAGCTAAAATAAAAATGTGAGCACATACGACAAACAAACCCATGCACTATCATTTTTATACAGAATGATTTTACCGGTATTTTTCAGCAATAAATATTTGATTATTAAAATTTATTTATTGATTTGTCGTAATTTATTACGACAAATTTTACGACGTAATTTTGTGATTTATTTATTTTGTCGGTATTTGTTGAGTTTTTTTTTATAAAATCATGCCAAAATAGAAGAGAGGTAATATTGCTGGAAAATCTACAGATGCGAAGCGAATGTCTATATCGCGTTTACATGAGACTATAGAAGAACGTGAGGATGTATTTCACGATGCTATACAATATAGGAAAGCCACATAAAGTTCTGAATCTGCTTTTGAACGTGATCCTAATTTCGATTATATTAATAGTAAATATTTACATATTGGTACAATTATTAAAAATATGCAATCATTGTTTTGAAAAAAAATGGAAAGATGAAGCACCTGGTTTGTGTTGTTCTGGTGGGAAAGTTTCACTTGCTACATTTAATGAGCCATCACATCCAATCAACAGTTTAGTTTTAGGATCTCATCCTTTGTCAAAACATTTTCTCGATAATATTGGAAAACTTTAATTCAGATGGCTGCTTTCGGGGCTAAACAAATTGTAGAAGGGAAATTTACGTGTACGTCAAAAAATTCAAGGGTTATTTACCATCGCGTAAGAAGTTTATTGCTAGCACCTGGTGTCAATCACCAATTTTTACAAATTTACTTCCTTTTTGATGGAGATCAAACTTCTCTTCGTAGTAATATTGTTCCAAACTTGAAGAAAGAACTAATAACAGCACTCCAGCAAGTTTTGCTGGAACACAATAATTTGATAAGAGAGTTTAAATGCAATATTGACAACACACCTTTGAGTAACGCGGAATATTTTAGATTAATAATGCACGTTGAACCTGTTAATCAGCGTAGGGGTCGCTGTAATGATTCAACTAATAATTAAGTTGCTATTTTACTGGTAGATGAAGATAAAGGATCTAGAGATATAATCTTAAGTAGTCGTGACGGTCAAAAGTAACTTGTGTTTGAGCTTCAATGCTCTTATGATCATTTTCTATATCCCCTTATGCTTTGATTGAAGGATAAAGATGGTTGTTATCTAACTATTCCGCCAAATAATAAGGAACAAAACAGTTTACTGCATGAAATTTTACGCTTATCTACTTATGGTTCGAGAAAATATTGACAATTTTTTACATCATTACAAAAACTTATTTAATCAATATTTTGTTGACATGATAGCCAAAATGATCACTGAAAGATTCACCTTTTTTCACAATAACAAAAAAAAATTACGTGCTGATGGTTACATTCATTTTCGAGATACTGTGCAACAAGACAGCAATGCTAACAACATGAGTCATAGTGTCATAGTTCCTTCATCTTTCATTGGTTCACCTCGGTATATTCATGAGAAATCTCAAGAAGCTATGACATACGTGCGTAAACATGGGCTTTCAGATTTATTTATTACTTTTACGTGCAATCTGATTAGCCAGAAATAAAAAACACGCTATTCACTGGGCAAAAATTTACTGATAGACACGATAATATTATTCTCTTAATCTTGCAGGTTTTCCGGCTCTGGAATTTCCGTAACTAAAAAGTAAAGTCAATAAATTCGTAAATATATTCTGCTACCAGAAAATCAAAACGCTGCAAAAATATCATATGCCCGGAAGGTCTATTAATTTAATACCGATGGAGTGACTACGTTATATTCTCGGTCCAAGCGGTGACGGGGTATGCTATATATATATAAAATAACATGTGAGTGACCAACGCCCAGCAAAAACTACTGAAGATAAATGGATGAAAATTTGTATACACTTTCTCCTTACGGTTTAAGTGCATAAATCCACTATGAAATTCCGAATTTAATGGGTTAAAATGGAGTTACAATTAAATTATTACAGATTTGTTTAATTTGCGATAACAAATGTAGATATTAAGTTAATTTTTGGTGTGTGTAATCTTAATATGAATATCTAAAAATTGGTTTGTGCATTTTTTTTTAAATTCAGAGATTAAAGGCGTTAAAATGGATTTTTGATTTTTTTAAACACTGTTATATTTTTAATTTCTCAGTAACAAATGTAGAAATTTACCTGATTTTTGGGGAATGTAACCTTTATGTCAGTAAACAATTCAGTAGATTTGGGCTTGCAAATACTGTTCAGATAAATATTTTAAAACTATGTTAAGGTTTTTTAATTCCGATTTTTAAGGGATGCAAAGGGATACGGCGCTGTGGCTCAACCAACACAGCCACTGCCACCGTAAGTGTATGTGTGACAGAGCTATCTCCGGTTACTTGACTAAAGAACATAAAATAAAAGAATTGACCGCTACGGAGAAACGCAAGTAACCATACAGCGCAAGCGAAGCTGCGATGGGGAGCTAGTTTGTTTTTAAATGTGCAGCTAAACCCTACAAAAAATATTAACTCTTTTGTTTTTAGACAAAGTAAACAAAATTAATTATCAATTTTATAAAACTTGATTAAAACTAAATTTAGTGTACTAATACATAAACGCCAATCTGTCTATTAATAAAATATTTTCTCTGTATATTTTAAAAAAAATTATTATTATGAAGGTTTTTACTTTGAAACATAAATGTGTAGAGATGTACCAGAGATGTTAAAAAGTGGTAATTTGAAAAAGTTTTTATAAAAGTTTTATTAATCGGTCTCTCATCGCTATTTCACATCAAAATAGACCTTTACAATTCGAACAGGATCAAAGGATAAAAATGACTTTACCAAAGGATATTAAAATTTAATATTAAAAAAATTACTATAGTTATACGCCAGTTTATCCTCTAATAAGATACCTACTAAAAAACATACACAAAAGCGCAATTTATTTTTTTCAACTAATCAGTTTTAATAAGTGACTTGTGTAAGAGAATAAACTGTTGATAAGAGAAGAAAACAGAGAGTTTGAACTATTGAAACTTTAAAAAAAAAATGGGAAGGTTTTTCTATATATTTCTGTGGTTACTCTACATGCCAATTTTTTAACATTCACCTAAAATTTTAAAAGCATTTTTTAAACTTTTTGAAACTCCATATTTTTTCTAAAGAGGAATGATACTTTTTTTGAGCATTATGATTCCATTTCCTCCAATGCCTTATGGAATCTGAGTTGATTGTTTTTTTTTTTTATTATTGCTTAAATATTTCACTATTATTTTATTCAGTTTATGTTTTACATTATTTTTATTATAAGAAATACACACATTTTACGAACGTCTCACGTACATTGCTTTGTCTGGAATTTCTCCAACCACCACCCCATTCGGTCGCCCTAAAGCATAAGACCTAATCTCCGTACCGCAAACGGCAACTGTTTTTCAAAACGGTTTAGCAACCGATATCCTAATTAGCTTCTAGAGCTTACCTAACTGCGTGAGCAGAATAAGTGTAGTGCCCTACACCATTTGTTTGCGTGTTCCACCGCTCATTTGTCAGAAATGACTAAAATGGGTAAGCGCAACCCGTCTATATAATAAAATATATGACTTGTCAATAAATTAAAATTTATTTCGTCATAGACAGCAATTTCCTGCCACGCCTAGATCGCTGAATGCCAGAAAATACCTGTCCACCATATTATAGATTTAGGAGCTATATTTGACCGATGGCCAACAATTTATCGAGGTTAGCTTCCCACAGCAAGCGATAGGAGTCTTATATCCCTTAAATTACTGATGCTGGTTAAACAAAGCAACGGCATTAAGGAACCCACACGGTCCAAAAATGCGGTTCAAGCCACATTGACTCGCCGCTTATGAGTGGCCAATTTTCCCCTTGACCTCTAAGTTCAGGTGGCCTGAGTTCTAGCCTCCCCAAGAGCTGGGCAGTCGAACATCATGTGTTCGTTTAACTGGACCACCCCCTAGACACACAGCTCATCAGCTGCCAGGTGGAACTGAACATATATTGGTTTAAATTCACGTGGTTGGAGAGCACTTGGGCTCCCGTTGTCTATAGGCGTACCAAAGGCGTACCCAAATCCTGTATAAATCTATACAAGGACCAACCCTTAGTTGTGGCGTGCCATTCGTGCTGCCATGGTTCCATCGCGAGGCTGTCAAGCCTCTTCCGCAGGCGGGAGATGATATTATATTCATCATGTCATATCATATTTATTCGAAATTTAGAACCGGTGCATTGCGATCACCGTTCAGCTCCAGTACAAGCCGGTCGAAACTGCATCCCAAATACCTCGGCCTCCCTAACTCTTCCCAATCTCCAGATGACCCTCCGTACTTTCACCACTATATCGATTGGAAGAGCCTTTTCCAATACGGTGGCAGCCTCGTAGGAAGTTGTTTCAAACACACCAGTACATACAATTAAAGCTCTGCGCTGGGCACTTACTTCTTAAATTTTGAATGAGTGCTTGATTTCTTTCCAACCTATGCGCCCAAACGGACGCAGCATATGAGGTCATACTTTTGAAGACAATTCGGTACACCATGTAAAATGACGGCCCGACAGCCCGTAATCCTTCCGAGCAATTCTCCTAAGCTTGTGCATCACAGAGACGGCGTCCGCTGCTACTTGCCTAATGTGGTTACTAAACAGCAACTTCTCATCAAGCAAAACACCTAGGTACATATGAACTCAAACTCGGCTGATTACACAGCCTTTGTACTTAATACGGGGGTTACAACTGTATGATAACTTCTTTGCACCCTTGAGAATCATAAACTTCGTCTTGGGGACAGAAATCTTTAAATTTTGCATGAGCTTCCAGCCCTCTGCGGTTCACAAAGCCTCTTGCACCCGGTATTCTAGCTGTGGTCGTGAATTACCACGAACTAACAGGAGACAGTCATCGGCGAAAGCCTGGACCGTGACCCCTTCTGGGAATGTCAATCCCAGAAATCCGTCGAGTACCAGGTTCCACAGCAAGGGACCGTGAACGGAACCCTGCGAGCTTCCCCTGGTGACTAATGTTTCCACAACTAGATGCGCATCCTTAAACAGACTCATGCAGTTAGCCAAATAGTCACGTACCACGGCCTGCAAGGCTACGGTAACATTGCGGCGTTCCAACTCAAAGAGAAGAGAACTCCAACACAAGGAAGGAAATGTCGCCACTTTATCAATAAAAATTGCCAAAACATATTTGTAATCGGCGCCTTCCACCTTGGATTAAGCATTTAAGATGCAATCCTTGAATGCCGTATTTGCCTCGATTTAGAAAATCGTTCATATCGATATTTCCCCAGAATCGTTCCACAACCAGCCTTTCAAGCAACTTGCCGATTACTGGCAAGAGACTGATGGGTCGATAACTGTTGACCTCACTCGGATCCTTTCCTGATTTTAAGAGCACCCTCACCAAAGTTACCTTCCAACGAGTCGGAAAGCAACCCCAGCTAACACGCACCCCGAGAGCCTGCCAAGCAGTTCTCTTAAGACAGGCAGCAGATGATAGAATATGTGCAAGTCATGCAGGCCAATCCTCGGTGCCTTTTTGTGTCATTCGAGAAACCACTTGGTCTATATCTACGGGATCCACAGCCCGTACGCCAGGGAATGCATCCTTCGGAGCATCTGGAAACAGTGTATCCAGAAACGCCTGGTAAGTTGTCACAGATGTTAAAATGTGGTCCCGGCCACCAAACTCGCATCGAACACTGGACAGCACGTGCAAACGTCTCACCTGTAGTAGAAAATTATAATAAGAGTAAAAACTGCAACAGAACCTAAGCACGACCACAGACATTTACGTTAGTGATAAATAAATAAATACATCGCAGCAGGATAAATCAAAATCTAAACACACGGAATATTTACAAATTTTATAGCCTATGTGACTGTACTGATGGTCATAAGCGTTAAACTGCTATCACTTAACTTAAACATATTACTAAAATGCAGTAGGTAATGAACTACTCCCATCTTCGTTATTATAAATATAATTTGATTTTGTTTATGATTCCATTTTTTACTTCTGCAGAAAAAAAGATTCCTCAGTAAACATTAGGTTACTTTGATTGTATGAGTTAAATTTTTGATCCAGTTTATTTACCCAAAAAATGTTTGTTAAGAAAAAAAGATGATAGCGGTGTCAGTAGCGTTTCTGGTTCGTTTTTGTATACAAGGTTATTTAATTCTGACTCATAGATATAATGATGAAATTTTTTATGTACAAATTTTTTTTCATTTACTTAATTTCTTGCTTAATAATAAAAACACTAATTTATTTGTTTAATACGTAAACTTATAACCTTTTAAAAAATCTCGATCTATGCAAAGGTAGTTTTTTCAAAAAAATATCGTAAAATGTCCTAAAAAATTAACTTAATTTAAGCCAGCTTTAAAAACGTTATGTATAAAAAATGTTAAAATGTACCTCCTACACGTGTAATGATATTTGAAAACTATTTAAAGTACGAACTGAAAAAAGCTTTTAAAGCAATTATTGAAAAAGTCATTTCTGGGGATTAGGATGAATCCAACTTTTGTGGTAAAAATAAAAAAAATACTTTTTCAACTTGATAATAGCACATTTAAAGAAAATTATGCATTTATTTATATCTTAATTCAATATTTTTAGTTGTAATACTCAATAGCGAAAGTTATACACCACAGAAAACTTTAAAATGTAGCTTTTTTATGAAATTTTTGCTGAAAAAATTCTAATGGAAATTTCTAGTTGTTATTTCAATGGTATCATTTTAAGTTTTCTTGCTATTAAATACATGCAAAACACAGAATAAATATTGTTATTGATTAAGAAATTTCCGTTTGTATTTAATTTTTACTTAGCAATTTAGATTTTCTAAATCAGAAAATACTTTATATACCGATTAAAATTGTCTCTAATGTGAATCAAATTCTATTATGAGTTTATCTTCATTTACATTTTTGGATTGGTGTTTGTTTTACATAAATTTTAAGAATTATTTAAACTGCAATCATAAAATGATGATTTGTTGTAGTATATTTCGGAAAGTGATTGTTTTACAGTTTTAAGGGTAAATACATGATTTATACACATATATTATCGAAGACGATACAAAATCACAAATATTGATTACAGTTTTAAATACCTAAACATTATAAATTTTAAGTTTAAAAGTATTTCGTACATTTGTCTGTTTTAATATTTCTAGTTGAATTTGCTTTTATAATTTTACTCTTTGGTGGTATTTTTTAGAACACTTCAAATTTCGCAGAAGGTGCATGATTTTGTAGAAATTAAATATATGCAACGGTGAAATACTATCTTCCGATTAGGGAAAATGTTGCAAAATTGATGTCCGTAATACCCAAAAAATCCAACAAACATTCATGATTTTAGGTGTTGCACATATATACAGTAAAATCAATCTTAAACAAAAGAGACATTACACATAAGCACTAAGAATTTTTTAAGTAAACTATTAATAATTTATTCAGAATATCAAAAAAGGATGAAACATAAAATGTGGAAGGTGTATACTTACATGTTACATTTTTTCTGTAATATCTACGTACTAACAGCAGCTTGTAAATTACAAGTCAAAGTACTAGAATAAATATTGCATATCTGCTACGAAGAACATTTTTCGTTTCTTCATGTAATATATTATTAGATTTGTATGACTACAGTTCAGCGTAATCCGCTATGTTCTGACATTATAAAAATAAACTGTGTATAATAATGCACAAGTTATAAAAAAGCAAACGTTCAATAAGCACGCAATGCAACCTTGATACATTCGTGCTTGGATTAATGGGAAACATTTTAAAGGTTTCAAGCGCGTTTGTATATTGTATTAGTACAATAATGTAAAGTGTAGGAAAGATGTAAGTGCTTGCATGCAAATGTAGTTAGTAATAATTCTTTTTTCATTTATTAAAATTCCGAATTTTCGTGATTAACACATATAATTTAATATATGCAGATTTTATTAGATAAGTTATCAATATAATTATTTTTAATTAACTGAAGGTTTTCAATTTGAATTTAAATGACACTATTTTACTATGATGGAAAACTGCGAACTTAGATTTTTGATTTTATTTTATTTTGGGGCTAAATGCAATTAATATATTTCTGTTAGAGTGTACTTTAATCATTTTTCTATTTTATGAATGTTAATTAAACATTATATTATTGATAACTAAATCAGGATAAATTAAATTTTATGATAGACTAAACTGTAACAATATATAATTTATTAAATGATTATTCTGAATAAAAGTGTGATAAAATAATTTTGAGGAGTTGTCTAAACAAATTTTTTTCTTTCATTTAAAATTCAATTTTACGATTATAATTGGCATAATTTAATATCTGTGGGAACAGAGATGCAAAACTCTAACAGGTTAGTCATTTCCAAGGTTGACAAGCACCAAATTTCTGTATAAATCATAAAATGAGCGGTTTAAAACTACTTCCCGTTACCTCTTTACTGAATCGTACATATGTTTTCATAACATCAATACGAATAGGGGTTGATAATCAGTCAGCCATTTATTCACTTTGTTTATCACAATGGTTGAATATTGAATACAGTTACTTTTGGAGAAAGCAACCCTGGCTAGTGCCTTTTGTACCTTAGATGCTTTCTACGGGTTTAAATATTATAGCGAGACTGGAAGAGATAGTTAATGTAATAAAGTAATATGAGAACTATACTGATGTACGAGTAAAATGTAAATTTTTTACACTGCCTCAGTATAATTGTGAAAATAATTTATTTTTAAATAAAAGAAAAAATATTCGGATTTTGTCAGTTTAAATATTATAACCCAGCTCATAACTATCAATAAGTTTAACTTATTATGGTAATGTACGTTGGTAATTAAATCTAAATCTCAAATGGACATGTCCTCATGTAACAATTAAACTGAAAGAATATTTACATAATACTAAAAATTACTTTTATAATAATGAAAATTTATCCTTTTGAATTGGTCAGCAAGGGATTAGGAACAGTGCAACCTTGCGTAATGACAGGAACAAAAATGTATATTACCCTCCACAGATTCTGGAACAGAAAGATTTTGCACGAAGCTAGATCTGGTAAGAAGGGCGATCGGGATATGACCGTTGTATTAGTTAACAAAGAAAAATGTTTAATGTTCTTCAACCACCGAAATCGTAGCTCCCACTTCTTTTACTATAGGGCTGCATTAACCTCATGAATCTCGCTACCGCTGACTGTAACACCGCTTTTGACTACTTACCTTTGAGTGCGATTACTAATGTCCCTTGATAGAACGAGTATCTGACGATGATGGTAATAATACTTCCTAACCCAGAACGAAGGTGTGTTGATGATTATAATAATAATACTCACTATCCCCTTCTTATCCAACCAATGAAAGCATCAGTTATCATCCTAAGTCACGGAGGCTAAGGAAAACTGTTTAATGCTGTTCATCCACCGGAAACCCAGCTACCAATCAAAATCTAGCTCACACTTTTCGTGCCTGTCCAAGGAAGATGTGTGAGTTAATCGTACCTAATGGCACATCGAGAAGAAAACCGTATTTTTGAGTGAAACATTCTTGTCATTAAAGACTACCGGCTGGATCATTCAATCTACCTGAAGTTTTCCCTTTGCTCTTGCCTACTTGCTATAGGAGAGAAGAAATTTCTCCGATGGTGAGAAACCAACCAGTCTACCCTCACCAATTACTTGCTACCCATTGTAGCCTACGTCTGGCCTATAGAACGCTACACAGACGTAAGGAGTTCCACTTTAAGCCAGGTTGAAACAAAGTCGACTAGAGAAAACAAAGCTTTTCATTATGGTTCAAACTGATTAAAACATTAAAGAAATATTTTAATTAAATATTCACTTCTTTAGAATAACAGCTGCGTCTATTGTATCACTGTTACCTTATTAGACAAGCAATCGCACGCATAGAAAATATTGTTTAAATTTCATAACATTGATTCATGTATAACATATACAATGAAACTGACATTTTACTTTTATTTTGGCTAATTTAGAAAATAGACTTTTTTTGTTCCTGTTCATTTATATTACGATTAAAGAATAAAAAACATTGGAACAAATCATTTTTTTTTAGCTTGATGTACTCGTATATGTTTATTTAAAAAAAGAAAAAAATGGTTAAGGAAAAAAATAATATTACGAAAAATGATTTTCTTAATTGATCGTTAACATTGTAGAGCCTAAGCAAATTCACATCCATTAAAAAAATAATTAAAAATATTGTTGTAAAAATATACCAAGGAATTTGCTTTGCAAAATATCTTGCTGCAACTGTTATTTTATTTTAGTGTAATTGTTCCTGTTCTCTTCTTCTGTCAAATTATTTAAAAATTATGATAGGTTACTGTTGTCTTCTTCCAATCGAATCAATCAAGTTACTGATGTCTTCCAACGGACTGGTATTGTTTGATTGATAATAGGTTTTTTGTCAATGTGCTGTCATAACGTTAACAAGTTATGATTAAGTATTTTGTCCTTAAATTTATAGACAACTACATTTATGGCTTAATTCAACAATTTTCAGTATTCTTTTAGTATATTGTTCTTCAAGCATTCTCTGTTCCTTACTTCAATCGCATAATTACCTAATTTTACAGATACTGCTTTATGCAATCTAACAGGGGCAGGAGATAATAAGGAGGTTTTCCTTACCGAGATACTTGTCTTTGTGGTGAAAGTAATTGTTTTGCACGAAAAGTTTACCTTATAATGCGTATTGATAAACAATTAATGTCGATACGATAAATATTAGGTTAGTTTCTTATAGCAGTTGTTTAGAGAGTAGTTAGTCTATTTCTTATCTATTTTGCTCCGCACAACATTTTAACCTATTAACCTTAATTTTCTTTATAAAACTATCTATTTCATATCGGATGGATATCTACTAAACTACCCATTTAGAAATCAATGATGGAAGCCAGCTTACTTTGTTAAAATGAAACCTTCTCCTTAATCATTCAGCAAAATCAATTATTTATAACAAAATGTATTTATTTGGGCGAAAGACTGTCATAAAACAACTCATTTGTTATCATCCGGCACCTTTACATATTCAAGGATGCTACTGAACCAGTTTTATTTTTAATAAAAGCTGAAGGAATACTTACTACGATCCTTATAACTAAAATATTAGGTGTTATCGTCGTTGGGTTATGATAAAACGAATTTACAAAATAATTTTTTTCTTAATTAGATACCTATTACTGAACTATAATTTTTCACACGGTTTAATTTGAGGTACTACAACACTGAACAATGAGAAAAGAAATTATAATAATTTTTTTCTTATGTATCCTAATTTTGATTCACAGCCGCATTCCTAATATATTTTCAAGGTAATGTAAAGTTTATTAAATAATGAATATTTAATGCATTTAAATTGTTTTTTCCTGCAGGTCAACATAACATTTTGTGACTATAAAATGTATAATATTTTATAATTAATATGAAATGTCATTGAACAATAAATATATTATTTTACACTAAAACTAAATGACATTACTAATTTGAACATCTTGGAAGGATCTTTTAAATGTTCAGTCTTGACCAGAATAAGTATACTGCCAAGAGATTAGCCGAAATACGTTTAGTATTTGGCTAACTTCCAAGAATAAAAAAACTGCAAATCGTTTTCGATCGAATTATAAAATCAGTTTGAAATAAAACATTCTAACAAAATTAATTACTCTGGCGTACTTTTGGGAATAAAATTTACTGTTTTTTCTATTAATCAAAATTGTTATTAATTTTCTTGTAAAAAGTTTTGTTTGTTACGTTTAAAGTACTTGTGACATTTGAAACATTTAAAAGTTATTATTATTAACATTACTTTGCAACATTATAAGTTAATTTTATGGCTTCCTATTTGATTTAAATGTTTTAAATAAGATTTTAATCATACACATTATGTGTACTACTATAAAATAAATAACTTACATATCACTTATTATTTATGTATTTATCATTTCTATATTTTATTTCTGACGTGTTTTATTGCATGACACTTAATTTTTATTTATTATTCATGTTGTATTTGGATCTGATTTATTTCCTGTTGCCATAAAGCTATTATTTATTATGTTACGTAAAAAAGTACATAATGCAAACTTCTTAACGATAAAAACTTACATGAATTATATTTAGAATGCTGTACAAAATAAAAGCTGCTTCATAGGTAAACAATTTATTAAACTTACGTCTTAATCAGTGTAGTATGATCTTATACTGAGCAATTCAGGAGGAAAAGGAAATAATTTGACAATTGTTTCTAGAGTTTGAGATAAGGAAAAAAGCTTAAATATGACCGAAAACGCTTTGTTTTTGAGTTACGGCTAGCGAAAAATTTCGCACGGATGTCAATTCTTATGTTCATTGACCTGACAAATCTGTTAAAATAGGTTCCAGAACCCCAGAATATATCTCCGATAGTTTTTATGATATCCAACGTAAAACAGAAAAATTCGGTGGTGAAAAACAGGTTTTTTAACGTTCAAAATGCAATAACTTTGTTAAATGACCAATAAATTCATAAATTTTATTGTTAAAACGTGTAGAAAATCTATTTATGAGAAAATTGAGGTAATAAAGTTTATGAAAAACAATAGCTTAACAATAATTTCTAATTAATTCCGTTCATACTCTTTTAGGATAAAGCTACAATTACCTTTGATTGAACAAACAACACACAGAATCCGAATTCACATCGGTGATCTGCCGTAGTTGAATCAAATTTCTAGCAGCGAGTTTGATTTTTGGTGAATTTATGGTGTAGCATGATAAATAACTAACTAATCAGTCCTTTTTATACCAAAACAACGTGTCACGGGGAAATATTATTTGAAATTTTTAAACAATGAAATTATACTATCAATTTGATGCAACACCAATATATTTTTCGAATGAAGTAAGACAAATATATATTTGATGAAAAATTGAACGGTAGATGTAATGCATGTAATGGGCCGGTAAATTGGCCATCTGGATCACCAGACCTTAGATTATGGGGATGAATGAAATGTGAGGTATACAACAACTTTAGTTGACTCACGTGATCGACTGATCGCTTGTATTCTCAATGCTGCTGCCCTTATCAAGGAACACTAAGATATCATTAAGCTGGCGACAGAAAATGTAAGGAAATGTTTTAAAAGTGCATCGAAGTCTATTGTAGAACTTTCGAAGATTCATTGTTAATTAATGCATTAGAAACAATTTTTTTTTAAATAGATTAAAAATAATTTAATTTTTCAAAAGACTAAATTTGTTGCTGTAAAAACAGTTATGTTTAATTTTTACAAATTTATAACATTTTTTCGTTAAGTTTTGTTCTGTTTTTAAAAACGAAAGAATACTCTGCAGCAGCATGGATTTGAACTTGAGGATGAGGTTGGTAAAATGTTATGTTTGAAGTATACTTTTGGTGATAGTGAAACATGGACACCGGAAAAAAGGAAAAAGATAAGATCGAAACTTTTGAGATGGGTCTGGAGGAGGATGATGAAGATAAAAGGATGGACAGAGAAAGTAACTTAAAAGCGTTAAGAATAAATGAAGATAGAACAGTATTAACGACTGTCAGAAGGAGGAAAAGAAACTGGATCGGGCATATAATTAGAGGAAAAGGAATAATAAACACAGTTCTTGAACGCTCTGTTGAAGGTGAAAAAGGAGAAGAAGGAAGAGGCTGAAGTTAACGAATAAAGGGAGCGAAGGTTATGATGAGACGAAATAAAAGTATTGGGCAGAAACAGGTAGAGACAACTACAGTTCCAGGGACTTACGAACAGCCAGAATACCATATGATGTTGATGATATTTTATTTATTTTAATAAATGTTATTTATTGTAATAAATTTATTTACTATAATAAATAAAATTTTTCGTAATATTCAGAATTTATATTTTAAAAATTCTCTAAACAAATCACGTACATTATATTAGCTTTATATTACAAAAATTATATTGCTCCAAAATTTTACTCTATTATGCATAAGTAACAAATATGTACACATCTTCACCTAATTTGTTTTCATTTTATAGTAACATTTTGTATAGAAAATATATAGTAACTTTTGGATGGTCTGAAATTTCTTCTCAAGATAATTTATATCGACGAACGATCAGAAAATAGAGCTAGGTATGTCTGCAAAAAAGGAACACTGGAATTAGGTGATGGAGGTACACGGGAAATACTGGAATATAAACTACTTGAAAATGAGGAAAAGGAAATATGTTCTAAGAATTTTTGGCTTTATTTAGTATCCAGTTATAATTAGTAATTTCTTTTTTAAAAATGGGTAAAGTAAAAACTCATTAATGAGTTGTGAAAAGACGCTTTTACAAAAGTTATTTCGTCAATTCATTTTTTAAAGTTGAAGGGACAATACAATAAGCAAAACAATTAAGACATCATAGGATGAGATGCATATAATGTTTTATTTTGACATACTATAATTCCCGTGAGTTAAAATTTACTATGTATAAAAATATATTAGAATTTACGGATGAATATAGAAAGTTAAATTTCCAAGAATATTTAGTTAGGAGCTTACCAGTATTAGAATTAAATCAATTTAAATTAAAAGCCACTAACTATGATAGATTAAAGGAGAATTGAAGTAAGGTCGAGAAGAATGTCTTTGTGAAAAATAGATGCAAGTTAGTTTGTTTAAAGTTAGAGAAAAGTTTGTAATAATGAAGTTATTATATAGAAGTATCGGAAAAGCTAGATTGAAAATGATTTTACGGGTGAAATACAGCGAGGTCATAAGTAATAAGATATGTAACATGATAAGTCGGTTTTATGAATATACAGCAGTTTCTAAGGGAAGAAATTATTTGATATAGAGAAAGAAACTTAAAACGTGAGACGAGAATAGTTTGAGACCAGAATTGGTTTCAACATAGGAAACTTCGTTTTTACTTCAGTACCTTCAAAAAAAAATCGATAATAAGATAAAAAATTATATATTGTGCGTGTCTGTGAGTTTATAATTAGCATTTTAAATAAAATTTTACAACTTCTTGATTTTATATAAGTTAATTAATTTTGGTGTAAGGGAAAATATATAATTAGTATCCAACTGAATCTTTCTTAAAACAAAAGTGAAAGAAGTAAATAATTACTAACTGCGGAAAATTTATTAATTAAAAGAATAAATTAGAATAATAGTTTTTTAATATAATTAAAAGCTACTATAAAAAATACAAAGTATATATATATATATATATATATGTAGACCGCTTAATTATAGAAGTATATACGACATAAAGCAACCTGCCGGTAACTATGCTTCATTCATTAAAAATTCATTTCCATTGGGACTGTAGTAAACAGTAGGTATTGTATTTAAAAGAGCATTCTAAATCATGTACGGTTCCGTTTAATATGACGTTACACCTTATGATCGTCATGATGATGAAAAAATATAACAGCATCAAGATTAAAAAAAAAAAAAATTGAAAGAAAACAATATTTTTACAGATAGCGATTAATTTTTGTCTTTATTTCAAATTTAATCATCGATTTAAACCTCTAAAAACATTAAGATAAGAATAATTATTTTTTATAACAAGAAAAAAGCTATAAAAAAATTTTCAAAGTTAAAAATTTGATAGAGCTCGTTTAAACGTCATAGAAATGTTACATGAAACGGAAAATTTACATTTTTTATAACACCAATAAATATTTCAACTAAAAATCCCGGTTTGTTTTTTTTTTTTTGTAATAATATGACTTGAAATTATAATTTTATTTATTGATACATTAATAAATTATAACTTTTTTCTTTACTAATTAAAGATATACTAAAATATTTTATCTATTATCTAAAATATTTTTCTGATTGTTTTGATATTTTGTTACAAAATAAAAAAAAAAAAAAAATTTATTCTTTTCAAGAAATCACTTTTGTTATGATCTGTTGATAACATTACTGAAAAAATATTTATTTTCATAGCGTTTTAGTTTTTCTCCTATATTACTTTTTTGGGTTGCAATTCATATTAAGGAGGCCTTTACGTATTAACAAAAATTATCTAAAAATTTATTTATTTTTCTCCTATTTCATAGAACTGATTTCACCGTTGAATTACTTAGTTTCAAAAACATAAAATAATCAAGCGTTAATAAAATATATTTAAAAACCAAAATTTTATCTATCGTTTAAAGTGTTTTTCGATGATGATTAATTTGTGGCCTTATTTTAAAAGCAAGGATTGTCTAATTTTAGAAATAGGAACATTTTGTATTTTCTTGAATTTTTACAACTCTGTTGTGGTTCATACGAGTAAATCGTTCGATAACTTCAGTTATTAACGTATGTAAATGGGTTGTAAGGGAAAGTAGAGGTTCTGTTAAGATTGGTATGACTAAATGGACTGACCTGTTGGAAAAAAGTACAATCCATCTTTTCACAGCGATACAGTGAAAAAAACTATTAAAAAAATACGAAGCCATTCCTTAATTATATAATTGTATCTGTAATTGTATTCTAGTATTACATATACTACTATAATACGTACGATTTATCTATAAATAAAATATTTTTATAAAAACTAACTTTCTTCAATGATGAATTTTGTTTCACTTCTTTCAAGCACCCCGCTAACCTCATGACAATGGAGATGAGAATGAAGTATGTCATTCATATAATAAGCAAATTAGGTTGAAAACAGATCCTACTGTTGTATTATTGCACTGAAATATAACGCTATAACTAAACTATTAAAAATTTTGTCGACCATTAAAAATTCTTCTATAATTATTTAATAACTGAATAACACTTTTAGTTATTTTGTTACTGTGATTGTAGAATCACAAGTAAAGAAAAAAATAATGCTTATTTTATCTAGTAAGGTAAGAGCAAAATGCATTGTCAATGCGTTATGCTCATTGATACGAAGCAATACTTCGTATGCTTATACGGAGTTTTTATGAGGAAACTAGTATGAAATCAATATTAAACTCTGGAAACACAATGCAGTTCAAAATAAAACAAACATCTCATATTAACTTCACTTCATAGCCCATCGAATTGGTTTAGCGGTTTTCTCGTCATCGCAAATAAATAGTTTAACAGCTAATTTTCGTAGTCGAAGGTTCTGAGGCTCAAATCCGTACAAAAGTATTTAAATTTTACTAGGATAGTGCATACTGGTGTACTTTGATGGTTGGGGATCAATTAAACACACGTCTTAGGAATGGTCGGCCTGAGTCATACATATCATCCTCATCTCATTGGGTCATGTGGGGGTTGCTTGTTGTTCACTAGTTGAACAGATTGCAAGGTATACATTAAAAACAGAATATTAACTTAGCCAAAAATTTTTTTTTATAAATTACAGCTGGTAACCTTTCGCCTTCATTTCTACTTCAAAAGTAAAATTGTGTTTAAAAATATCTTTGACCTTAGTTATGGGAAGGAAATTAGTGGTTGCTCATATTTAACTTTAAACATTTTTTTCTAACTAGACACCAGAACTGTACATCCAGAACAGTATTTTCCAAGAAAATTGTAAACCAAAATCCTTGAGATAAAAAATATATATATATATATTATATATTTATAAACTTGCAATTACATATGTTTTAATCCTGAGAAAACCTAATTAATAAAGTCGATCACAATGAAATACAAGTTTAAGTTTAAGAAATTTTACTTTTATTTAGACGAAAAAAAGGAAGATTATTTTACGGTAATAAACAAAATTCATGTTAGGAACATTATACCAATTACAAATTTATATTGATTTACCTAGGTATTCTTTAAAATGATTTACTTGAATGTTAAAATAAATCCAGTTCAGTCACTATTATGATACATAAATATATGTACATATATTACATGATACATATTTGTACTTGATCTTAATATTACTATTACTTTTAACATGCTCAAACTTGCAAATTCAGTTAACGAATCCTACTACTTTCTGACCACACGTTATCAATTAATATTTGATGTCATTATAATTAATTAATGAAAATATTTATTGCGATCTGAATCAGCTGGATAAAATTCAGTTGTAAAACCTCTACTGAATAAACGTAAGTGTTACGTTTAGAGAATGTCAATAAAGTCCTTTACAGAAGATAACGTAGTACGTTTTTCATTTTATTATAGAAAATATTTTATCTTTCGTTTGAAATTTAGTTTTAAATTTGTACTAAAATGAATATGAATACGGCTGATTTAAACTGATTGTTTTTTTCAGTTTCATTACCTTTTTCAGAATTAACTTTTGAATATATTTCCAATTAATAAAAACTGTTTAGGCCAAACCTAAAATAACGTGTTCTTATAGTTGTAAGGTCTAATTCTGCTTTAATGAAAATTTTCTCAAATAAATCTGAAAGTATAATCCTTAAAATGTTTTTTTAACATTTTAAGGTCAAATTAATATCATCTAAACAACTAATTTTTACTTTCCCGGTTATAACGATGTATGCTGCTATAGCAACTATAGTTATAACAGGAATGTATTTTGATCGGTCAAAAATAATTTGGTGATATCTAAGTTTTGTACCTCAACGGGTCAATTAAAAAGAAAACATTTATTGTAATCAAAAGTAAATTTAAATAACTAATTAATTTGCGTAAAATGTGTTATTCCAATGCATACAAATCCAAAAAATTTACTTTTTTCAGACGTTCATTTGCACTTATGTACGAATGCATTTTGGCTGTGTTTGGTCTTATAACTGATATCCGTTGACCAATTTTCTTCTAACGCTAGAGAGGTGGTACTACCTTCGGAGAGAAAGAATGTATTAAATTTTTACAAAAATCGAAAAAAAGAGGGTTGGAATATTTTGGTCGAAATAGAAGTTTACATTTTTACTGGGAAACTTCAGCAAAATATTTTTCTTAATAAAGAAGCTGAATATTTTTCTATCAAAATTTCAAATGAACAAAAATTTTTTTTATTCACCTCTTTCAAAAAAAATACCTTTTTGTATGCTACTTTTTTTTAGCTACAACTTGCTAGCCGGCCTCTGTGGTGCAAATGGTAGCGTCTCAGCCTTTCATCGGGGAGTACCTGGCTCGAATTGGGGTCAGGCATGGCATTTTCACTCTCTACAAAATTTTCATTTCATCTTATTCTCAAAAGCTACATCTTGCCTTAAAAAACAGTTAATGGAATTTTTTTGCATTTATATTTTCTACATCAATGGGTGTTCAAACCACTGTAAAGATTTTTTGCTTTATCCTCTCCAAAAATGTGCTGTAAAAAAATATATTTTTAATTTAAATCCACGTCACAAGTACACATTGAATTTTAAATAAAACTTAATTTTCTTACTCATTAATACTTCTTGAATAAAAAAATAATAATTTTCATTCACCCCCTTCCTAGAAATTACAATTATTTTTATTTAGAATTATGATATTATTGTATTTTTTAAATAATTGAAAAAAATTGCTTTTTAAATTTATCACCATGTAGCGATATAAAAAAAAAAATTTAACCTTAATGCTTTCGCTTGAGTATCAGAACTCTACTGTTCAGCTTTCATTAGGTCCTCCAGAAGTATAGAAGTAATCAAATTATTTTTTTTGAATTTGTTGATTATCCTATGCGTCATAAAATTATAAATAATAATTTTTACAAAAAAAATATATGTGAAAAAAGTTCATAAGTTGTGTTATTGTTTTTCAACAAAAACGAATTATTTTAGCATAAAGGTACAAATAGAGTTGCCAGAAAGTTTGTTGCAAAAATGAATTGCTGACTTTTTATCATAAAATAAGCTGTACAAAATTTTTGTGTAGGATTATTTTAAGTTATGAGCTGAAAACAAGAATAAATTTTTCGGTAATCGTGAAAAGAAATAAAACTGTTTTCGGACTTATATCTGTATAAAACTTTTTCTCTACTTTTAACTGTAATATTAATTCTCGAAGCATGTTCGTCTTTCATGAGAACTTGTATACATAGTATGTTCCTTATTTTTTGTATAAGAATAAATTCAACGTTGTCTTAAATAACAGGAATTCAGAAAGTAAAGTATTTTATTATGAGTGTAAAATTTAACGTTTGATTTCAAAATGGAATTCTATTTCGAAAAAACCTGTTTAGTTTTTAGTTATTTTTTTACGAGGTAGATCATATTAAATTTTTATGTCTAAAATGAGCAGTTGTAAACTTTTAGAATGTGGTGCGTTCACAAGTTATAGTTCTTACTTCAAATTTAAAGGAAATCACTATTCTCTTGTATTATTTCAATTCCTTTCCATTCTGCATAAAATTTTCATTTTCAAATTAGTGTACTTATATACACTCTATATCTTGAAATACTGTTTTAAATGTTCCAATTATTGTGTTTCATCATATTTAAAAAATCTTTTGAAAGTTTAAATGAACTATTCTGCAATCAATCATAAAATCTTCTTCCAGATAAAATATTATAAATGGGTTAATGATTTTAGCTATAAATATAGTAAGTTGATTTTTTAAATCCTTATTAATATCATATTAATACAACTTAATTCATAAATTTGTATGACGAGTATTTTAAATTATTTACAACTCACGTGAATATGAATTAGCATGAATATAAACTTTTAATTTACATAAGAATACCAAGCAAAACACTAGCAGTATAACTTAAAACAAAAGGGTACTTACTTTTGTCGGAAGATGAATATTATACCGGCAAGGAGAAGGAATGAATAAGGAAAAACGACAAAACCGACAAACAGGAAAAAGACAGGTTCATTGTTATATTATTTTACGTCTTACTAGTATTAGAAATCTTAAGGCTTATCGTTGTAGCATATTATAAATACATACCGAAATAATATATTATATGCATGCATAAATGCAAAAACATAGTACCAGTTTACATACAACGCTGTAGACTATTTATGGGAAAAGTGCTTAATGAATTCTAAAATAATCCTGTAATACGTATAAAAAAATAAAAGCAATAAAATAGATTCTCTATCTGTCGTCGTGTTTCTTTTATTACGTCAATACCTTAACAGAAGAAGCTACTAGTTTTTTTTTTTTTTCCATTACCTTTAGCGGTACATAGATTAAAATTTTCTTACATTTATCGAACGGAAATATAAAATTACTTGCAAATTAATCTTTTATAAAACAAAATAATAAATCACTTTAGGTTCTGAATATAAATCCCAAACTGACGACAATCTTAAAATATAAATTTAATACTGGATAATGTTATTTATTATATCAAAATTTATTTAGATGGTGTCTGGTGAGGTTTTGGTCAAACTTAAGGGACTGATTCAGGACATAAAACTAAAAAAAAAAGTAAATCATTTGGACAAATGACTTTTACTGCCGCTATTTGGATATGTAATCTGGAGTTTACTCTGAATGTTAAAGAATATTATTAATTAGGGAATATTTATACTGTTAAAATTCAATTTGAGCTTCCTTCCACTAAGTGTCACTACAAAAGAAGCCATAGATTTATGATCATACATAAACTTATCTGTTTGGACAACTGATTTGCACAAAATACAATGAGAACTATTGCAATTCTGTCTGCCCTTGAAGAAAATTTTGTCTTGTCTAACGGTAGTCATCCAATGAATTTCAGTGATGTGTTCCAATATGAACTCAGAAGGATAGATTCCTTCTGCTATGAGAAAAAAAACAACCAGCTAAGTTTTGAAATTCAGAGACCTGATTTAAGATCTTCTAGTGTTATAAAACACTCTTCATGCAGCTAAAAAAACGGTATAAACCTCTATATCCTTATAGAAAAAATAGCCTGAATCAGTTATTTAAAACTGTTTTCTGAATCGCTGAAGCCTTAGAAGAAGAAAGTCAAGAGTTCAATAGAATTACGTAAAAAACAGTCATGATTTCTGAGACGCATTTCATTGACAGACCTTTCATTTTGTGTCGCAGCTATTCTATCTATAACACTACTCACTCAGATGGAGCACTTTATAGCTGAATTACGGTAACTGAAACAAAAAAAAAACACTAACTCCTAGAACTCAAAAAATTTGACATAAGTTATTTTTAATCTACCACCACTTTTATAGAAAATCCACAACACCCTTTAATAGTTTCTGTGTTATACCTCAATATATACCAAAAAAATATTTGTGTATCTTTTTCGGCTCGCTTGGAAAACAATTCAATGTTGGGGTGATGTATGGGGTATGTTACAAGTACATTTTTCATTTTTGAGATCAGTATTTGTGAATCCCAGAAGTAGAAAAAAATAACAACTTTATCTTCTTCCAACAAGAGAATACGCTGCTTGCTGATCTTCTTATCGAGTATATAAGATATATACTCTTATCCTCTTATCGAGTATCTTCTTATCGGTTATTTTCTATCAAAACCTGTTCCTTAAACACACTTACCTTCATTTATCATTTGATCACTCCAATGTAATAGTAATTTAAATTTCACCATTCTGTTATTGGAAAAACCTCCGATAATAAAGAAACCTCCTATGTAAAAGAAACAAATGACTGGCAAAACTAATAATAATAAATAACAAAATTAGGTTAGAAATTAAACATTATAAGTTGGATGAACTGACATTTAAAAAAAATAATTTTAGGATGCAGTTTGGACTGAACACATATAATTTTCTTTTCTCGTAACTAACACTGTTTACATATTGAAATTAGAGAAAATATTTCAAAAAACGAATGATGTTACGTATTTGACAGTATACTAGGAATTATGCCAACAAAACACAGTTAACCTTAGCTTTTAAAAGATTAAATCAGGATTTACGGAGCTGAATATTTTTATTTTGATGACAAAATATACCACTTTTCTTCTTTTGAACATTCAGATTGTGTAGTGTGGATATGACAAACTACAATAAACCAATAAACATTCAACAGGAACATTTCTACAGGAATATAGGAAAGAAAGAAAATAAAAACTTTGAAATGTTTGCTGTTCATTTTGTGAAATTGCTTCAATTGCGTGACCACAACGAAGGAATGGAGATTACGACCCCTTACGGACACGACACTATAGAAATCGTGACTATATAAAGGCGCCGTTCATGTTTGATTACAAGTTCACACCATCTGAGACTAAGCATATTATTCATTGACACCACAGTACCAGCATATCTCCAGGTTACAACTGAATTTCGAGGAATTCCGAAAAACGGCTAATGTTACAGGAATTTTCAATTATATTTTGCTTATTGTTTGTTTTCCAGCTCATTGGAAGGCCTCAAAAATTTTATATATCAGGTAAAGAATTAAGTGTACAGGCAATCCATCTGCTTCTTATTACCTTTAAGATCTTTGAGGATTTTCTATTAAATAGAAATAATTTTCTGTTAAACAGAGGCTTAAAATGTATTGTAATCTCTATTTAATAACAATAATGTATTTCCAGCACTTCGATTCGATTTTACTGTGAGACACGCTAGAAAAAACTAGTACAAAGGCTTATAAACCATGCGAAATTCACTAGAAATTAATTCTGTACAAACAATTTTTTAATATAGCTAATGTATTCGATAAAGTATCTCAGTTCGGTCTTTTGTACAAAGTTAATTAATTCTTTCAGAGAAGTAACTTTAAATTAAACTTCCAAACAATTTCTTTTCAATTCACTCTAAAAAAATCTAAATCTTAGCTATCCCAAGAAACATACCAGAAAATTTTCACACACTCTACGTTTCATTTCGCAAAAATAACAACATCGTCATCACGTCAATACAAGATACACTATTATTATAACGAATGAATCCATTTCTGAAATAAAAAATTTTACGAACTTCTCAATAGATTTACAGATTGGTATAAAAACTGAAAGCTATAACCCGTAAAAGCAAATAAAACATCGCTATATTTACTTTAAGAAAAGAAATATGGTCTCAACAGTCTAACAGTCAATCTGATATACTTGGGAAATCTCTTGGTTCTAAACTGTACAGACTTATATAGGATTATCGAGTATAAATTCAGGAAGCAGCGAGTAAATCGAATTTTGCAATTTTCCAGTAGTTCCTGTCAGAAATATTCGTTAAGAATTTTTATACTTAATTAATAACATGATTAGATATATATGTTTAATCATATCCAAAAAAATTCCTTTTTTCAACCAAATTTCTGTTTTTTATTTATTTTCGTAAATTTTAAGTAATCAACATTTAAATTCAAAAACATTACAAGTAAATTTTAAACCGTACGGTTAGAGTCTCGGAGATATCATTTTTTCCGCTCAAAAAGTAAAAATTTGTCTAATATAAATAAAACAGCTTTTAACAAAATGATACTAATATCAAAAAAGATAAGGCACTACATTTCTATCAAATCTGTTATTACTCTAGAATTTTGTTTGAAAAAAATACATGTTAAAAGTACGTAACAAAAATAGATATACATTATAGATAATAAAAACTTTTTAACCGTTTCGTATAATAAGCAAAAAATTGAAAAAATTGTAACATGACTCTTACCGGCCGGATTTCATTTATTTGTAATGCATTCCACATTTACTCCCTCTATGAATCAAGACACTTTGCCGATGGTGAGGGGGCTTGAGTTCTGAGTGTTACAGAGTAGCTGGACCGAAGGTGCAACCATATCGGAAAGGTATCTGTTGAGCCAGACTATGGGACTAAGGGACCGGGTGGAAACTACTAAGAAACGGGTCACAAGAAAATTAAAAAAATAACAATCTACGAGTCGGAGCGTGGAATGTTAGAGGGTTAAAAAGGTTGGTAGGTTAGGAAATGAAAAGAGGGAAATGGATATATTAAATGTACATGTAGTAGGAATTAGCGAGGTTCGGTGGAATGAGGAAAATGACTTTTGGTCAGGTGATTTTAGAATAATTAACACAACTTCAAATAAAGGGCAGGTAGGAGTAGGTTTCGAAACGAACAAGAAGATAGGGAAGTGAGTAGAGTATTTCAAAATGCATCGCGACAGAATCATTGTAATAAATATAAAATCAAACCCTAAGCCGACAACGATTGTTAACGTCTATATGCCTATAATTTCCCATAATGATAATGAGGTAGAGCGTGTAAACGAAGAAATTGAAGAATTTTATAAAAGGGGATAAAAGGGGATGAAAATTTAATAATAATTGTAGATTGGAAATTGGAAATTGTAGGCAAGGAAGGAAATATTGTGGGTGAATATGAGCTGGGCAAAAGGAATGAAAAAGGGGACTGACTTATTGAGTTTTCCACAAAGCATAATTTAGTAATTGCCAACACCCAGTTTAAAAACCATAATGCAAGAATATACACATGGAAAAAGCCAAGTGATACTGCAAGGTATCAAATAGATTATATCGTGGTTAAGTAAAGATTTAGAAATCAACTCGGCTGCAAAGATTAAACTGGAGCACACATTGATATTGACCAATTGATGTTGAAGAACAATTTACATACGGAGTAACAGTGCAAGGTGGAAAGATAAAGATGCTACGATTTGCTGATGTGTAGTAGTTCTAGCTTAGAGTAAAAAATATTTAAAAGAAACAATGAACTGCGTGGATGAAGTCCTACGCAAGAACTACCACATGAAAATAAACAAGAACAAAACGAAAGTAATGAAATGTATTAGAAATAACAAAGATGTACCAATGAATGTGAAAATAGGAGGAGAAAAGATTATGGAGGTAGAAGAATTTAATTTGGGAAGCAGAATTAGTAAAGATGGACAAAACAGAACCGATATAAAATCCTGAATAGCACAGGCGAAACGAGCCTTCAGTCAGAAATATAATTTCTTTTCATCAAAAATTAATTTAAACGTCAGGAAAACATTTTTGAAATTATATATTTGGAGCATAGCTTTATATGTAAGTGAAACTTGGACCATCGGAGTACCTGAGAAGAAATGTTTCGAACCTTTTGAAATTTGGTGCTACAGGAGAATGTTAAAAATCAGATGGATGGATAAAGTGACAAATGATAAGGTGTTGTAGCAAATTGATGAAGAAAGAAGCATTTGGAAAAATATAATTAAAAGGAGAGACAGACTTGTAGACACATATGAAGGCTTCCTGGAATAGTCGCTTTAATGTTGGAGGGACAATTAAAAGAGAAAATTGTGCAGCAGGAAACGTTTGGAATTGTTAGGGATGAGGATGTAGCGGAATACCGAAATGAAACGACTGGCACTAGATAGGGAATGCTGGAGAATGGCATCAAACCGCATCAAACTGCTCAAATAACTGAGGACAAAAAAAATCACATTTACAGAAATGATACAGTTCATATGATGATTATTCGTTGTTTAATAAATGAAATTGGGCCGGTACGAGTTTTGTAACAATTTTTTTAAATATTTTACTTACTATATAGAACTTTAAATGTTAATTATTATCTATTGTTGAATATGTATTGTCTATTACGTGTTTTTAACATGTATTTTTTTTAAACAAGATTCTAAATTAGTAACAGATTTTGCTTATAGAAATGTAGTGTCTTACCTTTTTTGATATCAGCATCATTTTGTTAAAAACAGTTTTATTTATATTACGGAAATATTTGGTTTTTGAGGAGAAGAAATGATATCTGCGCGACTCTTACCGTACGGTCTACATTTCCATTGTAATGTTTTTTGATATGATTACGTTTTATTGGATTATTCTTTTAGTTTTTAAATGAATTACTGATTTTTATCTTATGGATTTATTATTAAAAGTTAATGCCTTTCTAAAACAAACAAATATATTTTTTTTAATATCATTCACTTCATACCATTTTTTTCCTTTTTTCATAAAATTAATATGACCTTCATGAATCGATGATCCGTGATGTAAAATTCCACTTCTTACTTTATAACTGTAACCTCGATTTTCATCGGATCCTGGACACACTTTTTCCATTATTAATAAATGATCTGTTTTTTATTTCTTCATCAATTGGTTGAAAATAATCTAATCGTAGAATAAAAATTTTACCAATCGAATTTATTTCTGTTTTATGTAACAAATCTTTGTTACCACATTGTTCGTGTTTTTTTTGTGTTTTATTAGCAGCTATAATCTCTTGTAAACTAATACTTTTATTTATTTATATTTTTTTAAATATGTGATGGAAAATAATAAAATTGATTCATCGGCAGTACTTTAATTTACATAAGAGTATTTACTATTAAAACAAGTTGTAGTATAATTTCTTATAATTTTATTATTTCATGTACGTTATCAAGTTTTTGTACGAGATCATTCGTAAATTCAAAAGCGCCGTTAAGTACTGCTACCTAGCGGCGCGATTCGTAAATCCACCTTTTTGAGAAAAAAGTGTTGTATTCGAGTCCCGCGGTTTTTAAATGGAAGGAAAAAACGTTGATTAAAAAAATTCTAGGTATTTTTTGAAAGTATCTTATATTACAAATACAATTGAACTGAAATATTAAGTTTTCATGCTTATTCTTTAATTGTTTTTTTCCCATTTTTGTTTCACTTTTAGGTTAGGTCATGTTTAGAACTGTAAACACAGTTCTTTGACTTCGCCGTGCTGTCCAGTTCTGCAGAATCTTACCGGCGAAGTTCTAACGAACTTCTTGAAAAAAAAAAATAAAATCATCTAATTCTTAATCTTTTAATTATATCACTTTATATTAACGTAAGTATTTAACAAATATTTTTTAGCAGCAAGGAATTAATTATAAATTATATAGCATCCATTAAAA
Organism: Lycorma delicatula; assembly: GCF_047948215.1. NCBI lineage: Eukaryota > Metazoa > Arthropoda > Insecta > Hemiptera > Fulgoridae > Lycorma > Lycorma delicatula. The sequence goes on along the minus strand of NC_134455.1, from coordinate 174,414,717 downwards.
CTACAGGTTGGGTTCTACCAAATTTGCATCACCTCTCACCGAGTTTACTAAGAAAATCGTTGCAGAGTGACATAAAATCGTATTGTAGGAGATAAGAAATTCCAGAAAAATGTTCAATTTGCATATCATGAATGTGGAGATATAGGAACAGGTTTATCTGCTGAAAAGAATGAGGCTTTATTATTTTTATATCCGTCATTATTTTTTCAAATAGATTGTTTCTGAACGCTTAGTGAAAATAGAAACAGTACTTAAGATAATTTTCCGTACATAATGAAAGTATTATAAATAATAATAATTTTATACCAAATACAAATACTGCCAGTGTATCTTTTATGATAACTATAGAATAGAAATAAAGAACAAAGGCTGATACAACCCGAAAAACAGTTAGGTAAATTGTATAAAAAAGTAAAACAGTTACTAAGCTTAATATAATCGTTAACAACAAAGAAAGTATAATTTTAACGAATAATAAAAGAAATTGAAGAAAAACCAATTAGAAAAAGACATAAGTTGTCTATGGTTCAAGGATAGAATAGAGAAAAAGGTAGAATAGTTATTTGAAGGTAAAATTTAAAATGACTTCTAAAAATAGAAGAAGCAAAGTATTTAGAATTTTATTCTCCAGCCTACTCACAAATAAACACTACCCTGGTATTCTTAGCGGATTCCCCAGGACACGACATCTTCCAGGGATTTTAAGTTGCAGTAATAGTAAAGAAGTGGGGGTAGCTAGCAGAGAAACAATGCTTCTGCTACAGAGATGTAGTAAATCTATTTTTGCGCGGAGTTTTAACTCACTCTCGCAACCATTAAACGTATTCATCACATTATTACGTGAAATACTAACACTTTCTAATAAAATTCTATCCGTAAATATATCTTGTCTTTTCTTTAATGATTAAATAAATTTTGTAACTCTTCTTTTTCTCTTATACGATAATATGAAATAAAAATAAAGAAAAATGTTATTTTTTATTATAGGAGTAATACAATTTTTCGCTAAAATCGATGGCCCTCAAAGTATTTTACAATATTATTATTAATTTTTCTGTTATTAATTTAAACTATTTAATTACTTAACGAAAAATTTTAAGTAAAAAATTACTTAATGAAAATATTCCACTTAACTTGAGAATAATTAAACGAATATTCAATGTCTTCCAGAATGAAACATGAAGTCACCGTTTCATTTTTTTAACAGAAAAACGAGTGTGTCAACAAGAAAACTCTTTCTTTGTATTACGAAAAAATTACTTTCAACATTCATTAATTCATTTTTGAGAATAAGTTTTATTAAATCAATATATTTAAAATTGGGAATAATGTTGATTATAAATTATTGTCTGAATATTACAATTTTTTTTTACTCTATCACTATTTTATACATTTAAATCGGAATATTACATCAGTTAATATATTTTTTAACTTATTCACACTATGAATAACTCACTTTCATAATCATATGTAAATTATTTTTCCAGAAAGTACATTTTGGTATAATTTAAAAGTAGCTTCTTTATCATCACTTTGTATGAATTAACTAGCTTCTAATAGATATTCTGGAAGAAAACTTTCTCATTCTTTAAAAGTCAATTGTTAGTTGTTTTTTTTGCTATTGAAAAAAGAAATATATTTTATATAAAGTTTCCACAAACTTAAAATTCTTACAAAAAAGGACTATTTTATAATGCATATGTTTAAAAAATTCTGTCGCAGTAAGCGGATAAGAAGGGATTTACGATTTTACAAGAAAGAAAGGAAACATTGCTGTAATGATTTTTGAAAATAATATTATTTTCGGTGTAGGCTATGTATAAAATTTTGTGGCTCAAAAATCTCTAAAACTACTAGATCGATTTCAGTTAAATTTAGATAAGCTGTAGTAGTGTATCTGAAGTTGTACATATAAAAATTTTATGAAGATTGGTAGAGTCATTCTCGAGTTAGGTTAAATTTATAATCGAAAAAAGTATCTTCCCCTATATCTGCCGCCACTGAATTAAATCATTCACTTAAACCAGTGCTTTCATGAAAAGTACTGAACTATTTAATAATTAATAAAAGGCGCTAGATCACATCACATACAATTATATTGAAAGTACAATTTATGGAAGTTTTTCCTAAAATATGTTTTACTAATTTTATTTCTCATTTTACTTAATAAGCTAATTATTTTGCGTATTTTGTCTTCATTATTGTTATTATTTTAAAAATAATACTTGTTACACATGTTTTAGAATAATTAGCATAATATTTGATGTGAACATAAATGAAGCTGTAATTTTCATGACGGTTTTAGTGTAAGTGCATAATTTAATTCAGTGGTATACACAGTATATCACTGTTATCTGTGGTAACAGATGACGGAGAAGATCGAAATTAAATAACGAAAAGTCGGTTCTTTTTTGGCCCTAATTCCAGTTCCTGAAAACCGATTTGCTTGAAAATCAATAGGGCTCTGTTCGCAATAAAATTACTTCACCCTAGCCAGTTTGGTCAAAATCGGTTAAAATTTGCGTCCGGTAGAGCGAAAGAAAAAATCTTATACGTACATACATTTGTAAAAACATGACCGGGCGCAGTAAAGATTTCCAGATTCTTTCGAAAACAGCTAAATATAAAAAAAATGTTAAGTACTCTTTATTATATTTACGAGTAATCAACTGTTTTATCATGATTAAATACACAGGTTTTTGAAATAGAGTAAAATGGTTTGCAATTGAGTAAATGAGTTGAAATGCAGTAAATGGAGTAAGAGATTTTTTCTAAATTTTGTACAAAAATGTGCGCAATTAAAAAAAGTTTGTATAAATAAAAAATATAAATAATAGTTAAATAAAAAAAAGTTAAAATAATGAAAAAATTATTAAAGTTTTTATTAATTAAAAATACGAATTGTTGAATTGATTTGCTTTTGTTGAATAAATATATTTTCATCTGATTAATATTTTTATTATTCTATAATAAACTAAAATTGCATTTGTTTTTAAAATATGTCAGGGGTTAGAGTAGCATACTTTACGAAGAATTAGATGTATATGGAGGGAAGTTGAAATGTGTGATTTTTTCATGATGAAAAGTTAATGGGTCATTTTAAATTGAAACTGGTGTGCTTTGATAGCGTCTACATGAATATATATTTCATACACCAGTAATAAATTGTATAGTAACCTCATGTGATACATGACAAATTCAGCATCGAAAATAAATTCTGTTTATTTTATTCATAATTTCAACAACATTATTTTAAATATGAATATATCAATTATATAACCTCAATTATAATTAAATTAAATTCATGAAACAAAATTGAATAAAGTAGAAAGCAATGAAATACAAACACAACATGTTCCAGAGATAAAACCTATCCCTGCAGTTTTCTATATTTATATGAAAATACATTACGTTAAAAAGAATATTAGAGATTAAAGAATAGTGCGGTTTCTAATATTAAAAATAAAATTGATTATTTACACTATTATAATTGACAGCAACTTAATTACTTTGCATAAAAGTAAAAAAAATTAAGAAAAAATAACCAGACTACAATGAAACTATCTGCTACATTCAGAAATGGCCTAAAGTAAACATAAAAAGCAAACTAGGACGAATAAGGATAGATGTTTGTGAAAAAAAATTCTGGCGATATCAAACTATACCTATACCTACATCAAATAAATCTACTGAAGAAATAGACAGAAATATTTTTTCTCATCTTGAAAAAATTTTTAACTTTATTTTTATTGCAGTATTTAATGATTGCGACAAACGAATAGAAATAAAAAAATTAAAAGAAATCTTTTAACTATGATGTTATTGGAGAACGTTAAAAATTGTGCCGGATGGTAAAGATTTTAAAACCAACTGATTAGAATGACTTTTATGTCAGAACATCTTAAATAAAAAGGAAATGGTTATAACCCGATAAACGCAGGATAATAGATAAAAAAAAAGCAGTTGACACGAGCTAAAAAAAAAAAAAAAAAAAAAAATAGCCGAAAATCAACAAAACGATCACTAAAATATGCAGGATCGCCTCTATATTTTGTTTATTTCCTTACTTCAAATTCTAGGTAGTGAACCAGGTTCAACTTACGGTAAGTTTATAAAAATTGTACTCGTAACTACAAAAGCTGGACAGCAAAGAGGTTTACTACCAAAAGTAAGTAAATAAATGTTTACAAAGAGACCAAACGAATTTATTTTTTAATAATTTAAAGAAACTTTTTATATTTAAACAAATTAAATTCTAGTTTTCTTAAATGTTAAAATGAATCAATAAAAACGAAATAAATAGTACTGCAGTTATGTATGGAATAACATCTAATAAATCTTTTGGCAGTCAGTTTTTCATACCATTCCATGTTTAAAATAAATAAATTAATTTTAACAGATTACAAGTTGAATTTTTCCGGCAGGTGGCGAAAACATTGATGATTTTATGATTTTGGTGAATTATAAGCGTATAGAATGATTTTTTTTAATCAAAGGACTTCGAAAATTCTTCAAATTACAAGCTAGCCGGGGCATTTGGTACAGAAGACCACATCGGTAATGATAGATATCATTATAGACGTTTGTGATTACACTTTAATTACTTTACGTGTTCGAAATACAGTCGTTGGATTCAGTCACAACCTTAAATTCAGACTAAAATATTTCAAAGTGCAAGCAATCAAAATTCGTTTTTTTCTATCAAACATTAATTTTTTAGCTACTGCATCTTCAATTTTTTTATTTTCTGAAATAATTTTACAGATTTTGTAGAAAGACTCCTGAGTTTCAATTACAAATGTAATATCTGGCAAAAATAGGTTTCAAATACGAGTGTAATGAAAACTTTTTTATCTTATTTGAATTTGAATATTTATTGAATGGTTATTAGAATATTGAAATATAAAAATTATAAATTCTTCACCTTTAAGGGATATATTCTGCTAATTTAAAAAAAATAATAATTCAAAATTAGGATAGTTATAAAAATATTGTAAATTTAAAAAATCTAATAGTTTTATTTACTAATTATTACCTAACCATAAAACCGTATAAAATTATCAGTTTCATGACTCGTTCCCAAAGGATGCTAGCAAGTATATCTAAAAGTCCAACTACTTCCACTTTGAGATTAAAAAAAAAAAAAATATGATTTTTCTAACTTTGTGATTTTTGAATAGGCAGGCTTGGTCGACTACAAAAGAATTTTAAAAATGAACACAGCTAAAATAAAAGCTTAGAAGAAAATATTTTCATTGATCTGGGAAGGAAAGATAAATCATGTTATAAATAAATTTAAAACCATTTTAAAAGATAATACATAAGTACGATCTATTAAAAATCTAACTTCAGAACGTTTGATTTAAAAATCGAACTATAAATAATGGACAGTAATTTTAGGTATTTAAAAAAAAAATTGTCCTCTTTTAATGTTTTTGTTGTATTCGTAAAACGTTAGATAAATATTATCCACCAAAGAAACAAGTAAAGGATATTTTTGGAAAATATAAAAGCATAAATGAAAACAAAATTGGACGCGTTCTGATAGAAAACCAGTTACGATAGCAAGATGAGTTAGGAGAGACACTTATAAGAGAACAGATGGTTACTCTATCCTGTTTATCCCAAAGACGGGTAGGGAATTCCAGAAGGTAGGAAAGTACTCATACACTAGCTGGTTACATTGCACGGTACGTGTTCGGGATCTAGAACAGCATGATCCAGACAATCATCATTTAGCGGAGGGAATGATGCTTCGAATAGAAAATGGATTCTTATTGTAATTTACACTTATACTCCTCTATACACTGACTCATATCTCTATCTCGGTACTAATACGCTTCCGTTAAAATCAAATTTTAGCTTCTTTTGTTTAAATGGATCATTTAAAAAACAATAATTTATAAAAGCGGAAACATCAGTGAGGTTTTAAAGCTTTGAAAATAAATGTATTTAAAAATGTTTTATTAATGAAGAAGGTTTATCTAAGTTTTTATCATTTTTTCTCTCAAATTTAAATTTATGCTGTTGTGCTGGCAGTGCTGATTAAGCTTATTTACTGTTAAAATTAACAGACGGCGTGAATACATAAAACGTGTAAAAATATTGGTAAATATTATCATTATAATTAAAAAATTGCATATTTTTTCAGAGAGGTTATATTTCAGAATTTATAGGCAAAACAACAAAAATAATTTTCGGCATTCTATTAAGCTTGCAAATATAAAATCAGTTTCTTAATATTCATGTAAATTTTAAGATTTGCAATAAAATTATTCAGTTACAATATTTGTAGATGAGTCTCTAGTCCAATAGATTAGCTGTTTATTATCAGATGTATTAATTAGATAAATCTTAATAATTTTTTATGCGGTTTGGTTAGATGAAACATTTTTAAGACTATAGAACTTTTCAGAGAAAAAATTTAAAACAAAGTAATACATGTGGGATCAAGAAGGATTGCTGTATTCATTTTAGGCAGTTTTGATTCGTGACTCTGTATTGTCCGCTATTTTCTGAAAAGTGTAATACTCAATGCTATAACTAAAAGATAAGATTATCATTCACAAAAAGCTTAAATTCTGAACTTTGAACATATCAACAAAGTAACAATGGCTGTCTTCAGGTGCTTGGTTGAATGTACTGTTATATAGATATAACGGTCAGAAAGGTATAAAATGGGTGGGGCAGGGAGTGAAACTATTTTCCATAAATTTTATAGAAAGTAAGCAAAGGATTAAATAAATAAGGGGTGAGCATTACAATAAACAACTTGAATTTCTTTTAAGATTAATCGGACTATTACGAGAAACTGAGAAATTTTTTTTAATTCTTAAAATAGCAATGTAGATATCAAAGAAGATAAAAAAAGTGATTTTGAATTTTAAAAAGCTTAATTTTTTTAGAAAATGTTCCGTACAGATATACCAAATTTCAATAAAATATGATAATCCGCTCACAAATTAAAATACTTATTGAACAAAATCCATAATGGCGAACAGCAGAAAAAATTAGCACAGGGTATTTTTCGACATGAAGTTTTTTGTTTATTTTGATTCTATGAATCAGTGTCTTAAGTTTGGCCGAAACCTCACAGGAGATCTCGTATAGCTGTTGCCGGAAAGGTGATGCAAATTGTGGGAAACCGAAGTTAGACAGAGAAATTGTTCAAATTAAATTTTTTTTACTCTTAATTTGGTGTTCTGAAATAGCCCCTTATTTTTGGCCAACATCTCCTACAACGTGCTGTCGGAAAAAAATAAAGATAAAAAGTTTAAAAAATGAGTAAACTGATTCTTCTTGTCGGATTTCGTCGAAAAACAGGATAAACTGGGATATATGTAGTGAAATATTTGTGTTAAATTTCAACTGTTTTAGCCAACATCAGCCAATCGTGAGATAATCTCTTACGATATAAGGGAAAATTGCTTTCAAAATAATGTTGAATGTCCTCCTTACCGTTATTCAGATTAATTTAAAATTCTGGAATTTTAAATAACTTATTAAGTATTTTCACTGCGCTAAAGCTCAATTTTCTAAGACCGCAATACAAAAAGTAAAAAAAAGGTAGCCGATATCATGGCTGAGTTGTAGTGTCTCAGCCTTTCATCCTGGGTTTAAATTTCGGTCAGGCATGTCATTTTTATACGCTACAAATTTCCATTCTCATAGAGAAAAATGACCAAAGCAGTCAATACCAGCCCTTTTAAAAAAATAAAAAAATTCAAAACGGTGAAAATTACTATAATTTTTTTCCAATATTTAAAAAAAATTACTAAATAATTAATTTTAAAAAAAATTAAAATTAAAAAGTAACGAAGCCTACAAAAGTAAATTACCTAAAGTAGGTTTAACAAAAGTTAAAATATTAATTATTTTAAATAAATAATTTTATTTCATTTTATTTACCTTTTATTTTTAATTGGTGACAATTACCCTACGTAGACATTATTTTGAGTCATTTAGGAGAATATATGTTGAGCCATAACGGAGGTAATAAACTTCATGCTAAAAGAAGTATGTACGTAAATTCACCTTCCGGTAATGTCTACGGTTTCATTGAAATTTTTGAGCGAACTATATATTTTTAATTTATATATCTATAGGTGTTGTATAACATCAACAGAGCTACAGCCGGGAAAGTAAAACGAAAAACTATGTAAAGAGAGAATGTAGTGTTTTAGCCAAAAACCTTACTTTCAATAAAAAAGAACCAAGAAAGCGGGGTCAGTTCCCAAATTTACTGTATGTAATAACATCAGTGTCGAAATAAATTTACATAATTTGCACTATTTACCACTGATTAAGAAACCTGTGAACTGACGCGATAACAGTTACTATTTTTTGTCTAATTTAGCAAATTTCAATATGATAAAAAAGTGAAGTTTTCTATAACCTCTTCAATTCAAGGTTGAATAGAAGAATACTACCCATCGGGTTGGTCTAGTGGTGAACGCGTCTTCCCAAATCAGCTGATTTGGAAGTCGAGTGTTCCAGCGTTCAAGTCCTAGTAAAGTCAATTATTTTTACACGGATTTGAATACTAGATCGTGGATACCGGTGTTCTTTGGTGGTTGGGTTTCAATTAACCACACATCTCAGGAATGGTCGAACTGAGACTTGTGTACTTGACTACACTTCATTTACCCTCATACATATCATCCTCATTCATCCTCTGAAGTATTATCTGAAAGGTAATTACCGGAGGCTAAACAAGAAAAAGAATACTGACCGATTTCTTTCTATGAGAAATAAACGTAAAAAAATCTAAAATATAAACAATATCCAAAAATTCTTAAATGGTCTAAAAAGTAATGAAACTTTATCCACCAGTTATTGTATATTATAAACTAATATTTAAATTTTCTCATAATGTGAGAAAATTAAATATTACATACGCATTTGTTTTCTTACTATGTTCTAATTCTGAATTTAACAATTGAAATGTGTATTTTGGAGTTCACGTGACCTTAATTGTAACATATATTATTGTATAATTATGAAAATTTTGCAGTTAATTATTATGCCGTGATTGATGCAAATAATGTAGATTATGATATATATATATATGTAATATTATATTTATATATATATATATATATATATATATATATATATATATATATATATATATATAAATATAAGACATCATTGAAAGTTGTCGTTTGTAGTATCAAAATAAACAAAATACGAATACATTAAATTAAATTATCAATTGCGCGCATCTTATAGTCGGATAATATTAGCATATGTTAGCATTTTACAACACGATCATTTTAAAATAATCTGACCTTCTCAAGATGTTACATTAATTTTCTTACAGCACAAATACATTAATCTTTTTTTCTCAATATTTGACAGTTTAATAATATTCTTATATTTTTTTCATATCATCTATAAATAAAAAGTAATAAAAAGAAAAATAATTTAATATGGATTAAACCGCAACTCTGCCTTACAGCAGTGATTTTTGTGTCTTCAAAACCGATTAAGCTTGAGATTTTTCTTGACTTAAAAGAATAAAAAGTAATCATACAATTAGAGTAACTGTTATTAAGATCAGCCTTCTCTTGCCAATAAAGTAAATATACCAATCAATCATTGCTAAGAATTTTTAATAAAAAAGGAAAAAGTAATTGCTTAATTTGATTAATATAAAAAAAAGAAAAAATCCGACCACTTTGAAAAAAAAACTCGTTATTTTTACTCAGTAGTATTTGAGGAAATTTTGACTGTTTTCACCCTTTTACTCGAAACTGAGTAGAAAATTTGATATAGAGAGATTAATAATAGAAAAATCTGAGTATAAAATTTGACAAGAGAGATAACATTATAACTTGAAAAAACTAACATGATAACAGATGTATACGTCTGTCAATTGAAATAGTTTGTACATGACACAAAGACTAGGAGTAAAAGAGGGATAAGGTACCTGTCAGATTCTGTTTCTCGTTCTGCGGTTCAGATATCTTTCCTCACAGTCTTAGCTTTGCGTTAAAGATTTTTCTTATGTACTGCCGAAATATTCAATTCCTTTAGTATTGCATATAAATTTATTGCATTCCTATATATTACAACATATGCTTATATATGACGGTACCAGAATACCGGTCATTTGCTACGTGTAAAAAAAGTATAGGTGACAGGAAGTTGCGGATAAAATGAACAGTTTTATTTCTATATATGGCTCTCATTTCGGTTAGTCTACACTTCCGTTCCACCCATTACACTTCTGAAGTCGTCTCTTTTACATCAATTGTCAGAGCACAAGTAAAGTCTCTTAGAAGGCTAGCTTGGAGTTGAAGGTTGATGATTACTTTCATGGCGGCGTAGTACAGCTTGCGTACTTCGATTTGAGCTCTTCCGAATACTGATATTCTTGTTGCTGAAATAGTAATGCTAGAAAAAAAATTAAGGAGGTCGTTAGAAAACTTTTATTAAGAAAATTTTATTTCAATGTTAATTTAATTACTTCATTTTTTATGAAATGTGTGTAAAAGTAGTACAACCAAAAACTTAATAAGACGAATAAATATTTCAAAAGCCATTATAGGATGAATATCCATTAATCACTTCTATTTATTGGGTTTTATACAAGCATCTGATTTACCATATGAATTCCCAAAAACCTCACTTTTCAATTAAATATATAATTTCTAAATGGGGCCAAATGTTTGTTAATTGTATTGAAACATTTTACGACAGTTTTCTCATATTGAAATGAATATTTCAAGACCAGGCAGAGGAAGATGTATAATATTCTTAAATAATTAAAAAAATTCAAAATAAACCAAATAAAATTATTTACGAAATTATGAGATGTTCATTCTAAGCGAGATTACTCTTGTCCAATAAGAATTATTCATACCATTTCCGTATAAATAATTGTATGAATTATAGATTATTTCTAATGTATTTTAGGATTTAATTTATATAAAGTTAAATTATGTAATACCTTTTTCTCGTTGTTTTTTATTTATTTTTATATACTTCTCAAACTACAATCAAAAACTGATTATTACAAAAGAATTTCTTAACAGGGTATATTTATAATTTGATACAGATGTAACAATAGGGAATATCGTGAATAAAATATTTTCGGACTAGTAAAATTGTTATCATTTCACAAATTACAATAGCTTACATTAATATTTTACGGTAAAGTGTTGTACACAGTAAATAATCTCTACTAATCTAAGCTGTATATAACTGATCTATGAACTACCCAACTTTTTCAAATCGTTTTTATTTGTAGAAAAAACATTACATGACAATTAATATAAAGTCATGTTAAAACTATTTTGGATGTATCTCTTAAAGAAAAAACACATACATACGCATATACCGTAGATCTAAGTTTCTTACAAATGATGCCTGCTAATATGAGTTACATTAACTTGTCCTTGTAAAATAGTTTTACGAAAACACGAAAATGAAATATTTGCCAATAAAAACGTATTTAAATTATTACGACAGCAGTTTCCTTTTAAATGTTTTATCTTATAATGTAGCTGTCTTATAATATTTGTATCCAATTATAAATCCTAAAAAAATATTAATTTTATGACAGTAATGATTGCTTTACGGTTAATATTCTTCAAAACTTAGAAAGAACCAATTATGTAGGCGAACAAAGTCATTAAAATTAACGTTCTGCAGAGAGTCTATCATCTTTTTTTCTTGTATATATGTTTATATTATATTTCTGCCCCTTTGAATGAACTGTTCTGTGAATATGAAAAAAATTATATTATATCGTATCGTTTAAAAAGACGATACTAATCGTTGCTTGTTAAACATTTACTTAATCACCATATTTCTTTCCTCCTATAAAAAAAAATATATATATAAATAAACGTCTTGTGGAAAATATTTTAGGATATAAACATTTTTAAACGCTGGTGTAAAATTGCCGTTATGAATATATAAGATCAAAGTCTACTTTTTCTGTTATATTTATACCATAGCCTATGTTGTTTACCGGTAGAACAATCTGCTTGTTGGAAATTTTTTGTTAACCAGGTATACTTATAAAAGAAAATAATTAAGTTTTACAAGTTGTTTTTCAAAACGATTAGTTTTTATTGCTGAGCTTTCCTTTGCAAGATTAAATTCATCTTCCCGTATAATTCGAAGGAAATCTTCAGAATTATTTTAATTTAAAAGAAAAAATAAATGTTTATTGCATCTCTTAAATTAACTTCTTTTTTGTTGTAAATATGCCGTTTTACATTTTATAATTTAATTCTTTTTATTATAACAAAAAACATGTTGTTTACTTATGTTTTAAACAAATTTCTAAAAAAAAATCGATCATTCTTGAAGCAACAATTTATTCTTTAATACTTAATATCTTACGATTTAACTACTGAAGCAAAATTTTTGTTGTGATAAAATTAAAATGTATTTTTAATTTTCCATTTACTTAAAAGTACTTTATAAAGATTAAAGTAAAAATAAATAATTTTTTTTTTTTACATTACTAAATCAATCTTTAGAAGAGTGGATGACCATTAATAGAATTTAATGTTTCAGAAAAAAATAAAATATAATTTTAAAATAAATATTCTTCTTACTCAGATAACGTTTATAATAATAATAGTAGTAATAATAATAATAATAATTATTGAGGTAGATAATCCCCACGTCCGGAACACAACATCTATGTTCCACGTCCAGGGCGGCAACAGCTGTACTTACGTACATTACATATAGATGGCTAACGGCGCTCCGAGTTAATTCCTCGGTTATGCTTTTTTACGTTTGACCTGTTTCCAACTTCAGGTCACTAAACGGACTGGATTTTTCGGCTACCTGCAGGAAATGGAATAATAAACGATTTTGGAAATGGACTCATACCACTCTTAGAGCTGGCGATGTGGTGGCCAGGGTCAATGTTATTGCAGGTGTAACGGAGACCCTTCCGTTGTCCACATCCCCCCTGCGATGGCAAGCATGTAGCAATGGTGCCCATGTACGTCGGTGCATGGGAGCTCTGAAAGCTTCGGTGAGTAGGAGCCTGGAGTCAGTGCAGAGACTGCACATCTGCTCTCTGCCAGGACATAAGCCGGTTCCACCGGAGTACCGGATCGGACCTCCAAGGTTAGTAGCCCTTGAGTGGGGGTGTACCCCGGCGGCTAGCCTTGCTACAGAAGGGATCAACCGTTCATGATAATAGAAAAATCAAACGTGGCAGAGGGTGCACATAAACACCCTCGTTTAGAATCCTCCGATTCGCCACAAGCGAAGAGGAAAAATAGCATAGAGTTTGAGAAAATCAAGAAAGATGCTGATAGAATCAGTAAAGACTTACGTAAAAGCTTATTTGGCTATAGTGTACCTAAGCCAAGATTTTTAATTATTACAAACGAGAATGGAACTTCCAAAAAGTTAGTCCATTCTTAATCGCAAGAGAAATTACAAATTGTGCTGGTGGTCCCGTTAAAGAAATTCGAAAGACTTTTAATGGATTGCACGTTGAAACTATCAACGACGTGCAAAGCCAGAAGGTCCAGGCGTTGAAGAAGATCGGTGAATTTGCGGTTTCTGTCCATCCGAATAGCACACTGAACTCATCCAGAGGAGTTGTTGTTTGTCGCGATCTTCTTAATTGTACAGAAGAAGAAATTGTACAAGAAATGTCGAGTCAGGGAGTGACTCAGTGTCGCAGACTAACCATGCGAAGAAATGGTTCCTTCGGTCTCGCATGTGTTAACATTTAATAGGCCGAATGTTCCTGAAAAGGTACGAGCTGGCATCCATCGGCTTGATGTACGAGCATTTATTCCGCAGCCGATGAGATGTTTTAAGTGTCAACGATTCGGACACACAGCAGCTAGATGTGAAGCGCAGGAAATATGCATATGTGGAGAAAAAACACATGAGGGGACCCATGTAATGACCCTCCAACCTGCGTTAACTGTAAAGGGCATCACAATTGTCGTTCAAGAAACTGCCCTACATATAAATTAGAAACAGCGATTCAGGAAGTTAAAACGCTTCAGAAGGTCAGTTATCCTGAAGCGAAGAAGATTGTTAATCAACGTGCACCACGATCATCGACTTCTTACGCAGAAGCAGCGGCTGCCCCTTCCACATCTAAAATTAACGTGGAGCAGTTGCTTAACACGATGGCTCCAAGTCTTGCGACGATGATTGAAAGAATCATTGATTCAAAGATTGAGTCGACTCATCGGATGGAACTAAACATGAGAAGGCTCACTCTCCGTCTGACGCCGTTGACATGAGAGACGCACCAGCACAGTTTAAATCACCAGCTTAACCTGCGATTACTAAGCCACCAACTGAAGTAAGAATAAAAAATCTTGACTTATCTAGAAAAGAGAAACGGATCACTACGTCGTCTAGTCACAAGCTTAAAGAAATTGTGACAAGAAAATATGAATTTACGGAAATGGAGGTGCAAGTTATTATTGAGAAACCACCAGACGTAGAGAATATAAAACCTGTACGAATAGAGCCTCCAAAAGCGCAAAGATCAGCTTCGGTGAGAGCATATATTTCAGCTGGAGCTCAACCCAGTACTGCAGTAGAGATAGAGTCCAGCTCATCCGCCGCGGAGACTGCATCGCTTATTAGTTTAGATTCCCTAGCAAAGATGCTAACAGCACCGACGAAACTTTCATCAACTGACGTCAGCTGCAGAACGTCACTGGCATCCGAAAGAGAGGAAGACGATGTCATATCTGAGGCCTCAGATACGCTGTCATCAGAGGTTGAGGCCGTCAGAAGAATGGAGAAACGCAAGAAAGGATGGCCGAAAGGAAAGCCTAGAACAAAGAATGATAACATTTTGATGTATTCTAGATAATATTACATTTTATATGAAAACATTGTAAACAATTCAATAAGTGTCTCATAAGAGTTCATTTACATTTTGTAAAATTATAATAACACACGAAATGTGTGCCAGTAAAAAAAACATGTCAAACGCTCTGTGATCTATTTGAATTTACAGAAACATCCTCAAACTGCACAAAAAAGTACATGATACTAATCTCCTAGAAGTTGTTACCCACTAGAAAAGTTTTTAACAAAGTAAAAAATTAATCCTTATTTGGTGAATCCGACTTCCTCATTTTTTTTGCTGAATATTTAGTCTTACTTTTTCATAACAGTTTTATTGAAGGTTACTCAATTTGTATGTAAAATTTTAAGTAGAATAGAGACTATAATACTGCTGCTCTTCTGTTTTAGTTATACTAACGGATTACACTGTGCAGTCCTACAATTTTATTTTTTTAAGTCTTTCAACTCCCCCTACAACTTTTTGATTCTCAGCAAATTCTATTCAGATCAGAGCAAATATATAAGGTTTATGCAACCGGCTAACAGCAGAACAGTTTCTACGACCTTCACGAAAACATATAATTTCTTTTCAACTTGTTATCTGGCTGTTTTAAGAAGATGCCAATGTGTCAAAAAATTATAAATGCCATTCAGAATCTTAAAGAGAAGTCACATAACTCAAAATTCTTCCTATTCGCAGACAGTTGTGATCAAGAGAATAATAAATTATTTCGTTTTTCATGTTTCGTACAGATTAGTGAACGGAATTAAATATGGCGATGCAGGCATACTTTTTTTGGTGTCCAAAATGTTTTCTAACTCTTAGAATCAGCTCTAAAGTTATTTTGCTTCTTAAGCGATAATTTCTATCATGTTCCCAAGAACAAATCTCTAAATTAGATTCCAAGAACTTACTACAACTTAAATTCTCAATTTTAATAGAAGTTCACACACGCGCGCAAACACACACACGCACACACACACACAGAGAGAGAGAGAGAGAGAGAGAGAGAGAGAGAGAAAGAGATAGAGAGAGTGAGAAAGAAAGAGAGTGAGAGTGTGTGTGTGTTTTTATATGTATGCAATATATTATATATGTTACCTGATATGATTTTTATCAGGGAACTATAAAATAAAATGAAGATATAAAGTTAAATAACTTCTATGTCTAAATCATGAACACATAAGGTCAAAAGAGATGGCTCACTTAAAATAACAACATAGTAGAACATTAGTTTTAAATGAATGTTGAAAATAAAAAAAAATATCTTCCAAAAACTCTAGCAAAAGGAGAAAAACATAATTTTATAGTAATATAAACCTCTGATGATGATATATCCTATTCGAAATAAAGCAATGGGTCAAAAGTAAAAGTATTTCTATTTTCATTTAGTCTTACTCGCTCTCCGTTTATTTTGGAATCCTTTGAAGTTAAGTTCCACGAATAATTCAGGCAACACTAAAAACCATAACTTAATTCTATTACCGGAGATGAGAGATAGTAAAGTACTTGTCCATAATAGTGAGAAGGGTGTACTGTGGATGATTGTGGCAAAGCATAGTTACGAAGCTTCGTTGTTATTAACACAACAGCAATGTAGGCTCTGAATAAGTATAATTATGAACGATGCATAAAAAATTCCACCTTATTAAATTACAATATCGTTTTTAAAATTTTTTTTTTCTATTTT
This sequence comes from Lycorma delicatula, assembly GCF_047948215.1. Taxonomy (NCBI): domain Eukaryota; kingdom Metazoa; phylum Arthropoda; class Insecta; order Hemiptera; family Fulgoridae; genus Lycorma; species Lycorma delicatula. Next base: position 174,398,218 of record NC_134455.1, on the reverse strand, counting down.
CTATTTTATTTTTCTGATATTAAAAAGGTCATATATAATAAATGAATTCATTAAATACTTTATTTTTTCATGTAGAAGTACTTAAGTGTTAAATGAAAATATAAAAGGATTACTGAGACAATAATAGATTTTAAAATTAACTGAAATTTCTATTTGAATTGAATCTAAAGAAAAATATATTGAAGTAGATAAAGAATTAAAATTAAATAAAATAGATATTGTGTGTACGCAATCTGCAGGATATAATTTTTTAATTTCATTTTATAATTAAGTACTTCCATTTACACAAAGGATTTTATAATCTCACTCGTACGACCTAAAAACATCTTTTATATTCCATAATTATTTTAATGTTAACTAAGTAAATATTAACTAAGCAGCAATATATGAATTATATACAGAAAACATCTTACATTTTGTTCATTAATCACATCATCTTTATCAACTGCTTTCACAGTGGTTTTATTTATTTATTTACTTTTTTAATTGTAATTTTTACTGTTATTAAATATATCTAAACTTGTAAACTTCTATGGATTCATGACTTAAAATATTTTAAATTATCTGAATTGTTTGTATATAGAGTACGGTAATTTTTGTTCAAGTCAAATAAATAATTATTTGTTTAAAAATTATATTGACACAGCAACTTTACAATCTGTTCAGTAAGATTGCATATTAAGTAAATAAGATATATTTGAACTAAAATTAAGTTGCCACACACCCAGCGGCTTGTGATTTAATAATGAAATAGAAGAACACTCCGTACAGCCAGACCACAAAGTACCTAAATGTAACGTTAAGGCAAACCAACAATATTGTTCCTCAGCAATCTTAAAAAAATCACTGATGCTATTATCTAATAAATTGACCGCCAAATAATTCGGGTGCCGATCCAAACGATTTTGATACCTTACACTGACCAGAGATTTCCTGCCTGGCTATTACTTATGCACCAGAGTATATTGAGCATTTTTCGCAGTTTCTTTGTTTGGTAGCGCTGAAGTATGTCAATACTGGAGTTGCACACTATACCCCACAATTCAAGCCGGTAAGTCCAAACAGGCTTCAGAACGGATTTATAAATCAATAATTTACTTTCTGCTGAAAGCCGAGATCTATGTCCTAGCGGCCAGTACATGTGTTTAAACTTGAGATCTAACTGTTTCCGCTTAGAAGTGATATGTTTCGCCCAAGTAAGTCGTCGATCAAGATGAAAACCCAAATATTTACAGCCTTGAGATCTCGGAAACGGAACGTTGCAGATAGAAACAGGAGGACAGTGTTCCTTACGAAGGGTGAACGTGACGTTTGAATTTGTTTCGTTTATTTTTATTTTACATGTAAGCCACTGGCTTTTTGAGAATGTTTCTTGATGGTGTTTTGGGCATCAATTTATAAGACGAATCACAGGCAACAAATTACTATAACTAAAATCCTATAGAATACCAAGGTTAAACGGATCAGCCGCAAACAATATAAAACATATATTTTTGTATAGTTAGCATATATTCTCTTAATAAACTATTTAAAAACAATTTAGCGTACTGTTTTATGTATTAATATTAATGAAACAACAAATTAACATCATAATTATTAGAACAGTTGATTTTGGTTATAGCCGAGCAATTTCATAAAAAAAATATTTTATTGAAGGGGTAAGGAAAGTTTTAGATACATAATTAAACATCTAAAAATTATCTCATTTCAATATATCAATACAAATCTAATCTAATACTACCTCCGATAAGTAACAGTTAATATTTCTTTGAAGCTGTTTTCAGCTTATTAAAAGAATGTTTTATGCTTTAATATACATTCCAAAATTATCTCTGAATGTTGGTAATAAATCAATATAACTACTCGTACTGTATTTTTATTTCCTGAAAAAATAAATTTCATTCGCCGTCCGTTTCAATATTAAGAGTCTTTTTTATTTTGTCAGCTTAAATTTTTTTTCGGTAGTTATAAATTAATTTAAAAAATGTAAATTTAATCTACTTTTTTCATCCTAAAATGTGTTGAAATCAAAAGTGTATAAAAAAAGTAAATAAAATTTAATTAAGAGCAAATTTTTATTAATACAACATAGTAAAAAGAGAGCCTTTGTAAAAATAATGGTCTAATGAAGGCACCGAGTGAAGTCAGAGTGTAAATTAATACTACATATTCGAAGCATGACTTGCAAATTTGTGATATTTTCATTAAAATTTAGGGTTTTGAAGTTTTGATGCTGCTCAACTAGTAAAATGTTAATAAAATAATGTATTATGCTATAATTATAATATTTTTTTTGCTGCAGTGTTTAATTTACGGTTTAAATCGGTTCCAATTTACCGAAACCATAAGTAAATTTGTTTACCATAAGTAAAAAAAAAAAAAAATTATACGCAGAAAGGGATTTCCATTGAAATTTCTCAAAAAATTGCTTATGTATACAAATGCAATTTTTTTGCATTACAATTTATCTAAATATACAATAAACATATATAAGTAAATACAAAGATGAGTCCAAGGAACACTGATCAATATCAGAACATAAAATGAAAAGAAAACGCCAAAAATAGTCTTATTACACACAAAGAATAAATATTCAAACAAAGACTGAAACGGATTTTTGCCGTGATTTACGAAAAACACCGTCAACCGTTCGAGAGGAGAGACGGCGATTCGGTACAAGGTACAAAACGAGACTGAACAAACATGTGAACTGACTTGCGGTTAACCTCCTAGATAACAACGAGGATGTTGGCTTCTAAAGTGACTGCATATATTAAATTTGTATGTTATCCGAAATTTGAGGTAAATCAGCTACCCTAGGAGTGTTGTGCATCATCAAAATTCTTCATTTCTCCACTTAGAACATTAGTAATCTTGATTTTTATCAAGGTATTAACTTGATAATGAAGATTAATTAAATTATAAATATTAACTATGAAATACATAATAGATAAATTTTGCTTTTTTAAAACTTGTATCTGTAATTATTAATTTTACGAAAATCCTGAGATGTCGGTAACGAAATAAAATTCGAATAATGTGTAAATTACTTATAGTAAGAGTAATTTTTCATGAAATATTTAATTTGTCCGTGGTAGTTATTTAGATTATTAAAATCACAATATTAAAAAAGAATATTAACCCAACCTTTTGTTAATAAATATTACAAACACAACAAAAATATTAAAATAAAGTGCATGTACCGTTATAGAACTTAAGAAAATGCTGTAAAAATTCTGGCTAAGTATAACTTTTAATTTTAATTTGTTAATGCGTTAGCATAGACTAATTATGGACATTTCCCTTCTCATTATTGTTCGTTACTATACATTGCTTTTTTCTATTTAAACATATAAAATAAATTACACCTGTTATACAAAACAGTGTCCTAATGTAAATAAATTTACTGTTTTTATGCCACTATTTTAATGGATAAAACTGTGGGATGTGTGTTGCCAGCATTGGTCTCTCTGGAAATAAAAAGAACACGCTGTTGTAATTAATTTAACTACCGTAAATTTTTATGTTTTAAGTCATAAATAAAAGATTTAAGTGTAATTTTTCTTATATTTTTAATATATTAATTTTTTATAATCATTAACTTATAATAAGATTTGGAGGAAAATAAATGACGAATTCTTTCAGTTGGATGCCTATCCTGATATTTACCGAATGAACCATGTCAAAAACGCCCAATGATCACTATCCATATCACATCATATTTGATGTTATTTAACATTATTTATTTTTCTATGAACTATTTTTATAAATATTGGATAAGGTCTAAGAATCATCTTCGAACGAGAACATAGGTTAACTAGTATTTACATTTGTATGTGCATTACTTACATTTACTATTTTTAGTCTGTTATTAAGTAATCGAATTTTACTACCATAAAATTTTACCGAAATTAATAACAGTAAACAACTGCTATACATACACATATATAGAAAGAAAACAAAATTTTGACAACTTTATTTGGTAATTTTCTCATGTATCATTGGAAAAATAATGTTTGAAATCTGCTCTGTAGAATTTCAGTTCTATGAAGGAAGTGGTTGTATTATAAAGTTACTTTTTCCTTGTTCCTCCTCATCGTAGTTTTTAGAAGCCCATCCTCTTACAGGTAGCAAAATATACAATTCCTTAGATAATAATATAATTACATGTAGTTTTTTATTAATAATATTTTAAGTGCAATGCAAAATACCATAATAATAACATTGTAAATATTTTTCTAAATTTGAGTTTAATTAATTCACAGATAAAATAGATCATTGGATGGATAATTAATCACACTACTGATTATTTTCATCCTAAGTGCGACGTGCAGTGGAAGAAAAACAGCTTACGTTGCTTCTAAATTAAAAATAATAAGATGAGCAATTATATACCATATTAATTATACAAACTATTAATAGGATAGTTACATGTCTATTTGATTTTTTGTATTACTGAAGTTATTGATTAAAAAATTGTAAACCTTTCAAATCAAGAAATATATATATATGTATATATATTTATATATATATATATATATATATATATATATATATATATAGAAACATATATATATATATATTTATAGAAAAGAATATTCGGTAAAGCCTTTTTAAAACATACATATTTCTTAAGTGGATGTGCAGCTATTAAATAGCGGTTCAGTCGAAAGTTTAATGCAGCTTAACAAGAAACTAACTTTTAAAGAAAACTGCTGAACAAAAGCCAGAAAAACCTTATCTCTATTATAATTCTTACATCATTATCTCTACAATATGCATCATGTATATTACAAGTATAATTTTAATATTTTTGTGCTTAATAATTGTGTTAAAAATTTTCAAACATACTGCAATTCGTAAATTGTTTGTCTTGTTAACGTTTAACATATCACTTTTAAAAATAAAATGACTACTATATGGAACGTTATAATATCCCTTGGGGGAAAATAGTTCATATCGAATTTAATTCATTGTTGTTTTGCTTTTTTTATTTTTTTGCAATATTGAAAATTAATAATTTACATATTTTTTTACCGTATTTCTTTTCCAATTATGTAACTATTTGTAAAGAAAAAAGATAACATTTTTTATTACAAGTGTAATGAAATATAAAAAGGCAAGCAAATATTGTCGAGAATTTTTAATTTTAAGCGTGTAATTCTGATTTTATGAAAGACTGTAGAGTTTCTTAAATCCTAAGTTACTAGGAAGTACAGTATCTAATGAGCAGTAGACTTCCTAAGTTATTTTATTAAGTTTTATAAAGCAAAATTCTCACATCATCATTCTTTTGATCATTTACTAAGAGATATCATTTTTGAGATGAGTAACATATTAATTACCACTTATCAATAATTTTCTTTTATTTATTCAAACAAGAGCTTGTTTGTAATTTACTAATTAATTTTAACAAAAACTAACTGTAAATAAGCCTTTTTCCCAGTTGTAGATGTTGGGTGATGTAATTTTGAGTTGTAGATAAATGTAACGTGCAACAGCACATGCTGTATCGTTTAGAATAAAGGCTGTTACTTTAGCCAAATTACTTCAGTAAATGTAAACTTTCCTTGCTACAGTACTTTAACCTGTTGTGATGAAAAAAAAAAAAAGAAAGGGCACGTCATCTGTTTGATGGCGACTGGCCAGGCACGGAAATAAACTGTTTTGAATTTGTGACTTCAAACTCTTCACCGAAATAAACAAGATTGTTAGTGTTGGTAACTTACCCTTCGACTCATCTTCTAATATTCTCTCCCATCCTCACCTCCTTAAATTTTATTATTTTTTTGTTTTAGTTTTCTTGTCCATCTAAATCTATTCCTTCTTCACATCACAATCACGTGTCTTTTCTTCTTTTAAATCATTGTTTCTGTTGCTTTTCGACCATATCAATTTCTAATGTACCGTATCAATAGTGTTATTGTTATATTAAGCTTCAAACGCAGAGTTTTTATTGTATTCTTTATCGTTATTTGTACAAATAAGACAAATTAAAATAAACTTATCTTAAAAAAGAAATAATATTATTAGCAAATAAGAAAAATATTCTTTTGGCAGAATTTCAGTTAATTAGTCACAAGTAAACTAAAGTTCATTACACGAATATTTAATTTTTATCTACCGTTCTTTTGATAGAGCTAGATAATATGGATATCTTCCGATTTTCACTTTATACCACAACCATACACACGGTTGAAAAATCATTTCCTTTAAAGTTTAAAGTATTACCTTCTCACCTTAATATTTGTTAGAAAAACTTCATTATGAAAGAATTACCAAAACGTTGTTTCTTTCAAAGGAAGAAGACACCCCGTGAATAATCTTAAAAATGTTTTATAATTAATTACTTGCATATTCATAAATTTTATTAGATTCAATTTTTTCAGTATATTTTTACTTAGGATAATGTTTCAGAGAGTAAATAATAAAAAAAACTACACCAATAATGTAACCGTAGTTGATTACGTATTGTAAAAATATGTAATTAATTTTATTAAACTTTTATCTTTACAGGAACTGTTCGTTACTTTCTGTAACGTTGCGATCACCCACACATTTTATTGGTGACACTTGACCAGACAAGGGAATAACTATTTTTTTTAAAGTTTTAAATAATGCATATGCAATCATTTTATATGAAAAACAACAACATATTAATAATTATACTTGTAAAATAAATTAGTTATATAAATTTTCTCTGGCTTGTGACGGGGCTAAGCCACTTCAAAAATAATTTTTAAATATCTATGTTTACATTAGAGCTAAGACTAGATAGAAAACTTAATTTCGTTATATATGGATACATGAAATGGTTTATATAAGTTACAGATAATCCGATCAACAGAGATGTCTGAACAATGAAATTAATAGAATTGACTATTTATGCAAGTGCATTTCATTTAGTGTTATATCGATGTATGTTTATTTGGAGATGAATTAAACAAAAATGGGTGTAAAAATTATATTTTGAAATGGCGAAATTAATTTCGAAAAAATCAATTTCTTAACAAATCATATTTTATTATTTCTGTATACATATTCATATTCTTCCTGTCATATTCATATTTCGTACGTGTATTATTTCTGCTATACTATTAACTAGAAACAACTAGACAGAACTCGTTTTATTTTCGTTAAAATTGTTTAAGTATTTTCTCTTTATAATTAATTAGTAATGTGTTATATCAGTAGTAATATCAGGTTCACAATGATAATCCTGGAAAATTAATCGGTGATATAATTTACGGTAAAGTTGAAATTAGTCTACGGAAATACTTCTCACTTACAACGATTTCAAACATTTTGTGATGCTTTTGATATACTCTGGGATAAGCTAATATTTGAAGCTGATCTTAATTTAAAGATGTTACATTAAACAATATATTTTCTGATTTTTAAAACCAGTTCATATGGACGTAATACTTGGTTAAATCATAGATCTCTTATTGGATCACAGACGAAATATTCAAATGAAAGTGGAAAAAGATACACTTATTTTTTATTATCTACCTTGAACTTAAATTTAATGAGTATAAAATTTACACTGTAAACTAAATTCCGTGTGCAGTAATGTCGAGATAATTTTTTATCATAATTTATTTGGTCATAATCAGCCTCCATCTGTTGTGTGGTCAAATGATTCTGTGTGACAAAAAATGGAATCGTTTAACAATCTGACATCCGTTGGATTCATATTCGATGAACATAATAATGAAATTATTTTTTCTGTAATCTTTAGTTGATTTTTTTTTTAACAGTAAAATTCCAGCAAACTACTGATCCTCTTCTGCCGTAGTTTTTTACTGGTGAAAAACCTTTTCTTATGATACGTCTCGGGATATAATACACAGAAAAATATTCAGAGTAGGGAAGAGTTCCAAGAGTATTGATAGTTTATCAGATATTTTTTTTTAATAGAAATGATTCTTCCGGACACTTTACTTTTAGCAACACTTATTCACTACAACCTGGTGTTTTTTCCAACTAATAGAAATATTCTTTTATCCAGTTGTGTTTTCTTAAACTCTAGTGTTTTTGTTTCTTCTGACTTTCCACCCATAGGTATCCTTTGTTCTGTTTCTAAAGCTTTGGAAGATCTATAAATCCAACAATTGACCAGTTTTAACTTTTTTTTTTTCATAATTTGATTCCAGTTTCATTTCCACCACGGTAGTGTAACTGTCTTCCTGAAGGTGACTAATGATACCATTAATTACGGATGGATCAGTTTAACGTTTAGCTGAGATAGACTAGACTAGATAACTAGACTACTTCGTTAGTCTTATTTTGATTCCACGAAAGACATTTGATAAATTTCCTCATAGATTTTACTCAACAAACTTACGAGTCATTCTGTGTTTTCAAAGCGGTTAATCATATATGAAAGGATGATGCCAGGCTGTAATAGGGTTTAACTAATTGAACAACTTTGTGTGACTTTTTTCTTGTTCCTGAAAGTTCGGTTTTCGAGGCGGCTCTTGTTTTATTTTAAAATTTGATATATTTTAAGATTTTGTGAAAACCCTTGTTTTTTGTTTTCAAGTTACAGATTTATTTCAATTTCTATCTGGATAATTTGACTTCTACTTTAATGCTTAATGTGCCTAAACTTTTTGTAAATGGTGGTGATCGTTTATATGATGAGTATATTGCCAACCACCTTCGGTGTTTGAATCGGTAAAATCTTGAATCGCTGTAATAATAATGCAACTAATGTTTGAATTAAAGTGTTGTGTCTGATATGCATCAGATGAAAAACCAAAACTAACAAATAATGAATAAAATAAATAAGAAAGTCTGAAATGTCTTCATGTTCATGGAGGTTGCTTTGTTGTTATTATTATTATTTACCTCCACCAATCAGAAAGCTGGCATTAAGCATTTCTGAAGACCACATGAATAAACTTTGTCATTAATTCAATGAAGGTGAGGTCGAGAGCAGATCAGAGTCTACGATAGGCTACTACAAGGCAAACTTATCGTGCTAACTGAATTAGCTAATGTAAACTCACAGCATGAGACAGATTTTCCTTTTTATGTGCAACTATCAATAGGGATTTGACCCAGCTTGTTTATGTTAACTCAGATTGAAAAGTGACACGACGCGAGGTGAGTTTCCTATGCATTTGTAAAGTGCAACCTGATTAAAGAGACAAAATCTATCACTATTCCACCAGCGAAAACTTCAATAGTCTGCTGGTTTTTTCATGCTAGAATTTTAAGGCTGAAATCTCCCATAATCCCATTTTTTATGTTATTCTCCTCGCACATGTTTATAAATTAAGCTTCAGTTTCATTTAAAAATAATTAGCATTATTTTGCATTCTCATACTGACATTAAAATTTACATTAAATAAATAAACAAGATTTATTAAGATATAACTTCAATATTTCTTGACTCCAAAGCTGAAATTACAGAAAAAATTGATGTTCCCTGCTGAAAACTGAAATCAGAAAAAATGGATTTTGTTATTAAATAACTACTAAATCTCTTGCCATAATAAATCATACCTATTTATAAGAACCATTTCCTATCATCGTTATTACTGAAACACTTGTCTCATTTAATTCTATTGAAGAATTACAACTGTTTCTGAACATTTTCTAACTAGATTACTTTTTTTAGAATAATTATAATATAATATTAAATGTTATTCGATTATTCATGGTAAATAATTCATTACATGGTCATAATCTTAAAATTATGATTGAGTTATAATACGTGTAGCAAATAATATCATTAGTTACTTTAATAAAAGCATGTTAATTTATTTAATACTTAAATGTCTATTGTTAAACTAATCCATTTGCTGCTCTAGTAAAGATTTTCTTACAGTTAAGAAAGTCCAAGACATTGATATAAGAAAACTTTAATAACGGGGTTTTCTCATTTATGTTGAGATAAGTAAATTTATCTCATTTGCTTTCGTGTATTTCTTGTAATGTTCATTTTTTAAGCTCTGTTTGGTTTATTTAATCGTACCAACTTTAAAAAATATGGTTTTATATTTTCATTTTCATTTTTGATCCAATTTTACCGTCTAAGATCATTACGAGAACCAATATTCACTAGATATTCAGTAGATATGTGGTTTGACATTAATTTATTTTCTTTAAGTGATTTTATTTACATTAATTTTCCTTACTCTTCTTGTACTTATAATCTTGGAAGAGTATCGAAAAAATGATTCTTAATGAAGAAATTCTATTATTATTTATACGTAATAAATTGACTGAAGCTCGTGCAGTTATAAAATTATTTAATAAACTTAAACATACGTTAAGCATCATGTTATTTGACCCAATGTTCTTAAGTGCTTAAGGATTTATGATAAATGAAAATAAAACACAAAGTAATTACAGTAAATTAACAAGTGTTTTAAATAAAAAAGTTATTATATTTACTAAATTTATAATAAAATATTTATTTATTTTATAATTTAATATTTATCTGGACATTTTCCAAAATTCCAGCGGATTTCATATATTGATATTTCTTCGGCGACTACCCACGTAGTTCAAGTTTGAAAAATAATATAGAAGTCTTTTCTAGGATGAACTGGTTTCACTGAATTGAAGAAAAGAAATAGTTACCGTGAAAAAGTTATAAATTTTAACCTGCAGTTGGTGTTCTCTACGTGAAGCTACTGAATGTGGTTATACTTTAATAAAGACGTCACTAGAATTTATTTTAGACGGTTGCTTATTTAAATTTACATTGCAGTAATATGCAAATACTAAAACAATTTGTACTGCCTTTTAAGATTTATATATGAAATAATAAATTTTACTTATTCATTTGCATTTTTCATAATTAATCACTTATAATTAAATTATCACTATTATTACGAATTTACATCTTAACAACTAAAACAATCTTACATATTTACGTTGTGATCTACCTCGAACGTTGGTGTGGTTTACGTGATGCATTATAACTAACTACTAACTCTTTAAAAGATCCTTATTCCTCTTGTCTTTAATGAATTAATATAATTAAACTGGTTTGTTTCTTCAGAACAAAATAATCCGATCAATGTATTTAATCTGTTTTTTTTTTCAGCCAGTTAACGTTAATTTCATTTATACACAACTGATTTTGGAGATATTACGCAAGTGAAAAGAAAATCATTTATCTCAGATATATTAAATACACTTGAAAATAAATCACGGTACATAATTTTTCTGCTTCCTGTGAACTTCTTTTATGACATTGGACACATTTTAAATTTGATACAAGAAGCTTATAAGGGCAAAAATAATTATATATCGTAATTATGAACTGGGTAATTATGTATTGTATTAGGTCACGTAATCACAGCAGGTTCATACAATTTGTCGGAACTTCACACAAAAACAAAATCTTTTTATGGTTATATTAACGACATGAATATGACATCATTTCTTTTTTATATATCTATTTTTAAACAATAATATAATATCATTGCCGATATTTCTCCGTTTTCCCACTGTATGTTTGTTAGGGGAAAAGTTTTCTATTAAGGTAAGCAGTTAGCTAGAGTAAATACAAACTTACTATTATTAAGTCTCACCTAAGCTCTTAGCGAAAGAATTTTATGATGTATGCTGGTGAATTATACTGTATATCTACTGAGAGAAGGTAAACGGTACGAGTAGAAATGTAAACAGATTGTTATTAGATATTTATCAAGTTTCCACATTTTTAAGTAAAACGATGGTAAATTATATTTCACTTATTATTTTTTTATTAACGGTAAGTATGTTAAATTTTCAGTACAAGTCATAAAAAAAATGATTGTTAAGAAAATCATTTTAAAGAAATTTAAATTAAACCCTTTTCTTTTAGATCTATGGGTATTATATTTACAATATTTCGTAACCGTGGATGATTATTATAATTAATTTTACTTGGCGATGAATGTTACTTAAATGACCGTTTTATAAATTTTCATAAATACAAAAAAAATGTACTTAAATAAAATAAACTCTTCCAACGCCAGGAAAATACTGCTACTGGTAAGTAACGTGTACTATATAGCACTGTTGGCGCTTCACCGATTGACGTCATCTAAGTAATGAGTAGCCGGCTGCAGGGCGATTTAGGAAGTATTCAACCTTACACGCTATAAACCTCCTCATAGTACTAATTGTGTTATTTATTATTTATGTAAGTGTTTTACCGTAAGGGTGGATAAACTAAATCTACCCGACAAGTAACTGTAGTACAAAGTAGACATATATCATTGCCGATATTTCTTCGTTTTCCCACTGTATGTTTCTTAGGGGAAAAGTTTTCTATTAAGATAAGCAGTTAGCTAGAGTAAATACAAACATACTACTATTAGATTTGACCTATGTATGTACGTTTTTTTTTTAAATCTTATAATGTATCTTTATTTTAAATAAGATTTCTGAAGCGAAAAAATAAATTTATCAAAAACAAGTATAAAATTAAAAATTTTATGATTTCAAAAAAAAGGAACGGTGGTGTACAGTATTAAGTAAGTGGATAAAAACGTGAAAAAAATTTTCTTTTAAATTTAGTGAAAAATTTCATAAAAATTGGAAAACGTGTTTGGTCGTAACTGCTCGGAAATAAAGTTATGGACAAATACCAAACATTCAGTTGGTATTTGTAACTTCAAATGTTCAGTTAAAACAGTAGTTTCTCTACTTTCTTTACAATAGAAGGATATTCTTAATTAAAATTTAAGTACACACCTTTGCTGATTTCTTATTCATATTAAAAGTACAGCATAAGGAATGAAAAACTACTGATGTCTTTCCTGAATTACGCGGTCCACTCAGCCCTGAGAGCAAAACCGAAGTCACCAGGCTATATTTGTTGGTAATCAACCATCGATATTGTCGGTCCCGATACATAAACCAATCTATTGCTCTGGAAGCTAGCTTTACATGTTCATAAGGGCTCTTATGAGAATGTAGTTTATTCTCTTGCAGTCAACGCACATCTCTGAACTATGAACAAGAATGACTGCAGTTCTCTCACCGTTATTCAAATTTCAAATCAAACCCCAGTGAGAATTCTGCCAAACCACGAGAGGGTTTGGCAGAATTTATCTTCCTTCAATTCAGTGATCCTATTGAAAGCAAGGAATTTTTTTCGAAGGACCTAACTTAGTTCAAGGCTTACGATGGGTTTTGTGTTTAGCTAAAACTACTATACTGATGTTTCCACGATAGATATCTCATGGAATAGAGAAACTTAGACCGTAGGTCAGATGAAATCATAGGCAGCATTTAAAAGTTTAGTTTTCTTGGGCGCACATTGACGTTTCGTTACCAGATCACGGGCACGATAGTTATAGAGTACGAAAATAAATATTAAAACTTAAATTAAAAACTAAAAACTCAAAAAGTGAAATAAAATCACAATGTAACATTACATCAATTATCTAAATTAAATCAATAAAATTACCATCTGAATACATCAAATGGTATAAATAGCAGAAAGCTACTACTGAATACTAAAGTATTTGAATATATACGGACGGCCCTAAGAAATCTTAACAGATTAGATAATATTGGTACATTGTTTTCCAACGTACTTTGCATGTCAGTGTCTAGTTTGAATTTGCGATAGATGCACCTCTTTGAGTCATCAGATATTTTGAGTGAGCCTAGTGTGACTTACTCGCAAACGGCAAATAATAACCTCTTCTCGGCGGTTATTCCTACATAAGGAGCTTCACGGTGAAACAGTTTTCTTAGCTGAATTTTAGTGTTGATGGTGGCAGCATTTCATTCACTTTGCCACTCATCAGATATGGCCTTATAACTAGCATACACCTGTGCTATGAAAATACTGCCGATGCTGGATAGGCCAAACATGATGTTCTGTCGCCAATCATAAAAGAACAACCAACAGAATTAACGTTTACAAGACAGTCGTATAAACTATAGCATCAGGATTCACGCTATTTATAAGATTAGAATTTTTCTTATATTTTTACCGGATTTGTGTTTTTATCATCATAGCGACAAAGATCAAAACCATAATTTACTAGAAAAGGCCGCCATGGAGGATAATAACATGAAGCAGCTGTTAGAGCTGGAAGTAATTGTATATTTAGAACTAAGAAAAGGCGATGAGCTCTGAGTAGATGACGGCGTTCCTCATATCGACTAAACTGCTGGTTGGAGAACACCGCATCAACATTTGGATGATGTTGCGCTTTAATGCGAGTTACACAGAAGCAAATAATTTGATTTCGTCTATTCCAAAGGGATGACTCATCACTTTACACCAGTAGACTTACCACAGGGCTTTGAACGAAATGCACCTGTAGCAAGACGGATAAAGCATGTCTAACATTTTTAGACATTTCACCTTCACCTCCTTCAAATTTGTAATCCACGTCAGCAGTTGGTCAAATCACAATCCTAGAAATGTAACCCGTGTCCAGACATCAACTGGTTTACTGTACAAAAACTTGGGTCTGAGTACGAGTTGTGGTATAATGGAAGATGCTGTTCACGTTTTGTATATCGTTTTATGTGTCTGGTAGCTTGGAGATATTGGATCTTACTTGAATAAGATCCAAGTAAGATTTTCCAATTGACTGTCAATTGGAAAAGCCGGGCCGAGTGGGTTATAGTAGAGAGTTTTATTAAATATTTGGTTACTCAGTGAGTTGGGGAGGATATATAAAAATGGATGTCCGTGTCACATGGGTGGCTAGGGTCGCTTGGTCGTTTTAGTTGCCATGATAGGCGTTTTTGAAGTATGTTTTGTTGTTAATTGTTTTGTTATTTTGCGGTGCTGTTCGATTAATTTTCTTTTGTTGTACGGCATTTAGCTTAATATTTATAATTTGTTCTATTCAGTCTATTTGGTGTCAGCAGTTTTAGTTATTTGTTTTTTGTTATGTTAGTTTGTAGGATATACACTATCCTACACTATACGTATTCGTGGTATTTGCATCGGTGGCATTCTGTCAGAGACCAAGATGATGTCTGAGAGACGTCAATCAGTCTATGGGTCTAGAAGATGATATCCGATAAAGCCCATCGGGGTTAGGCACAGAGGGGGCAGCGTGGTGACCGGAATCGTCACATGGTGGGATCTTTCCGTTCGGGGTCATGATGTATAAAAACACTTGAGGATAAAAATATATAATCACCCGGGGAAAACAAATCATTTCGTTTTTTTCAAGAGAAAACCTGAATAAAGTCAATTGACACCACGTTTGTAAGCAACTTAATGTTCATTGTAGCATCCTATCACAAGTAGCTAACTTTCTATATGCTACGAAAATAGAAAATCAACTACAAATAAAAAACACATAACGGGTTTTCGGATGTATTTTGTTGTAATTTTTATGGTTACGGCTTCCAAAGTAACACTTAGGGAACTTCTCTGGGGAATTCCGTTTACTAGTAAAATATTCTGATATCGTCGTTCCAGCTCGAAATAGAAAGGACCGACTACTGAGGAAAGCCCTGATAAATGCTAAGAAATTTCCTTTTATATCTAAATTATGTAATATATTTTGGATTAATCTCCTCCATGCCGTGTCATACGCCTTTTGCCAATCGAAAAATTCAGTAATCAGGCTTGGCGAAGTAAAAAGGTGTTTTGAATAACAGCTTCCACGACAAGTACGTGATCAATAGACGATCTCCCTTGGCGGAAACCGCACTGTTCGGGGGGCAATTAGAACGTTTCTTTTAAGATGCTACACTAGACGACGGTTGCCCATTCGTTCCAACACCTTGCAGAGACTACTGGTCAAAGAACTAGGACGATAAGATCAGGAGCATGATTTTTTTTTTTACCAGGTTTCAAGAATCACCAGTCCTTCTGACCTAGGATCTGGAAACACCTGGTAAGAAATATTCTATTATAGAAACACAAATTATCTCTTAATAAAGTATCTGGGAGGTATGATAACATTCTGAGCCTGATATTACCATTTTCAGTGGAAATGTCACGAGAATTATTTAGGCTTACCTCAGATTATAGTAAGCTTATTATTATAAGAAAAGGGTATGTTTAAAATATTTTTGAGTCTCCAGTCACGAACGAGATATTTTCCACCTGCAACTTATTTCTCTCAAACTCAGGAAATCATGGTGATGTAAATGGTAAGTGAAACTTCCTAAACAACTCTTAAAATACTTTCCTCACTTCAATTGGCACAGTAACGATTATTCCACAGCTTTCGAGTCCAGTCTTCTGCGGTGCCTGTACGGATCAACATATGGCCAGAACGTTCCTCCAAACAACCGATGATGGAATTGTCAGAGAAATGGTGTCGACGTAATTCATTCATGATTTCCGTTTAGTATACCAAAACACTTGTCTCCAAATAGTGTTAACGTTGCGGAAAGCGTAGAGCAATTTAGTCGTAGATCTTCGATTGAAATTACGTAAAGCCTTGTGCCAATCCCTTAGTGAACGGCTATCGTCTTTATCCCACTAAGGAAGAGCAGGGTGCCTCGGCTTTCCTTGGCTTGGATGTTAAAGGAATAAATTTATTCACGCAATCGAGAATCTGGTGTGTAAACTTGGCAAGTGGCTGGCTCATGCTATCGCTCCTGTCATACTGGCCAAAGGAATAATGGTAGCTGATCCTGCCTGCTTTCTGAACCACCCACCAGAATGGCTGAGTCTGAGGTAAATCAATATTACCGACTGAAATAACAAGAGTCTATGACTGCTTCCAAATAAATATTTGGAGACACGCCAGATAAGACATGGGAGTAGGATTGTTGACGATAAGGACAGATTGATGCACGAAAATGTACCTGATGTATATGATAAAAACGTGTATGATCCATAGTTCAATAAGCACAGATCTAAGTTGGGCCTCAGTCGATCAACTATAGTTCCTGGGAAAGAACATGATGGTGAGCCTCATGAATAGTGATGACCGTTGAAATCATCAATTATTAGTCAGAGTAAAGAAAGCTGGGGAAAAAGACTGGACAGATCATCTTCACTGATTTCGGACTTTGGAGGAAGGCATAAGTTGGAGATATTTAGTTTTAATGGCTCCAGTATCTTCACTGAGAGTGTAGTGATGTTTTTCCCTAGCGGAATACGGGAGGCCAGTATGATTTCCTGCAGGAAAACAGCCTCAGCTTCACGTCCTCTCCCTTCAGTTTGATGATCGCATCTTTTGCAGACGTATACGCGAAAGGATACATGATTCTGGAGAAGGTGTAGAATCTCTTGCAGACATAGTATTAAAGGATATTAAAATTCTATTAAAGGATTTTCTTCCTTTAATAGAATTTTAATATCCTCACGGTAAGAAAAGAGACAGCAAAAATTTCACTAATTAATTTCTATAGTCTTAAAAAAATAATTTTTCTGTTATAGATATAAAAACTCTGCATGAAATGTACTTATCAAATACTGTTCGGTTTTTATTTTTGTTATTGATAACTTTTAAAAAGTGCTTCGCTTCTACAGACACTTCATCGGCCTTCATATCCTCAGTGTCCTCGAGGTGGTGGTGGGGACTTGGAAGCCAGGGACGCCGGAGTGATGAGTTTACCGTACCAGGTTGGTTTACCGTACCAATGAGGTTTTAGTGGAACCCTTCATAGGGAAATTGATGCGTTGTTGGCGCAGCAGAAATTTTCTTTGATGGTGGATTGATTAAAGTGGTTTTTGGTAATCTCTTTTCCGACTTTCTAGGAGAAGTAACCTTCTTCCTTATACTCAGAGCTGTGATAGCAGATGTGAGCGATTTTGCTTGGTTTGACAAAGCTTTAAGCAATTTAGCCAGTTTTTTACACGATGCGTATTCTTTTTCGTTTTATATATTATTTGATAGAGCCTGTACCAAAGTAACACCAGGTTGTACACAGGATTTCTCATGCTGAGGGATTTTCTGTATTCCCGACGGGTTACAGGGAAGGACACTTTCTGCTCAGTACAGATCTTTAACATATGCTTTTCTTTCTTGTAAAGAGGTCATTCTCGAGACATGACCGAATATTGACCTTTGCAGATTGCACATTTTTCTTCTTCAGCGCAAGTGCTACCATTATGTCCCATATAGCTGCACGTTGCAGCCATATGGGACATGACGGCCTATACAACAATCTGTTCCTTTTTTCTATCAGTTTTGGTGTGAAAAAATCCCTGACAATGAAAGTTTTGTTTTATATGGATATATCTGGGTTTTATTGTAAATAGTTGCACACGAACAGAAAGGTAACCAACATTTATTCTGTCAGGAACAGTAGCACTGGAAAAGGTCAAAACCAGCGATGATGTTGGTAAGAATATTTGACACATTCTGTAACGTTAATCGTAACCTTATCTCTAGATATATCGGTTGACAAGGTCGGCTGAAGTCTCTTCAAACCGCCAATTTTGTTGGTTTTTCAAGTAGACCAACAGCCAAAAAGAAAGATTATTGTATGGAACTGCCAATATGGTTTCCACGAATACCGGCGATTTAACGGACCGCTCCAATAGAGCGCTCAAGCGCGTACTGAAGCTAACACTGCTTACAATTGGGTTTACACTGTTGCTCAGAGGATATTGTTTAAGGCTCACTCCGTAGAGCTACGAAACGATAGTTTCGACCTTCGATTACGGTTTTTTTCCTTGTTTAATCTCCGGTAATTACCGTTCAGATAATACTTCAGGTAATAAATTAGGATGATATGTATGAGTGTAAATGAAGTGTAGTCGTCTTGTACATTCTCAGTTTGACCATTCTTGAGATGTGTGGTTAATTGAAATCCAACCACCAAAGAACACTGGTATCCACGTTATAGTATTCAAAACCGTGTAAAAATAACTGGCTTTACTAGAACGGATTACGGATGGATTGGACTACGGTTGCATAACGTTAGCTGGAAACATTAACTTATCTATAGAAACATTATTACAAAAATTCATTTAATTTGCTTGTTACTCAATCTACATATTTTGTCCTCTAATTTTGCAAATATGATGAGATGGTTTCTATAATTGAATATTTTCTAGTTAAAGATAAACAAGTAAATATAATAAAATCATTAATAGTTTTCGTATAATATTTAGTGAATTCTGTTTTACTTTAAAAATGCTAAAACTTGTTGGTGTGAGAAGTTCAATTTTTAAGCTATTAGTCATCTAGCTATTGGTAATTTGTTTTTATTGTTCTCGTAAGATGAGCAGCTTACCAAATATACTAACATAAGTGCAGGTGAAGATATTAAATTAATCATGATTCTTATTTAATAACACTAGATTTTAATATTTCGAAAAAGTTATTACATGTTTATTTTCTTCTGAAACATGAACATAAATTTTCGGTTATTTCTTTGGAAAACGTTTTCCGAAAACGATTTTGGTTTCATTGAGAAGTAGTTTATTTTTTAGCTGACATTCACAATAATTAAAATGAAGGGGATTTCATTATACGATATTTTCATATCTAATAATTTTTTATACGCACTTTTTTCTTTTTAAATATCGAAAAAAATATATTGAAATAATTTTCTACAAATATTTGTGTAAACTGGAATATGTATACTATCTCATGCATGAACTATTTTCCAGAGAAGTTTTTAAGAAACAATTTCCTTTAAATCGCGGTCCTTTAAAAATATTTAAAAAAATGTGATGTGAACACCAAATGACTTCCTTGTACGTCTATTCAATTACACATACACATTTTTTACTGCACTTCATTTAAACTTATTTAATTTAAAAGTGAGATACAATTCTTCATTTCTTTAATAAAGTTGAAAATCACACAATTGCTAAAATATTTGTTATTAATATCAAATATTTATACAATTATTAATTGAACAATCATACCTGAAATATTAGGATAGAGTAAAAGTCCTTTATTATTCTTTAAATAAATGTGTGTCTTATATCTATGTAATACAATTTAAAAAAAAAATTATTATGATGTAACCATCAACAAAATTAAAACAAAAACGAATAATCAGATGTTTCACCAAATCTGATGTGGACACCGCATGACTTATTTAAACGTCTATTAAATTACATACACACATTTTTTTTTAAAATGAAAAGTACATAAAATATTATTTCGTTAGTATATTCTGATATTTTTTTTTTTTTTATTGTTATTATTGAATTATTATTTATTGCATTTTTTTTACGATCAGAGGTTAATAATTATTAATAAATCAATATATTGAAATTAAAAAAAAAGTTAAAAAAAGATGAAGTCTGACTCGAACCGCTGTGCCTTCTCCCTATAAGATCCAAATATTTATTAATTAAAATTTATTTTGGCTATAACGCTGGAATCAATGAAAATAAGTACCACTTATGATATATATAATTGAAAAGTTCTCAATGAGGACTTATTTTAATGCAATTAAGAAAAAGTCCAAAATCCAATTTTTTTTTGATTTTGGGCACTTTTGGTTCAGTCGATTGCAATTAAAAGGGGAGGTGCACAAATAGATGTTACAGCGGTCCTAAATCCAAAATTTCAACATCTTACGTCTAATCGTTTTTGAGTTACGCGAGATACATATGTACGTACCTACAGACATCACGCCGAAACTGGTCAAAATGGATTCACGCATGTCAAAATGTGTATTTCCGTTGAAATCTGAAAACCGAAATTTTTGGCGATCACAATACTACCTTTACTTTGTATAAGGAAGTAAAAATGAGTAGAAAAATGAGAATGAAGTGATAGTTAATAGTCCATTGTAATGAAAAGAAAGTATTACACTTAAGATTTTATGGAGCATAGTTGCATAGGTTACAAAGTGGAATTGAATAATATATGACTTAATATATCTCACTAAATTCATATAAAAAATAAATAATTGATCGTCAATAAAATTCTAGTTAATAAAATAATAATTGAAACTGATACTTTCTTTATAGAAGTTGGTAAAATAAGATAACATACTTCAATATTTGTATTAATTCTGTTAACAATTCTGTTTAATACACTACAATTCGTAACAGTTTGCATAAGCTTAATGGAAACAAGAAGTAATCATAATGAACTAGTTGCGAAATTACTTGTGTTGTATATACAGTACAATAATAGCCCAGCATTACAATACCAATAGTAAGTATAATACATAATAATTACTGTTACAGTAATAAACAGCAAACTTCAGTTTGCTGTTTATTACTTTTATTTCATAAAAGCAATTATTTAAGAAAAGATATCCATTTCATATAAAAAAAAAACAAAAGAAAATTAATTACAACCCATGTGCTGTCATAAACATAAAGAATATGTTTTTGTTTTATTTTTTATTCAAGTGTTTTCTTAAGGTGTAGGTAGCCATACGTTATGGTGTAGGTTGTCTATCGTTATCATTTCTTATACGCACATACATCCAAATAAATGTTGATTTAACATCATGATATAATCTATCTCTCTTTAAATGGGGCTACCAGGAATTTTAATGTTAGTTCTTTCCGTTAAGTAGTTACAAGGAAGAGCTGGAGGAAATGCATGACCCCGTTTTCGAGTTCTATATAGTAAAAAAATAATCATAATTGTAAAACTTAAACCGAGATAAGAGCCATTCACAAACGAGTTCAAATAAATATAATAGTTTTATAACTGTTATGTATACAAAATTACTAAATAGGTTACAGCTCAAAAGTGCTCTCGTAACCTACATAGTTGTCCGACCATCACATTCAATTACATATTTTGCATTATATTCTATATGATCCAAACAATCTAACAATACAGGTGATGTAACACTTACTGGATCACTATGTTACTGAGTTTCTATACGTTATGTTATTATCTTCATATTAATTCGAAGAATGTAAATATAAATAAGGTTAGTGCCAAATTGACTAGATTTCTATAGAAAAATAGTTTTCTGATGTATCAGAAAATTAAATAATATTGGAAATATAAGTTATTTATTCTGAAAATTTAATTTTCAAGAAATTCGTAATTATTTCTTTCGAAAAAGAACATATAACGTACTTTTCAATTCTGTTACTTGTAAAATACAAAAATTATATTTATATATTTTCGTGTGTAGAATCAAAGAAATTCTTGGTAAAATCTTTGTGGTAGTTTTTTTAATAAAGTAAATTAAGCCATTTATTTTAGTATAAAGGAATTTTTTTAAGGAATTCTGCTAATCAAGATTTTATTTCTATAAGTTAAGATCATCGGGAAAATTTCCAGATCGTTCATAGGGAATCGATCCAAAAATATCAAGTACAATACGGTAAAGTAGATCCCTTTTTTTAGTAGATTCCCTTTTTTTGTAGTTGGTATGCTACAGAGTGCTAATAAAGTAGTTTTGATTTTTTTATAATATAGAAGTCTTCTTCTTACTTCGTATTATAACATAATCTACAAATGTAAAAATATCCAGATTAAAAGTAATTACTAAGGAGTATCTCTACATTATATATTTCTTTATTGTTTGTTCATCATTAAGTTGTACGATCCACTTTCTGTTGGTTTTGATTCCCAAAAGGAGATTAAAGATACTGATCAAATCTTTTGGGTATTCTGTTATAAAATCAGATTGTTTACAATGAATGAAAAAACGATGTGAGTTCTCAGTGTGTTAAAATATAAAGAGTTTGCTTTAAAATAAGAAAGCATACAATCTTGACCTATCGTTAGCACACGTGATTTCCTCCTGTTAAGGGAGTGGATTGCGCCCTCCAATAACTGGCGTCCTATCAGGCGCATTCCTTCTAGACCGAAACGCTTTCAGTGGACGGACTGAAGGGAATCGTACCGGGATAAAGACATTACTAGCGTTACAAATATATTGCAAAGGTACTGTAAATACATTGCTAGCCTCCATGATAAGCTAAATAATTATGTTTAATTTAATTTGTAGGGATGGGAACGCAATTTATAATTCCGACCAAAACCAAAACAAACATACAGCCATAATAAAAAAATATTCATCATGATATAACAAATAACCATCCGATAATTAAAAATCCCCATCACTAAGGGATTGATGTCCATACTCTGCAATGAATAGGAGGATATGTATCTCCCAATATTCTTGAGTTCCATTTGGTTCTGGTCCTAACGGACATTTTAGTTTCTCGTTGGAGTAGGGAAAATCTCTCCCACACACCAACTATCCGTACCGGTGAACAGGTGGTTGCATCAGGCTCTCACCGACAAAAACACACCGTTTCTACTGCACACGGATAACCGGACTCCCTATAAGCAAAAAAAGTCTTAAGTGGGCATTGCAAAATCGTCCTTATGAAAAGGGAAAATGGAACTCAGTTGGAGTCCCACGAGCATAAGTGGCTGATGTACATCAATAACCCGACGCAGACGAACCCCACCTACTCCTGCAGGCTGACCTCCTAACCTTCTCTTCCGTGTTTTATTCCCCGATAATGCTTCAACTCGGATCGTATGCCACAAGTGGCATGTGATTTCATACACTTGCGGTATGAAAGCTTCATACCTAAAGAAATAACTATCAATTATCTATTTATTTATTCTCTCCGTGTAAGCCCGCCCTGTTATCACCGCACACCGCACCCTTGAGTCTGTTCTTCTAATGCATTGAAAAACGACGTACTCGTCTCTGACGCTAGATGCGATAATGTCTCTCTGGCACAGATAAGAGGGAAACACTCTCTGCAAACAGGCACTGAGCTCTAATTAGCAAGCAACTTTAAGATGGATGGCCACTGCAAATTGTTAAAAGGATTCCTAACGTCAAAGAAGATGAATTGTGGAATCTTATTCTTTTCTTCGACCCATTCACAGCATTATCAACTGTACTCATGATCTTGTTGATAGCGTCTATCGCTGAAACACCTTGGCGATACTTGTAGGTGCGGGCTTATCCAAATCTTTTAACGATGATATCGGGAAGCCGTACCAAGCACGTAAGGGACCTATACGATTAAGAGATCTGTAAGAAGAATATTAAAATACATTTTTACTAATTATTCAATATAGCCGTAAATATTAAGATATTTCTGAATAAACATCTGGAAAAATATGTACTTAAAATTATGTAAATTGTTTTTTTAATATAAATGCTAGTGAGCAACTTCAATGAATTCAGGCAATATATCTGTAACTATAAAAAAATATTAAAAAAGAAATACAATTTCAAGAAGTTCGGGAAATTAT
Source organism: Lycorma delicatula (assembly GCF_047948215.1). NCBI lineage: Eukaryota > Metazoa > Arthropoda > Insecta > Hemiptera > Fulgoridae > Lycorma > Lycorma delicatula. The sequence goes on along the minus strand of NC_134455.1, from coordinate 174,374,150 downwards.
TACAACGTGCGAGTAGAGGTAATAATATCGAAAGGAATGATGAATGAAAATATAGTAAAAATATATGGTTTTAATAAAAACAGATGTGAAAATCATTCTAAAAAATTTGTAGCAGAATTTTTGCTTTTGTTATTATGGATATATTAAAACCCATGTTTTATCACCCAACAAGAGCATCAACAAAAAAATAGACACCGCACTAAAAAAGCTACGTTATATTCCGTTACTGATTAAATGGGAATTGCAGGAGATGAATACAAAATTTTGAATAGTCAGAAAACAGCTATAGTGGATCATATTATAGTTGCCAAAGTACAACAACAAAACTCTATATTCCTGCTTTCACATGTTACATTTCATGCCATGTTCAATTTGCATTCAGCCTTTTATTACAAGGCTGTTTCATTATGAAAATGTAAAACACATTTCTTTAGTGTTCATCAGTTTTAACCTAAAGAAAGTCTATTTGTTTTTACGTTTAATTTTTATTGTCTAAAATTAAAAAAAAATGTATATACCAGTAAATTGTTGAGAAAATTAGAATTATATTTTTAATAAGATAGAAGCTTAAAGAAAAAGCAGTCTGATCAGTTAGACCTTTGAAACCGTGTGTCTATCAGACTCATTTAGTATTTCTAAATTTGGTTTAAGTTAGAAAAAGATATTTAACCCAATTGCCGTTAACATTTCTTAAAAACCAATTTAACTTTCTACAACGTCAGCTCTGGTTCTGTTGATGGAGAATCCTCTCTTAGAGGATTGTAAGAATTAGATCATCAAAGAAATAATCATCAGTAGAAAATGTGCAGTAAATATAGCGATGGAAAATTATATTGATCGATTAAAAAGGAAGTGTTCAGGTATACAGTAATTCTATTTAAATTTTGTAGTTTTAATTTTCTCCTAAGTGATATGGATTTCCTGTAGTACTATCAAATTACAACTCTTAGAGACGATGAATTCAGTAGAAGTTGAGTTACACTTGTAAACCCAAGAAAATTATATTAAAATGATTCACAGAGCTACAGTATATGAATAGTTATATTACGGTGTATATATATTATATTAGTAATTTACTATTCCTTTAAACTGCACAGTAATTAACACATTAGTTATGATTTTTTGTTTAGGCAACGACAATAATAAGTTTTTAGAATTTTTTTAAGTTAAAGAATTATTGGATGGGTTTTTGTATTATTTCAAGAACAATTCTTTATCGTGATATATTTACAAGTTAAGACCTGTTGCGATGGTATATATTGTTTGGTTATACGGTCCTGAAAGACTTACAGCGACAAGTGAAATTACCATAGTTGCAAAATAAGGCGGGTACTATTTGATTTTTTTTTTTTTAACAATGATTCCAAGTAAATTCTTCTTCAATTATAAGCAATCTCTATCTCTTTCTTTAGTTTTTCGTATTTACATAATAATACTCAAATACAGTAGGTATTCCTTTTATTATATGAAGTACAATTTTGTAATAAGGATCAATAATGTAAAAAATAGAAATAAAAAAAAAAAAGAATCACAGATTTTTTTTATCAGTTTTCTTACATTTCATTAATAACATTTTATGGAAAAAGGAAATACTTGTTTGAATGGAAGTGTATCATTTGACTTCAAAGAAAGTAATAAATATTAATAATTGTCAGGACTTGCTATTTTTATTTTACCGAATAAAATTTTTGGAATTTATTATTAAAAAAAAAAAAAAAAAAAAAACAAATTACTACTTTTTGATTTTGTTTAATTAAAAAATATATCAACGCAAATCCAGTTATCAGAACTTGTCATTTTAATATCAGAATACACCGTAACTTATAATACGGTATTCCCCATATAATACTGGTATTCCCGTATAGCTTGAGGCACTTGAGAATATATCATTTTCGAATCTAAAAATTTCCCTGCTTACACAGAAATGAAACATTTATCATAAAGTCCCTTCCAGCGGATGCAATATATTTGAATATCAGAGCGGAGTACACACATACATATATTATATTATATCTTATTGATAGGTATGAGTATTTTCATTGAAAAATTATGTACATACTCGTAATTACACTGTAATTTTCAAACTAATGAACTATTAATGTTACTTAAGGTACTTTACCGTTAGCTAGATTGAAACTTTATAACTTTTAGAATTTAATTTTAATGTTTTCTATTTGAATTTCAAGTATCTCAGCATAATAGTATTAATATCACACATAACATTACAAGTTAAAAAAAAAACCTATAAAAACCATTATTAAACAGTTTTGTAAGTCATCTTAACTATTTAGCTAATGCACTTTTGACGAATTATCATGTTTTTACTGTCTAAATTGATAAATTTAGGCTTTTTATTTGTTAATTCAAAAAATAAAATTATTATTACTATTGTTTTTTTATATATAAATAACACAATAGTAATTTATATTTATATTATTATACAAAAATTTTTACTACCATCTACGTTTAGAAACCCGCTTTTCTTATATTCAGTATTACTTATTTATTGTCTGATAATACACTTAATCAATTAATTTAAAACCGCTGAATATGTAATAAAAACATCTTTAACGAATAATTCAAATCATAAAAGAAACTATGCACATATATATATTAAACAAAGAGCGGTAGGTCACAGATTAAGTTATAAATTCAGTTAATTGTTTAAAAATTGGTAGCGATTGTCCATGAAAATTAAATGTAGATCCGATTAAAAAAAATTGTATTAAAAAGGCCGCTTTATCTATTTATCCTCTAAGAAACAACAGGTTTACAAGCTCAATTACAGTCATTTTACTTTAATCATTTTTTAGCGTATAAAAAATGACAAACCTGACACGGAATTGAACCCAAAACATTGTAGATGAGAGCAGAAGACAGTATTACGTCTTCACCGCGATATTTCTTAAAACAGGAGATTTTATTATACCATCGAAATTTTGTTCAAACTGATGTAAATTGAAATTGATAATCTTAGAAAAGGTTATTTTATTTCAACCTATTTAAAAATATTGTTTTTTTTTGAAGAAGATTTTACAGATTTTCGAAGAAAAATACGGTATTACTTTCAGTTGCACGTGGGGGGGATTGGGATGTGAAATTATATCTTCTTTACGGGTTTAAGTGACCGGTACATCCACTTAAAATATAACTTTCTTATATATGTAAGAAATAATTACAAACTACCAGATACTTTAATTGAAATTTATATATGCTGTAATAGTGTATTTGAAGTTGACCATGTGAAAATATTATTAGTTTTATAGTTATGAAAGACGTGCAATAACCCGAAAATTTATCATAGGTATTAGCAATCATGGTTACAAAATAAGGTGTTTACGATTTAGATTTTTTTTTTTTTAACAATGATTCCAAATAAAGACTACTTCAATTACAAGGAATCTCTATCTTTTTCATTAGATTGGTTGAATCATTCCTGAGTTAAGCTCAATTTATGGTCGACAACAGGCTACATAACCTCAGTTTGAGGTTATATTGAATTTCTATTGGTGTATGTGTCATACGCGCTTACGTGGTGAATTAGTTTAAACTCGATGTTTGTTTGTAGGGTCTACTTGGTATTCAAACATATTTAATGCGTTTTACTCTGAAAATCAGTGAGTTTCTGACTGCAAAATAGTGAGGGCATCCGAAACAAAAAGTAGATCTTTTTGTGCAGAACTGCGCAAGAGTTTTTTATTTTAATTTTATGGGGCTGATTGACATATTACTGATCTGATCATCATTTCATAAAATTTTTTAGTTAAATTCGATAATTTTAACCGTCTCTAATTTAAAATGAAGTTTCTGCGTTTGTATACCAAACACAAGGACAATGTACAATGTACACCATGTAAAAGTAAGAATTTCTAAAATGATTTATCAGAATGATACTTGTACTGAAATTATAAGATCAAGGACAAAACAGTACATGAAGAATAATCTAAAGTAAGTAACAACAATTAATTACTTTTAATTTTACTTCAAATGTATCCCAATCTTTAGTTTATTCGAGAAAACGCTATTTTTTATTATCTATCAAATAAATATTTAAATTGTTTAGTCAAGATGAATGCTGCATAGAATTTAGAAGAGAAATCTGGGTTTAATAGAAAGTAAATGAAATACAAAACATGTCATTGTAATACATATTTTTTTATGGTAGTTTAGCATAAAATAGTACATAACTGTTTTTGGGTACTTTTAAAATTAACTCTTTTTAACAACTTTTCAGTTAAGTAGCAAGATATATAATTAAATGATTCTATATAGAAAATTTAGAATAACTTTTCTAAACATTTCAAATCAAGTTAGGCCAATTAAATATCTTTCTTTTCAGTGAAAAAGTTTTTTTTTTAAGAAAAAGAATTAAAAAAGTAAATATATTAAAAAAATGTACAAGTTTGAGACAATATAAACGTAAACCTTTGAAAGAAAAAAAAAAATTATTATTAATTCAAAGTTAGCCATAAAAATAAAATAATTCAAAGTACAGTATAAACAAAAACATACACCAACAAAATTTTGATATTTAAATGCTCTAATAAGTTCATAAGTATACTTTAAAGGAGCTTGAAAATATAACGCTTATTCAGCCAGCATTTCTTTTGCTTTTAAGATGTCTCTAATTCATTGAAGTTGAGAATACCTGTGAAAACCGTTTTTGTAGTTAGCTTCCAGTTGAATTAGACAACTTTATATAAAAATGATATATCTTCTTCCTACGTATTGCCACTGAGAAAATATTGATACTACTTATAAATATTTATTTAAATATCTTAACTCAGTTCCTGCTTTAAAAATTCACTTAACTAATTTTAACTACATCCTACTACTTATATACTCGTTTTTTGGTATTAACTCTTTGTACAGTAAGTGAAAAGGGCTGTTCGTCGTATCAATTTACAATTGATCCTTAATTCTTGTTTAATTTTGCATGAAATGGCTTCTACCCTTAAATATTCAAATTTATAATAAAAAAATAATACTTCATAATACAAATCGATTTCTGGTACCAGTACAATTATTTATTTTTTATTTAATCCACGAAAACCTTTGGATACCGGTTGATCGGTAATTATCTGAAACACTTCCAGATTTTAAAATTTACATGTTTAAATTTCTTAGTTATCCTTGAATACTACAAATTATTTTTCAGTGTAGAATTTTTTTGTTTATAATTAGTAGTTTTATTTTTTTTAATGACAATTCGTTTATTTACAATCGGTTCCAAGAAGGAACCATAATTAAAGAGAGATAAGATAAATACTTTATGAGGGCTTTCCACTAAATTCCCTCAATTAAACATTTATACATAAGGTACTATTTCATTTGCATGAAGACACATGCATCATTCCATAAAAAGTACAAAAGTGAGAAAGACAAAGAACGAACTAAAAATAAAATAATATTACAAGACAAAGGAAAAGAAAAATGTAAGACAATATGATATAAACATAAAATAATATATAAATACATAGACAATAGTTCATTTATATAAATACTCTTGCATAGATTCACTCCATAAAAAGTATAATAGTCCGTAAAACCCTAACAAATAAAGCTTACAAAAACATTAGAAGTCAAAGTGAATTAAAAACAAAACAGTAGCATAAACAGCTTTTAAAAGGACTTCGGGCTCTTCAGCGAGGTATAAAGAAAATGCTCACCACTTAATCGATGTTGTTCCAGCGCAAGAGTCACTCAGACTCTCCCAGGTCCGGCACGTGAAGACGTTTGAATCGCTGGTCATACTCAATGTTGTTAGGAGATTCAGCGCTAGATAGTTCACATGATTACTAAGTTGTTAGTAACAATAATTGAATCGTTTAATTTTCTCGCGGACATAAGGCAATTCCAATGAAAAATGTAAGGCAATTTCTCCGTTTCATACAAACCGCGGCGCCTCGGTGTTGATTCACGCCCACTTCATTTGCAAGCGTTGTCTAACCTCAACGTTGCTCGTCATTCCCTATAGCCGTTTACCATACGTCCAAATGGGTCAGAATGACCTTGTATATTAAAAGTTTGCTTGAAAGCGACAAATGTAAATTTCTGATTAGTAACCAATAAGCTCCTTAAACCTAGTATTTTATGCTTTCTCTTTTATTTCACATTGTTCATCCATGTTAAGAGAAGATCAAGGTGGAGCTCGATTTACTGTCCTCGTTCGAATGCCAGATGAAAACACAGTTTAGGTACCTGGAGAAAGCGATTAATCCCTAACTCAAAGGTGACATTACCAATTCATTATGATTTAAATTTATTTTCCACTTTGCTAGCTACTTGCCGATCAGTTCTAACGCCGATTAAAGTTTCCCCGAGGTCAGAAAAGGGTCTTCATCAACAACCAAGATCGCTGTGACATCAGAAAATGAGGCGATGTGTATAACCCGGAGCTGAAAGGTCCGCAGCGAATATTGAGTGCAGGACTGGTTCCATAACAAAGCTCTGAGGAATCCCCAATCTAAGGATGAAGAATACAGATAACTCGATGTTGTTATCTGACCAGGGAAAAACGCCTATCGAGGTAGTTCTATAAGACTTGATAGAAAAGCTGAGGAAGGCAGTATTTTACCTTATGGAACAATCCAGACAGCCAGTTCTTACGGCCTGTTGAACATCCTAGAAGGCCACCTAGAAAGAGATTTTTTCTTCCACATACTTGATGTTGACGTTTACTGCTCTATGCGTCTGTTCAACAGTAGAATATTCATTTATGAAACCAAACTGATCATCTGGAATAAAATTTTCTTACTCTAAGATTGGACTCAGATTCCTAAGAAATAGTTTCTCAAACAATTTCGATAGAATCAGTAGAAAGCTATCGGTCTGGAAAACGGCTTGTCGGTCTGTGCAGGATTACCTGATTTTGGAATCATCACAATTTGTGGTTTTCTAAAATGCAATACAAATTATGTAAATGTTACAATTATCTTTCTTTGTAGTTTATATGCACATATCTTTCTACAGGCGCATCAATATTCGTAATCTGATTTGTTTAGGTGTTTAAATTAGTTAAATTGTGGGTGACGTTTTTTAATATGCTGATTGAAATACGACATAGTTATTCTGCTAGGGTGCATTTTAAAAAAAGCAAGCATTGACAAAGGGGGCTTACTTGTACTAGGATGAATTTTAATAATCTTTAAAAAGGTGGTGTCACGTGACTCTACAAAGAATCGTTAACGTTAAGTTCTGAAATTAGCATATTTTTTATTAAACTAAAAAACCGTTAAATTCTATTTTTACATATTACAATATCAGTTGAATAACCGTTCGTTATTTTAGAATACGTGTAGATTGGAAGCGATTTAATACTACGCAGCGATTGGAGCTGGTTCTGTTATTTACTTCAAACTTAATTTTTTGTAGCCATATACAATTAAATTAAAAATTTCCATATACCGATATTTTATATTTTATAAAATAACTTTTCGAACTGTTAAATTTATTCACTCAAGTTTATTTATAATTTTTAATTTTAAAAAAATGCACTGTTATTATAGCTGTAAAACAATACATTGTTTAACTCGATCATCAGTGCTCAGTTAGACAACATTAAGGTGGAATTATTAACCACTAAACTTTACCTGGAGCAGAGTAAGGTATTGCATGGTCCGTTGTTTGATCCTGTAGACCCTATTTATGGGCTATTACAATGTTATTGTGTCGGGTATCTTGTTGAAGCGTCTGATATGTTGCACTAAGCGAAAGTTCATAGTGGGTGATCTCATTAGGGAGGAACTAGGGATTGATTGTCAAGTACTTGATCGCGCCCTATTGTTCTCAGTGCAATGGCAATATTGACCGAGACATTTGTTGATTAAACTGGATATTCACTTAACTCCTGTTAAATTCTATTACTAAATTAGTTATAATTTTACCAGAATTTACTTCAGGGTAGGATTATTTTACAATTAATTCTAGGAGTGTTTAGAATTATGTATAGTTATTTTTTATATCTATGAAATTGAAACGTATTATTAATCAAAACGTTCTTGCACTATTCTTTCCACTTATTATCAGGTTTGGAAAAGATTACGTGTGTAATTACAGCACGTATTCATAATTAATAATTTTTTTGTTATTTTCATGAATTTTCTATTTATGCTGCAGGCAATTTTTTGCAGAATAGGAACTTTATTTTACTTATTTTTTTTTTCCTTAAGGAATTACTCTTAGTTCCTGAGTCAATGAATGGATAAAAAATATTACTCTTTTGTAATTCGCTCATGATGCTGTTAAGACTCTCGTTATTTAAATCGGTTATTTAATTGAGCTATTTAATCTTTAAATGAAGATTTCTCATTTTTTTCTTACTTTTTTTAAATATCTCACTTTTTCTGTAACTCCTTTTTAAATGAATTTTTTATTATGGTCTAACGCTCTTGTTGGTCAGTCTAACAGCCATCAGTGAGTCAACATGTATTGAAGTCATGTATAATAATTTATAATAACGTTACATATATGAAGCAGAGTTTGAATATTATAATAAAAATAATCAAAATAAAGACTTTTATTTATTTCAATAAACCAGCGAATAAAATAATACTTTAAATAATTTTAACCCAACCGGGGTATTACACCAAAATGGCAAATTATTCGACAGTTTGTTTCGTCTAATTTTTGAGGGGGTTAATAATTGTTGATCATTTTCACACAATAAGGTCTGATTACACTTTTAATTATATTTTGTATAAACATATTAACATTAAACATAATAGTGCTTAAAGTTACACGAAGAACTAATAAAAAATGTTACAATAGCAAATCCCGGTGTAATCCCTGTTTCAGTAAACAGGTCGTTGATGCCAATATGCTAATTTTAAAATTATTCTTATATTTACTGATTTTGGACATAATGTTTGTCGAAAACAAAAAAAAAAAGAGCGAACCCACATGCTGTAAATTAAATTGATAAATAAATGTAATATTGATTACAGAAAATTTAAAAATGTTTTTCTTTGCGTGTACAAAATATTGAAAATGTATCAATAACCAATGAGGAAGAGTATGTACATGTTACTATTGAAAATAAATCTTCAAAAAATGTTAAAATATTTTTTTTTTACATCATTAAAGTCGCAGATATTTCCAAGGTTGGGAATCACTATTAGAAATCTTATTGTGCTTCTGGTCTTTAATAGAAATAGTGTAGTTTAATTTTCAGTTACTTTTTTAGTAAACTTAAACATCATATTGAATTTAAATTTATTTATTTGCATGATCACGGTTTTTATTATTTCATAAATTCTTGTTATTAATAAATTTTCTCATTTGTGAAATATACATATATATATATATATATATATATATATTCAGCTTATAGCCTATTTATTATTAAATTATTTTGGTATAATTTTGTGCAGCGTGTTTGTTCAAATACAGCAAAATCAAATTTTAATATGTCTACCCACTGATGTTGTGAAACAAAAAATACGTATTTAACCTGATTTGTATATTGCCATTGAGTAAAAATTGCGGTTTTTTAATATTCTTCTTAACAGAAGGTTATAATTAATGCATATATTAATATGCAGTTGAACAAACATTGATATTATTCAATATTTGGTTCTAACGAAATACAAAATTTAACAAGTAAAAACTAAAATAGTTTAACGGCCGTAATTACATGATTGTTTTCTCTAAAAAAACTTATTTTATGCGTTCTTTATTTAATTAACACAATTAATAGATGTTCTGAAATTTTAATTAAGCGTTGGTTTTTCTTTACTTTATTAACATTTCCCCTAACATCTTTCTCTTTTAATTTATTGAAGATAATAAAAGTTCCTCATTTTCACCTCTTTGATGTTTATCACTGCAACGTATTCACTGAGGACGTAAAGAAAGTTAAAACTTCTTTTTCCTTATGACTTTAAAAATATATTTTTTTAATGCAATCATAATTTTTCTTTACACTGGTGTACGTACAATGTCTCTGATAATATAAACATTTACAAAGAAATTTCAGCTTAGTTTAAAGATCGTAATTGGCCAATTTAGTCGAATAATATCGGTAAGAAAATAATTTTTAAACAAAAATAAAAGAGAAAATTAAGGCCAACAAGTCACCACACAATTTACGAATGATGAATTATTCAATAAACTAGTTTCATTTGAGTGATGCTTAGCTATGATATTCGTTGTACTATGATCACGTTGTACTAAAATATATCTTGGACTACTTTATTATTTAAATTGAGTCGGTTAAGTTTCCTGACATTGAGACAGTCTTTCTTTCAAATTAAAACTTTAGGAGTATATGACTTTTTTTACATACAAAATCGCTAAAATTATTTTGATTAAGCTAAAACCTATGGTTTTTTGCTATCTTTTAACTTGATTAGTGGTTGTTTATGAAGCCGAGATATTTTTTTGAAATATTTACATGGATTTAGGATTTAATAATTATTGTAAATGAATAAATTTGTATACCCAACCAAACACTCGGTGATCACGAATCGTCTTCAAGAAGACAAGAAACAGTACTCCATCAGATCACCGATCACGAATTCGATTTTGTCAACGGCTCCTCTTAACTTAAGGGATTATTTTAAGCACATATTTAAATTCAATTCCAATGTTTCGCTCTAAAAATATTAAAGATTTATTTTTATTTAAAATTATTACTCCTTACCTTCAACTTACGTCAAAAAAATAACATCAGTTAACAACTGCAAAAAATAATCGAACTCGTAAATTTACACCGTCACCTGAGTGATTTTTACGTTTTTATATAAAAACATAATCATGACTTAATAGAACATAACATTCTATTGAAACATTTCATTACACTCCACCACATTTCCTACATAAGACTTTATTAAAAATCTTAATTACATTATATTACAAATATTGCATTCTTTCTTGAGAATGAAACTATACATTTATAAAATTATATGGTGTGTCTGGGTTTGTTAACAACGGATTTGGTCACAAGAAAATTAGAAATGACCACCTATTATCTTTTCACCACTAACCTCTTTTCAAGGATGATCTGGTCTACTCCTTCAATTTACAGTAAAATACCTTGATCAACTCCTTCCTTAAAAGCGCATTTTTATCTATTTAAGCACATTATTGTCCATGTAAAGGATCTACCTCTTCAGTCATTGAAGACATGTGAAATTTTAAATTACATTATATCAACCTAAAAGATATCAAAAGTTTGAAATTATTTTCAATTGTCTGAAAGGGAAGCAGTTATAGGACATGACTATATTATGATTTTAGGGTTTCAAATCATTGGAATTGCGCTTAAACAAATATTGTGATGCAGAAGTGGTACGTTCTTTTAAACCTGCGGTTACAAAAGATGGAATTTCATCTACATCAGGAGCGCATAATCACAAAAACTTAAATGATCGTTAAAATTTCACTTTCAGCAACTAGCATTTCATTAACGTGTATAAATCTGCTTTCATATCAACCGTCGGAATATGCAACATCAGTGTACGAGGATAGAGACAAATATGATAGATATTTCATTGTCACGAATGTTTATTAAAAATAAGAAATTTCATACAGTTTCGTAATTCATACTCGAAACTAGAAGCAAGAGAAATCGGTTTTGTCTCATGTAATCACAAAACAAAATCAAGAACAGTCATCTCAATGCCAATAAATATAATAATGTTCCAGTGAACTCATGAAAAAAGTTTCTCTATAGTTATATTGATTTCAACGTTTCAATTTATTTATGTCTGTAGAAATAGGATGATCAGTTTCTAGGTCAGCTGCCATATTTTGTTTGAGAATACAAATCTACTACCTATTTTCCATTTTTCAATTTAACGTTTTCAAATTCAGTTCACTTATGAAGTTAAAGGCATAACTTCAAAACAACATGAACACAAAATATTATGCTTCAAGTTTACAATACTTTTTCCTCTTAAAATAGAAAAGGGCCTTAAAATTGACAAAACATTTTAGTAATTCTATCTCTCGAAATTTTAGTCACTTATAAGACAAAGTATCATTATATTAACAGATTCATTACTGTTAACCGATCTCTTAAAAATTAAAATACCATTCTAACAAAGGAGAATTAACATTAAAATAATGTTAGCCAATCAACGGTAAATTACAATTCGTCATCCGAGTCATTCTTTTAACATATTCCGCACACATTGTAATTACATCTGTGAAAAAAAAGGATTGAATGGTCAATACATCAAGGAGCCACCTTCTATTCTCATTGCAGATTTTTTTTTGGAAGAAATATCCATTTAAAATCGACTCTAACACTGACATCAACTCTAAACTATTTTATTTAGAACATTTATTTTCCCACCACGAATATTTTTACCAAGTTTTGTTCAATCGAGATTGCACTTCATTTAAATCTGAAAAGACTGCACATAAAATACAACAACTTTAGTTGCCATAATAAAACGGATTTATACGAAATTCGTATAAAATAGCATGTGATGTGTATTTATTACACATTAATAGAAAAATCAATGACCAGACCAATGTTAGGATATGCGGTGTTTGCTTCCCTATAACACCTCACTAAAACAGTTTCTTTCGTGGCTAAATATCAATAACATTGTATACATTAAGTGATCATTATAAAAAAAAATCTGATGTGGACAACACATGATTTTTACGGCTATAAGATTGCATTTACACATATTTTTAAAATGAAAGGTACATAAAATTTTATTTCATTAAATATTTCTGATATTTTTTTTTTTTTTGTTATTGAATTAATATTCATCGTAGTTTTTTTTTATAATGAGAAGTTAATTAATAATTACAAATAAATCAAGATATTTAAATTAGAAAAAATCTAAAAAAGAGGAGATTAAATATGATTCGAACCGACGTGCCTTCCCCTAAGATCCAAACATTTCATTAATTAAAATCTTATTTGGCTATAACTATGGAATCAATGAAATTAAGTATCACTTATGATATATCGTTAAAAAGCTCTTAATGAGGGCTTACTACTTCAGTTAAGAAAAAGTAGCCAAATATTTTGGATTTTGGGCTTTTTTGAACACTTTTCAGTTGAAAGTACTTTCACTTTTCAGGTTCAGTCGAATTCAATCAAAAGGGGATCTGCACAAATAGATGTTGAAGTAGTCCTAAATCCTAAATTTCAACATCCTATGGCTAATCGTTTTTGAGTTATGCGAGATATATACATTCGTACTTACTTACTGACGTTACGCCGAAACTAGTCAAAATGGATTCGGGGATGGTCAAAATGGATATTCGCGTTGAAATCTGAAAACCAAAATTTTTCGCGATCACAATAATTCCTTTATTTCGTACAAGGAAGTAAAAATTGCAAAACCTATTTGTTTTCATTTTATTGGGTATAATGCCAGTACCAGGTGAACTTTTTAACGAACCTGATTAACTCTTAAAATAATACTATAGTTTTATATGCTAAAGACTCATTTAAAGAGTGTCTGATCAGCAGCTACATCTTGATACCTGAATAAAATTCTACTGGTGATAAACTTACTTTTGAAAATAATCTGGGAAACGCTAAGTTTATAAATGAGAATAATCTTAAAAAAAAGGGGAAACTTATAAAAATAAAAACAATGTATATATATATATATATATATATATATATATACTCGTAAAAATGATTATGTTTGTGATATTTATGGTTAAAAGATAAAAGTTATTTATATTTGAACTAATTCCTGTTGACTTATTATTTATGAGACAATTAAATGAAAATGAAATAATTTATCAAAAAAGAGAATATTTTTAGCATGATTTACTATACAAGATACAAAAATATATAAAAGAAGAGAGTGTCACTGTTAGATGAGATAACAATTTAAAAAAAGTATATTATACATTCGTAGGCAGCAGCAGAAAAATATATATCTTTTATTAATTGCCCTACGTCCATCTGGTATAAAAAGTAAAATCTCCTGACAAATGGAAACCTCAGAAAAGGATAGTTTTATATTAATTTAACAATTTATTTTATTAATTGTGAAAACCCTAATCTGAATTGTCAGAATCTGGTCAGAGTTAAAGAAGATATTCACATTTTAGTGTTGAATAAAATTAAAAAAAAATTGTTTAATTATCAGCGTCTCGGGTTTATATTAATAAAATTTACAGAATTCAATTATAAAAAAATGTGATGTGGACATCACATGATTTACTTGTACGCCTATTAAATTGCATACACATATTTTTTGCTGCACTTCATTTAAACTTAATTCATTTGAAAGTGAGATACGATCCTCCAGTTATTTAATAAAATGGATAGTATACACACAATTGCATTGTGTTGGACATCACATTTCTTTGCCGTGTCCGTATCAAAATTTTATATTAGTTTAAATATTAATTTTATTTCACGTCGCTGAAGTAGTTAAGTGGTGTATGATAGAACGTGTCGGATCCGTAACTATTCACACATCGGTTTGAATCCGACTTCATACACATGTATGTTTTTTAAATTGTGTTTTTTAATTTAAGTTTATTGATTTATTAACAATTATTAACCTCTGAAAAATGTTTCTATTAAGATGAAGGGTACATAAAATTTTATTTCACTAATGACTTCTGATTTTTCTTATATATAATTTTTTTTTATTGTTATTTTATTATTAATTGTATTTTTTTTTTGAATAAATGGTTAATAATAATTATTAATAAATCAAATATATTTAAATTAAAAAAAATATATGTATATGAAATCGGATTTGAACCGATGAGCCTTTCCCTTGAAAGATCCAAATATTTCATTAATTAAAATTTCATTTGGCTATAACTCTGTATCCAGTAAAAATAAGTACCACTTATGATATATCGTTGAAAAGCTCTCAATGAGGGCTTATTACTGCAGCTAAGAAAAAGTTCAAAACCATTTTTTTTTATTTTGGGCTTTTATAGACACTTTTGGTTCAGTCGATTGCAATAAAAAGGGAGGTGCACAACTAGATTTAGGATTGTTACAACAATCCTAAATCCAAAATTTCAACATCCTACGGCTAATGGTTTTTGAGTTATGCGAGATACATACGTACATACGTACATACATAGGTAAATACAGACATTACGGCGAAACTAGTTGAAATGGATTATGCGATGGTCAAGATGGATATTTCCGTTGAAATCTAAAAACTGAGATTTTTCGCGATGACAATACTTCCTTTGCTTCGTACAAGAAACTAAAAAAAGTATCTATAACTAATTTTTCATCGAAAATATAAGAAATACAATATAAATATAATATTTAAAATCAATGAATTAAAAAAGTTAAAGGTACTTAGAAAAAAAAATTTATACAGATATAAAACACAAAAGGACCAATACAAATAACTTTTTGGATTATCTATTTCTGTATTTACTACCCTAATTTATCAAAATATATTTTGAAAAATTGTGATAAAATTATCTTTGGAAATGTGATTAGTGGACGCAAATAAATAGTTTACTACAGGCTATGGTTTGTCAGTCAATGAGAAGGAACTCACGCACAACTTAGTGAGAACAAATGTTATAAAATAAATATATGTTTGTTTTACTCTAGCTTTTCAATCACTTTTTAAAAATTATAAAAGACATTGACTGAAAATTTAAATACAGTTATTACCTTACTGAAACGCTTACCAAAAATCCTCCTATTCTCAATAAATGGGTATAAAACTGAGATTTTTCAAAGAATTCTCATTTTTTCTTACCTAAAAGTAAAGAGTTTTTTTTTTCCTAAAAAGTAAGAAAAGAGTTTTAATAAATTAGGGGTTAGAAACGTGAGAAGACGGGTAAAAAGTTAAAATTTAGCAGTAATGATAGGAACTGAGATAGGACTTAAACCGAGTTTTCGCCACTCACGCCTAAGGGGATAAAAGTGGATACTAACTGACCATATATTTTAAAAAATCTATGCATTTTCGGAAAAACTCCCAAAGTCATTTCCGTGCTACTTGATTTGGTACTTCGCTGACATTTTATTGTGGATCCTCTACAATAAAAGGTTATAGGTAAAGAATTTCCAGGGAAATTGAAAAAGGGTTTAAGAAATTAGGCTAGTCTCTTAGAAACTTGAAGCTTGGTTTGAACGATGCTCCTAGTAAAGAATCAGCTCCTAAAAAGAAAATTCTTTACGTCTTATATCAGGGGGATTAAAAATGGGTTCATACCAACCTACATGGGTGATAAAATGATATAAGATTGAAATTCCACGAAGATGATAACTTCAATATTCTGTGAACTATATCTTAGATTTTCTCCTTGAACCATCTATAAACAGAGATTCTTTAAACATTCCACAAATGAGTTGAATTTTTGAAACATAAAAGAGAAGTCATTTTTTTATTGATCAATATTAACTTTGTTCTAAGGGGATCACTTTGTCTACTGGTGATTGAAGTCCTAAAAAAAACCTATATAAAGTCCAGATTGAGAGGGGGCAAGGAGTAAACATTTATAAGCTGGCTTACAGGTTTGTAGCGAATACACATTTTCTCGTGTAAAACATACAAAATGATTGAGTGTTACTAGTATATTTTGATATCATTACTTTGTAACTAATTTATTTTACTTTATTTTGTTTTTGTTTCTTTACATAATGTACTAACAAGGTTTGGTTATTCTTTCTTTTGTGAAAGGCCAATTTCAGTTTCATAATACATTTTTAATTTTATCACTAAATTAATTTAAAACTATTTTAAGGTAGACTCATGAAATAATTATTTACAATTAACTATAATCGATTTTACTCAGTTACAAATTCAAGATTTAATTGACCGCAAACTTCCCTCCTTTCAGTTGCTTCGAATCGAGATTCGTTAGAGTTCCCACTTCTGACCCAAAGTGTTGGCCTCTACTCAAACAATAGAATTAGTTCCACACCCATCTCACAGTCATTACATTCTCCTTCGACCAAGTTAGGTTGGAAATACAAGTGTATTAAATCCGTTCAGAATGTAAATAGCAATCTTACTGAAAGTAGTACGTACAGGTAGGATTATTAGTATGTCAAATTGAAATCCCTATTCAGATGAACAAGTTGTTTAGGTATTTTTATCTTGCTCTTTCTAATAGCAGCAAGCTGAAAACCTAGCTTAATAATCACAACGTTAATAGCTGCGTCTTAAAAATTAGCCTGTATCTTGAATAACGCTAAAGTTAAGCGAAACCCTTCCAAAGAACGGGAATTTATGAACTCATTTGTAAAGACAATAACTTCAATACAAAGTGCAAAGAAAAAAAGGAGAAAACAATTTAATTTAGAAAAAAGGAACATTGGTTTCATTATAAATAAAGAAGGCAAGAAAAACTGTTAGTTCAAGAATAATCAATAATTAGTTATTAATTTATCAAGAGTATTGTAGAAACCTCATTTTAAAATATTGGGGAAGACATATCAAATTTACTCATGTTAAAAAGACATTTGTGGAAGAAGTTTTTTGTTTGCTGGCAAGAACATGAAAATGTTATCCTTTCCCATAAATTTTGATTATCTGATTGAATATATTACTAATTGCTTTAAGATCTGTACTGTCTCTATCTACCATATGATAACTTTTATCATATCCGAATCTGCATAACGAACTTTCATTAAGTTGTTTCATTAAGTTTTTCAGTCAGAGTTGATGGTTTTATTTATTTAGAATTTTTAAGAAGAAATTAGAGATGGGGATTTGAAACTATATTTCTTACAGTGTGGTTAACAGTCGTTTTGCTATAGTAAGTAAATATTATTTACAGTCTAATTTTATATTATTTCTTTATTATAATTATTTATTACAAGTATATACTTCTTTACAATATATTAACTATAATTAATTACACACATGCGCGCGCAGATAGATTGATAGAGAGGGAGTGAGCGCAAGATATTTTACCATTATCTAGTTTTTTTTAATAACCTCTCAGTGCTTCTTTTAATTTATTTCAATAACGGTTCATCTTAGTTCATTCTTGATATATTCAGTTATAAAAGAAGACAAGAAAAATGATGTGTATATTATTATTAGTTATTATTATTAAATATTACAAGGTAATATTTTAAGTTTATAAGATTATGCGTTAACAGAGACAGAAAGCTCAGATCAGAACTGAACATTAAAATTATTTAAATGTTATATACGGAAAACGTTTTTGTTTTTTAAAGAATAAAAATTGAAGTGGAACTTTCAGTTATTTCCAAAACGATGATTATCTAATAAGTTATCATCTATTTTAATTCAACTAGCGCACGTAAATTTAGAGAGAGGATAATTTCCAGAATAATCTTCAAACCAACAAAAAAAAAAACTTCAGTTTGATGATAAATATTTGTTACAAATGAACGCGACAAATAAAATGTTACAAATTAGATTTCATGTTAATAACGTTAAAATGACTTTTGTTATTTGAGTAATATATTTAGTTTGAAGTATAAATAATTAACATAATTAATATAAGTTTAAATAAAATTCAGTTTTTTTTTTTGGTCTAAATGAAATGCAAACTTCCCAGAATCTTTAGAAAGTTAATGATAGCAATAACAGTATACTTACTTAGTGTAACAGTATAAGCGTTAAAGATAAAGCTGGTACCCGATGCTAATGAGAGGTAACATGCCGTTTAACAAGGTACTAATGTCATAGAACAATCAACTGTTATTAACATTAGAAAGTCTACTTCCGCATATTTCTGTAGGCTGTTAATGAAAACATTTTTTTTTGTTGCTTCTTGTGTAGTTTTTTGCTTCTCTTTTTACTTATTTATTTTTAGCTATAATCTTTAGAAGCTGTATATTTCGTCACAATTTTCCACCAATATCTCTTAAATCCCCTCTTATCTCCTGTTTTATTCTGTTTTCCATCTCCTACGACTGAAACGTACCTCGTTACACTCGCCTCGTTATAATCCACTTACCTAGAGTGATATAGTATGATGCTAGAAGAGAGAGAAAAACGGAAAGCGAATTTCTTTTATTATCATCATTTCTTCTGCTGCTCTTCATGGCCCTTCTGTTTTATTTACTATCTCTCTAAAGCTTTTCACTTTATCTTTTCTCTGTTTTCATTTCTCGTTAGCCAGATCTGGATTAATTAAATTAAAAATAAACTACAACGACGCTTCTTCCCTCATCTTTTACTTAATGAATTTTTCTTTTTAACATTTCATTTAATATCAAATATTATTTTTGTAAACGTTAAAATGATGTAAACAGTCAAGACTGTCACTAATTTTTTATTGTTTTCGTTTAATTAAAAATATTCTCATTAACTTTAGTTCATTTTAGAATTTGTCACACTCTTAAATTTTATAAATATAAACGAAATGATGAATATATTTAACTGAGTTAAATTATTTTTAAATTGGTAAATATTCTCAAAAAAAAACCATACCTCACCTAATATTATCCCTAATATATTAGCTTAGTGTTTTCTACCCTAATCTTATATAAGATTTTGCAGGATTTTAACATTTTCTTGATAATCTATCTGTTGCATCTAGCGAGCTAAAACACAGGAAAGCTAAAAATTCATATCCAGAAACAAAACTCTTGATTCTCAGATGTTAGTTATAATTTCGGATATAAACTTATTTCATTCTAATCGAGGGAGTTTAACAAAATAATAGAACAACTAAAAAAAGAAAATATAGTCGAAATTAGGCAGTTACAAATGATATTATGATAAAAAGCATCTACTCATATCAAGATCAGAATTAATATTAATTCTGGCAAAATGACACAATTTTTACCACTGAGAATATTTATTGAATAATTCTAAAATAGAATATTAATAATCATAAATATTTATTCAATTATCATGTAATACAAATTATATTACTAAAAAAAAGTATAGTATTACCAGGTCTGTAAAAGAAAAGGTTTCCCTTTTATCAGAAATGTAATTTTTAGGAATTGCGTTAACATAATATATTCAAATGTTTATTTTTGTAGCTTATTTATGTGCATTAAATTTTAAAATTACAACTACTGAAATAACACTTTCAGTATAAAAGTATTAGTGAATATCCTTACACCCGCCAAAATAACCGCCCCCTTAAAAAAAACCCCCTTTAGCTGAAAAGAGGCCGAAAAAAAAATTGCTTATCCGGAATACCAACAAAAACAGAATATGTAAAAGCAATTGTAAAAACAGAATGATATAAAAGAAATTATTAAAATACAAGCCCCCGAAAAACACTTACGTATGAAAGCATCACCCAAAAAAACCAATTGTTTGCGTAAATTCAAAAGAAATTGATGTTCAAAGAAACTGAATACTACTTGTTTCTGAACACTCAAACTTCTCTAAAAAGGCTATTCTTTGCTTCAAACCCAGAAAAAATATTTAATAATCAAGTATACAAAAACTTGAAAAAAATTAAAATGAATCACATATCACGGGCTGTTTTTTTTTTCTATACTCTTCTATCGAAGGTTGTCTTTTGTTTTTAGCTACTCAGTCGTTAAGAGCAACGTCTATTTGGAGTAACATTATTTTGTTATTTACTATTTTGTAATTGAAACAGCTTCGAGGGGAGAGTAAGGAGATTCACCGACACGTTTACACTGAAATTGTTTTTTAGGGTTTGTGATTAATAATTATTATTCATAATCATATTTCTTTTCTTGTCTAATGCATTGCACCACATCGGTATAGCATATAAAATTATAGCCATAGCCGCTGCTATTAGAAGCTGATATATAAGCACATATAAGCTGATGAGCATACATGGGTCCAAATTGAAGGCAACGAAACCCGTTCCTGTCCTTTCACCAATATTCACCAGTATTGCATAGCGGCCGGAAACTCCCCGTATAGCTGTTGAAATCTCATGTTCGATGTTTCTGACATTCCCAGCCTCACGCTACAGTCTAGGCAAATTGCAGGTTCTACACATTCTGCGATCTTGTGGCCTGTTCCCCCACAATTGAAGCAGAGATCGGCTCGGTTCGGTCTTGTCCAATTTGCTAACGCATGCGCAAACCCCCAACATCTATAGCACTTCATGTCATGCATTCGCGGTCTTATCCTGCAAGAATGCCATCTCAGAATTATACGGTCTTGTTTACCAGTTTCTTGGCCTCTTAGGGCGGAAGGTGAATGGTTGCCTTTTGGGTCGCCCCGTAAGCCGGCCTCAATCCTGACACCCGGACCAGTCTATCTGCTCCCACCTCCTTATGAATCGCCTTCAGTATCTCTTCCGCTGTGGTATCTTGAGTCCATCCCTTTGATATGAAATACCGCTGTTTTCCAATCTTGTGGCTCTCCTGTCACGACAGCGTTTTCAATTTTGGTGCCCAGACGCCTCAACATACCCTCCCTCTTCGTAGATGAACTCCTGACCCTGATCTTCATCATATCCGATTTCTCCTTTTTCACTGCCATAATAACCTCAGCAAGGTCATATCCTAGACCCGTTTTCACCTGCTGGTCGAGGTCTGCATAACTGTTTCGGTCTGTTTCCTTTATCGATAAGGTAAAGGGGCCTTATTCCCCCTGATTTATCCTCTCTCCTGGACCATTCTATATTACACTTATTTAACCTCCTTGACTGTCTTGTATAATCTTTTTACATTTACTGAAAAATAATATATGCAATATTATGATTGGAAATACATAATTTGCTCATTAGTCTTGTAGATTTAGCGAAAAGGCTCTTATTACGAGCAGCACAAAACCAGTTTTTATTTGAGCGCGTGTTTAAAAAATGACAATTGTATCTTTTTATTAATTTTGAACTAACTTACTTTATAAATTACTTTTTGTTAATGATTTATCTTTAAGTGAGAAATATCGTCATTGTTAGAATTATGAAAGCAAAAGTAATACATTTTTGTGATTTTTTTTTTACAAATATTAAATTTAATACGCAAGAATTGGATTTAAATAATTTTGGTTTGAGAGATGGGGTGCTTAATCAGTTAGAATGCTACTATTAAAATTCTTAAATATATATAATTTTCTTCATGCCATTATCATAATTTCATGAAAAAGACATGATAAATGTGAAGAAAGTTCATAATTTAAAATTTCAAAGCGGAAAATCTGGTAATTCGAGTACGAGAGCACTGCAATAAGATTTTTCAGATTGCCCTACCAACAATATCTCTCACTAGTCATTCAGTATTAAATAAATATATCAGTCTAAAAATTTACTGCGACATTCTGATTCGGAGTAAGGTACTAGCGTACTGCTTTGATATTAGTTTTCTCCCAGTACGATTTCGTAAAATATATTAAGTCTGACTTCCTCCTTTTTTGCAATGGAACAAATTTTGAGGAGTGATATCAGTACTTTTGGTTCAATTGTTTTTATCAAATTGTATGAAATTCAACAACTTGATGGGTGAAGTAAAATAAATAATTAAACATTTTATATCCAGGAATTTTCTTATTTGTCATCGGGAAAACATATAGATATTTATGAATCTCGATCAGTTTCAGGTTTTGATCCTTCTTTGTTATAAAGAGATAAGCATATTCTCAATTTCTTGGCCAGTTGTCATGTTTAACATTTTCATCATTTATACTGACCAATTTATTTTTTGTTACCATCCATGCCTTTTTTCAAAAGATTTATCAGAATAAAAAATGGTGCGAGTATATGACACCAAATATATTGAACTTCAATTTTAAATACTTTGAATGCCTCTTTTTTAATTTTGTTATTCGTAAATCCGACTTTGTCAAAATTAATAGTGCTACAAACGTCCCTGGCCAAACAAATTAAACTTTTTTGCAACATATTCTTAAATGAACAAGCATATTTTCTATTTATTTTTTATTTCTTGTTATATTCATTTTGTAATAGTTATTGATGAGTTATGCAATCTTTTTTTGAAAATTAAAAACAATCATTATTATGATGTATGATTGATTATTTTTTTGAGAGAACTGACATTTCTTATATAAACAGGACATTGCATGCCGGACTTTATGTTTAAAAATATCTTTTAGATCATAAATCTTTTCACAAATTCTTGAAAAAACTCGGCATATTCTTGATTCCTGGTTAACGTTTACTTTTCGCCTGCTAGCTTACTGATACGACTGTTATGTGTTTTAACGTCTTTATAATCATAAGTTAACTTCTTGAAAATGTGATCTTTTGGCAACTGCTTCTAGATATATTTTATAAGCAAACAGTTAATAATGAACTGAAAACTGAAGTTGCATACACGAAACTCCATTGTGAATTGATACTCAAATCTTGATCGTCATAAACCACTTACGATCAAAACTGTATTTATCCGATATTTAATAGATGGCAAATCTTTGCGAAATCGGTTTATTATTCTCATATACAGATAAGGCACTTGTATTAATCTTAGAAGGATAAAAATTTATCAAATATAAACTATCTAGTGAAGTTAGCCGAAATTTAAAAATTAAATCTTTGCATTATTTTTTAAGAAGTAATCATCATACTGATTTATTAGTGTTATTATTATTAGTGATTTTCAACTTACTTTTTCAATTGTGAAAAATTAGAAAACTTTGTCAATCAATTTTCTTAAAAGAAAATTATACAAAATAACTTCAAAATATAAATGAAAACTCGAAAATTTGACACACGGTTTATTGAGGCCATTGAAAAAGAATGTAATATTTTTTAAATAAAAAAGGATATTAATTAAAATTTTTTATTTGTCTTTCCAGTAAGGTTGACGAAACTAAATATTCTAATTAATTTATAAAATGCAATCGTAACTATTTATTGTGAAGAAAACTTCAGAGTTTGATTTTCACAGTTTGATTTCACAGTGTGATTTTCAGAGTTTGGTTTGAATAAGTAATATATTGAAACAAGAATACTTAAATTTATAAATGTTTATTCATTTAAGAAGACCTGGAATCAGAATACCTGGCAATAAAAGGTGCTCTGAACTCACAGATTATCCTTGTCTTTAGCACAGGACTATCACGTCGTACAACGCAGCACATATAAAAAATAAACAGTAAGAAAATAACAATATTTCAATACTTGTAAATATCTTTATACCTCACGTTATTAAGCGGAGAGCTGAATATTTCTTGTTGGATTTTTATTTTTATTTTTTACCTGCCACTGTTAAAATTCGGACAGACCGCTTTCAGAACATGTTTATTCTGTTTTTCTAATCTACACGTTGCTCTCTGTTCACTAGTATAAAATAAGCAACCCTCCTCACGGCCCAATGAGATATCATTGATGTGTATGCTTGGTAAATGAAGTGTAGCCTAGAACAGAATCAGGCCGACCACTCCTGAGACGTGGAGTTAATTGAACCCCAACCATAAAATTACAACTTTAACCACTGTATTGTATTTAAATCCGTATAAAAACAACTAATTTTTACAAGATTTGAACCTCAGAATCTTTGACTTCGAAAATCAGCTGTTAAACAACTGATTTGTGACGACGAGTTAATCACTAGACGAGACCGGAAGGCTACTTTCAGAACATGGTTACATATATTTTTTTTCTGATATTAATAAAGGAAGAGCTGTTTAAGAGAGTATCCTCCTACAAAGCGTGATGTATGAATCGTCTTCGTGGGCCAAGTAATAAAATCTCCTTTTAATATCAAAGTAATAACTTCTTCCTATTTGGTAAGGAACTACAAACTTTTGGGAATTAACCACAATTACAGCTCTAAATGCGGTTGATTTTGAAAAACGATGGTTTTAATTTTCATATCCCGTTTCCTCTTACTCTTAGAGTATAGATAGCAAAATATTTTAAAATTATGTAAAGATGATGCAAGTTTTGAAAAATGTTTTATTGTCTTAATCGCATTTGAAAAATAATAATTACTAGAAAAGATTATATTGAATGCACAGTTACACATGTATAAAATTTTTTTTTTTTTTAAATTTGAAAGATCCAAAATTTTTTAATACACATTTGAACAACTAAAATAAAGGCGATAAGGCACAAATAAGATATTATTTTTGTAAGGAATTAATTTTCCTGTATCTATTTATATTTTATGTAGTCTATTTTCATTCCAAATTTCATTTTCCCTCGATACCTTCACTTTCAACCCTCACTTCAACAGTTATTGAAGATTGATATTATTTGATCAATAGCTCCTTCAAAGGTTTGCACATACATTGTGGGAAATATTTTGCTATTTAATCCTAGACGAAGAAATGATCACAGCCTTTGAAATTCAATTTTTGATCCATAAATTTAAGTATAATTTCAGATGTAAGAATGAAGTTTGCATTTCCGTAGTAAATTGATTCCTACGTTATATAATTTGTTTAAAATAATAATTTAAATGAGAGAAGCTCATACTGATTTCATTGCGCAGCTATTTACAGAATTAAAAAGTAAACCACCTTCATGCAATTTTCACATATTTATTAGGGTGAAAGAAATATTGCAGTAGTTTTATTCTAAAAGACAATAATGTTATAGAAAAAAGCTTCCTTAAATAAGTTCATATTTACCGACACACAAACTCAAATGACCCAGTCACGATTCATATTTGTATATTTATTTGTAATTAATTACTCTCATAATAAAAATTCTATAATATAAACTAGATCTTTTTAATCTTCCTGATCTCAAAGGAATCAGTTACTGAATCGGTCACTTTGTTCCCGAAAGATTTTTAAAGCAAATCAGCTTATCAGATTATATGTACCCTGTTATTTTTTGGAAACTAAAAATGGTTACCACAAACAATCTAGGTTTAGTTATGTTTTGATGTATTCTATTTTTTAACTAATTAATTATATTTTTATGAAGTTTACTATTATTTCATTAAAAATTATTTTATTTTGTAAAATAATTGATTTACAATCTAAATGAGTGTCATTTTATAATTTTTTACTTTTAATGATTTAATTAAATGAATTTTTTAAAATAAAGAATAGAAGAGCAAATATGGGTTCTTTTTATACACAGTCAATCATTAACATTAAACTATTATAAATAATTAAATAACAGGATTGAAAAACTGAATACATAAACCGACCTATTTTCTTATTTTTTATTTATGTTTATTATTAATTTTAAATCTTTTTTAGCCTTCAGTTAATCACAGTACCTTATAGATAATAATTTTTACTCATCTTATTCCATTAATTCTATTCGCTTAAGTTACAAAGCTTTTATTTGATAGGAAAACTTACAATTATACAGTTCCTTCGTATGTTACCTGATTTTATTCTTTAACTTTAGGTTGTTTTATTATAAGTGGTTTTATTTTTTTAGCAAACAAAATAACGAACTTAAACTATCAAACGAAGTTGTTTATAGCTAGTTTATTATTATTTTTGTTTAATTAAAGATACAACCATCAGAATTACAGCCAATAACACGTTTTAATGTAAGTTATTTGTTTTATAAATAAAGCAGTAAGCTCAAAACTAATTTTTTTTTTGTTTACTCTGATTCTTAAAATAAAATTTAATTAACCTTTACTTCTAAATTTACTCGTAATGGTTTTTGTTTTACTGAACTAGAAATTTTTTTTCGTTTCTCTTTTTTTATTAAATCTTTTAATATTATATAAATAAATTTAAACAGGCAAATTATTAGAAGCTTGTTTCCGAATTTTAATTAAGTTAATCACGTAAATATTTTAGGATGGAACCGAGCTAAAATTGAACCTTTTAAACAAACAGATTACCGTTTTTTGATAATTTTTCATGCAAGATTGATTTCAATCGGGAAAGTTTAAATTGCTATTATGTAACAAAAACTTTCATATAGATTTTGTTGATGTAAACGCAATAATGTAGAAATCATAATGTACTTTTAAATGGGTAAACATTGGTTATATATTTATCATTTACAGTGTAAATATATTTTGTATAAGTTAATCTATAAAATTAAAACAACTTTTTGTAAATAGTGTTGATTATTGTTTATAATTTTTTCTTATCAAGAAGTTCGTTATAACTTCGCCGGTAAGAGTCCGCAGAACGGGACGGCACGGCGAAGTCAACGAACTATGTTTACGGTTCTAAATACGACCTAACCTAAAAGTGAAATAAAGATAGGGAAAAAAATAAAAAAATAAACATCAAAATATTATATTTCAGTACAATTAGAATTTTAATAAAGAATACTTTCAAAAAAATACCTCGAATTATGACTGATGAACCGCGGGATTCAATTTTGTTAATTTTTCCTCAGAAAGATGAGATTATGAATCGGGCCGCTAGATAGCAGTACTTAACGGCACTTTTGAATTTACGAGTGATCTCGTGCAAAAACTTGATAATGTACTCGAAATAATAAAATTTAAAAGAAAATATACCACAGCATGTTTTTTTAATAGTAAATGCTCTTAGGTAAATGAAAGTACTGAAGATGAATCAATTTTTTTAATTCCCATCAATTCATTAAAAGTAATAAAAGTATTAGTTTACAAGAGATTAGAGCTGCTAATAAAACACAAAAAACACGAACAGTGTAAACTAATTCTACGAACTAATAATACAAAAACTAATAACACGAACATAAGGAAAGTGTGGCAAATCTGGCAACAAAAATTTGTTACAAAAACAGAAATAAATTCGAATAGTAAAATTTCTATTCTACAATTAGAACAACTTGAACTAATTTATGGAGAAATAAAAAAAAATCATTTAATAACAACAAGAAAAGTGTGTCCATAGATACGATAAAAATCGAGGGTTACACTTATAAAATAATAAGGGGAATTTTACATCACCTATCTTCGATTGGTGAAGATCATTAATCTAGTATTATTAAAAAAGAAAAAATATGGTATGAAGTGAATGATATGACTATTAACAAAAAAAAATTGCCAGAGAAATTCAAAAAATATATAAATTGTTTGTTTTAGAGAGGCAATAAATTTTAATAATAAATCCATAAGATAACAATCAGAAATTCATAAAACAAACAAAAGAATAATCCAACAAAACCCAGTGATACTACAAAAAAATTACAATGAAATTGTAAACCGTACGGTAAGAGCCTCGCAGATATTATTTCTTTTGAATCAATCATAATATCCATTTCGTAATATCATTTTCTATCGTTCTACAAAAAAGGTTTTTTAAGTTCATTCAAATGAATGTGAATAGGAGCTCCACTGCTCATGATAATACATTTGGGTTGGCGAGGCAGACTGAGGCGGACGTTATGATTATTGCAGAACCGAATTTAAGAAAGTTAGCTGATGGAGGGTGGTTTGCGGACGGGTCCCAGGGAGCTGCACTTTTTCGATTAAATACACTTATACTCACAGCATGGTGCAGGTTATGGATATGTGTGGATATTATTCGGAGATTTTGTTGTATGTAGTGTATCAATTTCTCCAAATTGTGGGTTTCATCAATATGTGACTGACTTGGACGGCCTGCACAGGTCGAGGAATGACTACCGGAAAGGTTTCATCAATGCGAGAGACTTTAATGTTAATAATGTTGCATGGTGGGGGGGGGGAATTACGGAACAAGCAAGTTGCTTGAGAAGGGGATGGCGGGGTTGGGTTTCACCTGCTTAAATGATGGTGAGTCTCCAACCTTTGTCAGAGAGAGAGTAGAGCCTCACATATTGATTTAACTTTCGTGTCTACGACATTGAGCGAAGGAGTGAGCAGCTGTACTGTCAGCAGCTGTCAGTACTTCATGGGAAGGTGCTCAGCGATCATAAGGCGGTCAGTTTTGAAATAGGTTCTTCTTGTCGCTGAGCATTACGGGACCTCGCAGAAAAAACCATTAATAGAAAGGGACTCGCTAGGGTCGAGAAAATGGTGAAGGAGAGGTTGGGATATCTGAAGGTGATATCCTCTGGATTTCTAATGTATGAACTGGCGAAGGTATGCGACGAGAAATTTTTGAGCAAGGAGTCTCACCCTAGAAGAGTGTATTGGTGGACGAAGCGAGTTGCGGAGAAGAGGAAGGAATGCTTAGAAATAAAGAGACAACTTCAGCGGGCCAATAAAAGGAGTATTGCCGAAGAAGTGTTGCTTGCACGTCGGAAGTTACGTAGAAGCAGGAAGGAATACAAATACGCAATTATGGTAGCTAAGAGGATGAAATTGTCGGAACTGTGCGATCGCCTAAATAATGATATGTGGGGGGATGCGTACAAAAGTTTGTGTAGAAAATTTGGGAGAACGTTGCGGTCACTTTCTGTGAAGTTATTTGAAGACTGTGTATCTCATTTGTTTCCGTGAATACCTGGCGAGCGGAAGTAGGAGCCAGCAGCAGTAAATATAACCCAATTCATGCAGGGCGATTTTGTGCAGGCAGCGTCAAGAGTGGGAGTAAAGAAGAGTCCGGGATTGGACGGAATCACGGACGAGATGACATTGATGGCGGTAAGGGTCATACTTAATCAAGTGCTTTACGCCTTTAATCGTATCCTGTTGTAGGGGGTGTTTCCACCGGAGTGGAAGTGTGGGAGGCTAGAGCTCCAGCAGAAACCAGAGAAAGAGGTCGATGACCTGGGAAGGATCGACCTCTGTGCCTGTTAAGCAGTTTTACGAAGCTTTTCGAAAATATTCTGAAAGAGAGGCTCATAGAATAAATCGAAAGTGGTGAGGACTTCAGCCGGTAACAATACAGATTTCGAAGAGGACTCTTGCGCCATGTACCAGCGGCGGCCGGTACATGACGGAAGAGTTCCATTCCAGCGGTGGTGCTGTTGGATATCAGCAACGCCTTCAACGCGCTGCCGTTCAAGTGGATTGGCCAAGAGTTGCGAAGTTGTAAGATTAGTCTGTATTTGATTAGACTGCTGCTGGATTATCTGGAAGGGGGGGTCTGTGGCTCCGTTCGATTTGACTGCGGAAAAGATTATCAATAAAGCAGAAGGCTTAGCAAAGACTCAAACGAGGCAATTATTATTGGAAAAATGGCAGGCGAAGTGGAGGGGTCCCAGTATGATAGATTAATTCCAGTATTGAAGCCATGGCTGGCGAGGCGACGGCTGCTTTAATAAGTACTTTTTTGAAAGGAAATTGAAGCGAACTGAGCAGTGTTTCTATTGTGGAAATAGCGATACAGAGGAGCACAATGTTTTTCATTGTAACAGGTGGGCTGAGGATAGGAGAGAGGTGCATGCGGCTATTGGGGATGTTAAGTTCGAGAATATAGTAGAAGCGATGGTACATGGAACCACAAATTGGAATTTGATCGCTAGTATGATTTTTTGTATTATGAAGGTGAAGGCGGTAGAGGAGCGGCAATTTATGGAGGATGAGGAGGATCTATAGTTTTTTTTTTATTTGTTATGAAGAGTATTTTTGTTAGTTTTAAGGGTGGGGTTGGGTATTTTCGCCGAGGGGGTATGTTAGGACCGAGACCCGGACCTCTGGGGTTCCAGTAGGAACGCTATAGCTAGGCCCAGCGGGTTGTTCGGACGGTTTGAGGCGAGGCATTGGTAAAGACCGAGACCCGGTCGTCTGGGAGATTTTGCTGGGACCGATGTAGTCGGGCTAAACGGGTTGTTCGGACGGTTTGAGAAGAGGCATTGATAAAAGATCGACACCCGACCTCCTCGGTGGTGAAGCTGGGAACTGCGTAGCCGGGTTCAGTTAGCCACTTACGGGATTTGAGGCACCGGCACCTCCCAGATCTGAGCTATGCTGAATCAGCGGATTCGGCCCTGGGAGGGAGGATATAGAAATAAAGAAAAAAGAAATCATTTCTTCCACTTAAAAAAACAAACATTTCGGAATTAAATAGGACTGTTTTTAACAAAATGATACTGATATTAAAAAAGTTAAGACACTGCAATTCTATTATCAAAATTTGTTATTAATTTAGAATTTTGTTTAAAAAAATACATGTTAAATATATGCAATAAACAATAGGTATACAATTATAGATAATAAACAATGTTTAAGCGTTACATACAATAAACAAAAAATAGAAAATACTGTAACAAATCTTTTACCGCCCCGATTTCATTTATTAAACAACTAATAATCTTAAGAATTGTATTATTTCTGTAAATGTGATATATATTACATATAAACGTATTAAACACCAATATCATTTTGTTAAAAATGGTCTTATTTATATTACAGAAATTTATCATTTTTGAGCGGAAGAAATGATCCATTACTCTCCGCTTCTCAATTTTCCTTTATTCCGTTTAATACTAATTGTATGTCCCCAAACCGGGGCCGCGTATAATATCATTGATGTTGTTGCAGCAGTTATTAATTTCCTAGTTTCTATTTTTGGTGTTCCATGGTTCTGGAAGAGTCCTCTCAGAGCTTTGACCATTGGAGTGACCCTACTACATATCATATCGATGTGTCTACTAAATCTCAAATTTTTATCGAGTATGACTCCCAGATATTTTGCCTCATTGACTTGCATAATTGGCTCTCCTCTGATATTCAAATTTATACCTCTAATAGGTCTTCTGCCGGAAAGGGCAATACAACTGGACTTCCCTGGGGCTAACTGTAGTTGGCTTCTTTGTAACCATTCATCTATAATTCCTAATGCCAGATTGGCTTTGCGTTCTAAGTTATCTACATCCCTATCCTCAACGAGGATTGCTATGCCATCAGCATAGCCAATTGCAGTAACTCCTTCAGGATAATTCAGTATGAAGACTGCGTCATAAAAAATGTTCCACAAGGTTGGGCCCAGCACAGAACCTTGAGGAACGCCACCAAACATCTGGAAAACTGCCTTACCTTCCAAAGTTTTGATCTCAAGAAACCTTTGATGTAGATAGTGATTAACTTGATGTATTAGATATTCGCTTATTCGCATCTCATGCAATGCATCAATTATAGATGACCAGGGTACTGATCCGAACGCGTTCCTAATGTCCAGCATTATCACTAGGGGGATTTTCCTGGTCCTCCAGGTACCGCTCCTGCTATTTAAAGCCCAATTTTTAACTTTCTCTAAGGCATTTATGGTAGATCGGCCTTTTCTGAATCCATATTGTTGTGGATGTAGACAGCCCTTTTCCTCAAGCTCTGCCCTAAGCCTGCCTTCTATCAGCCCCTCAACCACCTTTCCCATATTATTAATAAGAGTAATCAGCCTATATCCATTATTTACCCCCGCCTTGGGTATAAAAACCGTATAAAAACCGAAAATTACAGTTTTGTAGACCATAACTAGCCAGATCCACAATTTCCCAGGGTATTATTCCTGCTATAGTCTTGATGACGGCCGCAGGTATGCCATCCGGCCCTGGACTTTTCCGGTTTTTCAACTTTTTAATGGCCTCCATTACCTCTTGTTCTGTGAATCTGCCACCTTCACAAACAATTGTTTCCCTATTCAGATTTTCAGGTCTAGGGAAAAGAATTCTAACTTGTCGTTCCGCTTCCTCCTTACTCAACGTTGGCACCTGTCTACCTAGCCTTTTGGTAATTATCTTAAAAGCTTTCCCCCAATGGTCAGTGTCAAGTTCGTTACACAGCTCTTGTCATTTATTCCTCTTAGATTGCTTAATGAGAAAGTTAAGCTTTTTCCTGGCCTGTCTATAGTCTTGGGCAGCACGTCGACTTTGTTCATCGTTACTATTCCTTGCTCGCGTCCTCTGAGCAGTTCTTTTGTGACGCTGCATGATTTTCCTTTGGTCTTCGATTTCTCTGGTCCACCAGTACACCGGATGATATCTATTACCGGACTGCGGTATGTTAGCAATTTCCTCTTTGATTATTTCTAGAAATTTCTCCGGTTCTATGTTTTCACAGTTCCTAATCCTATTTGCCGCATTATTTGACACCCGGTGTATCTGGAAATCCGTTAATCTAGAGATAATATTATCCTGCCTTACCCGCCTTGGGCAATCTCTGATGTTAACCAATACGGCCTTGTGATCACTACCAGTTTCTTCGGTAAGGACAGCAAACTCGACGGTATCTGCTCTAAACCTAATATCCACAATTACCGGGTCTATTGTTGATTGGTGACCTCTTGCGCTGCATGTAGGAGCCCCATCATTTATACAGCACGCACCCGTAACCTCCAACAAGTCCTCGAGAATTCTACCTCTAGCATTTGTAGAATTGGCACCCGCTACAGTAGTTTTACAATTAAAATCTCCAAGCACTACCACTCTTTTCCGCGATCTGGTCATGATCTGCTGTAGGTTAAATATCTGGTTTTGAAAAAACTCTATAGTGCAATTGGGGCTGATGTATGTACCCACAATAATCGTGTCACTTAATTCAATAGCTATTATTCCGTCTTCTCTGCTGTACAAGTTATAATCCACTCTATCGAGTATTCTTCTGATGGCCACAGCCCCATTCCTGTCGGGTATCCATTGACCTCTGGCAGCCGAATACACATTAGGCTCCGTAGACACCAGAAAGTCGACATTGTATCTTGTGGCTATTTCCAGCGTCAGGTCTCCTGATAGTAGGCTTCTATTATTATTACTTAATAATATTTTAATCATTATGTTTATTGCAGCTCATATTCCCGGTTCTGTGTTCTGTACTTCTGCAATCGAGACACTTCATTGCTTGCCTACAGTCTTTGATGAAATGCCCCGTATTACCACAAGAAATGATATCTGCGAGACTCTTACCGTACAGTTTACAATTTCATTGTAATTTTTTTTGATATCACCGATTCATTTACAGTTTAAATATCGTATTCATAAATAGGTTTTCAATATTCAGCTGATTTTAGGCTATTTGTTCTAATTGTTTTCTAACAATTAGCAAAGAACCCTTTTGAGTTAATTCATCACTTGAATGTTGTGCGTAAGATATAACTCGTATGATATAAAAAATATCTAACCTAACTGCGATTCAAACCCGGAACCTTAAAGATAAAAGCAGAAGTAGCCTATCATCCACATTAATTATGGTAGCGATTAACTTGCATTGATTACTAACATCTTAAATTAAATGTACATATTCGTCTATGATTTTATGATAAAAAGTAAGACAAAATTATTGTAAACACATTCCATTGAATAAAAATACAGAACATATATGTGATCTTACAATTTCAGAACTTATTTTCATTCATTAAAGAACATAAATTTTATTTAAAATTTGATAAAATTAATCATTATATTTCAACAATAATCTTTTATTTTTTTTCTTCTATGTGCGTGAGTGTGTTTAAGAACACTGATCCTTTTGAGAGAAAAAAGGTATAAAAATCAAAGGAAGTTGAAGCAAAATAAATATAGTACACAATGAAAGAAACAAACTGGAAAGTTTAGCAAATTGCTCATGTCACATGATTAACTGTTACCAGCAAATAATTTCGTCTAGAATGACATCACCTATGTAAGAACATCAGCTGTTAACATTTGAATAAAAAGAAAATTGGAAACATATGTTGTCAAAAAGTTAGGCAAATCGATAACAGCTGTATAATAACCTAAGTATAACAGGATCTTTTCGCTCACTTATTTTGTTTCATACATAATGAAACGTTTTTGTAATACATTTGGTGTTACCATATTGTGTAGAATCAGTCCTTAGACAATATGTAAACTGCTTGAAAATAACATCAATTTTAATACATTTTAATGAATATCCATTAATTAATAAAACCTACAACTAATAATCAAACTTAATTGTTAAAACAAAATGAATGATCACTTTTTTAAGTAACTTATTAGTTCTATTGATTTAAACAAAAACACTTTTTGCTGAGTAAACAGATGAGACATCTTTGGTATAAAAATATATTTTTGTAAATTTGTACTGATATAAAATATATAAATCTTTGTGCTCGCAGATAATTAATTTTTATTTGTAGAAAATGTATAATTTTTTAGAAAAAATATTACCAATATTTTTGTTTTACAATTTATAAAGGTGTGAAGTTTCAGTACGGAAATTGAAGGCACGTTTCTTACTCGGAATATTCTATTCCTTGTAAGAATAAAACAAAAATGAGATTATTACATTAATTACAATATTTTTTATTTTTTGTCGTAAATGTTGCATACACATAAATAAAAAAACAAATTTAATAAAACACCATTTACTCATGATGAAAATAACCTATAAATCATTTAAATGTGTCTATTTCTATTGTCTTCAGGACTAATTAAATAAAATTTTGTTATTAAAAATATTTTACTCTCGATTAATAAAGTTTAAGATCTGGTTATTTCTTTGCTTTAAATTTAATTTTTATTTTTATAAGAGATAAGCAGATAACCTATTAAGTTTTGTTTTAACTTAATTATGCATGCACTCCTAAAATGTCTTTATAAATTGAGAACTACTAACAAAGCAAATTTGTCCATTTTCCTGTATAGAACCAGAAATAAAATAAACGTAATGTTGCAACTTAAGAGGACAAGCCACACTTAACTAGTCGTTAAAAAACCTTTCATGCACAGTTGTTTCTCCAACCACACCAAGTTGAGAAAACAATTACTGTTCTGTAAATCAATTAACATTCACCCCATTCGAACTACTTCAAAAAATAAACCTAGATTAAGTTTTTATTTCAATAATAAATTTTCAGTGTTATCACTGATAGCATTTTTAGGAATTCGCTATTTCGTAAGAATGCTGGGAAAATTAAAAATTTAAGTTAATGTAATACTACAGTCTCAAAAATTATGTAAATTTATTTTTAACTGATCTAAT
This sequence comes from Lycorma delicatula, assembly GCF_047948215.1. Classification (NCBI taxonomy): domain Eukaryota; kingdom Metazoa; phylum Arthropoda; class Insecta; order Hemiptera; family Fulgoridae; genus Lycorma; species Lycorma delicatula. The sequence goes on along the minus strand of NC_134455.1, from coordinate 174,338,674 downwards.
TGTCCATATTATGTATATAAATCATTTTTTTTTTTTTTACTCACAAATTCAACGACTCATTTGGTAATCAGATATAGATCAATATTCATTCATGAATATTTTTGAACCAACTGACAACTAAAGGTGCCAACTTTAATTAAAATTGGTTGGCTATTATTTATTACATGGAATCCGTAAATTTTTTTATCACTAGTATTTTTCTTAATGGTTGTTACATAATGTTTACGGATTTTATAAACAGCAATTGCGAATCAACATGATCAGTAGTTTTTATAATTATTTTGTTGTTCTTATTTGAATTCATCGTATTTATAGATGCAATTATTTCTTAATAATTGCATTTAATAACTAGGGATGTGATTATTGAGACTATATTGACATCAACTGTACTATTTCAACAAAGTTGAATTCATTAAATTATAGAATTACTTTTAATAAATTCTCAGATATTAATTGTATATGAGCTGTAATGAATAAGATAATTTATCTTGAGGAATACCTTCTCTCATCTAGAAAATTGTAAAAAAAAATTGATTATTACTGTTTAAAATTATTTTTAAATCGTATTTTTCTTATGAAAAAATGTTAAATATGAATATGATTTAATTTTATGATGAGACTGTTATCATAATGGTAGATTATAGAGCGAGGTTGGACTGTATGTTCATAGGTGATGAATGAAGACAACGCCTTGTTGCTTGTTGAATAATGGTTTAATGAATTCGTCTTGACAGTTAATGAAATGAATTGTAACATAACGTATAACTTGACATATAAAAATAAAACATATAAAATTAAATATAACATTAAAGCTAACGTTCATCCGAACAAAGAATGGAGTCCATCCGGACTAACAGTATGACATGACCGCCTTGGATCAGATTCGAGCGCCGAATGCTAGGACGAGCGGAACTCTCCGATGAGCGCTGGCACCCACTAGATCGCAGCACCGGACTGCTCAACGTGAAACGGAACACATAATATTTATTAATTAATGAAAACCGTCATATTATGTAAGCAACAATATTATTACATAAATTTAATTAATTTTTAATGTAATTTACTTTCTATAATTAATTCAAAATACGATTTATAAAATTGAAGACTATTAAGTGTTTTTTTTTTTATTATAATACTTTTTAATTTTCATTTAATTTCTAAATATACATGAAAAAATCAGAAAATAATTATCTTTAAAATTCCAGAATTGTTTATTGACGTAATAAACACTCCGCTTACAATAAAAAAATATTCTACCACTAAACATTAAACGAAATTTTTTGTTGAAAAATGGGTTTGTTTAGTTATCGACGATTGTAATATCATACTGCAAAAAATATTAATTCCTCTTTACGCAAACAACGTTTACCCATGCATCGGTTCAAAACAAATGTTAAAATTATTAATTCACAATAGAAAAATTATTAATTCACAATAGGATTATTAATTCAAGGAAATTTAAAAGGTGAAATTAATAATAAGTGAAAAGTAACAATACTGATAGGAACTTCAACCAGCGACACTCTACGAGATCGAATCTGTTGATATTATGAAGATAAAATTTCTTATATCACTTAAAACAGGAGCTTAAGCTTATTAGTGTTGCATAAGTTATGTTATACGTATATTATTTATATATTTATAATTATATATTAACTATAATTATATATTTAATAATAATTACATATTATTACTAAATATATATATATATATATATATATATATATATATATATATTTAATGTGTAGTTTGTTTGTTGGTTTGATTGTCTGGTTCAACATTTAAGGATAAATCTTTTCTGTAATTCGTTTTCTTTTGTGTACTTCTGTAGGATTCCCTTGGGTTTGGAAGGAAGACGCTATACCCCCTTGGGAAAAACCTTTGCCAGAGGAACCTCAACCAACACCAGGACCTTTGTTTGAGGTGACATCCGCCAGTATTGTCAGTAAGCCAGGAGGAGACGTAATATTACCATGCCGTGTGAGAAACCTGGGTGACAAAGTGGTGAGTTTAAAACATAAAATTTCATTTCACTTTCTATTATTTATTTTCCCATTATTCATAATGTTTATATTTTACAAGAATAAACTTAGTGGAATTAACGTCTAAAATTTCCTCACATTTTATTAATACTTAATACTTTTAAATAAATTGATATTTCCGTCTTTGATATCGAAGAATTTGAAATTCATTTCAATGCATTCTTATACTTATTATTTAACTTAATTAAAACATTTCTTGTTTTCAACACACTATTCTCTACTCTTTCTATTTAATTATCTTCTGTTACCTCAAAAGAACTAGTAGTTTAAAAATATAAACACTTCAAATAAAAAAAAAAAATATTAAAAGAAAAAAGAGATCAGTTACGGATACATTCTAGGAGTTCTGATAAATTTCTATTGAGTAAGCAAATCCAGGAAATTTATAGGTTAAAGTCGTTTAGTGCAATAAAACTTTAATAAATTGTGTTGTTTTAACTTTACATAAAAAAGCGTAATTTCATACTCATACTTCCACAAATTACAAAGATAAACTCTAGTTACATAAATCATTAGCTAAAAATTATTTTTTTAATATTTACTTATAATCAAATAGTGATATGGTTTTTTACAAAGTATAATTTAAATTTACACGAAAAAAAGAAAACGTAGGGTAATATACTTCATATAATTTTTAACAAGTAAATAATCTTAGCTGTACAACTCATAAATCAAAAAGTCAAAACCATCATTTTTTGTGAAAAATTCATTTTTAGTGGAAGATGTACTTTCTAACACATGTTGATCAATTATGAGAAACAATGGAAAAACATTAAGTATTATTTGTTACACTGCTACGGGATATGATGGATTAATTAAAAAAGGAAATGTCTTTAAAATCTTGTATTCATTTTATTCCATTAAGAGAATAATTTAATATTTTACTAGCAATCGTACGGTTCAATCTAGATATTACAAACACACACTCACAGAGATAAATAAAGTTGTTTTATTTTATGAAAAGTGTAAAACAAATCACAGAGATTCAATACATCATCTTATATAAATAATTATTATTATTATGTTTTATACATTTCCCTCTATTTATTGGAGTAATAAATATTTCAAGAGTTAAACTCAAATATCAGAATGCATTATTGAGATCAGCTTCAGTAAATATAAATTTATTCAGTATAGTTGACTGTAATATATGAAAACGCTCAATAGACGACGATTGACGATTGATAGGTCACACAACGTTAAGCACGTCAATACGCAGTATCATTCTACAGCAACACCATACTTTCAAACGATATCAGAATAATTTCTCAATATTTATCAGGAGATTTAAACAGCTATTAAACCCTTCATTTTGTAAGTAAATCGTATAGTATTACAGAAATGATTCAGATGTCAGATGCCGTCATAATAGCGTAAAATATCTAAAACCATAGATAGTTGGATCCGTTTTCGTATCTAGTAGCTTGACAAGTTGCATACATTAAGTAGCTACATTAAATCAACAGTCAACAGCAGCCTGAATATGTTGTTATCATAATAAAATAATAAACGCTGGATAAAATACAAAAGCGAAGAATTATTAGAATTAAAAATTAATTAATTTGACTATATTTCGCAGGATCATTATGCTTCTCTCTTGTCAATCTACACCTAATTTTATCCTCCTCAATTGTTACTGAGACAGCACTTCAGTCTTTACCAAAAATTACATAATGCTTAATTTTATTCCAGATAAAATTGTTATTACAAACAAAAGACGTCGATCAAGCTCTCCTAACATGTATCTAACGACGTTAGTAATCTAGCAGTGTATGACAAACTTTTGAAACAGTTATTTATATTTGAAATTCTATTGGAAAACGAGTAATCATTAAATACTTTTACTTAACTCTACTACTGATCAAAAAATTGTGTCTGCAACAAGGCAGTAAAATACTTTGTGTGTTAACTTTCCCTAAATTTCAAAACACAACTAATTCTAAACTTTGCTATAAAATTAGTTGAATTTTAATTTTATTTCTGCTAAAAGTTGTTATTATTATTTTCTGCCTTCGTTAGAAAAATTATAGAACAAATTTACTTTTAAAAAAGAAAAAATATGTATATAATTTGTTCTTTTATCTCCCGTATAATTTATCAACGTAACTAAAACTTAAAAAATATTACATAAATTTAAAATAATACATAATTTCACCTAATATTCTACATAAAAATTGCTATATTATTTATTTATATATGTAGAATAAGGTAGAAAAAAAGATATTTTCCATGTTTAATTACATTTTCTATATTATTCAGTGTTAATATTGTAGATTGCGATTTTTTAACCGTTTCCGTTAATCTGTACATCGAATGGAGTGTTCTGATAAATTTTATTATATTCCACGCGCTGTCCTTCAAGTGCTACTTTACATGGATAGGTTTTTAAATGTTATATTTTTTAATTTTACACATTTTCATGTGTAATTAATTAGGTTCTATTTGTTTATAAGGGTTATAAAGTAGTAATAAAATGTAATTTTCTGATTCTCATCTACGTAAATTCGAATACTGGAGCTTGGTATGAACAAAATTTCATTAAATTTTTCTCATATAACAGATGTAAATACGTATATGAAAAAATAGTACATGATGATATTTGTATAAATGAAAAAATAAAAATAAAATTAAAACTGATAAAAAAAAATTTGTTGAATAAAATACGATATATAGAGCTTAATAATGAAAAGAAATAAAGGATAGAGAGTACATCCCCATAAGCGTATAAAATATTTAACAATTTTTATTATTAACATATTCTCAACAGTTAAAATCTCTAATTACTTCAATAACTTCTATTCTTTTAGCTTTATTCTTTAACACTTAATTTTGTTCATGCTAATTACCTTGAATTTTACTTTCCTCGCTAAATGGTTTTTAATTTGTAGTTAACGATATAAATAGTTGTTATTTTTCAGTTCACCTTAGAATCTCTTTATATCGAACATTAACAACTGATGAAATTTTCAGTACTATTTCCGGATACGATTTTCATTTAACTCATAACAATATACAACATGATTAAATTAATTTATTTTGTCTTTAATATTTCTTTTCATACATTTTCGTACATTTGCATGTACGTTTATTACTTTAATCCTTCTTAACAGGTTTGCTTACTACTCTCAAAAAATATAAAAATAAAAAATTAGAGGTTTTCAGTTTAAGGTAAAAAAATGCTAACTTAAAATAGGATCATAATAGAATTATCGATCTGAATTCTATTTTCTGCCTTTCATAGCACTGTTACTTTAACGTTCGTAGTTGATGCGTTTCGGAGTGCCTTCATTCTCAAAACTACCTTTAGTACTTCTTTAAATGTAGCTCTTGAAGGCAGAAAAATAGCACTTAATTATGTTAATCCTAGCGGAAATATAAAATATTATGAAAATTTTATCATTATAACACTAAGTTTCGTGAAATTAACAATTTCCTTGTACAAATAATAAAAGTTCCTATTAAGCTTTAAATCGTTATTCAGTAAGAGTATACATTGTTTCTTCATTCTCAAATCAAAATAAGTTTACTGACGAAACAGTAAAAAATAAGTGAACGTCGCGTAATCCACTAAACCTGGAGAAATTTAAAGGATAGGTCAAATGGAATTTGTTTCGTTTCATAATTTCATAAGCAAGACATTCACATGAAATATGTAGTTAGTGATCTCTCTTTGCTATATTATAAAAACAATCTGTTATATTTAAAAAATTATCTTCTTTTAAAAACCCATTATTTATTTAGTCATTTTCTTTTATTCTTGTATAACTCTAGTTTGAATTTCCCTCAAGCAATGAAATTATACAGTTCAACATCTCTTGCAACTCACTTCTACTTAAGTGCGTACCTAATTATATCGCACTCTTATCAAAACTATGGTAAGATTTTATTTCACCAAATTTTTTTATAAAAGTCTTAAAATTGTTGAAGTTTTATTTATCGAATTAATAAGTACGCTGATCACGTCGTAGTAAATAGATTAAGATCAATGCTAAAAATTTAATTGAGAAAAAGTTACCTTTTTCATAGAAAGAAAAGTAAATATCCAGAGTAATTCATCAACGATTTAGAAATTTTATTGTATTAAAATGTGTTAACAAATGTGTAAAGCAATATTTATTTATATTAATATAATTTGTCGGAAAAAAATAAATAAGAATTATTTATTAAAATATTCTTCGTTTAATGGTTACTGACGATCAGTAGTATATATGAATTTCATCAATAACAGTGAAGACAAAGAAATGTTGTACTTCTTACATATAGGCAATATAATTCTATAAATGTAATATATCACATAAAATAATGGAAAAAACATAAAGGGAATTTTACTGTTAGTGTTAGTTAAATTTTATTATTTAAACGAGTTTTTTTATTTAATTTTTTTCTTTGGATAAAATATAGAAAACTCTATTTAATTGTTAACGTTGTTGAAAAATAAGCAAACTAGATGACTGGTAGTAAGAGATATTCTGGTGCGGGTAAAAGAGGAACGGTCGGAAAAGAGGGAAAGTCAGATTAGGGAAGGACTACCCTCCGCACTTCTTCTGGATGCAGCAAAACGGCCAGAATAATTTAATTCGTTATACAGCTTCCCATCACTCTTTACGTGGTCCGGGAACTGTAATTTAATTAAGACATTTGCGGACTTGTGAATTCAGAACAACCCTATCTGACGAGAAACTTCGTTACACTTTATTAAGTCTGACAAGATCAACAAATTCTTTAGATTAAATTACGGTACTAAATAATATATATATATATTTAAATTGTAAACAAATAACTGGGAAATTCAATAAATTAAAGTCGGTATTTTCATAAATTTAATCAACGTAACATCAAAATCGTATCCATTAAAATATAAATAAATCAAGAAAATGTTTTAATAAACTGACGTTTACGAAAATTTATAGTAGAAGATAATCGATACCATAATAAAAACATGGTATGAGAATTTTACTGTCAGCTCGTAATTATTATTCAAACATAAATTTTAAGAAAATAATTTAAGAAACTATTTAAGAAAATTAAAATTAATTAACCTATAAAATCAAATAAAATTTTCGAATTAATAGTTAATATAAGTGAAATAAATGATTTGTTTTGTTTTTAGACTCTTTTCCGATGTATTATATTATTATTGCAGGTAACATTTATATTAATCTTATCTGCAGTGAGGCAGATCCCTTACACCATGTACGTCCTTATTCTTTCCTATTCTTTCTTTATTCTCTAATTTTACAACAGTAAAATTCTGATAGCACAAATTCAATTTTAAATTTTCCACATTTTTTTTCCAAACTCTATTACATGTTACACTAATCCTTCTATCACTGGTTTAATCAATCCTTCATCTTCCATGGTATATCCCGGCCAGTTAGCTTCCTATTTTGAGGATTTTGAGCTTCTAATCCTATAAATTCTTCTCATCACTTCATTTTTCGTTTTGTGTGTTCATTGTAATTTATCCAGTCTTCTCCAAGTCCACGATTCACACATCTATATCCTTTCTTTTTTCATTTCTCTTAGTTGCCATATCTCATCTCTTTTTTTCTTTTTTTTCCTCTGGTCAGAGTAGTAATCCCATTTACGGACAAAGTGTCGGGATCGCTAATAGGTTCCGCAGAAGTTACGGCGTATGTAACCTGCACCTCACCATCCGAGACCGGAAACGGCATTTAATCCACCATCCACCGCGGTGGATGGTGCTCAAACCTGAAAGCACAGGTATCCTTGATCCGTTGGGCCTGTGCTCTGTCGGTCTCCAGACTGCAGGCTCTCTACCCAGGTTCGCCAGCCCCCATTGCACATCAAACCTGATGCCTCTATGGTCACTGGCGAGGTCCTGGTCTATCATCCTCTTCGTCATTCTTTCTGACCCAAAGTGACGTCCAGAATCGAGCCTCTTCCTCTGACTACGAAGGTCGGCTCATGCTCGCTTTACACAGGTGAGCGTCAACGCGTTGCTCATGACGAGCAGTCCGTCGCCGCGTGCACTGGCGTGGTCTGCGCCCGCTTTCACGTAGACTGCATTGAAGTCTCCCATGAAGATGATCTCTTGGCCGACTCTTCGGAGACAGCATGCCACTCTCATGAGATATTCATCGTACTCGCTATCGGCGCAGTTCGGTGATACATAGCACAGTACCAGTGCACACCAACTCATCCTGATCGATAGGTAATCTTTTCCCCTCTTCACGCCCAGATGGGCGTACGTACCGGTGAGGTCATAGATGGCAACAGCAGTTCTCCTATCTGTAGCCCATTCTCTCCCGACACTACATTTTTGTTGGGTTCGACCGCGGCGATGATATCATACTTCTGCTGTACCGCGGTTGCCCATACCAGGTCGTGCTCGAGTCTACATCTATTGAGGTTAATCTGCAGTATCCTCATTGTCGGTCAGTTCTGCTACACGTTAGGCTACCCATCCGATGACCCTCCTTGCCGCATGCTGCTCATCTGGCCGGTTCTTTGCAGGCTGCTCTGAAGTGCCGTTCTGCCCCGCAGTTATAGCATCTTTTGGACCTATCAGGGCCCCTGCATTCCACAGCCTTGTGCCCAGGCTCCCAGCACTGCCACATCTCCTATACAGAGATAAGTACACTTTAAAGTAACATTTCCTTCTTCAGGCGTAATACTATCTAAACACATAATTAATATTTCTTTCTATTTAATGCGTAACTATTCTTATTCATGTTTTTAATTTGTTTCCCTTTATCAGTCTACTACACTTTCAATCTACCATTGTCCTTAAGTACCTCAAACGTTTTGTGTTTTTCAATTTTTCCCTTTTTTACGGAAACGTATTCACTTACTTATTGTCTCCTATTCTCTTTGTTTAATTTCTTAACCTGTATGTACTTTTTCTTCATCTTCTTCTTGTAGTAATACAATTAATTTCACGTCTGATTAGCTGTATAAAATTTAAAATGTACTATTACAAGGAAATAAATGCAAGGACAAATTTTAATTTTTACAGTTTCAGTTAGTAAATTACTGGCCTGAATTCTGAGTCAAAGACAACGTCAGAATATCATCTCAGATATGGTTATGCATGTAATATGTCATCTCCCTAACTGTAATATATGTTATCTCCTGTCTTCTCTTCTAACAGCTGAGCCAGTTAAAGCTCACTTGATTCAGGAGTACTCTGTTAAGAATTTCATTTTAATCCGAAAACTGTAACATTGTAAAGTGAACGAGGCAAGTCAAATCGAAACCGAAATCTGAATAAAATGCAAAACTCAGTATACAGTAAAAAAACGAAACATATAAAAAAATAATATAGTAAGAATCATTTAATAATGATCAATGGATAATTGTAATGTGTTTTACTAACCACGTAGAAATACTATGTCATAGACGGCTTGGTTCTCAGCTTATAAAATAGTTACATTAGAAAGTTTTTAATGACACCATTTTCTAATTAATATTACTAACAATATTAAAATATTAAAACTTAATGAAAATAGCCTTCTTGAAAAATAACAAATAGTAATACCACAAATTTAAGGAAATATATATATAAGTAGATGGTAAGCAAATGGATAAAATTCATTTTTATCCCTAACGAAAAATGACGTAATAGAAACCCTAAATTATAAAAAGTAAAAAGAAATTGTTCTCTCTAAAGTAAAGATCGTTCATAACATTATTTATAATATAATTATATTATTATAACATATATGTTAATATATAATATCGTAGAACAATGGTTCATAAATGTACGCCTTGGTGCCCTGGGGTGCCGCGACTGATTATATCATTTATTCTTGGTTGACAACACTGATGGATGATGGTGACATTTAATAGTTGATGAAGCTATCTAATTCGAATTTAAGAATATATTTTAAAATACGCATAAAACTCTTTTTCAAACTTTGAGTGGTATAGAATACAGTATGACTGAAGACTGCATGAAAAGGAAAATCATTATTTTTACTGTTGGATAAGTACATATGAACAACCTGTTAAGCTGGTGTTCATCTTCTTTTAATGTCTAAGAATAAATTTATAAGTGTATCATAAACTATATTTTATAATTTCAATACACTCTGTTAGTATTATAATTCTCACAGAGTGCGCCTAGACGCACTGGTGAGCAGCGATTTCCCCACAAGTGTGGGGCGAAATACTTCATAATTTTTATAATTTGTTTAGATCTTCAATTCAATAGCATGGGACTAAATATCTTCGTGAGATAATGAGAACAACCTAGCTGTTCGCAGAAGCCTAGTTAAATAGTTACTAGATAAAACGTCACAAATCTCTCGATTATTTTAATAGTTTCTCGAATTTTCTGGTATTTTGTGTTCGTATATACGTAAATGTATATTTCGCGTGGTTTTAGTGCTGAATTTGTTATTAGAGATCGGATCAACTGAATATTGTTATGATCAAGTCATGTAAAGTTTTTAAGTATTTTCTTTTATGCGTTTTAAAAAATGGATCAAGTATACTAAACAGCAATAACCGTTGTAAGAGTGAAAATACAAAGTTCTATCAACCAGTGATAGAAATTTTAGGAAGCGTAAAAAACGAAAATATGATGACAGCTGTTTTTTTTTTCGTTTTACGTCGAACGACGTCAATGGCGAATAGCTGCCGCATTATGTTCTGTGTATTATAATTTTGAACCAGAGTGCACGTTACGAAGTAAATTGAAATTCAATTTTAAAAAAAAACTCAGTATTGTTAGTAATTCTGTTCTGCTTTAGAAGAAAGTTAAAGGAGTCAAACAATTAAAAGGGTATATTTTACAAACAGACATTAATACCAAACAATGCTTTCTAATATCATACAAGGTGGCACATAGTATCGCAAAATGTAAGAAGCTCACTACTATCGCATAATACTGATTTTGAGTGTGGTGAATGGGAGAATGTTACAAAAAAAATTCTTAAATGAGTAGAAGCGAACTTAGGCGGGGCAAAGAGAACTGCTAGAAAATCGTTGATATCATAGCATATTGGTGCTGATGGGTGACTGTAGAATGCATAAGAATGCTAGTTATGAATAAGGTAAAAAGAACTATCAACAATTAAGAATACTATAAACAGGAAGTGCAAATTAACGAAAGAAAAGTCGATTAAAGAAAAGCGTTCAGAAGTGGAAGGGGAAATGATCATTGGTAAAATAGACGGAGCATATAGAAAAATTTTGGGGCACAAAAGTTGAAATCTAATAATGTCTTATATAAAGCTGGTACACCGATTTATAATACGAAAGAAAAGGTCGATAGGTGGGTGAAATATATTGAAGAGTAATACGGAGGAAATGAATTAGAAATTGGTGTTATAGAGAAGAAGAGGAAATCGAAGAGGATAAAAAGGGAAATACAGTACTGAGATCTGAATTTAATAATGAATAACAGAATTTTAATGGTAGAAAGCGTCGTAGGATAGACAGATACCTGCAGAATTACTGCATCGTGGAGGTACGGAAGACAAAGACAGATTATAAAAACTGGTGTGTAATATTTACGAGAAAGGAAGTTCCGTTAGACTTCAAAAAGCGTTTTGTTATCATGATGCCAAAGAAAGCAGGAGCAGAAAAATGTGAAGAATACAGAACAATTAGCTTAACTATTCATGCATCAAAAATCTTAACTAGAATTCTGTACAGAAGAATTGAGAGGAGAGTGGAAGAAGTGTTAGGAGAACAATTTAGTTTCAGGAAAGGTATGAGGACAAGGGAAGCAATTTTAGCGCTTAGATTAATAGTAGAAGGAAGATTAAAGAAAAGCAAACCAGCATACATCGCATATATAAACTTATAAAAGGCATTTGATAATGGAGACTGGAATGAAATATTCAGCATTTAAAAAAATTTAGGGTTCAAGTATAGAGATAGAAGAATTGCTAACATATACAGGAACCAAACTGTAACAGTAATAATCGAAGAGCATATGAAGCAAGTAGTAATAAAAAACGGAGTCAGACAAGGATATTCCCTATCCCCGTTAGTCTTTAATCTTGATTGATAAAAGTACATGAAAAAGTGTTGTTAAAAGTACCCTTTAGATACGGAGTAACAGTGTAAGGTGAAAAGATAAAAATGATAAGATTTGTTGGTGATATAGTAATTCTAGCTAAGAGTAATAAAGGTTTGGAAGAAACAATTCATGGCATGGGTGAAGTCCTACATAAGAATTACCAGATGAAAATAAAGAAGAACAAAACAAAACTAACGAAATGTAATAGAAATGAAGTAGATGGACCAGATATAAAAGTAAGAAGAGAAAATACTATGGAGGTAGAAGAATTTTGTTATTTGGGAAGTAGAATTACTAAAGGTGGAAGAAGCAAGAGCATTATAAAATGGCGAATCCTCAAGCAAAACGAGCTTTCTATCAGTTAAAATTAATTTAATCATCAGTAAAGCGTTTTCGAAAGTATATGTTTGGAGAGTAGCTTTATATGAATGTGAAACTTGGACGATTGGAGTACCTGAGAAGAAAAGATTAGAAGCTTTAGAAATATGGTGCTATAGGAGAATGTTAAAAATCAGGTGGGTGGTTAAAGTGACAAATGAAGATATGTTGAGACAAATGAAGAAAGAAGCATTTGGAAAAATATAGCTAATAGAAGAGACAGACTTATAGGCCAGAGCTTAAGGCATCCTGGAATAGTCACATTGATATTGGAGGGACAGGTAGATTGGAAAAATTGTGCAGGCAGACAACATTACAACATTTGCAATATGTAAAAGAAATTTTTAGGGATGTAGGATGTAGGGGTATACCGAAATGAAACGACTGGCATTATATAGGGAATCTTGGAAAGCTGCAGCAAACCAGTCAAATGACTGATGGAACAAAAAACATTCACCATGGGCCTTAGTATGGTAAAAAATATCTAGTCTTTGTTACTTAAAAAGAAGAAAAATAGTCTTGGAATGAAATTACTTATTTAAATATAATAACGATTAAAACATAATATACTGTTACCCTCGATTTTATAACTTAGTACAAAGTCATTAAGCAACAAACTCACTAGCAAGTACATAAACCTACTAGTATAGAAATTACATTACTTTTAGTTTTATGTAAAAGGTTGATGTTGGAATGATTTTTCAATATAATGGTCGCAATGAGAAAACTTTATGGTTTTAAATTAAATGGTTTTTCGTTACTTTACTTTCAGATATCATTTTTTGTTCTGGAAAACACTGATAATCCGAAAGTGATCACATTATATTTTCAAAGGGAATACAAATAATAGTTCTGAATTTTTAAAACTGTAATAAAAAAATAAACACATAATACACTGCGATCTATTGTCACTGAAGTTATTGCAATTACTGTTGGTGGAGTCGTAAATCGAACCAAGCGTATATTTATGTTCGAAAATGCGGTGTATTTTCGTTGTTTGCATGTGTGGTGTGACAGTAATTTTGATTTATTTATGTTTAGGGTACACAGAACCAAACATTCATGAAAAACAGTAACTTCCTCTTTTCCCAAACCATCGGTCGATTTGTACATCAACCGCTGTTTTAAAATTTGTGGAAACTTTCTATGAACAGGTGTTGCAAATGCTACCCTAACTCTTCATCTAACAAATCAACCCCATTTTATTTGTCCACTCTTCGGTTACAAATATTTTTTTACTGTTTTTTTTAATCTTGGACATCTCTGATTTGTTTTGTCCTTGACTACTATTCGCTTCTTCTTTCAGTACGAGTAAAATATATATATATATATATATATATGAGTGTTAAATTAATTCTTAGTTAATTTTATAAATGGAATTTCCCTTTTCTTTAATCTCATAAATAAAATTAACTGTACTTGTATTAGGTATTGCACGTATTTGTTTATTTCAGTATTACAACTTTGCCATAATATATTAACATGTATGATAAGATACATGTATGAATTGCCATAATATTGTTGTATTCCAACCATACTAAAATATATATGTTAACAAGAAATATTATAGATAATAATTAGAAATACCTTAAAAAAGCGCTGCCAAATTCCCGGCTATATATTTTTACCGAGTACATTTTCTACAAAAAAAATTAAATATTAAAATAATAATTGCCAATTTCTTTATGAAACATACATATTGGATTTTTGGATTTTTCTGAATATAATTTTTTTAATCTCAGATTTAATTTATAATTTATTAATTTTTAAAATAAAAATCTCTCTTAGAAAACAGAAATTGAGTACATTAAAAATGGATCACAGAATCCATCTGTTAAAGTCTATGTTTAACAGCATGTAAGGGGCTCAAGTTCACATCATAACGTACGACTTATAATTACATGAAATTAATTTAAATGTGGCAACGAAGACAAAATAAAAATATTAAAGCATTTACGTATGTGTTATAATAATGTTACACGTAAATACTTTTAATTTTTAATATTTTGTCTTCACCATAACACACTTTAATAAAGGACTTGTAAAAACCTACTTGTTTATAAGAAGTTGTTCTCTAATCTTATCGCTAGGTATAAATATAAAAGTTGTTGGACGGACTAAAATTAAAATAATTATAAATTGATGAATCTATTTAACAAACTTTAAACTTTTAAAAACGAAAAATTAACAGTTAAAAGGAACTATTAAGAAAAAAAATTAACCAATAGGAAAAAAAAACAAAGTTGAAAGCATTTCATAAATGTAAAACTTTTGTTAATTTGGTGTTCTTGGTGTATCAAAATATGTATTTTAAGTTGATGTATTTTAAAATGTTCAGCTGAAAAGCTGAACATTTTTGAAAGAATTCCATCATCAGAAATCGTGTGGTGTGCTAATTTATATTTCTTCATAATTTTATTCTCTATTTCTAAGCAATGTGGATATAATTTAGCTGGTAGCCAGAATTGGTTGTATGAATATATTTTCATAATACTTTCACTAAAATTACAATCAAAAAGTTATCAAAATTAACTTTCTGGTTAAAGGAGATGACACCAGTAAATCTTTGATAGGTTTTACTTGTAATTATCATAAAACATAAATCGCTTATAAAATTTTTTTCTGACTTGGTTTTAGAAAAGGCCTAATTTAGAGTTAACAAAAGAGTCGCAAGAACAACACTTTAATAATAAAGATTCACCAATTCTCTAAAATTATATCTTACAAATGAATAATGTAGTATTAATTTTTAAGATCATGGTAGTGGTATGTGTCGATTACATTAGTTCTCGTATAATTTTTCTTACTCAATAACGATTGAAAAGTATTTTTCTATATTACATTTGTCACAAACTATTTCATGGCTTTCCATTAAGTTTCAATCTAAAAGTTGTCGTCGTCGTATCGCTACTAATTTATATCTGAGCCGACTTATTAGAGGGGTAGTTATTAATACGATATCTGCTGCTCGAATAAATTAGAGTAAAAGTTTTTTAGTCATTCAGTAAATTTATTTTCGGCTCTACATTGCAGTACCAATTGTTTCAATAATACTCATATCAACAGAAAGTTAACAAATAATTTTTCAACTGAAATTGATATTTTTTATATTTATAAGAGGTTTTAAAGCCAAGTAGAGTTTTTTCCTAATTCTATTTTATACTTTTTATATTTTATACGATAGTAAGATTTTGTTTATTTCTGTGTTATATACCAATATCATTTAATATAATTTAAACATAAAACTTTTAATTAATTGTGTGTTATAATTTTATATTATATGCAATCCGAATAATAAAGAATTTTAACTATTTTCCGTAGCTAAAATTATTTAATATATAGTGAGTATAAGTGAGTATAATTACTGAATTTTGACTTTTTCTAACTTTATTGCCATTGTTTTATGTATATTTGAGCAAAGTATCTTCTCGCAACTATCGTAAAACTATCTTCTGAAATCGCGATAGTTCATATATGTTGTATACAATTTATAAATCATTATTAATTAGGGGAACCTAAGTAGATTCAGACTTATGATCAAATCTAACAGCGTAATAAAAATCGAAATGGTTTTTTGGGAGTTATACCTGAATAGTTGAACACTTGTTTGTCTGTCCAATAATTTCGTATCAGATTTTCATTTTTATATACAGACATCGCTTTGGAAAACTATGTAAATGAGGAAACGTTATAATTTCGTGCTATCTTTCAAATCAGAATTAGATTTCTAATACCTATAATAAATATTAGAATATAGGCTGATACAAGTATGTATTTTTTGAAACTTTCTAATAGAAACGTTTCAAACAGCTATCATGTCAAAAATCCTTGGCATCTGAAGTGACTTTACAGCAAAACTGGGAGTGTAAGTTAGCGATCGTTTTAACTAATCTAATTAAAATATTTTAAAATAAATATTAAAATTATTTCGTCAGACCGTAGTAAATACTTTGATATAAAAAAATTATACGAAGAATTAAAGAAAGTTTATTAAAGGACATAAAATGGGAACATGATGTATCGTATTCTTTGTTTTAAAAACAAAATCAGTAACCTAAAAGTATTGTAAAGATATATTGAGAGAATAAATATGGAATTTTCAATTTAGCCTGAGGTTATAAAAACTCATGAGCTAGTTTGGAATTAGTTATATAGAGGATATATTAATTTTGTAATAAGTTATTTGAGCCAACAAAAAATGGTCTTATATGATGTATCTTGCATCAGCATGTTAATTTATAAGGCGTCATAGTAAGAAGATACAATAAAACGTTTTCACTAGGTAAGAAGTTCCCGATTATAATTATTATACAACCACTCGTTCAACAAAAGATTTTACAGAGATTGGTCTGTTATTTTTAAGAAAAATTTTGAAATAATTCCTTTAATCATTATTTTACTATCTTTATTACTATGGAGGAAAGAGTCTGAAATCAAATCTACCTAAAGTACTAGATACCGTGTGAATGTTACAAGCTCATATACTACATAGAATAATTAATAATTGATTCCTAATTTCTACCACTTGCTCAGTTATACTGTATATTGTTTCAAGTATAAGAAAGAATAAATTTCACAACCATACGTTCCCTTTGTGAGAGTGCTTCTATTCTTTTTCAATATTTTTATATCGACTTTCAAGGGAAAGACTCTAAGGTAATATGAAGTTAATCCTCTATAATTACATTTGAATAAAATTGTACGTTATAGACTATATTAAACCCCACAATGTAAAGTTCTATTAAAATTATCGCCTCACCATCTGGTACATTTTTCTCAATACCTATAAAATATATTTGTACAAGAAATTGTACAATAAAATATAACATACAAACATGATTATTTAAAAAATTAAGAAAAGTACAATTCTAGGTGATAATGTAATATACTTAAATATTAAATATGACACAAATCTTTCTATGATTAATCGCATTTTTGCGATAAAAGTAAGGAATCATTGAAAAAATGATTGGACCATTTGTATTTGTTTCCACTTATAACCTCTGTATTTTTTTAAATAAATAAAATATAGAATTTAAAAACGATTAAATTTTTATTTTCTTTCAAATTATAAACTTATTTAAAAAAATTTCTTACAAGGAAATGTGGTTCTGGATGAACATTATTAATAAGTATGTGTAATAAGTTGCTTTAAATTGCAAAACTCTTCTCGGTTGGTAATCGTTTAACGATTAATTAATTTTAATGTAGAATAAATTTATTATTGTTTTATAAGAAGTAACTTTATAACTGTAAAAAAGTTTTAAAACACCAGAAAAAACATACAGAAATAGAGAGGTCAGTTGGAGATCTGTGAGTTTTAAAATTCACTTCACAAAAATCAACACTAGACTTAAATTTTTAAAATAAGGAGGTAAATATCCCAAGAATTAGCAATGCTCAACTTTAGGCTTTAGTCCTGTACGTACATATAAATCTTTCAAGTAACAGCTCTGTCAGCCAAGTAAAATAAAAATTCCAATTATTATGATCTTTTTCCCAGGAAAAAAATTTAATTCATTATTACAAATTTTTTAAACCACGACTATCCTTGGATATAATTTTGTTATTCATGAAATATGATAATCTTAATTATTTCAAGGAAATAATTACTGTTATTGTGAAATTAAATAAATAACCGTGAATGCTAAATGTATACAAAATATTCTGTTGCATTGTCGATACAATGTATTACAATACAATTTTACGTGTATAATGTTTAGGTTATGATTGTATACGAACATAAGTATACATATGTTTCCATAAACACAGAATTGGCAGAGAATGAACCTCTGCTTGATTTATGTGCCTCTGGAGTGAAGGTAATAATTTTTGTTACATCTCTTATTTTCTCAAACCGATTTGCTATCAGGATTGAAACTTTACCAACAAAAAAAAAATCTGATGTGGACATCACATGATTTCCTTGTATGCCTATTAAATTACATATACACATTTTTTTTACAATTAGAGGTTAATAATTATAAATAAATCAATATATTAAAAAAAAAGTTTAAAAAAAAGGAAATGAAGTTGGAAAGGAAACGGTGCCTTCTCCTTGTATAATAAAAATATTTCATTAATTAAAATTTTATTTGGCTCTTACTATGGAACCAGTGAATATAAGTAGCAATTATGGTATATTGTTGGAAAGCTCTCAATGAAGGCTAATTACTGTTGTTAGGAAAAAAATCCAAAATCCACCTTTTTTTGGAATTTTGAGCACTTTTGGTCCAGTCCATTGCAATCAAAAGGGGAGGTGCACAACGAGATATTACAACAGTTCTAAATCCAAAATTTCAACATTTGACAGCTAATCGTTTTTAAGTTATGCGAGATACATACGTACGTACAGACGTCACACCGAAACTAGTCAAAATGGAATCAAGGATTTACAAAATCCTTGGGTATATTTGTTGAAATCTGAAATCCCAAATTTTTCGCGATTACAATATTTCCTTAAGAAGTAAATTGAACTAAAAAAACAAGCTTTATGTGTATTTTTTAATCACAAAATGACTGTAGTATATGTATTTAATGTAGTATAAAATTAGAATATGTTATAGCAATATGAAAAATTTATAATACTTTAACTTAAAATTATGTGATTTTTCATAATATTACATAATAAAGTTAAATGTTAATCGGGTATCAAAACAAAATACTAAGTAACTTGATTAATGAACAGCAATGAATTTTTTTTATTTTCCTAATGTGAACGTTGCAATCTGTTCAACTAAACAATAAGCAACTTCCCCACTGGCCCAATGAGATGAGGATTACATGTAAATGAGGTAATCTTGTATAGACTCAGGCCAACCATTCCTCAGACGTGTGGTTAATTGAATCCCAACTACAAAAACACACGGATATCCATTTTCTATATTTAAATCCGTATAAAAGCAACTAACCTTTACTAAGGTTTGAACCTCAGAACCTTCGACTTTGATATACAGCTCTTAACAACTGATTTGTGACGACGAGTTAGCACGGTAAGCAAGCAACGAATTTAAACATAAATTTTTAATTTGATATAATTATTTCATTGTTTGTTTATATCATATTCATCTTCTGAATATACTAATAATCGAATTTCCGATCGGTGAAATTAGTTTATAGAATAATCGATTTCAACTGAAAAATATTTGACTATTTAATTTTATCAATTTATTGTTTAGTTCCAGTAAAAAATATAATCAATTAATTAATTTTTTAAAATAATTTTCACAAATAACGGTTGAAGAGAATAATATTATTTATTTTACAATTTTACTTTTTTCATAATCAATGGATAGGTAAAATGATTCAACTGAGTATAAAAACACATTACTCGTAATAGTTTAAAAGGTTGAATTTATATATTGCTTATGTTTATCAATCTTTTACTAATTAGTCACCCACTTTGACATCTTTATGTTTTTGTGGTCAAAGTTTATTAATAAATAGCATTTCGTGCATTTTTTCTTAACTCAATAACCCTCTAAGAAAAAAACAAAACAAAGAATTCATGAGTTGAATTTACGTGTAAACATAATTGTTCTACGATACTTCTGGTTTAAGTAAAAATCTCTGACATTAACAAACCGCCCATGAAGTTCCCCATCCTTCCGTAGATGTCAGGGTCATACAATTCATCATGAGCTGTCATCCGTTAGCCATACCTCCCTAACAAATATAAAATTTTTCTTCGAGGGATAGCGTTAAAGTTCTAAAGTATGATGGGGTTATTTGCTAACCTGATTCAACTCTGTCCTATGCTAACAAAATCCAACCTTTATTATCTTATTCAACCTTCTGCCACGAAAAGACAAAGTGCCTCTGTCTCTTATCCCTATTTGCATTAGTTTTTTTAACGACACTCCGCTATGAAAAATATCTACTGGTAATAGAGATTCATACAATTTCAAGGTAGCCTTATTTTTATTTAGATGAAGACTGATAGGTTTCTTATTCAAAACATAATTCTTATTTCAAACAACAGCTTTTCTTTAACAGTGGCATAAACTTATATATATACTATATTTTTTTATAGAAAATAAAGGATAATGTCAAAAATTATGTGATAAAATAATCATGTATGTAATTTAGAAATACGATTAAGTGAGGAGAGTTAATGGATTTGTATGCAAACGTCATCATTTTTGAAAGCATCGTCTAAGAAATGTTTATAACAGAATAATATTAATGAAATAATTTCTACAGATAAGTAATAAACTCTGAATTAATTATTATTTAAATAGGCTTATTTTAAACCTATATTACATTTAAGATATCAGAGATCTGATAAATTATTTATGGGTCTCGACACAACTATATTTTCAATTGCTGACAATGGTAAATTGTATTTAAATCCCTACTCTGCAAATATCCGGTTATGCACACATTTATAAAAATCTTAAAATTAGTAAATCAACCACTTCCTTCTAACTGGTGACCGTTTTTATTTTTATTCTATTTTAAACACACCATTATTCTGGGATTCAGAATTAATTCATCCGTTATTTTTTTAGATTTATGAACTTTATTACAAATAAATGCACTCAAGTATTTGTCAAATTTCTCAAGCTCATCAATCAAACTCATCATTTTGTTTCAGTTTTTGAATATTTTTATACTTGGTCAATTCCACTCTTTCAAGCCATTGTATGTAATCGAAGGAAACTATAGTTCTTGTTTGGGCTTAGAAACTTGAGTCATACTATCACCCTTGATAGTAATTTATAATTGATCTCTAGTTGGTATTCCAGGAATTTTGTTATTTTAATGAAACTATTTTAGAATTTGAGAGGAAAGGTGACAGTAAGGTATGAATGGGGGTAATGACCATTCATTTAGATAACGTACTGCAATTGTCCAATAAGACTCGAATGGTATTAGATTTCACCTTTAAAATTTTCACATTCTAGACTAAAATAAGGCATCATATGGCCATTAAAGGCAGACAGAAAATGACAATTCTCAGATCAAGTAAATTGGTCACGAGTATTCATATTGATTACCTTTCGACGAGTAATCATATTAATGTTTCTTCAATGTTTCTGATTCTTTAACTAATAAACTATTAGTTATTAGTTAAAAGATCATATTTGTTATCAAAAAATAAACATAAGACTCAATAAGGATGTGAAAGAGCATTCTCCAAGAGTGCAATAGTGAGCTTCTATTAGATTCTAGTAAGGATAGTTATCATACTGCCACTGATTTGTTTTAAGAAATGTTTAATGGAGATCAGTCTTACAGGGAGAAAATTTTAAATAAAGTTTTGTTAATTTAAGGTACACATGAACACAATAAATTAATTTCAGTTTATTAATTAACTGTTTTAATCCATAAACAATTTTTGTCTATTCTTTGCGCTTCTCTGCTTTCCTTATCAACTGATTACTAAATGAGGCAACAAGCACATTTGTACATTTTAATCCGGTTTACTCGTAATGGTCTTGAAAGGAATAATCTATGTATCCTTAACATAGTAGTGTAATATTCACAACAGATACAATCCACTACACAGATACATAGGTAGACAGATATAATCAGTAAGTTTGAGCAAAGCATTTGTTTCTTTTTGTATACAGCAGTAAACATATCCTTCAAAACACAAGAATTTTCTACAAGGATTCACCATTTTTGATTAAGGAACATAGAAATTTTGTCGGATACAGTTGTAAATTAACGCTGTGAATAGCTGTGTTATAAAGATAAGGAAAGCACATGAACATGTAACGTTTTATGTAATTGTGAAAATAGTTTTAAAAAACTTTTTTCACAGAAGCGATTGTTTGTTTATCACAAACATCTAAATTTTATTGATATTTTTAGCTGTTCACGTAGGATGTTCAGCATAACGTTTTTAATAAGCATCTATAAGTAAAATTCTATCTTAAGTTACGCATAAATTACACAGAAAGAATCTCACAATGAACCCGTTGTTAGTTTCATTTTATTGCTGGAATTTAATGTAAATTTAAGCAGCAAACAGTACATAATGTTTAAATCGGTATTGTAAATATTTCTTTAAAATGGTATTGTTGTTTGTATGTTTAAAATATTTAACCGAAAGAATGAATTTAAATGCAGGGTTTGTTGGTAACACACGGAGTGTATTTTATGAATAAAATGGTACAAAACCCGAGAGATGCTGTTGGTGTTAACGTTTCTGGTACAGATTAGCGTGGTTTGCGGCTGAAGGGTGTGCATATGAGCGGGAGAGAGTAAAAATGAGGTAATGAGAAAGATAGAATGAGTGAGAGGGAGGGAGAGCGTAAGAGAATTACAGACTGTCATAGAGAAAGAGAGACAGACTAGAAGAGAAAGAGTGAATGAATTACCGGGAGGGGCCTGTGTTAAAGTTTGTATACATTGAGCCTTGTTTATGAAGGCAACCGACTACCACCCTTAACCGTATAAAATATATCCTACATGCACAGAAACAACACACATTCACATAATCAACCCAGATATGGTATTATTTCAATTGCAACGTTTTGTAAAATTCTTACAATATTTGAAAAGTGAGTAGATTTTTGTTGTTGTTAAAACATAAGAATAATCTGTCTACAATAAAACAAATATTAAAAGTTATGTATATATTTATTCTTGCCACGCCAATGCCACATATTGTTAAGTCATCATGAAGAAGTTTACTTTTAATGAATTAGATTTGGGTTAAAGAAAGAATAAATTTTGTAAGAATCAATATAATTATTTAGTCGATTGTATTTTTTTTTTTAGATTTTTTATATGGATTATGTTAAGTAGTGTATAAATAATAAACCAGCCAACAAGCTATATACTTATGAACATAAATTAATGCCTCAGAATGCGAAAATAGCAACTAAAATTTAATTTACTTAAAATTTTCAGTCTAATTAAATCCCAGAAGATATTTAAAAACCATAGATATATTTTAATAACGTATTTATTGAATTACAACATATTTTTTCTTGGTAAAAATAAAGAAAAATTTTTTTCAATATTTTTGTTGAAAAAAAAAGAAAACATAACTGATAAACAAATTATAACCTTATCTGTAATAATAATTTAACGAAAGTTGCGCAACATTCAACTTTATATCATTTATTAAATTGGTTCATAAATAAAAAAAAGTGACAATTCTAGGCCAAAGATCACATGGTTATAATGCTCTTAATTTAAAATCTCTCTGTATGAATCATGGGGGACCTTGCCGATGGTGAGGGGACTTGAGTGCTCAGTGATATAGAGTAACTGGATCGAAGGTGCAACCATATCGGAACTTTTGAAGAGCCACATTAAGGAATGATTCCTGAAAGCAGCACCTCTTTCAGCAAATGTTAAGGGGGTAGTTCAGGAGAAGAAAAAGTTCACCTGAATCGGGAGGAATTTAGAGAAGCTGAAGGAAGAGGAGGTAAAGAAGAGTTTTGAGGAGGATTCGCAAGAGGTCTTAGTAAAAAAAAAAAGGTAGAGAATATAGAAGAAGAATGGGACAATGTTAAAAAGAAAATTCTTAAAACATCAGAAGCAAACTTAGGCGGAACAAAGAGAATTGGTAGAAAACCTTGGATATCAAAGGATATATTGGAGCTGATGGATGAACGTAAAAAGTATAAGAATGCTAGTGATGAAAAAGGGTAAAAGGAACTATCGGCAGTTAAGAAATACTATAAACAGGAAGTGCAAATTAACGAAAGAAGACTGGATTAAAGAAAAGTGTTCAGAAGTAGAAAGAGAAATGATCATTGGTAAAATAGATGGAGCATATAGGAAAGTTAAGGAGAATTTTCTGGTACATAAATTAAAATCTAATAATATGTTAAACAAGATGATACACCCATTTATAATACGAAAGAAAAGGTCGATAGGTAGGTGGAATATGTTGAAGAGTTATACGGAGGAAATGAATTAGAAACTGGTGTTATAAAGGAAGAAAGGGAGGTCGAAGAGGATGAAAAGGGAGATACATTACTGAGATCTGAATTTAATAAAGCATTAAAAAATGTGAATGGTAGAAAATCTCCTAGGATAGACAGGATACCTGCAGAATTACTGCACAGTGTAGGTGAGGAAGTGATAGATAGATTACACAAACTGTGTGCAATATTTCCGAATTAGGGGAAGTTCCGTTAGACTTCAAAAAGAAGTGTTATTATCATGATACCAAAGAAAGCAGGAGCAGATAAATGTAAGTAATACAGAATAATTAACTTCTCTTGCATTAAACATTTTAACTAGAATTATGTATAGAATAATTGAGAGGAGTGAGGAAGATCTGTTAGGAGAAGACCAATTTGGTTTTAAAGAAAGTACAGGGACTAGGGAAGCAATTTTAGCGCTCAGATTAATAATAGAAGGAAGATTACAGAAAATCGAAACAACTTATGTGGTATTTATAGACTTAGAAAAGGATTTCATATCGTAGACTGGAATAAAATCTTAAGCATTTAAAAAAAAATTAGTTTGGAATACGTTAAACAAATTGTTAGGGATGTAGGATGTAGGGGTATACCGAAAAGAAATGACTGGCACTAGATAGGAAATATTGGAGAGCTGCATCGATCCAAAGACAAAAAAATAATTTGTTTGAGCCAAAAAAATAATTTTAAAACTGCAATCTGCACAAAAATTCTAATAACCTAATTAGAGTTAAAACGAAAAACATCGTTAATAACGATATCCAAAAAATTTGAGGTAATAAAGTACTGTTGATAAGTAAAATTAAATAAGAAAACCTAAATAATAACAAAAATCCATGAGGTATCTGAATATCAAATCTATGATGAATGTACTGAGCATTACTAAATAAAATAGCCAGATTTTTTTATGTTCCTGACGACCACAATATTATTTCATTACCATGTATTGTAATAACTCATCTGTGCATTTCTTCAAATGATTGTTATTATATTGCCAAAATCTTTGAAATCACTAACTGATCTGAGCAATCCTTTAACACGTAATAATGAAAGTTTTTCAAGGTGTTAGTTATAAATTTTATCATGATACTATCATCTAACTGGAAAAGCAATGAGTCTCTGGCAAATTGCCACATACTATAATCATATTTACGCAGCATCAAATATGTTTAATAGTAGCTGATGAAATCACGTGTGTCAGAGATGGTTCCCATAAACAAAACTTAAAATACCGTCTGAATTTCTTTTGGTGATTTATTATTTTTTTATTACTTTTTATTTTCGAGTGACTTATTAAATAGTTTATTAAGTACTTTTGAATGAATACAATCTGCTAAGAAATAAAGAAACACTCGAAAGTCGTATTCCATTGATAAGCCCATGAATTAGTATTTGAAGAAAATTGTTTTCTATTTATTAAAAAAACATTGTTTTTTTACACTTTAAAATTTCATAACGACAAATCGTTCTACTTATTTCCCATTATTGTGATGTTACTTTAAAATTATTTTGATTAAGGTTTTATCATGCGCCTTCATGAGGATGATACATGAACGGCTAAACATTTTTTATTAAATTTCTTAAAAGAAATCTGGAGTAGGAATTTCAGTTAGGAGAAAGAAGTCTTTAAAAAAAGGCAAGAAAACTAAAAGAAATTAAAGTTCTACAGCTAAACTTCTAAGTGACATAAAGTATTCTTGCATACCCATTTAGTACTAAAGTATCTTTTTTCAGAGAAATTCATACAAATATAATAAAAAATCATAAAAAAAATTTAGAGTAGGAAATTTTCTAATGCAGTATAACTAGTAGAAAAGTTTTCGCTTAAAATTACTAAATATGTGATTGTGTATTAAAATAAAATCTAGTTACACCATTCCACGTTTACTTTACTGCAAATAATTTAAATGTTTTTTTACCTTTTTATTAAAATTATAACAAATGTTGAAAAAATCTCAAAAATAAATTGACAGAAAATATGTTAAGTTTTATTTTTTTTAGTTTTATATTGAGATAATATTTTCTTATTATTTTTTATCTTTAACAGATTTTCTGAAAAAAATTAACATACTCATACTTAATTAATTTTTCTTAAATTTAATTAGCTCAAAAATCCTGGTATTTCTAAGTCCAATTAACACGAATGATTCAATTACGATAATCAACTTAACATAGAATAAAACAAATTTTCATTTTCAGGGAATCTCAATTTAATGGAATAAGGCTCTGAATATGCTTGTGATTAAAATTTATATACATAAATAGAATTTTAGTTTTAAATGCTGCCAATTTTTATATTAGATTTTTTATAATTTATTTTTATTTTTTTTTTTAGAATTTTATATTAGATTTTTTTTATTTTTATATTTTTACAATATTTATTATTTTATATTTTAATATATTTTATAAAGCATTAATAAGTATATTATAGTTTTAGAAAATCGAATTAAATCTTATAATGTTGATCTAAAATATTTTACTAAAAATAGAAAATGCATCAGGTATGTTTATCAGCGACCATGTTTTAGATGTTAGCCATCATTAATAAAAGATGTGTTTGAAATATGTTTCAAATTTAACAATTGAGTAATTATTAAATTTAAATACATGCATTCGTAAACAAAACAAAAAAATTGTAAAATTATTTAAATAGTTTGAATATTTTAACCGATCTACAATTAGAACAGTTAGCTTCTTTTAGTATAAAGAACACACAGAAAACATTCCGCACGTATCTTTTATAAAATCAGTAGACTACTGCCAAATTTTGACTGCAAAAAAATGCTAGACAAAATTTTTTACTTAAACCAAACGGCAGATATTTTAATATAAAAATCATCTTTCATTACAATTAGAATTAGTAATTTATTCTACTCATTATAGTTATAACAGTCATTTCAATCGTAAATTATGCCGAATATATTTTTAATATTTTTTATTTTATAATGAAAAGGTTGTATTATTATTATATATTAACACGATTTTTAGCTGATTAGTTTCATAACACAAATTTTGAACTAAAAATAAAACTACCAATTAATAGTCAATCGTATAACATACTGTTGTAATAGACAACGTTATTATTGCCTATTATTAAAATAATAATAATAAACTTATTATGATATATATATATATATATATATTTATAATATAGAATGAAATCAATTAGTCATTTAAAGAGCAGACAAGAAAAAATGAAATAGAATGTGGAAGACCTTTAAAGAATTTATTACGATTCTTTGTACTACATATTTTAAATCGGATGGAATATCGATTCAAAAATAATAATAGAAATAAAAAACGGAACATATCCACTTCAAAATAAAGAAATGAACAACAGCCTCATTATGTTTCTTCATAAAAAAGTGTTACGGTCCTTCAATGAGGAATTTATCTTAAATCGCTTGGGAACGCCAAAGAATTCATCTTTTATGTAACTTCTTTTCCTCAATAATATAGTAACACTATCTTTATAAAAAAATTATTGGAATTTAAATTATCTAATTTCCTCCTCATCAGTATTTTTTATTTCAGTGATATAAGTTGCCTTATGTTATTACCCTACTAATGCAAGTATGTTTAGACTTTTGCTAATTCAGCTTTAATACGAGTATTCTCAAAACGGTTTATACCTGTTATGAAATACGATAAAAGATAATAATAGTGATGTATCTGCTGATTACTTGAAATATATAAAAGGTTTTCTAGAAACAGACCAACATATTATAACAATACAAAATTTCATTTAAATATTCCCAATGACTTTTTATTTTTATTATTCATAATTAAATATAAACAACGTACATCTTTTATATACTTCAATTAAATACTGTTTGGGATTAAAATCAGGTGGTAATTTTTTATTTTAAAATGCGGGTTGTGTCATAAGAACATGTAGGAATATGATAAGCATGTCCTTAAATTTAAAATAACAAAATTCAAATAAATTTGTAAAATTTAATAATAGCAAATTATTATCTCTATCCGAATTCAAATGTTTCTGTTGTAGATTGAGAAATAATTGTAGTTATACCAATAAAAGTTTCCTAAGATGAATATACCAAAAAAAGATAATACTAAATTTTTATGTATCTAAACAGTTGAAAGAGATTTTTAAATTTATATATTAACGAGCATTTTTAGTTTATCTTCATCATCTGTTCACTCTTAAAAAATTAAAGATTTAGTTTGATAAATTATCATAAAAGCTCTTCTGCATTTATGACGGGAAAAAATTTCATTATTGGCAAACAATAATAAGTAATAAAATGATGAATATAAAGTCAAATTATTATAAAGAACTATTTGTTTTATTTTAATGTTTTATTTACTAGTATTTTTAAGTTTTAAGCCGTACAAATTAAGAAAATGCAACTCTAAATTCATATTTTTAACACTCAGGCTAATGTTACTAGTGATTTAATGCCAATGAATAAAACATAGGAATATTATAGAGTTAAATAACATTTTGAAAATTAATTATTTTGGCAAAATAATAATTCAGTTTTTCATTTTTATATATATCGTTTAATCAAAGGTTTCTCCTTTTTTTGGAATGATTTGTAAAAAATTATTATTAAGTAAGCTGGTATTTATTATATTACACAACGCACTCTTCACCTAACGATTAAAAATTACACTTTGCAACATTAATCTTGTCGTGCAATGATGAATAACGGTTTTATGGCTATCGAATACACACGTAAACCATACCACATCAAGAAGGGTGTTGGAAATCAAGATCCAATATTTACAACTGATTTTGAGTAAATAAAACTATTATAAATTCAATTATTTTTTACTGACCAATCTATTTTTACTAAAAAATAACAGGAATAATTTAAGAGTTATCCGTAGAGAGCGTAATGGAAATCTAAATAAATTAATGAAATGTAATTTTCAGCGAAAATTTGTTGTGGGTACAATTTACTAGGCGATTATTTACTTTTATTATTTACCTTTATTTTTGATTTCTTAAAAAAAATAATACATTTTTAACTAATCATTCTGAAATATTAATTACGTGATTTATTGTAGACTTTTAACATTAAAAATTCATTTGAAAGACTTATTAATAATTCCACAATTCTAACTAAATTTAGTTTTCTATAATTGAAATTTTACATCAGTTAAAATCAATTTAAAGGGATTAGAATTTTGTTACATTTATTCCTTTTTTATATTCTTTGTAAATATTTGGATTAAAAATTAATACTTTTTTAATTTTTAATTTTTCTTGTTTAACCTCTGGAATTACCTATAGGTGTTGGTTCAGAGAATGAGATGAATGATTTGAAGCGTGTGTGAGAAATGCCATGCCTGACCGGGGAGGCATTTTTTTCAATTTATATAGTGGCTAATGAACTTTCCAAACACAAATTTTCTTAGCTGGTATAAAATTACTCTTCCTAGATTTCTCTGCTTTTTCCAATCATCTTTGAAGTCCATTTAATTATTTTACAATTTTATTCATCCAGTAAGGGGATACAAACCTCCCACAAGTTGAAATATAATTTAAATTTCCTTTAATAACTTCTTTTTACCTAGTTAATTATCGAAGGATAATTTCCACGATTACTAACCGTCACGAGGAAATTGTGGAGATATTAGTGATAATTGATGAAAGAGAATATGTTTTATTATTGTTTCGTATTTTTCTGTATAATTAATATATATATATATATATATATATATATATATATATATATATATATATTGATCAATATCGTCTGCTTCTTGAAAGGCTTCACTATTATTACTATAAAAAAAAAAAATTATAAACGATTCTATTTAACTAAATGCAACTAAAATTAGTACAGACAAGCATTGTATTATTCTAAATTATTCTCTAATAGTAAATAAGATACTGTGTCTGTAAAAAAAAATATAAAAGCACCATTTCTTATCTCCATTTTATTCGGTTACTTCATCTATATTGTAAGTCAAAAAAAAAAACAATAAATTAAAGAAAAAACCTTTACAAAACAAATACAAACATGAAAAATAAATTTAAATAGATATAAAAAAGATATCTTTTTTTAGAAAGATCACTAGGAAAAAAACAATTTAAGTCAAAGGTATTCACAGGCAAACTGTTTACCTTGTAATACTAACATAGATACCATTGTAAGTTTTAATTATATATATATATATATATATTCGTATATGATAAATAATTTCATAAGTAAATTTAAATGATCTACATAATTTCACTATATTTTGCTGTTCTAAACTACTGAGTTAATAATATAAATACTGCTCTGACTTAAAACAATATAAAAATTACAGAAATATTGTTTTACTTATCTATTCGAGTATTAATGGCATTAAAAACATTCCAGAATAGTAGCACAAACAAAAATTAAGAAAACACATATACATTAAATCATCCATTCATAAAATGCATTCTGTGCAACCTACAACAAAGAAAACTAGGCAAAATACGTGCATTAGAAGCAGTATTTTATTTGCCAGCTATTATATTAGTGCACTTAAACAAATAACCTCATTCATTCTTAACATGAGACATAACACGCTAATCTACCATTAAAGACCTCTCTTTTAGTTTTCAGAGCCAAAAAGATAGTATAAGTTTGTTCGTAGATCTTTATTAATGTAAATTCACGCACCCGTCTCTGAAAGATGTATTGTACTTTAACTTCATTCAAGTTAATTTCAAATTTACTAAAGTAGTTGGTGTTTTTACCTGTGTTTACAAAAAATTGACTTGCGAGACAGTTTATAATCTAAATAAATTATACGCAACAAATAAAAATTATTTATATATTGAGATTATTTTCACATTTTCTTACCTAATTGAATTAAGATTTATTTTCATAAATATAAACATATATATATATCTTTTTTTTTTACTGTGCGCTAATTAGAAATGAACCAATTATTTGTCTATTTATTGCCTTTCTTATTTTCTAAGTGAATTATTAAAAATACCGGTTTCTAAAAATATTTTTTAGCTAACTGGTTGAAAATTGATGACATTCTTTATATCGTGACAGCATTAAAACCTAAGAGGTAGAATAATTTACTTTAAAATTTTTGTATTTTCAGAAAATTTAGAAATATGTAAAATTTAATCAACGATATTACAATGGAATTTGAACATTAAAAATGATACTTGACATGAATCACATTAAAGTGATTTGTCTGGAAATAATAGGTAAACTCACGAAGGACATTCTAAAAGACTGGTAAAATTGCTTTGTAAGAAATATATTTTTATGAAGGACCAAGGCAGGAAATGTTAAACGATAAATTTATTACAATTTTCAATGAAAATGTACTTAAAATCCACTAACTATTAGTATAATAAGTTACACCTAATGTTAACTTAATGACAATCAAGACGTTTAAAAATTTAAAGAAAAGTTTTATATTGTTAAAATAAAATGTATGTAAAAGAAATAGTAGAAAATTTGTACGGTTGGGGTACTACAATTATTGGAATTATATACTGGGATATATAGATTAAAAATTACACTTCTTTATTTATTTATTAATTTTTTTTTATTCTAAAAGGTATTATTTACCATGTACATAGAAACTATTGGATCACAACAATAACATCAAAGAGAAGTACCATTAAAATCCCTTAAATAAAAAACATAAACCTTAAATAGTAGTATGCATTACATGCATGAAAAGCAATATACAGGAAGCAACATAAAAATAGAAAAATGAGTAGCATAACATAAAACCGAATTAAAACAACAAAAAAAATGAAATAAAAAAATAAAACATAACGTCATCCACAAACGACGCAACAGTGACATGACTCGGACTAGGAAGGTTTGCAGTGAAAATGGAATATAAAATCAGTCTTAAAATTTAATCTTGGTCAACTCGTTAGCGAGTGGCAAAAATGTTGAACAAATCCAGATTATATTTATCCTTGGAAAACGATCATACAGGTTGTTACACAGAACCAAGTAAAACGGCTGAGGCTAAATCAACTTCAGCTTATAAAGTA
The DNA here is from genome assembly GCF_047948215.1 of Lycorma delicatula. NCBI lineage: Eukaryota > Metazoa > Arthropoda > Insecta > Hemiptera > Fulgoridae > Lycorma > Lycorma delicatula. The sequence continues at coordinate 174,306,382 of NC_134455.1, read as the reverse complement.
GACCAGGCAACTTGACTTTGTATAAGGCCGCTGGACATCCAAGAAGGTTGCTGAACAATATTTCTTCCTCTGTAAATATCTACAGATGACAATATTCCTATGTTTTTGTTCACTAGCGGAATGAATACTTCGGAAACCAAACTGAGAGTCAGGAATTATATCTTTGCTCACTAAAGTAGGCCATAATCTTCGAAGTAAGAGATTCTCAAAGATGTTACAGAAAATAGGCAGTAGACTTATATGTCTATATGAAGACGCAATGGTTTACCAGGTATTGGATTATTGTTATCTGCGGCACTTATTAACCCAACGGGAAATACGACATGTGAATGATGCCATTATAAAGGTTCGTTATGTAAAGGTAGTTTTAGATGGAAAAATAAATAGAATCTCGTGAATAATTAAATCATATCCTGGGGAGCCTTCTTTAAATTCCGCTCTTTCCTGATCTCTGTTGATATTTCTGCAGATGAAAAAAGCCTAATCGGAAGACACAGAGCGAGTCAGAATATTCAGAAATTCAAGAAGTTCCTAACCACCAACTCCCCTTCTCCCATGAAGACCTTGATGGTCTCCCATCAAGACCTTGACGGGGTGTGAAGTAAATAGATCGGCCTCTTGGCTGTTGCTGTGAACCCATCAGTTTGATATTTTTAAAGGAAAAAACGAAAGTGGAGGCTATTGAAACTTGTTTGCGGCTTTCCTTAGAGAATAGTGATCTCTACTCGAAAGTGGAAAGATTTTAAGATTTCTCCTAAACGTTTCAGCAGCCTTTTTCAACTATGTAGCTGGTGTAGCCGAACGGATTAAGGCGACATACAACCTTTTTCAACTTACGAGCAGGCCTCTTCTAAGCCGTTCTATCCTCAAGTGTCCTATAACATTACCATCCCCTGTTAAGCTCTCTTTTAATTGCAAAACGATCCAAACCGTCAGGAGAAGAGTTGAGTGGTGAAACGTAAAATCGTAGTTATTCTTAATATAAGAGTAAAAACAACTATTTCATAAAGTGACATATAAGTCAGGAACCGTCGTTAGATCTGATTGTCAGTTTCCGGGTTATATTTTTGCGAATATGTTGAGCCTCATATTGACGAAACAATCCTTTAAGGCCCATCCATGAGCTGTTATTAGTCAACCAGACTAAATGTATTCCGTTCCAGTCACCTCCCGCAATAAAACGAGAACCTAGAGTAAAAAAAACTCAAAAAAACAATTCATCTGTGATGAATTGTTGATAGGAGAGCACATGAGAGTACTGCGATTATCATATAAAATGGCATCATCAGCTTCTAGCATTCTCCACCGACTATATTGAAGTGAACTCAGTTGAGATTTTTAACTGACTTGGGCTTCTCAGGCTACCTGCAATCTACTGTCCTCCTGAGAAGCCCAAGTCAGTTGAAAATCTCAACTGAGCTCGCTTCAATATAGTCAGTGGAGAATGCTAGAAGCTGATGATGCCTTTTTGTATTTTATATGAGAATCGCAGTTCTCTCATGCGCTCTCCTATCCTCATAATTAGTGGTGTAAATTCAATATACTCGGTTAAAATAATTGCGGTCGTTATAGGGTGTTTCAGAGATAAGAATAATCTCAAAAACAAGTAATTCAGTAAAAATCATTGTCTCGAATTCTTGTCGTCGATTCGTAAGAACACTGATGTTCCAGGTTGCAATCCTTTGACTGAGTGATTGAAAATTAGAATTACTTAAATAATGTATCCTGTCGTGTATTCCTCTAGACCTTCAAAGAAGAGTGTTTTTCGCTGCATAATTCATCCTCTGTTATACCATTCTTTCATTGGCGGTGTACTTCAAACCTAATATTGCGTTGTTGTTTTCTTTCCCCTTTAAATTAACGAAAAAAGTTGGTAACGTAAAGAAGTTCGTAATGGCTTCTTTGTCACCCGGTAGTTGGTATCAACTATGCTCCTGATCTTATGCTTATTGTTCTCAGTTTCTTCTTTTGTCATGTTGATTGGAATTGAATAATGCAAATTCTTTACGACCATCTGAAATGAACATTTATCTTTTTTGTGAAAGTGTGGCCTATAAAGTTGTGCTCCCGGACTATGTCAATAACTCTTTTGTAAACATCAATATCCTTGAAACTATTTTCAATTGGTTGTTATTAATTACCCTTACACAACAGTAATTTTTTGTCACAATTGCTTCTATTCACTCTTAAAATTTTATTTCGTCAGTGATGCCAAAGAGCGCAACTGGTGGGGCCTTAACAGCCTTCTTTTGATTAATTTCTTCGACAGTGCAATCCATCTATTGGTGTTCGTACTGCCAGGGTAAAGCAATGTCTTTCTCTGCCATGATAGAGTATCTATATCAGCCTCACTTTGGAGTCGTTACATAGATTTTACATCATCCCTAATCAGCTTACGCCGTGACACTTTGATCTCTGCTTGATTAAATAAGAGGCCCTCGCCTTCTATAGTCTGTAAAATGATATTTGCACATGTCGTCTCGCCTTTGTTATCAGGAATAACTGACTGCTCATCCATAATTACTTTACCGAACTACAGACTATATAGGTTAACTTTAGTAATTGATTAAAGATGAAAGTCTTAATAAAAAAGTAAAAACTATTATCTAAAATATAATACCCTGGATGAGAAGTGTTACGTAATGATCCTCTTACAAGATACACCTGCTTAGGTAAATATATCCTGCTATAGGTAAGATATATCCTGCTTAGGTAAATATATATGCATTATATGTGATATAAGCAAATATAGCTTGAAGATTTTTTCCTTTTACTTCGTTATTTTAAAGACATCAATCGTTCACTTATTGTAAATATTGTTTAACGAGTTAGTATTATTTATGTGTAAATTGCACCTCAATGAAAATTTAGAAATTGATATCGTTCAAAATCGTATCAACTATCATAAACAAGGAGATACTAAAAATTATTATGTAATAAAACTAAAACCTATGTCTTTATTGATTTACGTTTAGTTTCTGGGATTTTGGAGAAGGTGCGTTGTTAATAAGAATGTATGTATGCATTTAGATGTTTGTCTGTTTATAATATAAAGGGAAGGACAGGATAGTACTTTATCTTCAAAGATTTCTAAGCTCGAACCTAGCTAGCACAGGGTTTATAAGCTAATGTTAACCAACATCTCAAGCCCTGCGGCAGATGAAGGGAGATGACTGTGCCAGAGAGGGGGAGATGATGGTTTTGTAGACCCAGGGTACAACACATTTATCAGTCTGTGTTCGTATGTCTAATCTACCTACAAAACATACCAGGCCACCGTTGGAATAATCAATACTCCGATTTGCATTTATTACAATATTATAATTATAGTTTTAATCAGAATTTTAATAGGTTTTGGAATATTTTTTAATACTTGTTTTATATGCTAAATTGAAAAGTCTAAATTAACTATTATTTTATGATTTTATATTTCTAAAATATTGATAGGAATAATTAGTGTCAAAAAAATTGGATAGACTAGTCGTGCCTACTCTAAACAACAAAGTGAATTTAACAAATGGCTAAGAAATAAGAATTATAATTTATAATAACTTACTGTGGAAGAAAATTAGATGACGCGGACGACGACAATACCGCGTATATTTGCAAAAATTACATTAAACACTTTTTCACATGCACATGCACCAGAAAAAAATTTAAAAGCTTTTAAAACCTTAAAATATATATTAAGTACAATATAAAAAGGAAATCTGAGTTATATTGTAATACAAAAACTAATAAAATTTCTAAATTAAAAATTAAATTTTTTCATACCCTAAGCCGACTGAGAAATTTTTGACTGGAGATGTTCGGATTATGTACTGAGTCACTATGAGGCAGAATTATTTCAGTCACATAGAGAATTATCATTAAACTATCTAAAAATTAATCTACGCGCTGAATGTATTATTTCTTCACATTTTGACGATCATGAATCAAACAATTTTCGTTATATCAAATTTAGGTGAAGTATATTTTCTCCATTCAATTGTGAATTTTTGTTTTTTCATAATCTCACTGATCATGAAACCAGGGAAACCTGCACACGAGGTTTCTTCTTACAGGCCAATTAGTCTCTCACTGGCCATATCTAAATTTTTCGAAAAGCTGTTACTTCGCAGGCTTAGGCCAGTTTTAGAGGGTGAGGAGGTAATTCCGGACCACAAATTTGGGTTCAGGTATGGCCTCTCCACCATCGACAATCCCATAGAGTCGTTAAGATCATCAGCGGATGTCTGGAGGAAAGAAAATTCTGCTCGCTGGGATTCTTAGATATCCAACAGGCCTTTGAGAAGGTATAGTTGCCAAGCTTATTCTATAAATTAAAATTAAAAAGTAGTGATCAGAAAAAAAAAGTAGTGAAAGTAGTAAAATTAAAAAGTAGTGAATAAACTACTAAATAAACTACATACACTACTGAATGAAAAACTAAATCACTTTCATACTCCTTCCACCGACTAAACTAGAAAAGGGAACGAACAAGGAACGTTCCATACAAGCGCCGAAAAAAAAATTACCTTTCACCAGCACGCCACGGTTGGCACTGCGGGAACGACAGTGCTCTCTATCCCTCACAGCCTCGCGTGCAGCTTCGTATGTGTGCATGCGCACAGCAGCGAAACACCTCGCCGCTAGAACTGTGAAGTGCACAGTTCCATACAAAGATTTTTGCATCTTTTTCATAAACTGGGAGATGGGTACTGACATTAAGTTTAAGGATTATATATTGTACAAGTATAAAGAAAGAATTATAGAAAAAAGGACTCATTATGCTAAATGTTATCGATAATATCAAGTGGAAATAGGGGGTGCTATAGTTCCACAGTGCCTATATACGAGCCGCCACTGTTGCCATGTATAATGTGTTGAGTCATAATTTACAATTATGTCTGAGTAAAATTCTTTTTTTTATTTTATTTATAGGAAGAATTCTGGGATTTTGGAGAAGGTGCGTTGTTAATAAAACATTAATTTATTGTTAATATTGTTAATAAAACAATATGAGTATTTATCAAAATCGACATTAAGAATTGTCAGACATCCCTACTAATACATTAGCATGTACAAAAAAAAAAGTTTGTAACATATAAATTTGCTCTCCCGTATTATTTGAAAGTTTTAAGGTGTTGAAAAAAGTTCATTACATTTTTAATTATCTGAGGTAGAAGACAATATTCTCTTACCTAATGTAACTGATGTCACTAAATGTTATGATATAAATAAACCCATTAAAATTGGTAGGAAAAATTTATTAAAAAGCATTGTTTTCACGTTTTATTGGATAATTCAATACTCTGAAAAATAAAACCTTTATTAGAAATGTATCATTTCCTTTCAGAAAAAAATTACATGTTCACAATACATCTTAGTGATACAAATGAAACTATATATATTTTTTTGTATTTTTGTAATGTACCTTTTACTCTGGTACAATTGGAAAAAACTAAAAGAAGTGGTTAAATAATAATTTATGAAATTATTCCGGAGCATGTTGTGTTTACCTGTTGGACCTTGGACAGGGAGCGCTTGCAATATGAATTGATTACTGGGCCACATCGGTGGAGAGTATTCGTGGGCCGAATGTTGGCGAATGAAGTACAATTCCATGCTATATCTCATTCTATCAAACGGGTCCTTGAACAGAAGGATAGGGCTGTTAGGGCAACGAGGGGATGAGGGACAGCTCCCTGCTGAGATGCTATTCGTTTGTGCATGCATAGATGGGTAGTAGTGGTGAGGCACGGGGACTCTCTCGTCCCCTTGTAGAAAAGACCGTAGACCCGGCGAGAATGCTCTTTTGGATTTTTCTCGTTTGAGGCAAGCAAGGCATTAAGACCGAGTTCCGGCTCCTAGGGTGGTGGAACAGGAACGACATACTCGGATTGTGTTATGCTTAACTGTGGAATCCACTTCAATGTGGAAGGGAAAAACAAAGGAACAATAAAAAATTAATAAATTGATTAGGTTAAATTTAGAAATACATTATGAACTATGTCGGTAATTTTATTTTTAGTATAATATGAATCAAATATGATAGGTACGAAACAAATGTATCCGCGGTTACCGCCAGAAGATAAAAAAACAAAGCTAATAGGTGACACTGATTGAGTAAGTCGTATGACTTTTTGCCGTTAGTGTTACGAACATTACTTATACTATCTTAAGGACTTATGAGTTACATTTCTACATCCCTTTTGGATTTATAAATGAGAAAAACTTTTAGTGCTACAAATCATTATACACTTGTGAAATGCCACAAAAATTATTTCACAGCATTAAAATCACTATATATCGTATAACACAATTCTATGAATAATCAATTTTTTTATTTGAAGAAAAATGAAGAAGTAAGTGATTTATTGACGGTGAATGTCATTTCAGAACAAATCTCCTAATTGTTAAAAATTTTTGCTTCCTAAAAAGCATCTGAGAACTCTCCTAGAGAAATCTGAAATCAGTTCTAAGGTAAGGTTTCAACAGAATAGAGGCAACAACTTTAGGCTAATTCACAGCTAGGTAATCAGTGAATGCGGTTAAACAGTTGTTTTCGTCCATCTTATCTTTCGACAACATGATATTGCGATGTAATCGCAGATTGATGAAAATTCAATTAAAATTATTTATATTGATAAAATTTCTTTCGGCTGGATAGAGTGATTAAATAGAGTGAATAGAGTAGATTAGAGTGTCCAATGAGGAGGTGCTGAGGTGGGTTGACGTAGGAGTCCACCTACTTAAATTCCTAAGCAGATCGCCCGTCACCAAGGTGACGTCGATGTAACTTTCTGACAGTTCGCAAGAGAAAGATGCAATGAGGCAGTTGTTCTGTCTCATTAAGTAAGTAGAGTATCCTGGCTTCTACAAACTGTGCGAGACTGGAGTCGGTGAATGGTGAACCCCAGACGGCAGACTTGACGTTAGCGTCCAATACAACCAGCACTATGGTGCCCGGGAGACCGTCCAGAATCCTTCCCAAATTCGCCAGTAAGTCATCGACACTCCACCCAAGCTGGAAGTATCCCGATACTAGTACGACATCGAGCGTACCCCTTGTGACTGTTGAATTTCTCATTTTAAATCTGGAGCATCCATAAGACAAACAACGAGACAACCAAGCCGACTACGATCGCAGAGAGCAGCCGTCCCCCCACGAGAATGAACAACATCAAACCCGTGGGAACCGAACACACTATCCCCGACCGTGTATGGCTCCTGAACCAAGAGGACCTCGAGGTCGTACTCCTCAAGGATCCTCATGGCTTCATTGGTGGCCGGGCGGGAGTGATGCAGGTTTAACTACACTAAGCGCAAGCGTTTGATATGGTGACGACCGTCCTCGAAACCTTTTCCCAATTCAGGCGTTGCCATTCGCCGTTCATGCACGATCTTTGCCCGGGCTATGTCGTGAAACCTGCATTGTTTGCCCCCCACCCTGTGTCGGGGTGCCCCGAGTCACGAGGGGCACCCTCGTGCTTTTCACCAAGGCACAAGTAGCGCACTATGCAGGCGCAGTCTTATTGGGGCAGTTAGCTGCCCTGTGCCCAGCAAGGACGCAATGACCACACATCTCCGGCTGTGCTCTACAGCGGAGAAAGCAGTGATCAAAGCCTTGACATTTGAAGCACCGGGGTACTTCTGTATGATCGACAACCATGAAAGAGCCAAAGAGAGCCATGCGACAACCAAAGGAACAGCCGACCACCGGCCATTAAGATCTGCCACATCTTTGGCAGGTCTGACTTGCGGTGGAGGTCCGTCCCTCCACCGAAATCCGGGACTTCTTCTTTGAGGAGATTTAATCCATACAAACTGAATCCCCTTGATCCTCCCCAAACCATTAGCCCCAGAGCTACATCTTAAAAGCTCCTACTGTAGATCACCGGCGAGGTCGGGGCGAAATTGCTTTCCGAACATACCGAGGATCTGAAAAATTCCTTGGCCTCACAAACTACAAAATTGGAGACACCGAAATACAAAAGGAATCGTCCTTATTTAGCCGACGGTGGCATTACGCCTTTGTTTTGTGTAACACATCTCAACAACGTAGGTTGATTAACCGCCACCGATTGTTGTACAGCTCCGACCACGAGAACGTAGAACACTGTTCTTGCTGAAGAAGCAACCGGTAATGAAATGCAAGTTTACAGTATTGTGCCAGAAGCCGTGAAGCAATCCTCTCCATACAAAAATCGTGATGTATGGAGATCAGTTGCAAACCAATTATAGGATTAACAACAAAATAAGAACATGATATTCTTTGGGCTACCAGATGGCTGAATCTTAAAGCAAGATATTTTTTCTTTTGCACTTTTCCTAACAATTCGTTGCGAAATTATAGAATCTTTCGAAATATGTTACGTCGTGTGATTAATAAGTACGTATTAATTTGTGGACTATTGAATAAAAATAGCGGATACTCTCAGAATGAAGTGTTCAGAAATTAGAGTGTTTTAACAGGCAGTTAATTGCTTTGAAATACGTAAATTTCCCATTTGTATAAAGATTTCTTAACGTGTAATTAAAAAAGTACTATTTTTTAAATCTTTCTATTAGTTTCTCATTATGATTCTGATAGAATGTAGACAGTACAAGTATATAGAAAATGAGAGAATTGATTAGTACGATTAAGAGATAGTAAAAAACACTTTAAATAACTCAACATTGGAAATGAAATTTGCGATAATATTATACGAGTTTAACTATTTTGTATCATTCCAATGATATATAAAGAAATACTGTAAAGCTATACTATTATAAAAACACAAAAGAGGGTTGCCAATGGAAAACATTTAAATAGAGGTCAGACGGTATTATTGAACAATAGAAGTAGGTTTGTAAAAAAGCCAATTGTAAATAAAAATGAAGAAGGAAGATTGATTGCTATTCTTATCATTTTTTTCTATTATTTTCTTTTCCTTTCTTCGATTCTATTTTATTACTTTTATATCTTATTTATATAAATAAATATATATATATTTTTTTTTACTTTTGTTTACAGATTCTGACTATGAAATTTTCCAACTATTGTCTGTTCAAAAAAATGTAAAAAAATCAGTTGATTCTATTAATTTTATCTTAGTTTAGAACGACCCGACTTTTAACAGAAGTTTTCTTTAGTTTTAATCAGTGCAGCTTACTGATAAAACAAGAGTACTGTAATATAACTTTTATTTGCTGTTATATCTCATAATGTAATTAATCACAATTCAGAGTTATGTTAAAATTTCTTTTCTAGCTATAAATAAATTGCAATTCTTCTCTAATAGGAATTATATTCTCATGAAGTTATATATAAAGTGAGATTTTAGATAAATATATTTATAGTTTAAATATATGTTTAATAGTTTATGATATGTTTATAGTTTAAATGCTGTTATCGTAAACATTTCAGATGTCATTATATTCAGTTTTATTTCGTAAAAGAATTTTCTTTAATTTTTCGCGATAACAGTGCAATAACTAAATGTTTGAATATAATAAAAGGTCAAATTAGAAAAAATGTAACCTCCGTGAAAAAATGTTATTGTTCTTCCTGGGATGTTACAGGTGCTTCCTGGGATTCAGTGATCTAGGCGTGGCAGCGAATTGCTGTCTTGACGTGATAATTTAATTTATTGCATCTTATATTTATTTTAGTAGTTGATGGGAAGCGCCTACCCATTTTAAAATATATGATAAGTGAGCGGTGGAACACGAAGCAAGTGGTGTGTGGCACCATGATTAGTTCACTCACGTAATTAGGTTAGCTCTACCAGCTAGTTAAGACTGGTTGGTAAACTGATTCGAGGCTCAGTAGCCGTTTGTGGTACAGGCATTCGGTCTTATGCTTTAGAGCGACTGAATGGAGTGCTGGCGGGAGAAATGCCATGCAAATAAAAAAAAAAAAAAAAAATTTCCCTCAAGTTGCACAGAGGCCGGATCTAATCCATGGGGTATGTACCCCATTTACATATGGGTATGACTACTACTTAAGTTTTTTCCTCCACAAACCTCAACCCGTTGTCTTCTAGCCACTTTCGCACTATTTGGATTGCCTTATCGCCAATGTTCATAAGCTCTGTTTCCGTTCTGGCTACCATAACTAGAGCCAGATCATCAGCGAACGCCACTGGCTTTATCCCATCTGAATAGTTCTGGCTAATATGCCATTGAAAGTTATGTTTCATAACGCTGGCCAAAGTACGGATTCCTGAGGAACTCCCTCTCTAGTGGGAACTTGCTTCACCGCTCTCTGACTTTCCCAGAACATATTATTCGTTGAAGTAATCGATTATTATTCTCCTTAGATATGATCTTATTTTTCTTCTCTGGAGTTCCCTGATTATCACATCGTAGGGTACTTGATTAAAAGCATTTCTTATGCCGATCAACATAACGGTCCCGCGTCTTGCGTGGACCGCCCCACTCTAAAACCATATTGGTCCTCAGTAATCCTCCGTTCACCATAATTTCTTCATTCAACCTCCCAAGTATCATTTTTACGAAAAACTTCGCGAAAGAAAAATACTGTAAAAAAATATTTAATAAAATATATAACCACTGAAAGACGTCAGTATCACGAAGAAATTATTTAAAAAATGTAAGTTTAATAATAAAAATAAAATAAATTAATCTATGTACGTCTATTACGTCTATTTACGTCAGCGATATTATAGATTATATTATAGTTTTATTATATATTATATCATAATAATAATGTATAATTATAAAAAAGAAATCTCTTAATTTTTTCATGTAGCTTTAAAAACTAACAACATAAAGTTATATAAAATAATTAATGCCTAGTTTAGGTATTAAAACAAAATACTAGATTTTAAATAGAATCTTGGAAGAAAAAAACAGTAAAAATTTCCATATTCTGCAAAGAAATTTTATACAGATAATTTGAAAAATTCTTTCGGGAACATATGCAATCATATCAATACAATAAATAGAAATCTATTTATACTTGTATTTCCGTTCGTTGATTACATTATAGATAATGTAAACTGACATTTTCAAAATTATAAAAAAATGCTAATATTATAAATAAATAACAAATTGAAACACCATATTGATTAGGGAAATAATATACTTATTTAAATTATATAACTTATATATAAAATATATCAGATTGTCTAAAAACATTCGCCCTATAGAGAACAAAATTGAGAATACATTTATTGTTACTGGAAAATGGTTTAACACTGTTTGATGATGGATGTCACCATCGGCGATATCATCTGCTTACGTCTTCCTCGACTTTTCCCGGAATACGCTAACGGCTACCTCGTATGCAAAAGGTTCAATACATTGAGACTACCTATTATGTACTAAAATTATAGTGTCAAAAACAGTACTACCATTATATGCCCCCAAACTGCAGCAAAATTGTTTATTTCATCTGTCACCAAAATATTTTATGTTTAGCAAAATATTTCAATGAATTAATTAAGAATTTAAAACAGATTAATTGATTACTTATTCACAAAACGGTACAGCAAAAGTAATTATTGAGGAAAAAATAACGCAATAATAGGAAATGTTAAATTTTTGAAAAAATATACTAATATAAAAAAGTGAAACAAAATTTTAGACGCTTCAGATAATTTTTTTTTCTAAGAAAATTATGAAGATATATTCCAAAAATTAATAGAAATTTATAGGTTAAAGTGCATTACTTTGGAAAAAAAAGGAATGTGATTAATTATAGAAGCACAGTAATGAAATTATGCCAATGTTTTTTTTTTCATAAATTCTTATTAAATGTTTCTTCTATTCCAGCTGGAGAACATATACAACTTGCAGGAATACCTACTGTATGGAGAATTTCTGTTTATGAGGCTGTTGCTTTTACTACTCTTAAGGTATTATGCAGCCTAAAAATACTTCCCTATTGGCATTCCACAGCAAATTCAACATGCTATCATTGTAAATTACGGAGACTACTATTCTTTTATTCAGTAATACTAAAATTAACGTAAATAAAGAATTAATAGGAAAAAAGCAAGAAAAAATATTTATTAACTCGATTAACTGAATGTTAATAATATTTACTCTTAGAGTAAATATTACTAACGTTTACTTACTTGAATAAATCGACCTATTGTGTTCAGTACTGGAATTCGAATTTTATATTAATTATATAAGTGTAAGTAAATTTTAAATTTAACTATTATTTAAATGGAAGTTTCTTACATACATACATATGCATAATTCTAAAATAGAAATAATCATTTAGTAAACCAATATTTTATATTTTAAGATAGTAAACCATTCATTACCGATTGTTTTTTCCATCGCACATTACTTTCCTACCGTGTAAATAAGAACTGCTTAGTAGAAATATGTGAAATAGACAAACTGTACCATACTTGAGCATATATATAAAAATGAAAAGAAAGAAGATATGAAAAGAAAGATATTTTACCGGTTTTGCAACTTGCGTGAATGTTTGAAACATGCTTAAAGAGAAGGTTGTAAAAACAAAAAAGGTGAAAAAAAATTCAAATAATTGTTGCGCTTCATCCCAAAATAACCAACCGTTAATTCAATAAGTAGTAAAAAGAACTCAAGAACAATAAGATAAACATGATTTATCGATAGAATGATAGGTTAATTGTAACTAAAACGTGTCCAATTAAGAATTATTTATATATGATCATTCCTCTGGCACGGAATATTCTCTAAAACTCACGCAAAGAAAGGGGAAAAAGAAATATATCTCTCACGTAAAGATCAGGTAGGCCTGAGTAACGAAGAAGACCGCCCACGATCGGGCATACTTTTTTTGTTATCTATGATAATTGAGGGTTTCATTTTAACCAAATTACAGTCCTTTACCTTCTTTATCATGATAACATAATTGTGTTGTATTCAACCATTACCAATATTAATTTACAGTAAATTAACATTTAAGTAAGTGTTTTAAAACTAATATATATTAAACTAACAAAGTGAAGACTTAAGAACGAAATAATAAATACAAAAATAATATTCTTCAATTATTTAATATATTTAGATGTTTTAAAGTAGGCAAGAAATTAAAACTAACGATTTTCAATTACTAAACCTTATTTTTATGTCGAAATAAAATTAATTAAACAAAAATTGAATACTAGTAAAACTAAATGCAATTTTAAGTTGTTTTACTTTTATAAAATAATTTTTAATATTTAAAAATGGTGAGTAGTATTACAAAGTAAAAGACGCACCTACAACAAATGAAAAGGCGAGAAATCTATATTTCGATAAAATTAAGGAAAGATATATATATAAAAGACGTTAAATATGAATTGCGAGTGATTCTCTTTGGAATGGAGGGGAAAAAATGATTTTTTATTTCAATTTATCCTAGAATTTTTTTAAATTCTTTTCTCGAATGCTTTGACGTTTTAATATTAGAATGATTTCAGTCAAGGGTTATATCAACTAGGGTTAGTTATAACAATAATAATAACAAATAACAACAATAATAATAATAACCATAATATTATACTACCAGAATACAACATTAAGATATTATGACTTCAAAAAAATAAACATGTGCTAGAATGGTCATTTAAATAAGCTAAAGTAAGGAAAGTATATTTAAAAATCTTTACACTGTCTTATGTTCAAGTAGTTTAACGGAATCATCAGAGGAATTTTTTTAGGCTAAAATCTGTCATCGACATTGACTATGAACTTACTAATGTGTAAAACTACAACATACAAAATCATAAATAAATTCAATAGTTTGAAATGAAAATCTACATTTCAAATGAAACCGCTTCAATTTGAAGCGGTTAAATGATAAAACGTTGAAGTTACGATTTATTTTTCATTAAAAATTTAACATTTTATATTTTTAAAAACAAATTTGTTAAAATAGTTTACAAACAATAAATTACCGGAGAAAACATTACTGAACTATTTGAAAGCATAGAATGTAACACTACAGACAAGATGTATTTGGTGAAAGTTGATGTACGAAATCAATAGAATCTACAAAAACGTTACCTACAATAATAACATATTTCTGTTCTGTATTACTATCACATTTCTTTCAGAAAAATTCCCATGTTAATGACCTCTTATAAAATTTAATTAAATCTTTACAGATCATATATTTACTCAGCTTAGAAACAAAAATAAACTTACTGAATTCAATCCGAAAGTAAAATTGCATAATATTTTATTCTGATGAAATGTTTAGGAAAAATTTCTTTTAATTAATTACTATTTTTTTCGAAACATTTTCTTTAAAATACACTAACATGTCATAAGTTAATTCAAACATTTCATTTCTACCAGTGGAAGTAAATTTTTTTTTTTTTTTTTTTTTAGGAAGGTGGTAACGAAAAAATTTAGATATATATGATGAGATAAGAAATTTTCAAAAATATTAAAATGAATTTTTTAATTAAAGCGATATGTTTGGATAGTTAGCTATGTTTGCATGAAAGGTGATGTAATTACAAGCAGCTAAAAAAAAATTTACAGAAGTTAACATTAAAAGCAGTAGAGTTGGATTTATAAATATAGAAATTTAGGAAAGAACTAGTTGAATTAGTTCAATAAAGTCAAAAATACATTTGATGAGCTTAGATGGACATATCTAATATACACATCTAAAGAAGAAAGCTAATGTTAGAAATCCTGATGAATTAAGATATTTGAAGAAAAGGTCTACAGCAAAGCCTAGTTTTGAACTGCAAGCGATACAGATTTCTCCGAGAGTAATATATACAATAAAAAAAGTAATCCTCTTTTTTCCATCTTATCAGTCCTTGAAAGAAACGTGAAATAAGGAAAAGTAGAAAAACGTGAAAAATTAGACCAACATATAATTAAACACCTAGACGTATAAGTGTGTGGAATAAGAGAAGACATAATTTTTATGTATTTATTAGATAAATATACATTTTTTCTATTGAATAAAATATAATAGATTATAGTTCAACTGTCCAGTACCAGTAAGGAAAAATTCTAACTAACATCTGTTTTGAAAGGAATAAAAACGGGAGCTGTAGGAAACTAGATACATAAAATAATCATGTAATATTAATATTTCAAGTTTGTTGTGAAAGGGGAAACACATATATATATTTTTACGATTTTCAGGAGGAACAATTTTCTAATCTTCTCCATCGTTTACTTATCTTAGTATCTATTAACTAAAACTTTAAAAGACTGCAGTAATCATGTCTAATTGAAAATTAAATTATTCTGTTTTAGCGTTACGGTGATTTTCAAATTCTCTTAAAAAAAGAATTCTTAACAGGTTTTCGTCATAACTGACAATGTTCAAATTTTTTTGTACAAGAAGAAAAATCTATACTATCTTATTTTTTCTCTTATCTATGTAGGCTCTACGATTAGTACGATGTGTGATTTTTAAAAACATATATCACCCGAAAAGAGGTATAATAATTGGTTTTTATGCAATGGATTGAATGAAAACTTTTTTGTGAATATAAACAGACAGAATTGATAATACTAATATGTGTTTCGTAAGTTTGAGCGACCTCATGCAAAAATGATATGACTATTACAACACAAATCAATAATCAATCTATCATTTATACACAGATTGTTTTTCTGAATGTTATCAAATGTATATTAACTACCTAACCATAGCTATGTAAATATAATGTTAAAATTATTAAACTTATCAAAGTACTATTTTTTCAGTTAGTCATCTAATTGAAAAAATAATCAAAAATATTAGTATCACCAATCAAGTCAAAAATAAACACAGTTTTCCCTATAGACAATTATGTAAACTATAATAATATTCCATAATCGGAGGAGTTCACTAATTATAACGTCCACAATAGTGCAGTTGCGGTATTGTTTTAGAGAAGCGCATATATTTCATACTGAGACATATAATTTTATTGATTATCCTCTACTTTTACTCAATTCTTTTAAAAATCAAGAATCATTGAAGATCTAGATCCCATTATTCACGTTTCTAGATCACTAAACGGTAATACACAGTGTTATAATTTTGTTTGATTTTTTTATTTTTTTTACTGATAAAATAATTTACCACAGAAGCTGCCAAAGAAGCTTAAATGTGGGAATATGAAAATGTTAATTTTAAGCGTAAGAAAAATGAGATGACTGACCGACATTTCAACACGAGATCTCCGGATGAAAAGCCGAGATGTTACCACTCTGCCGGTAGCATATTTTTTGTTTAATATTTTGATAATAAAGTTAAGCCACAACCATAAAATTATTAATGTTTATAAAAATTAAATTATAAATTTTCAAAGATAATAGCCAAACTATTTTCAAAATAGGTTAAAACAGAAATCACTAGTCAAAAAAAATATAAATAGTTTCAAGCATCTTTGTATAAGAAAATCAGCAAAAATCCCTTTATTATGCCTGTTAGTTTTAAACCCTTTTATACATCGGGTCCCTAGGTTTCCATATTCATAAGTTTAATATTACATTTTTTTTATTAAAGCAGCCATTATGACATCTATTCAGTGATAGGACAGAACTCGGATTTAAATTTGCTAAAAAGGTATTTTTAATTTTAGTTTTTGTGTAAACAGTTTAGCTTCTGCGGCATGTATAAAAAGAGGTACATAAAATAATTTAACTGGAATAAAATAACAGTTGTGATAAACAGAACTTTATTTACTTATTTTAAAACGTCATAGAGAATTTAACTGAAGCCAGCCGTTTTCCCTTATGAATAAACAAATATTACATTCAACAACTCCATTAGAAAGAGACACATCTTCAGCGTATTTTGTCTTTTGTTTCAGTGTAGAGGCGCTTTTTAGAAATTCTTCAACGTGTTTCATATTATACATTTTTGTTTTCTGGTATTTATGTTATTAATTTTTGTTTTTTGACAAAAATTGTTTTGAGTTCTGACCTTTCCAGAAACAACACATTCACTTTAATTTATACTTAAAATGAATACAAAAAATTATAAAAAAAGGATGATTTTATAAAACAGGTTTAATGAAAAAAGAAGAATAAATAAAATACTTTAAATTCACTGGGAAAAAATTACACTGTTTCGCTGATTTGCTTATATTCTTCAGTTCTTTAAATTTATGTTTAATGGTACAAGTTGTAATGGAAACAAATTAATTTAGAATAGAACGCTTTATTTTAAGATAAATTTTTGCTAAATAATTAAATTTTTAATTAGATGTACGTTATAAATGTACATTATGTAGTTCTCAGAAATTTGTATATATATGTAAATTATCTATACGATAGCGCACGAATAATAAAAGGAATTGCGTAATCATATTAGTAGAAGGATCAAGGAAATTAATGATAACACCAACTGCTTTGTGTATATTGATTGGACCAGTAACACAAATTACAAAAAATTACCAATTTAAATAAATATTAAAATAATATACAATGAGATATTTTCAAACAAAATATATGAAAAAAATAAATAAATGAAACCAGTAAACATTTAAATAACAATCTCAAAGTGTTAATAACATTTTTTGAACATGTTAAAAAAAGAGAAATATCAGAATTGTGTAATTAGTATTAAAAAAATCCAAGATTAAGGACAGTTTTGTAAAAGAGATTTGGTAATATTTTTTTAAACGAGTTGTTTTTTTAATGGTAAGGTAATTTACAAAAAATATTGTTAATTTATTGAAAATGGTAACTGTGATATTTCTTTTCATAGACAGAATTACTATGATGGTTGAAACTACCACATTAAATTGTTCTCTTTTGTGGGTTGATGGAGGTGGATATAGTAGCATGGTAAAACAGAATTATTCTGTTTATAAAACATAACCATGAATAAAATAAATATTTTTAAATTGCCTTGAGAAAAACCTAGTTACCTGTTCTCGTATACTTTTTTCTATTAGACAAGTTTAAAAAAATTTAATTAAAATATAACGTTTTAATATTTTTTCTTTTTTTTAACCTACGGGACCACCGTTAAGTACTACTTCAAAGGATGAGATGAATGACAATTTGTTTACACGTGAAAATGCCATTCCTGATCGGGATTCGAACCCGGAACCTCCGGATGACGTTTTAATACTTATTACGCTGATAATATTCACTAATAGATTACAAAATGATCTAGTTAAAAAATTTAGTGCAGATATAAAAATTTAGTGCAGTGATAAATATATGGTTGAACTTAAAAGCTCAACCATATATTTATCACCAGCTTCCCAGTTGTGATCATCTACTGAATTAAAAATTTCTTGCATAAATTTAAAAAACAATAATACAAAATTTTTTCTGTTTTTTAGTCCAGCGTGTCATGTGAAACTAAACGTTTCTAAAAAAAAAATTACTTTTTACAAACAATAATTAATATTTTTAAATATTTATATAATACTTACATTTATAAAATTTATTAATCTCTTTGGAGACATTTGTCAAGTTTGTCACGCTTATTACTTTGAACGAACAGATTCATACATTGAAGAAGATAAATGTTTTTCTCATAGAAAGCTAAGGTTTTTTACTATCGTCAGAAGTAAAGATACACAGCGTTAGCTACTCAGTGTTAGTAATTATTAATTATTCATATTTTTCCGTTCTTCTTATCTTCATTTATACCACAAAAAATGATTAAATGCACCTTTCTTTTCAAAAAATAGGTTTTTTCTAAAAAAAAAAAAAAAAAATTAAAATTAAAAAACAATTATGAGTCGAATGCATCAATGATGCATTTCTTAACTAGATAATATATAGGTAGTTTGATTTTTTGAGATAAATAATTTTATAAACTTTAAATAAATAATTAAAAGAAAACTACAGTTATTATTTTACAGAACATATCTTTCCAGTACCTCATCGTTATACATATGACAGAAAAATTAAGCTTTAATTTCAAATCAAACAAAAGGATTATAATTAAACATTTTTTTCATGTCTCTGTTTGCAAAACAGTAATTTCGTAAAAAAAATTACAAATAAATAGGCGACCGATGTAAATTAATTAAATTAATATTTACTTTGGATAGGAGACAGTTGGGCATTTATGAATCTCAGCTTGAATGACCGTTTGGAAATTTAATTAACAGTGGTGAGTTTAGGTATGAGTAATAACTACATAAAACTGGAAATATCTCTTCTACGTTTATGAAACAGCTAAGTCAAATACAAGTACGTAAAGCTGTGCAAAAGAAAACGGAATTTAACGTCAAAGGGTATGTTATGCTTCGAAAAGGAATTTTTAAACTCTGGTCTACAAAGTAATATACAATAACTGAGACGTATACATGTGTTCAACAAAATTACAGAAATGTTAAAGAAACATTAGTGTGAATGGACATTAACTTCTGAATTTTTAAGCGGAACTTAGAAGTTTTCCAATTTTTTTTTAATTTCCTAATCAAGAGTCTAATTTTGTATATTTAAATAGGATAAAATTTTTACGAATGTAAAATATTGCGCTAAAAACTATTAATTAAGAGGGCTAAATATTATTGTTACAGATCTCTTCACCGTAATCTGTTTAGTCGTCTTGGTAATATGAATACTTAGATTTTGATGTGTATCTAAATTCAAATAATTCTCCTTAGTAGATCGTGTTAGTATTTTAGACTTAATTTTTAATTTTATTGAACTGGTAGAATGTCACAAAACATTAAATTTGTAAGGAATACATCCATACAATTATGGAGATATGATTTAATATCATTAAGCTCGATGAAAAGTTTTTTTTTAAGCGAGAAGATGGATAAAATATTTCTGGATTTATTTTCATATGCCTTTATTTTGATCTCGTCAGGAGAAATGATGTGAATCGTTTATGATATCTTAATAAGTTAGACTGAAAATATTGTTTTTATTGACATGGTAAGGTTTTCTAAGAAACCTGAGTCTGTATGGAATATATTTTTATAATTCTGAAAAGGCTTTTGATGACTGTGATTAAATTTCTTTTGTAGCTAATACTCTGCTATAAATTGTGATTTAAATCAGAGAATAAAATAAAGTTCTCAAACTTTGTTAAATAGAGTCGTTTAGAAGTAGTGTATTAACGAGCTGAAGAAAAAACTTTAAAGAGAATACATATATTGTTTTAAAAAATGTTCCAAAATTATCCCGTATGTTTATATTTTATATTTTTTAACTGAATTCTTCTATCGGTATTCACACTTGTTAAGAATGTGTAAGTTTGTTTATTTTTTATCTCTAAATTTATGTACTAATAATTAACTTTTTTTTTGATTATGCGAGAACACAAATTTATGGTAATTTGATAATGCGGATGAAGTTTTTATAAAAAAACATTTATATCGTATAGTGTTCGATATAAGAAATAGAAATCGAAAATCTAGTGGAAAAAAACAACAATAGGAGATTGGTTGATAGCTCCCGTTCTGCTACTTTATTCTCACTCAATGTCTCTTCTTTCATTTCTTTTTTCCCCGTCGCTGTTATTTTCTCCAAAGGCATTTTAAATAAAACGTAGAAAAGTAAAGTTAGGACTTACTCACTCACGATCGGTTCACCGCTGACTTACTTACTGTAGCAGCAAGCCGTAACACAATTCCTGATGTAAATCGAAAAGAAATGGCTTTCTAAATCGTAAAGAGAAATCTCACTCTAAAATCAAACAGAAAAATGCTGGGACCTGTAGCGAGAAAGAGTTGTTGCGACAGTGTTCTAAGACTTATCTCTTGAAAACATACCTTTTGTATTCTCAGCCTAACTTTGTTAAAAAGAATAAAAATAAAAAGAAAGTGTAAACAAGAAAAAAATTCTTTAATATATTATACAAAAAGAAATGTGAGCCATAAAAGTTAGTAGATTTTCCTGACGTGACTTTTGATAGAAAAATTAGTATTTTCTTCGCCAAGAATGATAATAAATATTTTAAATCGGTTATCCGTAGTGAAGTTTCTAATAGAAAATTTCTATTCTGTTTTCCAGTTGTTTTTCTCTTTCACGATGAACACCTGACTTAAAATTGAATATATTATTAAGAAATATGTTTTATATAAAAAACTGGAACAAATATATTTATATATGACGAAACATAAGATTATTTACAAACGAGTTAGAAGTTGTATTACTCCGTAGGAAAACTTTTACATGACTAAATAAAACTGTTAAATTATTTTAGGTGATTGAAAATAGGTGGTAATTCCCCAAAAAAAAAAACATTGAAAATTTTTATAAACTAAAAAACAGGAAAAATAAGGAATACATTTCAAAGTTAATAGTTTCTTCTTTGTAATAAGTTGAAATACTCATTTATCGTTACCCAGTTACATAATTTTTACCCAATTTTTATACTTACAATTTTAAATAAATGAGGCAATAAGTTTTACTTATTTTCTTTTACCTCTTCATGTGGCTCTATAGAGACTCAAAATATTATTCCCTCAAAAGTCTTTGTCATCAAGAAATTTTTATTATTAGCGAGTTTCCTACTTTATGAAAATAATGATCTAAGTTCAAATGATGTATTTTTACGATACTTTAAATCAGTTTGCTAATTGCATTATATATACATATGCGTACTGAAGTAGAATTCGAGATGTCTTTTAATTGAAATTATTATTTTTTACATTTTATAGTTCAAATATATATTTATATAATATTTATTTACAATGGGATTTTTTTATATAATTTCGTTTGCTTATGGTTTTTTAGTACACCTAATCTGATTAGTTGTTGCATTGAAAACAGAACTTCATTCTTATAAATAATTTAAGCAATTTAATATGTATATATTTTATTAAAATTAAATATGACGGGTTTGCGTAATTAGGTTTTGTGCTCATTAAAAAAAAAGAAAAGGAAATGTTTAGTACATATTATAGAAAACTGCCCGTTTTATCTTGATCAGTACAGACTCTTCCTACAGCGCAGTACTATTTCAGGACTCTTAAAAAAATTTCACGAATATAATTGTACATGATTATATATATAGTAAGGTTTTTTCGTTCTCTGACTTTCTCAGACTAAAGGACAGGAAAAATTAAAATAAACCATTTCTTACCACGAGAAGAGTAAAATGCGGCCTGATTTTTCAGGAATTTTGTATTTCATTCATCCTCAATGCAAATGTCATAATCTTTTCCTTTTGTTGCAAGTATAATATTTGTACATGCGATTTTTTATAATATTCATTTAGTCCAATTATGAACTAGAAGATAACATAAGTAAGATTTATGTTATCTTACTTACTTTACCTTAGTTTACTTTAGTTGAACTTTCATTGTAAAGCACTGTTTTTGATTAAAATTTGACAGTAATCTTAGAATATCTCGAAATTTTAATTTTTATAGCCTACAATTATTACACTTACAATTTTGCAATAAATAAGTCAATAAGTTTTATTTATTTTCTTTTAGCTCTTCGTGTGGCCTTTAGAGTCTTAAGATATTATTCCATCAAAAAATTGTTCACGCAACATATATTCAGATAGTGATATTAAAGGAAGGAAGTAAGTGAATGAAATCCCGTTTCTCGCTCACGAACAACATCCTTTTGGGTATCTGGCAGATTTCAAACTGAAAGTAAGAGTGGCAGGAGGGAGGAACTTTATGGAAGCATTTAGGGGAACATTTTGATGGAATGAAAGTGTGATGAGGTTTTTGTGGGGCAGGGTTCCCGTTTCTCATAGAGAGGGTGAAGTGAGAGAGTTAGATACATAGATAGATTGATTGATTGTGCCTTAGGAAACCCACCCTTGTCAATAACATATCCAACCCATCCCTGTTAGTATCAGCAAACCTCTCATACCATTATCCACCGACGCTAGTCATTCAAGCGTGAATTATATTAATAACGCCTTACCATCTCTGGTAAATTCCCATACACCTATCGCGTTAAACTTCATACGTTAACGTGAACTTCTACATTTCAAACCGAAACACAACTTTAATTACGAATTTTTTTTTTTTAATTTGATTGTAAAGTTGAATCTTTATTAAGACTAGAAAAATCAATATCTTTAAATCTAATTTTATAAATTTTTGTGGTTCTATAAACATATTTGCAGATTTAATAATTAAATGTTTCACATGAAATGCGAAGTTAATATGGAGATAAAACGCAAAAAATAACTTTATACGTATATAAATATATTATGTATATAGCTTTTGCTACAAACCTTCACCCTGAAAATGTTGAAGCAATCAGATTTTTTATTAAATAGTTTACATAGAAAGAAAATTTTACCCAATTTTTAGAAATGGATTGCCTATGTAAGTTCGG
The DNA here is from genome assembly GCF_047948215.1 of Lycorma delicatula. Taxonomy (NCBI): domain Eukaryota; kingdom Metazoa; phylum Arthropoda; class Insecta; order Hemiptera; family Fulgoridae; genus Lycorma; species Lycorma delicatula. The sequence goes on along the minus strand of NC_134455.1, from coordinate 174,283,216 downwards.
TGTATTTAAAAAATAATATTTTAAAAACTTAGTAGTCTTATAGAATTAAATTAATAAGCAAATCAATGGTAAAACATTGTGCTTATGATAAAAAACGATTCTGTAAATTGAAAAATTCTATTGGTTTAAGCCTTAATGAATACGGAAGTTTTCTAAATAAATTTACACCTAATACATGTCACAGTGATACATGAGGTTTAAGCAAACATCAGACAAATGTACTTTCTGATTTATGGATAAATATATTCGTTTTTAGCTGAGTACTTTAAAATACATTATGAATGTATTTTCTGTAAAGAATTTAGAAGAAATATATGATCTTCTTGTGACATTGTAGAAGTAATAATAATAATAATAAATATGAAGCAGTTAGGTCTTAAAGTGCTCACCTTAATGTTTCCTTTGTATTCTAGAACTGTAGAATTCCACTGACCAAAAACACACTTAATAATGAAATTTTCATTGATTAATGAAATTAAGGGACGCTGGTTGCAGTTCTTATGAATACTGTTGGTATTTGTTAGAAAAAGAAAAGCAGAAAAAATTATCCTTAAGTTTAATTATTAATAAAAGTAAATTTTGGCAGCTGTATGTATCTGTACCTATAAAGTCCTGACTGACTGCTTCATCAACGCCCATCCAAAAATATCAAAGATAAATTGATGAAAATTTGTATACATATTATTTTTAGATGTGAGTGTACACTAAGAAAGAATTTTTTGAAATTGCAAGTTTAAAGGGTTAAAATAAGTTTTGATTTTTTTTAAACTCCTGTGTATTTTTTTCTCAATTTCTCGGTAACAAATGAAGATGTTAATTTGATTTTTTGTGTACGTAATTTTCATGCAAATATCCAAAACGTAATTTCTAGGTTTTTCAAAATTCAACCTTGAAAGGGGAGAAAAAAAAAATATTTTGAACAATGATTACAAATTTTTCCCATATTCGACTACACATTAAATGACATATTCGCTAGATTAGAGCTTGCAAATACTCTTCAGACAAATATCTAAAAACCATTTTCGGTTTTTTTTAAATTTCAATTTTTGAATGCGAGGCGACGGTGTACTGCGCGGCGGGTCAGCCAACACAGCCAATACAATGTTACTGTGCGTACGACACGACTGGCCGCAGCTACTTCTAATTACGTGACTAAAAAATATAAAATAAAGTAATTAAAAGATAAACAAAAAATGAGAAGCGATGTATGGTGATCTTGTGGTATTTGTCGGGTAAAGAAAAGAACCTGGCAAAATTAAATTAATTTAAATTTTATATGAACGCATGTTTATATGAATTATTCCGTTATTTTTACGAGTAGAATAGGTTACCAAAGTCGCGAAAGAACTTCATGATACATTGTGCATATTCTACTATTGTTATTTAATGGTTGAGGGTCAATAATATTATATTTTACAAAACGTCTCTACTAAAATAATAAGGACTTTATAATTATTTTCAACATAAATTGATTAATTGTTTCTCATCGCATTAAAGATCAATTAAAAACAAGGCACTGTTTTATAAACAAGATAAAAACTATGTGTTTAATAAGTTAAATTTATAAAAAGTAATCTTAAAAAAATTATTTATGAATGACTGCTAAATAAATCCTCAAAATAAAATATAAGTAAAAAATTATAATTTATCAAAATATTTATGAGAATATACAAATATGCATTTGTATATTTGCATATTAAGCCCATTCTCACCGGTTGTTGCATATTTTCCTTAAAGTCTAGTGATGATGCATATTTTCTTTATATTTACAATATTTTTCGTTAAGGTACCTTGTTAATAAATGAAATCTTACATCGTAGCCAGCCAAACTTATTAGCCGCACGGCTGCTAATAAGCCGCGCGTCTTTGATTTTGGTAGGATAGGATAATATTATTATGAGGCCAAATAAAACACAGACTCACGCGAGACAAAGACGGACGATACCCTTCTGAGTCGCGCACGCATACTGCACCACTCCTCCCACTAGGAAATTAAATTACATAAGTAACTGTTGACGCGCTCATTGCGTCAGTTTAGTTTTTTATTTGTATGACCAAAGATTAATGTCTACCTTGCCTCTCGAAAAAAAGTGCCTCTTCGTAGATAGCTGACTATCTTGGAACATTTACATACTACGGAAATGTTTTATATTGTCTTGTTTTTATGTTTTTTTTTTTGTCTTCAGTCATTTGACTGGTTTGATGCAGCTCTCCAAGATTCCCTAGCTAGTGCTAGTCGTTTCATTTCAGTATACCCTCTACATGTAATATGTAAAACAATTTGTTTTACATATTCCAAACGTGGCCTGCCTACACAATTTTTCCCTTCTACCTGTCCTTCCAATATTAAAGCTACTATTCCAGGATGCCTTAGTATGTGGCCTATAAGTCTGTCTCTTCTTTTAACTATATTTTTCCAAATGCTTCTTTCTTCATCTATTTGCCGCAATACCTCTTCATTTGTCACTTTATCCACCCATCTGATTTTTAACATTCTCCTATAGCACCACATTTCAAAACTTCTAATCTTTCCTTCTCAGATACTCCGATTGTCCAAGTTTCACTTCCATATAGAGCGAGACTCCAAACATACACTTTCAAAAATCTTTTCCTGACATTTAAATTAATTTTTGATGTAAACAAATTATATTTCTTACTGAAGGCTCGTTTAGCTTGTGCTATTCGGCATTTTATATCGCTCCTGCTTCGTCCATCTTTAGTAATTCTACTTCCCAAATAACAAAATTCTTCTACCTCCGTAATCTTTTCTCCTCCTATTTTCTCATTCAGTGGTCCATCTTTGTTATTTCTACTACATTTCATTACTTTTGTTTTGTTCTTGTTTATTTTCATGCGATAGTTCTTGCGTAGGATTTCATCTATGCCGTTCATTGTTTCTTCTAAATCCTTTTTTCTCTCGGCTAGAATTACTATATCATCAGCAAATCGTAGCATCTTTATCTTTTCACCTTGTACGGTTACTCTGAATCTAAATTGTTCTTTAACATCATTAACTGCTAGTTCCATGTAAAGATTAAAAAGTAACGGAGATAGGGAACATCCTTGTCGGACTCCCTTTCTTATTACGGCTTCTTTCTTATGTTCTTCACTTGTTACTGTTGCTGTTTGGTTCCTGTACATGTTAGCAATTGTTCTTCTATCTCTGTATTTGAACCCTAATTTTTTTAAAATGCTGAACATTGAGAAAAATATTTCGTGCAGAATAAAGTTTTAAATAGACCAGCATGTCAAGACAAGTCTTTATATCGCAGTATTGCAAAAAAAAAGGCCCACGACAACAACTTATAACAGCGGCAAGTAGCAGTGATTTCACTTCCAAAGGTAAACAAAAAAAAACCACTTTAGCATGGATTTACGTGAAGCATTGCTTACAAGTAATATTCCTCTTCACAAACTTACAAATCTTAACTTAAAAGATTTTCTGCAAAAATATAGCTTGACTCAAAATATACCAGATGAATCAACGTTGCGTAAAGATTACAAACAAATAATTTACTTACATGTTCTAAAATATGTACGCAATGAACTCAAGACTAGCATTATTTGGATTTCAGCTGACGAAGCTACCGACTGTTGCGGCCGTTACATTGCGAATTTAATTGGTGTATTAACAATAGAACCTTCTTCTTCCTATCTGGTAGCCTACAAAGACCTTGAAAAGGCAAATCACTCTACGATTGCCAGATTTCTGAATTAATAAAATATTTCCTGAATCTTCTGCAGATGAAAGAGTGTTTATATTTCTTTCAGATGCTGCTCGCTATATGATCAAGGCAGCCAAAGTCCTTCAACTATTTTATCCGAATTTGATTCATATGACCTGCTTTTCTCATGGAGTACATCGATTCGCTGAAGTGCGATCCACGTTTGGGAATGTAAATAAACTAATTTCATCAACAAATAAAGTGTTTCTTAAGGCACCTGCTCGCAATAAGGCCTATAAAGAAAAATGCTGAATGTGTTTTTACCTCCCGAACCAGTGTTAACTCGATGGGGAACGTGGATTGAAGCTGTACTGTTTTACAATGAACATTTCAAAGACATCAAACGACTTCGATAGTACAGAGGCTATGGCAGTTTGTCAGTCCTAGGAAGCATTTCACGATTCTAGTATAAAAAAAAAAAACAGCTCTGATTAGCACTCATTTTTCTCAAATACTGCGAGTATTAAAAAGCTTGAAACTCAACGTTTAGTGTTGACTGAATCTATTCAGTTAATGAATAAAATCCGATAATGAACTTCCAAGTCAAGTAAACTTAAAGAAAAATATAAAAATATTTTGAATAATTACCCAGGCTTTGAACTTGTGTGTCAAATTGATAGTTTTATCAAAACTATCAACTGGGACGGGTGAACTTTCGTCAGAAACAATAAGTGCTAATATAGCACCCAAATTCAAATACTCCCCAGTTACCTCAGTGGGTATGCAACGATCCTTTTCCACTTATAAAAATAGTTTGAGTGATCAAATCTTACTACCGAACATTTGGTAAAGTACCTGATTGTTTACGTTTACAAAAGTAACAAAATGTTTTTAATTGTTAATTATTGAATTTATCGATATGTTATTCAACTCTTACTAACTGTATGCTGATTTTGAAATAAAAAAACTAAAATTTACTATTTTTTTTATAATTTATAGATGCATATTTTGACACTTTTCGTGAATATTTTAAGCATTTTTCATGCGTATTTGCAGAGATATTTCAAGCGTTTTATGTTGCATATAATCCGGTCTCTAGTTATAATGTTGCCCTGTATTTGATACTTAAATAAAAAATGTAATATATAACTTTCGACAAAAACATTTTTTATTCAAATAAAGTTATTTTATTCAAAAGTACTTGTTCAAAACACTATTAACAAAGGCGATTTTATTTTGTCCGATGGACAAAATAACAAAACGTTATTTAAACATTAAATTTATGTTTTAAGAAATAGATATAACCATTTGAATAGATAAGTTAATAAACAAAATGTAAATACATTATGTTTATTAGAATTTATTGTATTCATTAAAATATAAAATACATTTATATCAAAGCAAATATAACGCAAACTAATAAGTTTTAAAAAACTACAGTAAACAAAAACGTACAGTTAAAAACAACTAACTGTACCGACAACATCAGAAATATTGGGATAAATCTGAAGATTCACTATTGGAAGAAAAATAATTTTAGTTGTATTTGAAAAGGAAACCTTAATTTTGACGGTGAATGTTTGAGAATTAATAGCAGCAGCATGATAATTTCCTTTAAAATGCTGGCAACAATCTAAAGAAATATTTAATGCTTCATAATTTAATCTATTAGTACTTGCTATAAAAAGTCATAAATGCCATTTATTACTTACTAGTAGTAGGATAATCAAACAGATAATATTTTTCCTAGTAAATATATATTAATGTAAAAAATAATTGAAAACAAATTTAAGGGTATCTGGTTTTATTATTGTTATTATTATTATTTTGCCTATTGTTTTTTAATCTGATAGACGTATACTCGGCCTAGTCTACTGTTCAGTTCTACTTCATATACAAAAAAAAAACAAGTTCATTAAACAATAACTACTTAAACGACAATACTTTTTAATTAACTTTTTGATCAGAGGTTTTATCATATGGTGTATATACTTATTAATTATCGTCTTACCCTAAATTTGTCATAGGAATTTCCTACAAGTTTCGCCGCATTAAATTTTGAATATTTCAACTTAAATTCATAAAAAAAGTAGTAATGTTTAATGATTATCGTGCATTATGATAGATGAACTATGCACAAAAAATAAAAATGAATAATCAGTTACGTATAAATAAATATACACAATCTTTTTCGCAGAGTCGTAATGTTAGGGACAAAGAACATATACTATTTAGGTCTGAAGTTTATAAAATCACAAATTTATTCAGAAAACAATTGGTATAAAAACAGCATATAAAACTATTAATAATTTAGAAATACAAAATTAACATAAATATTAATCAAAAACATAAGTACAACGGTTCTCTGGTGGGTATAAAATGACTTATGAATCGTATCCGAGTATATATATTGCCAAAACAACAAATTTTAAAAATAGGTAAAAACAACATATATATATAAAACTTCTATAACATTGAATCAACCAGAAAGATCAAATTATTCACGTCATATTTTGAACACAGGACATGAATATAATGTAACTGATGAAATGATGAAGATAATAGGAACTTATACTACCGTTTATAACATGAATGCGTAGGAAAGTTTACAAATATATAAGAATATAAAATTCCTCCGTTCAAAACTCATTAATGAACAAATAAATATTGAATCTCATAATATATTTTCTGCATTGTCAAAAAAATATTAGTAGAATTTTAATCAGTTCAAGCCTAAACTTAGAACGGGTAACACGACAAAATGCTTGCGGTACTTGTGAATATATACAATATCATCTAATATTGTGGTGTCATTTTATGTTGTTTTTTCGTATTTAAGACTGACAAAACGTATTTGTGGATATTTTCAATCCCTGATGATGTTGATACATTGTTGCGGGGAAAAACAGGTAGAAAATTCCGATGATAAATGTATGATAAAACAATAATTAAAATTACATGAGTTTTTAATAAAAAAAAAAGAAGAATTTTTTAATAGAACATTAGTGCAAAAAATGTGTTTATATATCTCTTAAATAAACAAGAAAAACCTTTAACATATTCTTTTGTATGTCAAAAGAGTCTTAAAATAACTTCTTACAGACGGTGTTAAACCTTACAGGTGTAACACCGTCTGTAAGGTGATAAACTCTAATATTACGTAATACGTAATAACTCTAGTGTAATATTTACGGCGAAAATTTCATACTTTACACCGAAAATTTTATAATGAAGACATAAAAACACGAGTTTACATCGTGAAGAATGTTTTACAACGTAAATTTTATCTTTAACAATTTTATTTAATAGGTTGCTTTTCAAAAGTTACGAAAGTTTTTTGTAATTATTTTGGTAGTGCAGGGAATGTAAATTAACTTAACCAAATTACGATTGAAAATGGATTTCAGTTCATATATCTGTAACTGATTATTTTATCTTGTTATTTAATAATTTGAGTATTCTCTATCATTTATTGATTTTTAAATTTACTAAACAAGCATTTTAATTAAGTTTAATAATTTTTTAATAGTACTATTGTAAAAAAAAATATTAGAGACAATGTAGGAAACTAAATTGAGTTTTCAAAGATTTTATTTTAATAAAAAAATAAATAATGTGTTTGTGTCATTTATATAAAAAGCTATACATTTCAAAAAACATAAAAATTTATATATAGATATTACGATAATAACTAACAAGATTCAAACATTTTTATAACTGGTTTATAATATTCAATTTACAAGGTAGAAAATGGTGAATTTTATTACCCGTTTAAAATATAAGGTGTAATGAAAACATCCATGAATTTCCTTGCTTACTAATTACTTATTTTTAATTAGAAACTTCGACTAAATAAGTTTTTCATCTTTATTTAAGGGATTGCTTGAAGTAATTATCAAAAAGTACAAATTGAATTAGCATGTAAATTAATATTATTGTATAAAATTAATTCAACAAATTCATTAACAACTAACCATACATAGTTTTACATTGTCGATTAATTTCGAATTTCTGGATTTAAACGGTTGTAAATCTTCTTCTGAGTTTTAATGTTACTCTTTTCAGAAACCATTTCGTTTCCCAATGTAATTTCTGGCTTTTGTTCATCAAATACAATTAAAACGTCCAATCTATATCACAATCACCAGAATACAGTTCAGCAATTGTGGTTAAAAAGTAAACCATAGTAAATGTATCAGATGTGAAATAGATTGATATTAAATGAAAATGGATTAATGAAAATAATCTACAAAAATATTGGAGTCATCCTGACAATACGCCATTAAGATGTTATACGTATACTATAGTGGTGAGCACGAAGCTACGTTCACAGATAAAAGCGTACAGAATATTCATCTTGGTAAAAAAACAAAGGTTGATTCTTTTGAAAAGCTAATTGCATTAATAAAGTATTAATTATCGATAAACATAGAATCTAAACGTGGCCTTATAACTCACCTTTTTTAAAGCTTTAAATAATCGAGAATAATTTTTTTTTCGATCATTTACATTATACTTTAATCTTTTTTTGCCAACTTTCTCCAGTCATTAAAAAATAATCAAAAGATAGCTCTTCTTGCACAATGTTGCACAAAGGCGGGCAACTTTGATCGGTTATATCTCAGGAGATAATTGACGAAACAAATTTTTTTTTTAAGAAGCGTCTTTCCTAGTACTTTTCAGTTGTGCATTTTCATTTTTTTTCTGTGAGGGGAGGATAAAGCTCTACCAGCCTCGGCTAGGTCCGCTCTGACGGCTAGTGGGGCTCACACCCGCTGAAAAACCTCCCCTTCAAATCGCACAGGGGCCGGAACTAATCCGTGAGGCATGTACACAGCTCCAGTGCAACCGCCTGAGCACACCTAGCGCTGACACAGAACAGCGGCGATGACGTCCTTAGGAGGCCATTGACGGATGACGACTCCAAGGAACGCCGCCGGAGTACTTGGAGTCGTGAACTGGTTTAATAAAATTATTTGCTCACGAAGTTTCAGGATAAAGTCGTACATTGTACTTTGTAACAATAAAAAAATTCTAAAATATTTATTTACAAAATATTTTATTTAATATTTTCAAGCCATGATTACATTATAGGTATTCTAGTGTTTAAATTAAAAAAAAAAATCCCTCTATTCTATTTTTTTTTATTAAGCTAGACCCATACTTCATTTTCCAGCTCTCTTTTATTTTCAATGAATTATAACTTCTGCCAATTCAGCAAATCGCTTGCTATGATCGTAGGGACATTAAGTTAACAATATAATGTTTTAATATATAGTGTATAATAAGTGATAAAATTCCTTATAGTAGTAAATTTGAAAAATATCTCTCTATTTTAGCTGGTTTTATTTTATTCAATAAAATTTTAACTAGCCAGACGCTAGGCTAATTTTTTGTAACACATTTTTAAGAAGAGGCAAGTTGGCAACAATAAAACAGTAGGTAAAATAAATATTTAAGGCATCTTTAAAATACAATAATTATTTATCTGTATGAAATATTTGTTACCACGTTTCATCATTTTACAAAATCTATTAATAATTATTAATACATACAGTTTTAGCAACAGAAAATACAGTAAAATCACAAGGTTATAAGATTCCTATACGATTTTACGTTCTTTTATGAAGGTATACGTGACAACTTGTAGAGATCTGGTAATTGCACACAGCAAGCAAAATATCAGACAACTTTCCGAGCACTCGTGGAAATTTTCTCAATTTTATCTTTTATTCACATTTACTTGCAAAATATTAAATATAAGTAAATATACTAGTTCTAAATTTAATAAATATGTTTTAATGTTATTTGATTTTCTTCAAAGAGAAGAAATAAAAATAATTTTTAATTTTAATTGTTAAATTAGTAAAATTAGAAGAATAGTTTTATAAAAATTCGAAGAATTATTTCTGTATTATGTACTTGTTTTACAGTATCACAAAGTGTAAAAAACTCAATATTCCTAGCTATTTTGAAAAAATAAAAAAAACTATAAAAATAGTACCTTCACATAACTGTGATAAAGGTCGAGTAGTATGTAAACCTTACATTCTGCATCGATCATCGAGGTTCGTTACTTAATGCATAAAAAAATCATTTGCTAACATGTCCAATGGAGTCCATGTTTTTAACACCCCCTTCACACTGTTTCTTTTCATCAAATCCATTATTTTACTAATAAATTTTTCAATAAGCGCACATTTATCATCGGAAACATATCCTTACATTGTGCATCACAAGTCGTAGTTTGTTAGTTTATATATTTTATTATAACAGCTACTATCGACTGCTGATGAGGTCATGTTTAATGATTCTTTAACGTATCTAGTTTTGGCCTCTCAGATTATAGTGAACAAAATATTTGATACAAAGCAACAAATTTATCGATGAAACAGTTTATTTTGCAGTTCTACTTCACTATACGTAATTTATTATTTACTGTATTTATATACTGTAGACTGCTGATGACGTCATGTGGTCCCCGCATTGTATATAACTGTTAATCAAGTTGTTTTTACAATGTAATCTTCGATCTATTATCAATAGTATAAAAACTGTCTATTCATCTTGCAGTAAAGAATCAGTATCATATATATATACAGTAACAGCTAACAGCAATGTTATGTTTTTAATTGCAACCATTCATTACATTAGTTGCGGTCGGTTCCAAGAGCATCCCGATACGACACCTCGTATCCTGTACGCGGAGTTAGCACTGCACTAAACTAGTGTTCAGACGGCCGATCTCGTTGACGAAACGCCGCCGAAAGGCTACCCGTTTCGCTTGCCCTCTACAGCGATAGACAAACGACCGCGACCCGCGGAAAGTGCGATGTGCGATCGAAGCCAAAAAAAAGTTCACAAAAAAGATCAACTATAGCAGCTCGAAGAGGTTGTTACGTACTCGGCTGTTTTACTACATAAAGGAATTGTACATACAGACCGGGAGCATGCAGTTAACTTTTTCATGTAACCGCTACTATATATATATAATGTTAGAGTGTCCTCCCTTTTTGTTTTATGTATATTTTACATATTATATATCTATAAACACTAATTATTTTCTTGTTGTATAAAGCAATAATAGTTTATATGGAATGGTAATTTATTTTCTTATCATAGAAAACAACGATAGCGTATGTGTGTTAATCTTTTCACCAGCAAAAATAATAAAATGTAATTTTTTCTTCACCAGTTAATGGTGTATACCCGATTACAATCTCATATATGTCGCGGTAATTTTCTGCGGAAGTAACTTCGCCTAATCACTTATTCTTGTTCTTTACTTCACCAGTTAACGATGTATACCCAAATATGGTCTCGTATATTATTAAACAATATGTCGTGGTTTTAAATTTGAAATTTTCTTCGATTTCAACTTCAAGTCTCAAATCAACTTCGCCCATCTTTATAGATTCATCTGGCCGCAAGCAATCAATCACGTATAACGGATAATTTTTAAAAATGATGATTGTGATTATTTTAAAATCCGTAAACATTTTATACATCCACGTCTAATTTCCGTTTAAATTTTTATACGGATATGAAATTGAATTTATTATCGCTTTAATATTTCTCACTTTACACGAATTGAATTTAGACATGTCTTTAACGGCATTATTTTTTTGTCAGTTTAAAAACCAACAATAACATACTGTGGTTTGTTTTATTGTGATAACTTTTTTACGTTCAATTCTATTGAATTCGTTTGTGGAACAGTTGAATATTGATGACTTTCCCATTTTCTAAATGGTTCAAGCACTTCTGTATTTTTATTTCTCAATTTAACCAGTTGTAACTGAAATTCAGGTGCTGCTCTTAAATGTGGTGCATCGCATGTGATTACAGTTATTTGTAATTTGGAGTTATTATCTGCACTTTTGGCGGCTATTGAGTTTGCATCATTACTGCTATTTTCAGAACCAATTCTTGTCTAGTGTTTACAATGATTTTTCACAATCTTCAGAAAACCCCATTAACATTTCTAAAGGAATACACAAACTAAAATTGACATCATCATCTATATCAATTTTATTATTGCATTTTACCCAGCCGGCTCCTTCAACCATTCAAGTGGAATACCATTTCATTGAAAGCATGTTTTTCTTAACTGTTGTTACATCCGTATTTTTAGTATTAGCTACTTCTTGACCGTTTAAACGATACGGAATCTCTTCAAATACAATTGTACCAGCAAAATTCACCAATTCTGATGTTTATTTTTTATTAGTGGACCTACAAGTTTTCCTCAAATAGTCAACCAATTATCACGACGAGCAGTATATAGTTGTGGTTGATTTATACAAATTATAATTTCTGCGTTAATATCGAATTGTTTAACAAAAGAACTATGTGAATGGTGTTGTTTATATGACACTTAATCATCTTGACGTGGATATCTTCAGTGCTTAAATAATTAATCACACGATTGCGATCTACATATAAAAAAATTAATTTTCAATTTCAAAAATTTATTGGTCTAGCTGCGGCTAGATTCTAATTTTCCGTTTACGATTCCAAATTCGAGAGATTGTAACTTTTTAATGCTTTCTTCATTTAATTTTTAATGTTTAATAACATCATCACCACTACGAGAAATATTGTATTTGTCTATTAATATTAACCATTCAATTATAATTGTTTATACAGGTTGATCAACATCTCGCTGACTCGTTCACCATGTAAATTTAATCAATTGTCGTTTTCTTCGATCAATTGAATCACCAAATTGCTAACTTCATTCACATCAATAGGTAAAAATATAATATTACTTGGTTGTATGTCGATCAGGGTTGACGATTAATGGAAACGCATACAAAATATTGTTTCCCTTTCTATTTTTGAAACTGTAATATATTATATTTTACACGTATTACACTTACAAGAGCGATATTTATCAGTTGATCCGATACGAGTGTTAGATTCTGTTTGAGAAATCTCGATCCACAACGCAATAGATTGCTGATAATGCAATCTTTATCTGAAAAAATGTAACTATATTGTGGGTTAAAATCTAGCCCAATTTCAGTCTGTATTGCATTGATGTTCGCTTTATTGTAAATGGTGTGTGATTTCTTTTCATTTCAGCCTGTATATATTCATTAATATCTTCAATCTAATCACGGCCCATCGCTATGGTTATGTAATATTTTTTAGTTAGCACATAATTATTATTGTTTTCATCTATTTTTACGTCTTCGTCAAACGCGAAACACAATTTACTATTTTTATTCGCTTCGTTATTCGAAATAATGTTCGCCGTCATCAACCAATTTATTGTTCTTTTAAATGATCGAGTGGTGGGAAAATTTACTTTCAAACACCAAACTAGTACCATCAATGAATAATAGGAACGACATATCTCTATTTAGAATAAAAAATAACATCGACATTAATATTTTATTCCCATAAAACTGTAAACATAATAGACGGAAAATTACATTATCATCATCTTAATATCTAGTATTATTGTACGTTACATTAAATTCTCCGAAATAATTCATCAGTTCTGTAGGGGAATGTACTATCACAATAGTTTATATTTTATCGATTTTTTAAAAATAATCCCGATGCATACCGAGCCCATTTGAAGAACCTAAATTAACTACAGCGCATCATTTTTTCTAATCTTTGTGGTAATGAATCTCACATAAAAACATCTTTAAAATGTGAAATTTTCAACTGTTTTGCATATATAACCAATTCGTAATCGTATAAAGGGCGTTTAAGTACTGAATTTATGATTTTTTTTTTTTTTTTACTTGTTTTCTTAGCAGTACCATTGTCTTTCTTTAATTTTAATCTTCTGCCTTTTTTCTTTAGACTCAATATGGCTCTTTATTTAGATTTAATTTTCATCGCGTTAGTTACAACGTAAGCCGCCGCTCTTTCAGTCAAACTACTATCCGGCAAGATCACACGTTCCCAAGCTCTTTCGGCTAACCCTTATCTGGTGCCGATCTCGTTTTATTACCCGAATATGTCGAATAAGCTACATCGTGCAGTTTGCAAGCATCGTAAAATTTATTGATGGCTCTTTTCCAACGCGCTTCAGTATCTTATCTAATTTTGTACCAGGACCACAGTAATTATAACCTGGAATATGCGCCTCGATTGGTAAAAAAATCTACAGCCTTATTGACTATAGAACCGGTTATACCACATCCTATTTCGTATTCTTCATCTACTTCATACAGATATATAAAAAAAAATTATTTATACTTAAATACATTATTGGTAAGTTTCAAGCCGACCCTCAGATTAAAGGATCGGCTTTTAAAGCCGAAGTCGGAATTCCGACCGCGGCTTTTTATGAGATTAATGACAAAAATTTCATACAAGGTAATTTTTTTCATCATATTTTTACAATACAACAACATTTGCAGTGTTAATGATTCTTTAATGTATCTAAATATTGGTAGTCGGATTCCCGACCATCAAAATATGTCATGTAAAGCAACAAATTTATTGATTAAACGGATTATTATGCAGTTTCTAAATAATCAGTTTTAGTCGGCTGGAATTCTGGCCAAAAAAATATTTTGTATAAAGGATTTTTTTCACCACATTGTTACAATAAAATGTTATCTCTAATGGCAACATTTTCAGTGTTAATGATTCTTTAATATATGTCAGTTTTGATCCTTCAGATCCGAGTCAACAAAATATTTCATTTAAAGCAAAAATAAAATAAATTTATTGATGAAACATATAATGTTGCAAATTTGTAAATGGTAAGTTTTACGTAACCCGAATTCGGGTTCCCTAAATATTTTGTATAAATTAATTTTTCCACCATATTTTTACAATAAATAGCAATCTTTAAAAACAACATTTTCAGTGTTAAAAAGTATTAATTCTCATAGCCCTTTCTACTAAAATCTTTATTGTCCAAATTAATAAGGATTACTAGTTTCACCGCGATAATTGGCGTTAACCGTTCTAGGCGAACTGGCGACTGTATTTGGCGATGCCGTATTTAGTCGCCATACCTGATTTGGGTCTTATTTGCGCTTCGAAATTTTTCGGTAGCGATATAGCGGTTCTGGTTGGGATGATTATTATTTCGCTGACTTTTAAAATTGCATCGATTATTGAAAATAAATCGATGTTATTAATTAATGTTATCCACTCTTTGTTCGGTAGCGTATTTGGGAAAATCAACAAACTTAATCAATTCCTTAATTTTAATTCCATTTCAGACATCTCTGTTAAAAAGTTAATAATGAAAAAGTAATTCTTTATAAACATTATTTCATTACTTTTGATGAATTATTTTTAATTTTGTCATTTCATTTCGTGAATCATTTCTATGATAATCGATTTATATCTCTTATATTTTATTTTCTTCATATGTCGTGATGGTAGTATTCAAGAGATCTTCTGTAACACGGCTATTAACTAATCATCTAGATAGGCATCAAATTTTGTTTTAAGCTATGCTATTGCATCTTTTATAAACTTTCTAGTTTCTTCAGCCCACGACAGTTTTTCAGCCTCTATGTGGCTTTTAATGTTTATATCATAGTCGGTTATCGTCTGATTCAATCTTTTCAAACCGAAAAATTGTTCGCCGAAATTGATTGTGTATTCGTTAAACGTATTTTTAGCTCGTTTAAAATTCACCGCGCACCATCGTCACGTAGATCTGATACATTACATAATTTATGATCTTTCATATCATAGCTTCCATCATCGGTCATTGAAAAACCATTCCCTGGAGGACGGTCCTTTCCCCATCTTTCACTGCCACCGCCTAATCTAAAACGTGACATTGTGTTTACATATGAATAATTAAAAAATCCCTTTCGGCCCGCCGAACGCGGAGGTAGATTTCACTGGTGCTAAGTAGGGGATAAAAATATATTTCCACCTTAAAGTTAAGAAAGATTTCACATTTACTCAATACGATAAAGGTTGCATATAAAAAAATGTTTTACATATTTAGACGACAATATTCGATACTATGCCTGTTAAGGGAAGTATGATTTTTTTTTAATCTTTTAAACTCCATTTTTCGATCCCCAATAGTTGGGGATCTCAATCCCCAATAGCTGTGAGCTATTAGTTGGTGATATCAAAATCTTCAGTTGCATAAGTTTTAGGCCCTATCCTGTGAATATCAGGAAATTTAAACGAATTCAGTATTTTACTTAATAAAAAAGTTACTGTTAAGTTGCTGCGGCCCACCGCTATCAGGCTCGCATAAAAGAGCGTGAACGAGAGTGAACAATTGATTCATCGTCAACCACAACCTGGAGAAAACCAAGAAGAAGAAGAACATGGACGAAGACAGAATAAGTTCCCTGGCCGCCTCATCGTGGGATCTCCTGGCGGATGCCAACATCCCCGCAGGAGCAGCAGGCCTGGCCGGCCCGCCGAGGGAGTAGCTGGACTAGGACGTTACCTTCCCATTCCAGCTCGTTGGGCTTAAATTGCCCTGGCAGGCGAACTCAGCAGCAGGAACCGGCCCAGCGTGGAAATTCTCGGGTGGAACCGCCTCGGCCGCAAAAGTCAACCGACGCCAATCCGACCCTGCGAGGCTCTTTAGTGGCTACTTCTGCCACATGGTAGAGGGGACCCAACTCCCGCTGAGGGGAATCCCGTTCTGATTTCAATGGAAGAGCCGCAACTCCCCGACTACAGTCAAGTTGACTTCGCCGGAGACCTGCTTCCGGACCCAACTGCTCTTCTCAGAGCTAATGACAAAAACAGCCCTTTTGAGGGCTACACAATCTTATAAATTACAACGATCCGTCGAAGTCAATCGACGAAAACAACAGCCTTTCTCAGGACTACTACAAGGTTTTAGTACCAAGAGCCGTCGAAGCCATTCGGCGAAAAGATATATACATTTTTGAACTCATGGTGGTTTTGGGGTCTAGGGGTTGTGAAACGCGAATATATGTAGAAATTTTCCGGAAGTCGAATAAAGGTACCAATTAAAATAGGTAGGTTTCTTATGAAATCTACCTAAAAACAAAAATAGATACTCTATTTAAATTCGACGTTTTTCAGTTCTTTAATTATGGATACGATTTCATTTTAAACAGTGGTATTTCCAGTATCGTATTCACCCATAAGCATATACAATCTATCGACCAACTCGTTTGGATCGTCCCAGTGTAGATAGATTGGATTACAATTTAACTGCGCGTGCAGTATTCCACTACCGCTAAACGATATCGACGGTGTTTTATACGGTGAAAACAATTTATCGGTTCTTTTCGGAAGAAAGAGCTTTCTTATTACTTCATTGTACTTTAAAGATTTATTCGTTTTTACTGTACCGACATCTAACAAGTGTGCACTAGTATGGCGTAACATTTCACCATAAGTGGACATATTTGCTGTGTGAACTTTTTCAGATCTGGATTTTTATAAACTAACAAATCTAAATGACCCGGTGTAGCCGAATAGATAAGATCTCCCAAATGGACTTTATTATTTATAAATTCAATCTTAGCGCCATCCAATGTGCTTGTATTTGTAATTTTATCATACTTTACTCCATACACATGGTCCAGTGATACTTTTTGATCGGTTTTTAATTTTTCTAAACACGGTTTTGTACCTTCTTTATATTCTTCACTAATAATTTTATCTTGTATCTCACAATATTGTGTAAATGGAGTGTCTGCCACATTGTCTGTATATTTTGTAAATTTAAGAGGTTCTTCACATTCTTATGAGATTTGAGTCTGTTCAGCTAGAGTGATTTTTTTTTATGGTGATAACATTGTTGAACGTCCCACATCTTGTTCATAATAACAGACGTCTAAATCTTGCACTAACAAACTAAAACTTTCTTGATATCTTTTTAGAGTTGACAATCTATCATCCAATTTGGGTCCTACTTAGCAATATCAATTTCAGTATCAGCCGGTGGCGGTTTTAACGGTTTCGGCTCGTCGAGTTTTTCTTTAATTTTTTTTTATGGGCTCGATTATCGGTTTAAAGGGTTTACCAAATAAAGCATCTTCTTCGGCCAAACCCAGCATAAATGCTGAATGTTTACGTTATTCAATCTTTCAATTTCGACCAATTTTATTTCCATTTCAAACATGGCTCTATAAAAAAAAAGGTTTAAATCAAACGATTATTTTATTCGTGAAAGTGTTCACGTTTGATGTCGCAACGGGTAGCGTTTGATATCGCGACGGGTATCGATGCGCGGTGTTCAATCGACGATTAAAATTTTATCGATACCGTTTCTATAAAGATCTTTATTTTTAACGGAATCTTTATCGATAACTAGCAAATCGTAATGGCTCTTGCTCCAAACATAATCGCATAAATATTTACAATCATCAAACGACATGTCAACGTTTACGTATTCTTTGTAAATGTGTTGTAAATTTAATTCGTCTTGTCTGAATAAAATTAACAAATTACAATTGTCTCATATAAATTGTTTTGGTATTTTAGAGTACATTTGCGCCAAATAAAAACAATCGATCTTGTTATGGCGACCTCTGGCAAAATATTCACCGATACTGCTTTATTTTTCCGTGATTACGTCGTCGAACACCATATCGGATGCGGTTGGGCCGCTTCCGGCAGTGTTATTTGATCATTTTTGGGATATTCATCGTAACCGACTTCTGGATTTATCATATCAGTTCTGGATTTCTGGAATATCATCAGTTCCGGTAACGTTCTATACAGGGGTTGATGGAGGGATTTTGAAAAAATGTACAAATTTTTAAAGCGTAATCCGTTTTGGTGAATTAAAAGATTAAAAACAACGATCCTCTTACCACAGTTTGAGGGAACCGCATACAATGCATCTTATAATGTTTGGTAACAAGGACGATATTTATTTCATATGTATGTACCGCATCACAATGTTGCATTTGCAATGGCAAACTTTGTTTTCTGTTATATTTCCTTCATCATACGTCTCTAATTATGAAAACAGTTAATCTGTTAAATAATAAGATGCTAACCCATACAAGTTGATAATCAGCTCTACCAATTGGAAGTAAAGGTTTTTTAACATCTAAATCTTTTACAAATAACATAAAGAAGTAGGTTCATTTTTTAATTTCAGACTCTACAACTGCATGAAAATTAAGCGCTTCTTCAGCTGGGAAGAATGAATATTCAAATTTATACAACGAAAAACCTTCATCATCCACTAATTCTTTACTAACAATTTTATTATTTCGAAGCTTCATATTACCCATCTGTGAAGTGAAAGCTACAAGTGACGTTTCAATAAACTATTGATATTTATAAGCATGTTTACATCGACTTTAGTAATTGGAAGTAAATGGTACGGACTTTTAGACTTCTAGTACAATTCCTCATGTTCGATATAAATTTCATCTTTTGCAATGAAATTGCCAAAACCATCACCATGAAGAATTATTTTTATACACATTCTATTCCAAGAAAAATATTTTTCATCAAGAAAACTTGCGATATCTTCAATGAAATCTTCAGTTACACGTTTCATTGGTTTTTTAGATGGAGTAAATGAATATTTAATACCAATTGTTTGAGGATCACATTCATTTTTTTTTTAAATCTTCCAAACTTTGTTTTTATCGCGACAGTTTTCACTTTCATCAACTATTTTATTTACTGTTCAGTTACATTGTCGAAAGTTCTATTAATAGAGGATTTATTTTGAACAAAAGTGTTATTTTTTCCGCTTTGACATTTGTTTCAGATTTTCAGTAGTATTAATTCAGATTTTTATTCAATAGTAAATTCAGTAGGAGTGTAATTTTTATAACTTTTCAGTGTCATTTTGTATGCTATCTAAGAATATAATTAAATCGTATTTGTTATGATATAAATTTTTATAACAGAATAGTGTACTATGTTGGCCATATAAATTAAAATCCTTTAATAATTTGATTTGATTAAAGTTGAGCATTTTTTCTCTCTAAGAACGATTTTTTTCACATATAATACTGTATTTAAGTTATCACTAATAATTTCTGCGCATGCGCAAAAGATTGTCAGCCAGGGAAATCCCCGACTAATGTGATGACGTGTTCAACAGTCTATAGTAGCTGCTATAATAAAATACATTAAATAACAAACTACGACTTTTAATGCAGAATGTAACGGTATGTTTCCGATTATGAATATGCGTTTAATGAAAAATTTGTTAATAAAAGAATGGATTTTGCTGCAAAATGTATGGTGAAAGAACGGTTGAAGTGGATGAAAAAAACATTAAAAAATGCATTAAAGAAGCCTTTCATGGAGAATGTATTTCCGATGATTAATGTGCGTATATTGAGAAACTTATTAGTAAAGAGTGGATTTGGTGAAAAGAAAAATGGTGAAGGGGGTGTTAAAAACATGGTTCCCATTGGACGTGTTAGCAGCAAATGATTGTTTTTTTATACATTTAATAACGAACCCGGATGATTGATGCAGAATGTAATTTTTTCAAACTTCTAGGTTGAATACTATTCCAACACCAATATTTGCGGTTTGGAAAACATAAATATAAATAGGAAATTCCAACCAATTAGCTGAAAAGGTTAAAATTGTATGATATAGAACTAAATTCTAGTGGTACAATTGTATTCTTCTAAATTCTTGTTTGAATCTTCGAAAATTATTTTCAATATGATATGACTTCTTACAGAGAAAAATAATACAGCATTAAGAAATCGATTGGTTAAAAAAATATCAATTTAGGAAAATTTCTTAAAATTTTATCCTTTAGTGACCGGTTTTATTTTAGTAGTATATTAACTGTATTGTTTTAGAGATATTTTAGGTGATGGTTTGAGCATAAAACAGCTCATAAAAAAGAGCATAAAAAAGCACTTACACATAGAATTTTCATAAATCCACTCCCATTCCAGATCTAGCTCTTATTCTAAATTATCTTGCTATTTTTCCCATTCTTTTACAAAAGAGTCAGTCCTTAATATGAAATATATGTTAGAAACATTCAAGATTTTAGATGAAATAATTTTTGAGATATAAATTTAAAGTACTCACATATTTTTATACAAACAACTATAAATTAACAAACGTATACAAAAACCAATACGGATATTCATTCATACATATTTTAGTAATGGAGGTATTTAGTCATTGGATTAGGGGACCTAAAAATCTTGAAGAATTCAAATATCTAGAGGAATATGCTTTGATCTTTAGCAGCAATTTCTTTTTTAATTTGTAAAAACGAGCCTAGAAAGAAAAATCACTTCATACTCATTCTGTTAGTCGGAAAGACTAAATTTCAAAGACAAATTATTAAAATTTTAAAATATTTTTTTTTAACCATTAAAATAACTTTTAATGGTTACAATAAATCTACTGGTAAAAATATGTTAAATAATTTTATTTACTTTTCTACAGTGAGTAGTGGTTAGTGATTAAATTTTAGGTAAAATCCTTTTCCAAACTAGAATACGTACGTAAAAATAAAATAATATTATATTTCATCTCATCAAATCTGAATTAGCTTTTCTGTTTTTTCGACAATAAAATGATTACATATTTTAAATAAAAGACTCTATGACAAATACTCATATTGAAAATAGAAGTAAATTGGAAAACCGAATCAGTAAAAATTGAATTTTTTTTCTAATATCTATTAATTGTAACGCATATGATACAGCTGAACGGTTATTTAGTTTATTTAATATTTTTATTAATAAATACCCTTTAAATATACATCGGCTTAGATATTGTATACGAAATTTTTTAAATCAATGAATCACATCAGTAGATGTGATAAAAAAGTACTAAAATATGAAGAAAAGCAAAGTAGTTTTGCAAAGAAATGATGATGAGATGGAGGAAAAGTGTTAGACAAATCCTTTGATGTGAAAAGACAGCAAAGTGAGTGCGTGAGATGGACCATGAAAGGATTCAAATATACACACACTCTTTTTTTCTTCGCTATTCCTTCCAATCGCCTCTTCATCTTCCTTTTATACCAACCTTCTTATACCATGACTCTTTGCCGCTGCTTCTTTTTCTATTCCTCTTGTGTGTAACTTGTTCTACCTTTTTATCACCATGCTAAAAACGATACAAAATACTTCATGGTACATTATTTCTCTTATTCTAAAAAGGGTTGCAAGAAATTTTTCTGACAGAATTTTAAATCAATGTGTTATTTATATAACATCTATAACAAGTACAAGGATTTATGTATTACCGTTTTGATGTCAATTTGATGAAAATCAATAAATTTTGAAAATATTACATACCTAAAAAAAAAATTAAATCACAGTAATTTTCTAGCCAAAGCAGTTAAAAATACGATGTTTATTAATGCAATACACCATGGGATAACGGAAACTAAACCTACTGCAAATTCACTTCAGATGATGTTTAAATAATCTATCAATCAATCATTTCTTATAAGTTGTGAAAAGGGCTTATTAAGCCATGAAGTAGTCCAAATAGCAGTGATAAATGTTTGCAAGAATTATGTACGTATTCATGTATGTATTATGTATGTGGTTTCTTATGTCTAGTAATCGTAATGGTTTTAGGCGCCCAAACGTGACTGACAAATAATTTACTCCTAAAAATGACGTAGACATTCTCAAAATTGGGAGCTGTCAAGGTTATTAGAAAAATTTAGAAGTAAAATGATTGAAATTTAAAAATCCATTTATTAAATATATTTTTGAAACGTAATATAAGTGAAATTATTTCTTAATGACATTTTTGATTCCATAAAGTTCCAAGATATGAGTCCGTTATTTTCATTATTATCTGTACAAGGAAGAATGAACAAACTGATTCTATATTTTTTTTTAATCTTTCTGAACCTCTTTACTTAAAATATCTATGTAGGTCGCTATGTACTTCCTGATGGAAAAATTATGTATACATTATCTAATGTAGTCATTGATAATGTCTTATTAATAAAATATTTTCAAGAGAAAATAATTCAACTAGAATAAAATAAACTTTTATATTTCTCTAGAAAAACAAACTTTTAACATAAAGCATTTATTAGCTTTTTTTATAATTAAAATATTATAAGAAATGTATATATATATATATATATATATATATATATATATATATATATATTTTATAAATATATATTTTAAAGAATCCTTTTTCTTTTTAAATTGAATTTATCCCAAATTTCGTTACGTTTTCAGAATATATTTTTTTTCTGAAAATGAAGTACAAATAAATTGTAAAATACTCCTTCTTTATCCTGTCCTCCATTGATTGAGTTGTTTTTTTAAGATAATGTTTAAGAAATTACAATTAAAATAAATAAAGTTAACCATTTCGTTGGAATATTCCACAAACTGCAAAAATTGATGATAGTTTTTCATATTTAACGCGTTTTCTCAGAAAAGAATTTCAATTAAAAAAAATTAATAAAAATAAAATAACAATAACTTTAGAGTAATTATTCAAAATTTTAAATTGGGTTTTCGTCCTTTGTTAACAGATAATATCTACTATTTAGAGGATTTTAGTTTTATATAATATTCGAAAACGTATAATTAGGGAATTAAAGAGTGAGTAATAATGGATGATAGCGCTTTCTTTTATTCCTATGACAATTTTAAAGACATGATTTTCTCCAGCTTTCCTAACATTTTTCAGAAAATTGTTTTATGACGATTGGCCATATATTTTATATATTACTTACCGCAACAAAGTTTTTAATCTATCATCTTCTGTTTATTTCGTTATAATCTGTCATTTTATATTGATCATTTTCATCAACTTACCAACTAACATTACTGCTAAGGTATTAACTTGCAAAAAAGATATTTTATTACAGCAAATATCATATTTGAAATTTGAAAACGTTCATTTTCAAATTTGTTACGGGATCAGTGGTTGTACCGTAAGAGTTAATTTATAAGAGGTACTCACTCTAATACTGTGTATTTGTCGCCAAATTTCATGGTTTTTAGGTTATAGCATTATATAGTAATTAAAAAAATTGAAGTCCACACAAGTGAAATTATAGATATGGTGTAATTAGAACAAAATTTATTTTAACTACGAACAAGAGATTTGAAAACTTTATGAAGAAGAACTTTCGGAAAAGTACAAACAGATTATTTACTAATACATCTTTTTTTATTCCAAGGTTATATATAATTATCTAAGAATTAGAATTTTTTTATTTCACTACAATTTTATCACAATGATATTATTATGTCTTCATTTCATTAAATCTGAAACACCTTTTTTTTTCTTTTTTTTTTTAATAATAAAATGATTACACATTTTAAATAAAAGGAGATACCTCTATGACAAATATTGAAAATATAAGTAAATTGGATAATTGAAAACATATACTGACTTAGAGACTATACAAGAATTTTGATTAAATCATTGAATCAAAAAGATGAAAAATTCAGTAAAAGAAGATCTTATAACTGGAAAATCTTATAATTGGTGGTTATACGACTAAATTTGGGGAAAATATATCTTTACATATAGGTGATAATAATTATTTTACGTATTTGCAAGTTTCAGTAGTCTAGAATTGCAGTTTTAGATAGATATTTATTTTAAGAAGTATGGTTAAATAAAATATTATGTAAAAGTATGCAAAATAAATATTGTTTAAATCACAAATAAACAAAAATAAATGATTTGCCATTATTAGACTTACAGTAATATTTTGCATATGTTAAATAATTTGTATTTATAACCATTCCGGTAATGGCATAGAAAAATAAAACGTTGTATCAAACTCTTTAGTATTTTAAAAACAAAAAATTAAATCTTTCTCATTTTTATACCATGTGTTTTAATTTACGTTCCCAATTATTAAATGTAGAGAAAAAATAAGCAGTGCATACAAAAAAGAGCAAAACGACTGAGTGGATACGAATGGGATGTAAGGGAAAATAAAATCTCAAAAGGGTAAAAAATAAATATGTATAAGACTTGTCAGAGTTGAAAGAATCGCATTCTACCATCTACTCAGTTAGATGATACTCATTTCGTCCGGCCCTTATGAAAGTCAATTGCGACCTCAAAACTCAGCCCAACAAAAAAAAGAAGAAAAATCAAATAAATGGAGAAAGGTAGAAACGGTCAATGGTAAGTCCTTTATAACATCGATTCATTCAATCACCCTAGGTATAAAAAAAAGAAGAAAACAATATCAGCCAGATTCTTTTTATTCGAATTTACTTTACGACTGATTCAAATTAAATCTTTTTTATTTATTTTTATAATCTTTATTTTAATTATGCACTTGGTTAAAATTAATTTTTAGTCAGAACATACATTTTTTGATTACTTAAAACGGAAAAAAAATTGCATGTATTTTTTTCGTTTTTTATTAAAGAATCGCCCTTAATCGTTTTATAGTGTTTCTTAAATAATTTTAGTTTTTTATGTTTTTTATAATTTTCTTCTAACATTTATTTTTTAATTATTTTCATATTTTTTACCAAATTCTGATCGTTTAGCAATGGAAAATTAAACCTAAAAAGCTATAGATTTTTAATAAAATATTGTTACACGATTTTTTTTTTGAGTAATTTAGCTGTAACACAAGTTTTCAAATCAGTAAACAGGAATGTTCGCGTTACACACCACAGTACTTTTTTTTTTATAATTGCAATAACTTTCTATTTAAACACGTAAACATTTAAAAATTATTTTCCCTAATTTACTCAAACTTAGGTTTCCAGATTTTTTTTTTCTAAACGATATTAATAAATATATAAAGATTAAAATATAAACCATATAATTCATAAAATTCCTGCTTGTAGTTTAACATGCACAACTACTCGATTTTTATAATTTTGATAAAAACCGTTGAAATGATTAGCTTTCATGCACGGTTTTAGTTTGTTAAACATTTTAATATTCACGTATTTTAACCTTTGATATTTAATTTAAATAATATAGATACGTTTTAATTTTATTTATTTTTAATTTCTTAATTGGCACCGCTATGATTACGGTTTTCTTCGGTTCTTCCCGGCCAATGTTTTCTTTTTTCATCGTGGAGCAAAACAACTATTCTCATCTGATAGGATCTATGTGATAGAAAACTTATCATTGATTTAATTTTTTTTCCTGATGGGGGATCCCATTTACAGAAAAAAGTGTCGGACCCGCAACAGGTTCCCCAAGTTGGTATTAAAGTGGATATGTATGCCTACGCCCTACCGACTAAACCTAACCATCTCATCAACTCTCCGTCCCGGGGCTGGATCAGCAATTAAGCACTACACGACTTCAGCATGGGCCTTTGGGCAAGGGGAATTCCGGAGTCTCCGTGCATTATCACGCCCACCACTACCGCAAGCGCGGACAAATAACGGCTCCGCAGGGAGCTGTCCTTCACCTCCATCCACGCTCTCTGGTCGCGTTCTTCA
The DNA here is from genome assembly GCF_047948215.1 of Lycorma delicatula. Classification (NCBI taxonomy): domain Eukaryota; kingdom Metazoa; phylum Arthropoda; class Insecta; order Hemiptera; family Fulgoridae; genus Lycorma; species Lycorma delicatula. Next base: position 174,257,226 of record NC_134455.1, on the reverse strand, counting down.
GCCTTCCAGTGGACCTTTCCATGCTGACACTCGGTCCTGACGCCTTAGCCTCTAATGTGGGGATCCGTGAAGGGGACCCACACAGGAAATCCGTCTTCTTCACGAACGGACGAGAGTCCCACTGCCTCATCACTACCGCTGATTAGTGCCAGCACAGACGAACGGCAGCTTCACGGGGGGCTGTCACTCAACCCCTCGCCGTTCCGTTGGCTCGACTTTTGTGTTAAAGAATACTTGTGATAAAACTGGTTATTGCACCAAAGTCCTCCACTTCAGTCAAAATACGTTCAACGATGTTCGCAACTGCTAGGAGCCCAGTGACCATTTCACAGCCTTAGCGATCGGTGACACACGTCCGGTAGCCGAACACTACGCGTTCCGGTGTGTCCAACTTCTCAAAGTATAAACAGAGGGGTTCTCTGCCCTCCTATAGGCATGTAAGTATACTCAGTACACGCCATGGCCAGTCAGAAATTGGGTCAACCAATAGGATACCTCACTGAAGTTGCGGTTGACCCACGGCTCGGTCTGCCGGTTTAGACGGTGAGTCCATTGGCCAGTGGAAGCTTGATCCCAGCGGGCTTGCCACTCTCAAAGGCGTCTATTAATCTCGTTTCTGTCAGTATCCTGGCTGATTTCAATGCACTTCTAACTGCTGAAGGCTAACTGCTGAAATGGAGGAACACCTGCAATGAGAAGTGCTGCTTCGGTTGAGATGGAAGAGTATGCGTAAGCGACGCGTAGGGCGTTCCGTCTCTGTACACCCACCAGTATTTCACGATTCCGCTCACATCCTAAAGTTGTCAACTAGACTTCGACTCTGTTTAGCAATATTGAGTTAATGACGTGGCTGTACACTTTCCGTTTTGAAGCTCGCGGTCTGGTGATATTATCCAGGAGTCTACTTAGGACCTTGACAATCGTCCCTGCTTTCTCCGCTGTTTCCTTGACGTGCAAGTCAAACGTACGTTGATGGTCTAACAAGATACTCATTGTACTTGCCCAATAGCCTTGTTGGCGATTATAACCACCTTGTTTTCGTGTTTCGCCTAAACTAAGAGTGCATGATCATCTGTAAAGGCTGCTGGCATGACCCCGGCTGAATATTATAATCGAAGTACATCATCGAACACTTGGTTTCACAATGTTGGGCTAATAGCCGATCCCTGTTGCATTCTACACGTAACTGGAAATCAGAGTTTGGTATTCGTGCAGTCGTACATCAAATGTCTTTCGTCGAAATACCGTTGAATAAGTCTCCGTATTCCATTGTCGATCCGCTTCTCCCGCAAGGCCTCAAACACGGCTATTCATCATACCGTGTTGAAAAAATGTCTGATTTAAGTAAAACTACAGCTGAGATACGTCTAGTACGCCAGGTACCGGCCGCCGCCTCTGTAACTAGATGATATAGACAATCTACCACATCGGGGCTGATCTCCCGTTACGGAAGCCGTATTCCAGTTCGGAGAATCCTTGTTGAAGGTCGATGTCATTCTTCAGTCTTGTGTCAATCAGTTTTTCTAATAATTTGCATAACGAGTTAGTGAAGCAAATCGGCCGGTAACCGCTTGGCGAGTTGCGAACTGGCTTCCGCATTAAAATCAAACGGGATACATTCCACCTCCGCGGGTGATGATCGGACCATAGCATGCCATTCATGATGTTGAAAAGTTCTACTGGGGCTTTTTCCACTAAAATGCGCAAAACCTTCGTGGGAATGCCATCTGGTCCCGGGCTAGTCCGTGGCTTCAGATTCTTAAGGCTAACATCCCATACACTGGGTTGGTCTAGTGGTAAACACGTCTTCCCAAATCAGCTGATATTGAAGTAGAGAGTACGTGCGTTCAAGTCGTAGTAAAGGCAGTTACTTTTAAACAGATTTGAATAAGACATCGTGGATACCGGTGTTCTTTGGTGGTTGGGTTTAAATTAACCACACATCTCAGGAATGCTCGAACTGAGACTGTACAAGACTACACTTCATTTACACTATTACATATCATCCTCATTCATTCTCTGAAGAAGTACCTGAACGGTAATAGAGGAGGCTAAACAGGAAAAGAAAAGACCAACATCCCAATCCCGTAGGGTGAAAACACCCACTATGTGACGTTACCTGTTGCAATACCACCCCCGCCGTTCTGAACCCTGAGGGGCTTTACCGGAGGTCGACTTTAGACCCTGTAACTGATTAAACCTCACAGTCATCAACCAGGCCTTGGTCGGGATGTCACCGTTGTAAATGCCTCGGCAGACATTTTTATCAGTAAAATACAAATAAAATTTTGCCTTCAGGTAGGTTTCAAATGGACATCTTCACATTCAACCTAACATGATTCTCTCAAACTAACTAACCAAAAACGCGGAAGCGAAAACACCGCGCCTAGTTCCGATGACAGCACCGTTTGACTGTGAATGCCTCAGAAAACAAACGAGTTTAAAGTTAAATCAGTGCTACCCATACCAATCAAAATTATATCTTACGCAACATAGAAATTCAGACCTACACCCAAATAAGGCGATCAATTTAGGTTACCTAACAAGAAGAAGATAACCTTATTCCAGTCCGCGCAAGAGCCATTACCAAGTCACAATTAGGACCGCCTCCTGTCTCACGGGCTACCACACCCCGGCAGCGCGACCACCCACACCAGCGGGAGTTTCAAATCGAATCACAAAACATACAAATATGTTTTTGGCCGCACGATGCCAATGTTTCTACCTCCAACCAATTCAGTGCTTAGGCTGGAACCCTAGCCACCTAGGATCCTACCACGATCAAATATCTCGATTAACCTCCCTCTTCAAACTTACATACCGAAAGGGAGCGAAGAAAATCAGCCACTATAGACCACTCGTCGCCGAGTCCAGTTAATACTGAGATCCGGAAAGAATGTATACTGTTAGATTCCCTAACTGCTCTGAACGTTCGACCTCAAATCGGGAACAAACGTAGAGGACGTGGTCTACTGTATCATCAATCTCACAATTCGGGCATTGACTCGAATCCACCAAACGAAACTTAGCTAAACTCGCCTGAAAGCCACCATGCCCGGACAGAAACTGTGTGATATACTGATTGGAGGAGACCGCCCAATCACACCTAAATCAGACACTATAGAAAATATACTGTTCCTGTAGCAATCTGCGGGGATTCGTCCCTCCTTACCTGCCAATGTGCAAGGTCTCTGTCTTCAATCTCCTGTATTCTTTCTGACGTCAAAATGTTATTTACCTTGGAAATGTAACGTTCCTTACGCTCATTAGCCAAGTTATCTTTTCGTTTGGCTCCGGCAATAACACAGACTGCCTCCCGAGACTGTTCTATAACCAGCCAGCAAGAGGAGTCGCTGGGCTCACAGAAAAAATGTCCACGTAATACCTAAAAGCCAAATGGTGAGCTCAGAAAGGTACATCATATAGCATAATAGTCTCACGGACTCCTTTGTAGAAAATACGCATTGTGCAGTAATTTCACCACCACTCGGGATGAATGACACTACGGATTCCATAAAAAGCATCAGCGGCCTTTTTTACCACATACTGTAGATGTTCCTTGAACCGAAAATTCTCATCAAGGATCACCCAGATATTTTTGAGCCGTAACTTACCGAATGGGGAGACCAGCCATCTGGACCCGGATTCGTCGGGAAGCAGCAAATCGTCCCTTAAACAACATCACTGTGGTTTTCTCTGGGCTGAAAATAATCTTATGTTGGAGAAATAAGGTGATTTTCAGCCCAGAGACTCTAGTCGGAGTCTCTCACAAGCAATAGCAGTTCGGAACTCTACCTCGTTACGCGAATCCAATTCAATCATTAGCAGCGCGTATTTAGCATTAGCGACGATACGACAACCTCATGGCAACCTCAAACACAACATGGAATTGTATTCTATGATCCAAAGAAGGGAACTCATAACACAGCCCTGAGGGCATCCTTTAGTTAAGGTGTTGCGCAACTCCGAGCCGCCATCACTCAGGGAAACAGTCTGATGGCTGAATTAACCATTTCGATTTCACTGAGGGCAGGGGTCGTTCCTGAAACGTCGTCCTTCGAGGAGTAGACTGACGCCGAGTAGCTACGAGATGTACAAAGTTTACACAAAGGGATCAGGGGATATTTATCCGGTCAGGGCTCTGACTACTGGACACTCCTACTCATTAAACTCATGCTTGTGAGAATAGTAATGATAAATAAAAATTAAAACCTGTTCAATTTATAAAAACTATTAATGTATTGTAATTTCTTCAAATCAATAGTTTTATCAGTATTTGATTTTCAGATTTCCCGTCTAGGTTTCTCTCACGAAATATATAATCAGAATTACAAACATAAATTAGCATCACAATGTTACCAAATCTCATAAAGATTGATTCAATAGCGATAGCATAAAACGGAAAAAAAATGTAAAAAACAATGTTTTTTTGTTATCCTTGAATAATAAAATTCAAAAAACCGGAAAATTATATTTAAATATTTATCTGAAGAATATTTGCAACCCGATATCTACTAAATAACACGTTTAGTGTAGTCAGGAATGGAGAAAATTTACAAATATTGTTCGAAACTATTTAACCATTCTTCACCCTTTCAAGTTCTAATTTCAAAAATTTTATATATTAGTTTTTAGATATTCACATAGAGATTATTCACACCAAACTTCAACTTGATACCTTCACTTGCTATAGAGAAATTAAAAAATAATAATTATAAAATCTAATATCATTCATTTTAACCCTTTCAATTAGGAATTTCAAAAAATCCTTTCTTAGTGCACTTACACTATAAAAAGAACTGTATACAAATTTTCATCAATTATCTTCAGTAGTTTTAGTTCGGCATTGTTTATGATACGACATGTTTTTTCATACATATAAATTAATTCTAAATTTGTAAATCTATTTATTTACTAACGTAGGGGTTATATTGTAATAGCATACGCTATTACAATTATCGTGATAATTTTAAAGCAAACATTTGTATTTATACTTCTCTATTTTTTAGAACATACTGTACAAAAGAATTTACATAAATGTTATACTAAGAGGAAACATAAATACCTTTAAAAGTTTTATTAGACCCTGTCTAAATGATTTTTTTTTAAACTGTTGGGATTTTTATATTGTGTCGTGCTGTTAAATGCCAATGGTAGAAGGATATTAAAAATAGGCAAATATCCTTATAGCTTACAAACTTATGGTTAGGTCGTAAATTCTAATATTTTCAGTCTTATAATTTTTTCTTTAAATTAATTACATTATTTCAGAAGAAACGTATAAAAACAACTCAAATATAGTAACTGTATTTTTGGAAACTGATGACATATACATTATGGTCGGATGTTTTATTCTTTCAACTTTAAATATTTGTATTTAATTTACATTAGCTCAATTGTAATTCCTTCTAGAGAAAATGAATATTTCTCTGTCTTAATTAAAATACGTTTGGAGGAAAAATTAAATGTCAAATAATTAGCTTATATATCTATTAGCTAATAGTTATATATATATTTGTTTATAACCATTCGTATCTCTCTCTATCTCTGTGCGCGCGCGCGCACTTGATTATGTTTATACACGAATGGTGTACGGCCTGTAATTATATTAAGCCTTGTTTACTTAACAAGGAATTGTTTTGGTGCTTATAAAGTGTATTACTCTATATTTCCGTACATCACTTGGTTAATTACGGATATTACTAGGTTTAAATAGACAATGCAACAAATTTTAATTAATATTTTTAAAAATTTGCATTTTATTTCTTGAGGGAAAATTATACAATATTGCTAATCGACTTTGAAAGCACAATATAAAGCTAAACAATTATTTGCATATATATATATATATATATATATATATATATATATATATAACTTGTGAATAAGAAAATAATTAAATTTAATAATTAAATATATATATATATATATATATATACATTCAACATCAAGTAGCACAAAACAGTTTAGGCTTTTTTCATCCATCTGTAGATATACAGTACATTAAAAATGAAAGGTTAGCTTGATAATAAAAATAATATTTCCCAACTTCCCATCTTCCTTTTTAGACGTTTCTTACCTACCTAGATTCAGGGACAAAAAGGACACACAACTAAGAAGACACCAGAGATCCAATAGAACAACCTCAACTAAGATCTTTGTTAACTGCATCCTTTTGAACTGAGAGTGTTTAAAGAAACTTAATTCTCCAGGTAAAACATACTTATTCTATGTAGATGTAGATTGATGCAACAATTAGTTCATTTAAATATATACATGTACAATAAAAAAGGAAATTGTAAGAAAAGTCACTATTGTAGAAATCTAATAATTATAAAACTTAACCATGATTTTACCGGACCAAAAATTAAATGAATTTGTGATTAAATAGAAACGAAAATCAAGAGAGTTCTAAAACAATAAAAGCAAAAAGTACTTATCGGAGTTAAAAAACAGGTGAAGAAAGTAATAACAAAATATTACAATGTAAACTTTTCCATCCAACGACATGTATTCGAATAGTTACCACTTAAAATTATCATAAGTAAACTACACACATTACAAAGCACACTAACACATTGGTATAAATGATTGGAATAACTGGTTATAAAAGTTGATTTAATTGACCTAAATAATGAATATGTTTTTTCTATTATAATAAAATTATGTTCCAATACTATTGATAAAATAATAATGCATTTTGCTTACGTTTGCAGTTTGTTGTACTCTTACTAATATTTAAAAAAAAAATGAATTTACAATTCTCCATATAGCATTATTTTTTTGTAACAAAATTAGCACAAATGCTACTGTAAATAATACAGTTTATTTAATATTATATAAATTAAAAAGGCTCCTGGAATAGACGGAATACCTGTAGAATTACTGCGCAGTGCAGGGGAGGAGGCGATTGATAGATTATACAAACTGGTGTGTAATATTTATGAAAAAGGGGAATTTCCATCAGACTTCAAAAAAAGTGTTATAGTAATGATACCAAAGAAAGCAGGGGCAGATAAATGTGAAGAATACAGAACAATTAGTTTAACTAGTCATGCATCAAAAATCTTAACTAGAATTCTATACAGAAGAATTGAGAGGAGAGTGGAGGAAGTGTTAGGAGAAGACCAATTTGGTTTCAGGAAAAGTATAGGGACAAGGGAAGCAATTTTAGGCCTCAGATTAATAGTAGAAGGAAGATTAAAGAAAAACAAACCAACATACTTGGCGTTTATAGACCTAGAAAAGGCATTCGATAACGTAGACTGGAATAAAATGTTCAGCATTTAAAAAAAATTAGGGTTCAAATACAGAGATAGAAGAACAATTGCTAACATGTACAGGAACCAAACAGCAACAGTAGCAATTGAAGAACATAAGAAAGAAGCCATAATAAGAAAGGGAGTCGGACAAGGATGTTCTCTATCTCCGTTACTTTTTAATCTTTACATGGAACTAGCAGTTAATGATGTTAAAGAACAATTTAGATTCGGAGTAACAGTACAAGGTGAAAAGATAAAGATGCTACGATTTGCTGATGATATAGTAATTCTAGCCGAGAATAAAAAGGATTTAGCAGAAACAATGAACGGCATAGATGAAGTCCTACGCAAGAACTATCGCATGAAAATAAACAAGAACAAAACAAAAGTAATGAAATGTAGTAGAAATAACAAAGATGGACCACTGAATGTGAAAATAGGAGGAGAAAAGATTATGGAGGTAGAAGAATTTTGTTATTTGGGAAGTAGAATTACTAAAGATGGACGAAGCAGGAGCGATATAAAATGCCGAATAGCACAAGCTAAACGAGCCTTCAGTAAGAAATATAAGTTGTTTACATCAAAAATTAATTTAAATGTCAGGAAAAGATTTTTGAAAGTGTATGTTTGGAGTGTCGCTTTATATGGAAGTGAAACTTGGACAATCGGAGTATCTGAGAAGAAAAGGTTAGAAGCTTTTGAAATGTGGTGCTATAGGAGAATGTTAAAAATCAGATGGGTGGATAAAGTGACAAATGAGGAGGTATTGCGGCAAATAGATGAAGAAAGAAGCATTTGGAAAAATATAGTTAAAAGAAGAGACAGACTTATAGGCCACATACTAAGGCATCCTGGAATAGTCGCTTTAATTTTGGAAGGACAGGTAGAAGGGAAAAATTGTGTAGGCAGGCCACGTTTGGAGTATGTAAAACAAATTGTTAGGGATGTAGGGTGTAGAGGGTATACTGAAATGAAACAACTAGCACTAGATAGGGAATCTTGGAGAGCTGCATCAAACCAGTCAAATGACTGAAGACAAAAAAAAAAAAATAAATAAATTAAAAATTACATTTACAATATATCCTACAAATTGCGCTGAAAGTATGGTCGGTCAACATTCTTTTTTTTCAAAGTACCAATTAATTAATACAGTTTCGGCAACTCTTTAGTGGATTAATCCAATGGAATATTTACATAAATTACGTTATAAAATATGAACGCCATATTTCTATTTTAAATGTCATTGATTTTGAAATTTTAATTGTAGTCTGTTTTTAATTTCTTCAAAGTATAATTCAGTAGCAGAATTGTTAGGTGGCTACCTAACAGTTCTGCTACTTATTAGATATTATCTTTTCTCCCCCAACCAGAAAGAGTAAATGACAACTACATTTTCCTGTAACTAACTCGACATCAAGTACCGATGTTAACTGCATCACTTTGACCTTACTTTATTGTTACGTTACGCTTCATAGTTCTAAACCTCATTCTGCAGTATGAAACTATTTTGCTACAAATGCATTGGAACTCTATCCTGCAAAACTTGCACATTAATAGAGATAACTATTTTCCAAATCATTGAAGCAAAGCGAATCTAGTCCACGACTAAAACAGTATAGGATATTTTGTAAAAAATATATATATATAATAGAGCCGATAAAAAACTATTCCATTAGTCGAATTACATTTTTCTGCTATATTTCAAGAAAATATTTCTTCATTAACTTTTATTGCATCGTTTGTATTCAACAACCTTATATTCTAATAAGAAAAATTTTACTTAACTGACAACAGTTGGTTTAATTTTACTGTACTCCCATAAAGATCTATTACAAATTTAAAATTTGTTTGCAAATTTTGATGTTTTATAAATCTCTCCGGTCGAGAAATAAAAAATTGGTATGATAAACCTATGGAATTCATATGATTGGCCTCTTGATAAATACAGCAGAACTGCCTGAACATTAAAACTTGAAAATTGGCTTAAATATTTCTATATAAGAAATATTAATATCATTAAATATTGAGTTTCGTCAGACAGAGGATGTGAGATATTTGCAGTTGTTTTAAAATTTGCATTTTTTGTAGACATCGTAGGAGCTTGAAATTTGGTGCCATGGTAGTATTGTATGTGTAGTATAAATTTCTGATATTTTAAGTGAGTTGGACATAAGGGTGCGTAAATAATTAGCTTAATTATTTTAGAATTTTTATTTTTAAAAATTAATTAGCTAAATAATCATGTGAGTTGGAAATTTTTTCCAAGTCTCATAATTGAAAAAAATTTAACTTTTGTTAAATATTTCTTCAATCTGACAAAGATATAAACAAAATAATTTATTTTCGTCAAGTTTAACCTTTAAATAGGTTACGATGAAGACTCGAGGTTTTTTCTTCTTTTTTTTAACCTCCGGGACCACTGTTAGGTATTTGGCTTCAGAAGATTAGAGTGATTTTTGTAGTGTGTGTGAAAATGCCATGCCTGGCTGGGATTCGAACCAAGGACCTTCGGATGAAAGGCCGAGACTCTACCATTCGCGCCACGGAGGCTGGCGAAGTTGCGCGTGGGTCTCGTTACGCTCCGCGCTTACCTGCTGTTATTGCTGATGTTTCACATTTTCCCTTATACGTCTTTTGTGTTGTTTCGTTTCGTAGTTGTTTCTTTTGCTGTCGTTTCGTTTTTGTAGTTATTTTGTTTTATTTTATCAAATTTAGTATTAATTTCTGTAGTGGCCTGGCCGGGTAACCATCTTGGTTACTCGAACTATTATGTTTCGTTATTTCGTGGTTTGACCTGTTTACGTTACGTGCTCCGTTTATTATTTCGTTGTGTTAGACGTTTATTTATGTTTTTATGTTAATTTTTTGTGTGTGATTTTTTGGTAATTTAGTGTTTAACAGTATTTATTTGTCTATTAGACTACGGTAATCAAGGATTGTTGATTTGGTTGCTAAGTGGGTTTATTTACTTTCGTATTTATATTACGAAACTTTGTAATATTACTTTTTGTGGTATATTCTAGTGCTGCATATTGCAATTCGTTATTTTTGAACCACTTTCGGTGCTTTTGGCTTCTTTTGTTTCTGTATTTACGCCTGCAGTGGGTTTTTCACAGTTGCCTACGGTTGCTAGGCACTGAAAATTTTTGGTAGCCAAGTGCCCAGTATTCAAATTGTTTACATTTTCGAAGCTGTTTGTTGTGTTTCTTTTTCAACATGACTGACCCTGATAAAAAGAGTGGTTGGAGGAACCGGGTAACCTGACGGTGTCTCCTGGAGACATTGATGTGGTTCATCATGACGATTTTTATGACGGAGTCGAGGAAGGTGACTTGACGGATATCAGTATTGATTAATATGAGATGGAGTTCCCGCCGTTGAAGTGATGTCATGAGAGGGTCTTAATATGGGTACAGATGACGGAAGGCTGCTACAGAAGTCTTCAGCGAATCACGGTTAAGTGCCTCTCCTCTGACGCGGAAGATCAAAAGAAGGTACGGGTCGCTGAAAGGAACGCGATTTTTTGTTTGTTTGTGGGCGAAAAACGCCTCCGGAATTTTATTAATAAAAGGGTAAAATAACTCCAAAGTTATAAGGTGTAAATGTAATATTAATCATATAATAAAAATTTATTAAAACATGCGAATAAGGCAAAATAAAACTCAAAACTAATACCACAGACGAAGTCGTTAAAATATAAAAGTTAAAATAATCGAATAAAGTAACTATATAAAACTTACCTTCCATCGTCGTCGATGGAAGCCACAGTGGTGGTGGGGACGTCCGACAAGGAGCAAGATGGGACGGTCAGAATGGAGTTTGGGGAGGAGACAGACGATGCAGACGAGGATGTAGGGCCTCTTCGTTGTCGGAGGAATTCCAGGCTGATATACTTGACTTGCTTGATTGTATTAGAAGCTTGAAGTCCCTAGTTCGGAGGAATCCTAATACTAAAGTGGAAATTAAGACGTGCCCAAAGGAGCTCAGTTGGATCGCGAAGAATATTAACCACGATATTTGGTACGACACGGTTCCTTAGACAGTGGATGATGCTACGTCCACATCTGTGGTTCTTCAGATCACGGCTACTCAGAACAGAGGGTAGCTTCAGCCCAGACATACGGTGGTCGCCTGGAAGTTTTAATCTACGACAAGCGCTTGAGAGCGGCGTGGTTACCGATAAGTTGATGCAGCTCATCCTACAGGGGAGGGGGGTGGACGTTTTTGAATCGTGAAAGTTGGTGGAGGAGTCAGCAGGTCTGGCTCTTTGATCTGGCGACAGTTGTGGGCCATCAACAGCGGGGTCGCTTCCTAGAGCAGTTGCCTTGGATGGGGCACCTGGTTCATTCTGGAAAGCTGCAGAAGGGTCAAATACTCCTTTTGAAAACGAGTGTTGCTGATCTTACTTTGGCGAGGGGGGAGAACTTGGATACTGGAGGTATGAGGTATGATATCGTTGTTGATACACCTGGAGGTGAGATTAAGGTGGTCTCCAGCCTTGCTACGGCCACTCCACGGATAGTGGAAAAAGATTGTTCGGTTTGCTTTTGTGGACCTGCCGGGCCGGTGGAGCAGATCCTGCACCGTCTGTTAGAATACGCAGGGAGGAGATGTGGAACTACGCTCCTTATTCATCTCGAGAAGGGAGAAGGTGGAGGGCACCATAGTATTGACCGGCGGTGGCACCCGGCGGGTTCACCTACTGGTTAAAGAGATTGATGTTCTCACGACTGAGGAGGAACTGCGATATCTGAGTTTGTTCGCTGGGGTGTCAGTGACCGTCGACATGCTCTTCATGCGTCCGGGGTATGAGACCACGCTGGTGGCGAGTGTCTCTGTGCCATCCATCTTAGCGGGTGCGTTGTTGACCGGAGGTCGCATCTGTATCGGGGGATAGCCTGCCGGTGGTCACAAGAAGAACGCTATTTTCGGTGCTGGAAAGTAGGACACCGTTCGGGGTCCTGCAGCGGGCCGGGTAGGAGAGAACAATGCTTTAATTGTGAGAAAGCTGGTCACCAGCGTAAGGATTGCAAGAAAGAGGCTAGGTATTTTTCTTTCAATGAGTGGGGATATTCACTCGGGAGTCGTAGCTGCAGGACCTCGTGAACGCCATGTTGGTCATTCATCTGCGGAACGGGTTTGAGCTGTGCGGCGTGAGGTTTGGCTGCTACCACGCCTGGCTATTTGGTGGTTCTAGAGGGACATCCATAGCCGGGAGGGGTGGGATGCGGCGTCTTACTCTCGATGATCGGGCAGGGATTCCTTCCGGAGCACCTGGAGAGAAAGTGAAGACTGCAGTTCTGGTCAGGGATCCCTTCGAGGATTTCTCATTTGAGGCATGGAACCGTGAAGACCGGAGTCCCGGCTGCTTGGGTGGGCCACGGGAACGGGGGCTCAGGATTTCGGCCCAAGCGGTTTGAGGCAATAGCATCCCCCGGAACTTTGTTATGATTAAGTGCGGGTCCGGCTCTGAAGGGACGGGGTAAATAAGGAGAGAGAAAAGAAAAACCACTAAATACCAAATTAGGCCAAAGTACGTACTTCTATTCATATGATATAGTACTTCTATAATACTTCTATTCACATGCATAATTGTATTAGGTTTCGGATTTCTACAGACAACAGGATAAGGCAATACCCAATTTCAGATTTACATTTATCCTGTTTCGTCTATTGCCATTATTCAACATTTAAATTAAAGCAGGTGAGGCTGCATTAAATGTTTACTATGTCTTCACAACTATCTAAAAAGAAATTACACGCTCAACATCAAACACCAATCCCTTGCGTAGAAATACTTGCATAATTTGGTTGTAAATAGTTTAACTATTCTAGAAATAGTTTGCAAAATCGAAAAAAAAATAATTACACTACGATATTGATTATTCCTAAAGATTTACGTATTTGTGGCATTCTTTTATTCTACGACGGTAAAACCAAACTCAATTAAATTTCGTCTTCTCCAGCCTGAGATTGATGCGTTTCGCAAGAGTATTTTTGTTCTTACTTTGAAATCAAAACAGAAACAAAAATTACGAGAAGTAAACGTTGCTATATTCGGAAATCTCCGATCACCTTGTGATATATCGCCAAAACCTTTAGAAACAATCTACAGAAATTGATATTTAAAATCGTTTACTAGATTCGGTTCTAAAATCAAAATTGTTTTCCATCTTGTCCTTTATAATTGATTTGATCCATTTTAAATAAAGATATTTAAAATAAAAATCTTAGGATTTTTATGAATGAAGATCTGAAGCCAGGAATGTTATACAATTTCTGTTTAATATGTAGTGTAAGAAGAAGGCAATTATTATAAAAACTTTTCTGACTAAAGTCAAAATAAAGTTTGTAATACTATACGAAGTCTAGATTTCAATATTGTTTAATTTCTGTAATTATCTTTAGGTCTAAGTTAAATAAACCTTTAAATAGAACATAGGTTTAATTATACAAACTAAAAATTAGGTTAATTTTAATAAAACCTTAAATCGTGTTTTTCTCTGATCCTGTGTTTCTACGAAAAAAAGAAAATTTAAAGGTTATTTAAAAATATATTCATTCTCATTACATTAGATAAATGCAGTTGAAGTGAAGTGTAATGTATAACGGTGATAGTTGGCGCTTACCATTATCAACTATCAATCAACAACCATGACATTAATTAACTTCCTGAGGGGTAATTACAAATTAATACAAAACCACGAGTATTCTCTCGAGTATATTGAAGCTACTATTTATACAAATAATTGGAATATGCAATCTCCAACAGATCATTAATAAAATTATGTCGAGTTCATGCAAAAATAGTTATAAATAAAAAATAGCTATTCTTTTCATTATTATTATTTATTAACAATATAAAAAACAATTAACGATAAATAATTTTATTCTTACAATAAATTAAAATGATAAATGAAAATGTAGTTGCAAAATGCTGATATAAATCTCAATACGTTCAACCGATAACCATGAATTGAAAGAAAGAGTATGTTAAAAATAAAAATGTTTAAAAGTGTTTGCTTCAGCCCTTAATCTCACGGATTAATTAATACTGTTTAAAATTAAAAATAATATTTTCTTATTAAAAAAAAATTGTTTTAACTAATAGAAAAAAGAAATTCAAAACACAGCTTGTTCTTGATAATAAGAAAATATTTATGCAGCGACAGTGCGTGATGTTTGCGTACTGCATTAATATTAGGGGCATAGTGTATCATAATATATAATAGCTAGGTCGATACCAACTCTAATGGTATGATTTTATTCTAAAAAAAAAAAAAATCAAGATTTTTTCTGTCTCTAACACAAAATAACTTATCTAAGAATTTGCTGAATGCATATTGCTTACGCGTTGTAAATCAAGCGCAAACTGATTATAACAATATCTTTTCAATTAATTTTACTGAAAAAAAAACTGGAACTCAAACAAAAGATTTGAGAGGAATTAAACATAAACATACTCTCAGAAAACAGTAGCAGTTGATAACATAAAGGAATTGGTTATGATTACACTAAACCTTAGGATAAAAATCCATTCGTAGCCTGTTCTTACAGATGATGTAAAGGTAGAGAATTAATACGTATAAAATTACTAACAGCATATATAAAACGGCGGTTAATTAATTAATAAGTAAATAATGGCTTAACCAATCTGTACAATGTTGTTTGGTCTATTAATACCAAAAATTAACAGTTCTAACCGTTCTCCCTAAAAGGCAGAGCAATTCACTAAGGCATAGTAGGATACAGTGCTTAAGACAACTTTAACATACGAACTTTATCGTTACTCCTATCTAATTTCAGATTATTTAACCTCGACTTCTACACCAGATCTTTTACAAAATAGTGATATATATATATATATATCACTCACACATACCTTATATAAAAGATTTATTATTCTAATATTTTGTTTCACATTATAAATCTATAAATATAACCGTTTTTATACATATTCTACCCGTATATGTATAAAATTATTTTTTTTTAATCTTGGTATAATACTTTTTATTTTGTTCGGTTGAGAATTAAATATACGTATATTTAAGTACACTTTTCAACCACCATTTCAAAATTTTAAACACGTACATATTTTTAATAATTGGTTTGTGAAAATTAAAAAATTTGTGCAGAAAACGACAGGACAATCGATTTTTTGTTGTTGATTTTATTTGTTAGTATTACTAATATTATTATTTTTAAGTTAAGATAATTCATGTTGATTGAAATTGTTTTATTTATGTTACTTCACTTAAAAATGTACAATCCCGGCAAACCACGGTAAAATCAAAAGAGTGATTTTCTCTGTTCATGAAAGATAAATCGGTTGTCTCTTATTATTTAAAAAAGATCTTTTTTTATTTTTTTTTAAGAACAGCTGTCTATGTGACGTGTTAGTTGTACTATTTAAGTGAGCCATTTTCTATTTATTTTATTTGTGTTTAAATTGGTCTTGGGGCTGGTAAGTAGTAGACAATATTTAAAATAGCCGCTGGAGCATTAATATCCTATAATTGGGGTGACGCAGCTACATAACCATATATAATCTTCCAAGTTTGACTGTTTCGACGTTCGGCCCAGCTGTGACATAAGTCCATGTAAAATTGTGCGCTCAGTGGAATAGATTCTGGCTGTTGAGTCCTCCCACGGCATTACACAACATCCAGGAGAATGTGCTCGAGAAACCTCCTTCCCCGAGCAACAGAAGAGACCAAGTCATCTTAACTCGGCTAAGAATTGGATACACCATGCTAACACACGCTCACTTACTTGACTCTCCTCAGAAGCTCTGTGAGGCTTGCAAGGTCAAATGGTCCGTGTACCACCTGCTCGTTCATTGAACAATCTTTTGAACCGACAAAACTTAGACCTGGGTTTGGGCAGGAGATTTCTATTAAACCAGAACGAAGTTATAAAATGTCTGTTGCGGTTCCTCTCCTACAATGGAATGAAGAATACGATTTAGTGATTTTTGTGTGATTTATGTATTTTATTTTGTATTTATTGTTGTCACTTGTGTATGTTTTTTTATTTATTGTTCCTACTTCTTTATCGTTTATTTTTGTTCTTTATGTTTTTGTTGTTTTGTATAATACTACATGATAGTTTTACTGTAGTCTCTAATGACTATATTTGTTGATGCGGCTATAAATAAAAGTATTAAAAGAGAAAAAAAAGATCTTAGTACAATTTTGTACAAGTAAAGAATAATCTTAATCTTTAATTTTTTTTTTTTTTTTAATAATTCACTAAATAAATTCTATACAATAATGAATTTATAAAATTTCAAAGTTTTGCGGTTTACTTGTAGAGAATAAAAATTGACAAACACTAACGCATAAATAATCTTCAAGAGACAGAACGAAAAGAATAATTTTATTTTAAAATCTGTTAGAATTTTTTTTAATTTATGAGGGAAAACGTTTCTGCCATGTAGTACTTATAAAGAAAATTGCCTCAATTCAAAATAAACATTTTAAGCGTTGTTTTGAAATAAAGAATTACTTTTAGGTTTTTAATATATTCTAAAGTGTCGTCTACAGGAATTTTATGGAAATATTGACAGCTGTGAAGAGGTGTGAAGAAAGTAGCGTTAGGGGAAACGTTTTTTTGTTTCAAATTTTTATTATAATCGGTTACATAGTTGTAGCCTTAAGTAAACTATGTCACATATATTCACATTAAAAAGGAATCCCCATTTAAATTCCTCAAAAATTATGTACTAGTACTATACAGAACTTCTGAAGGTACTACAACGTAAACAAGATAGTTTTGGGCAACTGTGTACTATCAGTAATGTAGTAACAAATAATATTAATAATAAGAATGTTAAAAATAGCAGATAGATGCAAACTTAGAAAAAAAAAAAAAAAAAATATAGTAAAAACAGAAACAGAGAGTAAAGGAAAGAAGAATTAATTAATGCACACTCAGCGGGTATAATTACATTATAGAATTAGTAAGGTCCAGAACGTGTACAACCAAATCGGTAGCAAAAACGTGAGAATGTGATACCTTCGAGACACGCAAAACTGGCACTGTCTGCCATTGTACAGAAGCTATCTGCGAGTCTGTGGTGAGAAAATCAGTGTCACCTTCGAGGCATTATGCACATGAAACGCCAAATTGCCTCTAATTGCCTCTCAGTCGGCGGAACTGCTTTTTGGTTTCCTTTTCAATAGCACTGAGTCCAAGCTTTCTAAACGATATTTGACAGTGACCACTAGTTGTCGCTCATCCTTTTCAATTGGAAAAGCTGAAAACTGTTCTTCATTCGACCTCCTGCCCAGGATATAGGTTAACCCAAAATAGATTTAGAACAGAAAAACAAATAAATAAAAATCAGTTATACAACATTTTGTTGAATTAAGCTATGTCCTAATCCTCATCCTCGAGATATTACTTTTAAACAAAAAAAAACATCAGTAATTCAGGAGCAAAATGTAAGCAAACTTTACGTTATAATATCAACTGGTTGTGCGCCTTAGGAAAATCTGTGCAAAAGTTTTTCATTAAATGAAGAAAGTAATAGGTAGGGTAATTAATAACCAATTAAAAGTACAGTAAGTTAAACAATTTTCATTGTTGTAGCAAATATGAAGGAAAACTTTCAGAAGAGGAAGATTTCGGGAAAACACAAGAATTTAACAATAATTAAGAAAATGACAATATAATGAAATACTGATGATTATGAAACCATGCAGTTTAGTCAACTAATACGAGGATGAATACTAAACAAATAGGACACACATCTCATCACTTTTTTATAGTCCGAGAGGTAGCGACGATTTTTAAGACTGATTTGCTAAGTCGTGGGACAAACTGATTTGTTTTATTTATAATGTTGTCGATGGAATGCGACAATTGTCTTCGGAGTCTCGCTGGAATCGGATTCGCGGCGCCATTAATCTAGTCTTAAAAATTGTCTCGTCGATAATGTTTGATTAGTGCTGAACTTTTACGTACAGTATATTTTGTTCTTGGTTGTAAAAGAATGTTTCATTTTAGTCTGGCATTCGATCTCCACTGAAAAGTGAGTCTGATATCCTCCAGAAATTGTTGTAAAACATCGAATAATAGAGTCATTTACTTTGAGCTGTTACTGCTCAAGATGATAATAGAATACGTAAAATTATAAAAATATAAGTTTGGCTGCTAATACCGGCTGGGAAATTGATCTGGCAGCTCTTTATTAACGTCCGCTCGAGTGCGCCGTTTAAGAGCCCACTGCCAAAGTTCGCGGTCATTGGTGGCTGTATTAGTAGTTATAATACGTTCCTTCTAGCACAACAGCCAATCAGAGAGCAGCATTATTACTATACATTAAGGAAGGATCAATCAGAGAGCAGCAGGCGACTTAGTCCAATTCTAGAGAAAAGTTATATACATGCTGCATTTACAGGCAAAATTCACATATTTCGCACTCTTTTGGAAACACAATTTTCTCATTAATAATTATTTAATTATCTAATTAACTAATAATTAGTCGAGACGCCAATGGAGAATACACGATTACGTTACCATCTCATATATGAACATTTTATACCGCTTGCAATCAAATACAATATCGAACCGATTTAGCAAAACAGCATTTACAGGCAAAATTCACATATTTCACACTCTTTTGCAAACACAATTTTCTCATTAACGATTATAATAATTATTATTATTAATCAACTCACTTAAGCCGCGCACACTCTATTTTTGACAAAAGTTACATATCATGTAGCATTTACAAGCAAAATTTACATATTTCACACTCTTTTGCAATCACAATTTTCTTATTAATGATTCATTATTGTATACGTTACTGAACAACACTTACAAAAACGAAAAAATAAAATATACTTATCGTTCTATATAAATAAACATTATATTCATTATTAATGTTAAATTATCTAACAGCGCGGCCTTGATGATAAATTTATCTGTACATAGTTCATTCATACGAATTAAGTAACAGATTATTGTCTCAGACCAGTCGAACCAAAACTCTTATCATTACGTTCGGTTCCATCTAATGTTTCGTTTTCCGTCCACGATATGCGTTTGTATTTCGATATTACCAATTGAGCGATTCTCATTCCCCTTTGCACCGTAAATTCTTTATCGCCCAAATTTATAAGACCGATTTTAATTTCACCGCGATAATCAGCATCGACCGTGCCCGGTGAATTCACAACTGTAATGCCATAGCTCATCGCCATACCCGATCTAGGTCTTATTTGCGCTTCATACTTTTTAGGCAGCGATATAGCATGCCTGTCGCGATTATTTTTATTTCGCCCGGCTTTAAAATCGTATCGATCGTTGAAACTAAATCTAAACCGGCGCTTTGTTCGGTAGCGTATTTAGGAAAATCAACGAAATTATTCAATTTCTTAATTTTAAAAAGTTACATCTGAAATGTCTGTATTTACAAAATAAATAATACAAAACTAATATTCTATTGAGGGAAAAAAATTATATATTTATTTAATGTATCTTCCTTCAGATTTGCAAGACGCCGCAAAATACAGTAAATTTATCGATCAAACAGCTTCTACATCACAATTCATAGTTTGTTATTTGTTACTAAATGTATTTTATTATAACATAATAAAGCGTGTGCATCACATATGGGGATTCCCTGGTCTGTAGCGTTGACTTATGTTCGCGTAAAACTAATAATCTACTGATGTTAAAAAAAATAAAAATATCTGCGACCTTTCACTTATATTTCTTGCTTTATCACTTTGCCCGTCAGCAGAGAATACGCGATTACATTATCGTATATCAATAAACAATATGCTACTGTATTTGGTTTAAAATTCTCTTCCGCTTCAACTTTAATCTTCAAATCGATTACACCAATCTTTACAGAATCATTTTGACGCGAGCAGTCGATCACATATAAAGGATATTTGGTTTTGTAATCGGAAAACGTGTACAGCGAATCTATATTTTTATAATATGATTTTTGAAAATTAATAAACATTCTATGCATCATCGCTTGGTTCCCTCGTAAATCTTCATACGGATATTTATTGGAATTGATCATTACACAAATATTTTTAACGTTACACGAATTGAATTCTGACGCATCCTTCATGGCTTTATCTTTCCTATGGTTTGAAAACCTACAATAACATAGCGCAGTTTATCTATTTGCAACAACGTTGTCACATTCCATATAAAAGAATTCGTTTGAGGAACCGCTGTATTTTCATAAAGGTCCCATGCTCTGAACGCCATACGCACATCTTTATTTTGATCTCTTATTTTAGCTAATTCCAATTCATATTCGGGTGCCACCTTGAGGTATGGGACAACCCACACGATGTCTGTTAATTCTATCTTAGATTTGAGGTCGGGAACCGTAGCGTGTATCGCGTTCACATCGCTATCAAAACGTCTCAACACCAATTTTTGCCTGTTGTTTATGATTATTTTTTTATCGTCTTCATAACGGTATGCATAAATTGAAATTACCATTCTCATCTAAATCGACTTTATTTTTTCCACTAATCCATCCCGCTATTTCAGCACAAGGCAGCATAGAATTTTTCATTGAAAGAACGTTTTTTATAACAGTTGTCTCGCCTACATTTCTCACCGAAGCTACTTCTTGCGCGTTAATATGATATCGTATATCCTGGAATAAGAAGGCCACACCAAAATTAACTAATTCTGAAGTAGTCGATTTTTTTCCGTCTGTTCCGACGAGTTTGCCGGAAACAATCAAATAACTTTCACCTGGTACGGTATACACATCCGGTTGATTTATAGGGATTTTAGTCTCCTTTTCGATTTTATTCGCTAAGGAATAGTGATTGTGAAATTGATTATATGTTAGGGACTCATCTGAACGCGCTATCTTATTAACTGTTAAATAGTTCATCTCTATAGACAAAGTTTAATTTTTTATTTCAATAACGTAATGGTGCATTTAAGTTTCCCTTCGACGATTTCAAAACCTAAAGATTTTGATATTTTAACGCTTTCTTCGGTCAATTTGTAACGTTTTTTAACATCAATTTCATCATCACTTTCAAATACTAGCGGCATGTCTATCTAAAATTACAAAAATAAAAATCAAATTACAATATTCTATTCAGGAACTCCGATGGGTCCTTGATTCTTTCAAAACTAACATCATGTTTACTCGTTCGCCGCGCAAATTTAATAAATTATCAATTTCATCGGTCAACGATATAACTAAATCGTAAACTGCTCTCACATCTACTGGCAGAAATTTAATATAAGGAGGATATTCTTCAATCATATCGATCGGATCTATATTCAGCGGAAACTCATATAAAATGCGGTCTTGATTTTCATTTCTATAACTGCCCGAAATAATGTTACATTTCACGCGTACTTCATTCACGGGAGCGATATTTATTATTTCATCCGAAAGATGCGTCGCATTCGCTTTGAGAATTCTCGACCCATAGCCCAACAGCATGCCGATACTGCAATCTGTATCCGAAAAGTTTATCCATACGGTGCTTTTAATTTCACACTGTAACGTATTTGGGTTTGCTTGCAATATGATGGTTTGATTAATTTTATTCATTTTATTCTGTATATAGTTACTGATATCTTCAATTTAATAACTACCTGTTGATATTGTTATGTATTCCTGTTTTGTCAACACATAATTATTATTTTCATCTTTTTTGACATCCTTTTCCAAAGCGAATAAAATTTATTATTTTTGTTTTCCTGGACGTTCGGGATAGTGTTGGCGTTCATCAACCATTGGAGACCCAATTCGTATTGGCCTTTTGAAAGGTCGATCGGTGGAAAAAATGATTTTTTAATCATCGACTGTTACCATCAATCGATAATAGACACGACATATCTATTCAGAAAAAATAAAAAACAAAAAACGTATAATTTATTCGGATAAAAATTCTAAACATAATCGACCACAAATCACTTCATCGTCGGTTTGATATCTATTGCAATTGTACGTTACGTTGGAGTTTCTGAAATAATTCATCAGTACTGGAGGCGGATGCGCATCGCCTATGCTATCAAAATAATCTACATTTTTATCAATTTTTCGGAAACAAACCCAATGCGTACCGCGGCCGTTTGAAGTGTCTAAATTCACTATCGAATATTCATTTTTCCCAATCTTTTTCGGTAAAGCGTCCAACATAAAAACACCGCGGAAGTGTGGAATTTTCAATTGTTTCGCGTATTCAATCATTTCGCGATCGTACAAAGCGCCGTACCGCTGCCTTTCTTCAATCTCAATCGACCGCCAAATTTGGATTTAAGTTTCATCGCGTTAGTTACTGCGTAGGCGGCCGCTCTTTCAGTCAAACTGCTATCTGGTGCGAGCACTCGTTCTCAAGCCCGTTCGGCAAGCGCTTTATCGGCTTGAGATATTGTTTTATTATCTGAATAATTCGAATAAGCTATATCGTGCAGTTTACACGCCTCATCTAATTTATTTATACCTCTATCACCACGCTTCAAGCTCTTATCCAAATTCGTGCCCGGACCGCAATAATTGTAACCTGGAATATGAGCTTCAAACGGTAATAAATCTACAGCCTTATTGATTACTGACCCGATTATAGCGCGTCCGCCTTTTTTCTTGGAAATATTCTTCTTCTTTACCTTCATATCTCTATATATAAAAAAAATATTTTTTCATTCAAATAAATTATTCATCATGACAAACCAAGTTTATTTTTATGCCATCATTATTGTTTTTATTAATCGATTCCAAAATTTCCTTAATGGCCGTCTCTATCGCATAATCTATATATCTATCAACTTTTGTTTTAAGCTTGATGTTTTCATCATTTATAAATTGTAAAGTAACGTTAGCAAGCCTTTCCATTTCATCTTCTATGTATTTTCTAATAACCGCATCGTATGCATTTAATCTTTCCAAACCTATAAACTTTTCATACAGATTGATTGTGTATTCATCAAACATACTTTTGGTTCGACGCAGATTCAACGCGTCCGCATCATCGATAGGATCGGACACGTTACACAACCTATGATGTTTTATATCGTAATTTCCATCGGTTGTGTTGGGGAAACCCGACGAAATTTGTTTGGCATGTTTCAAATTCACCGCATCCGAATCACCGATAGGATCGGACACGTTGCACAATCTATGGTGATTTATATCATAATTTCCATCACTAGTCAACGAAAAACCTTCCCCAGGAGGCCCTCGTTTTCTCGCTGTTCGACGTCCATTACGACCTAATCTTAATCGTGACATTTCTATATTTGCAAAAATAAAAATTAAAAACAAATAACCTATTCTTCAAATTCAACTTGTTATGGATATCAGTTCGTTAGAAACGCCCTTGTTTCCGGCGTCATATTCGCCTACAAGAGTATGCAATCTAGCTACCAGATCGTTTGGATCGTGCCAATATAAATAGACCGGATTTTAATTGAGTTGCGCGTGCAACAGCCCGGTGCCGCTGAACGATGTTAATGGTGTTTTATAAGGCGAAATTGATTTGACGGGTCTTTTTAAAGGGAAAAGTTTTCTGATGACTTCGTTGCATTTGAAAGATTTATTTGTTTTTACTGCGCCGGCGTCCGTCAAGTGAGCACCGGTACGCTTCAACATTTCACCATAAGTTTGCATATCTGCCGTGTGAACTTTTGTCAGATCTGGATTTTTAAACAACAGCTCGAGGACGCCCGGTGTGGCCGAATATATCATCTCTCCCAAATGTATTTTATCACCGACAAATTCAATTTTAATATCGCCCAATGAAGCCGTATCTGTATTTTTATCGTATTTCACACCGTATACATGATCTAGAGATACCTTTGGACCAGTCTTCAACATTTGTATGTACGGTTTCATAGCTTCTGAATAATCTTCACTTGTAATTATTTCTTGCGTCTCAGAAATTTGTGTCGATGGAGTGTCTGGCAAAATATGTATATATTTAACAGGGTCTTCGTCACCTTCATACGCAGTTTGAGTTTGTTCGCATGGTAGAGTTGTTTGTTGAGATAGCATGGTAGAAGAAGCTACGTCTTCTTCATCATCTGAAAGTTCTAAATCTTGTTCCAATATACTCTCTTCACATCTCTCTTGATGTTTCTCTAAATTACTCATCAGTCCATCGCCCAATTCGCGTCCTAATCTATCTATATCAATTTCCCCATCGGTCGGTGGTGAAGGAAACTGTTTTGGTTTATCTATTTTTTCTCTAATTTCTTGGATCGGTTCGATTTTCGGTTTGAAACGTTTAGCGAATAAAGCTTCCTTTTCGGCTAAACCCATCATGAAAGCCGCATGTTTACGTTTAAAATCTTTATTCAATCTATCAATTTCCATCATTTGTTTCTCCTTCTTATACATTGTTCTATATATTAAAAAAATAAAAAATTGAAACAAATAATCTATTCGCGTTCAACGCTGCGTTGAAATTAAAAATAGATAGATAGATTTATTAAAAATAGATGAAAACAATCTTTGATGCGTGTTATATATCATACTAAAAATGTTTTTATCGTGTTTTTTTTTTTTTATAATAAAATACAGATGTTTTAGCTGTTAAATATAATTCAAAGAAATTTGGTCGTTGTGTTTGACAGCGGCCATCTTGCATTGATCTGATTGGTTTTCCTTTGTTTACATTTCCAAATTAAAAATAGATAGAAAGATTTATTAAAAATAGATGAAAACAATCTTTGATGCGGGTGATATATCGTGTTAAAATTTGAGCTCAATCGGTGCTGAACATTTTGAGTTTTTGAAGCGTACACAAACGAACTTAACATTTATATATATAGAGATAATATATGTTTTTATCAAACATGTAACCATTATGAGAAAATATTCAGTAAAATTATCTTAAAATTTATAAAACGATTAGAAAAACATAAAAATGTACAATTATAATTTTCTTATAACATAAAATGTATAATGTTATTTGAATATTAATTATGTTACTATAGTATTATGAAGTAATATTAAAATTATTAGGTGTATATCAATTCGTGTATTAAATACATATTAATTACGCATTATTCGAGCACACACTCGCGCCCATGCTCATAGCAACAGCTTGAAATCAGTTAAATATCAGGTGTTTAGTCATAAAGGCTATATTGACAAAATACAATTCAGTTAACTTGATTTTTTATATATATAACGTACATCTATTTCATAATACGTCTTTGAAATTTACAAACAAAAATGTCAGTACATCATTTTTCGTCTCAACTCACGTCGATTTAATGAAACCGGAATATCAAATATCTTCTAGTTATTTTTACATCATTAATAATGAAATATTTAAATATACATTCTTATTTACATGAAATAAATTATTTTAAAAGACTTAATAAAAACATAAACAAAATCAGTTACATTTGTAGGTGTTGTATAATTTAGCTAACGAAAATGAATTTGTAATTTTTTAAAGCATAAGGTAGATGTCAAATGATTATAATTAAAAAAAAAAATAATAATAATAAAATAAAACACCAATTCATACACTAATTATTTAAGAAAAAATTAATGTACAACATTAAAAAATATTATGGAAATAAACCGATAAGAAACATGTGTTTAATGAAAATAATGAAACGTATTAATAATTAAATTAACACCAATAAGAAATAATTATTTTTAGTTTCAAAAAAAAATTAACAATAATATTTAATAAAATTGAAGTCTGGCCCAGGCATAAAAATATTACGTCAAGACTATATCAAATACGAAATTGCTCTAATGAATAAACTCTGAAGCTAAGTAAATTTTGGTATCGATGGAAAGACTTAATAAAATTAATGCATAGTACACGATAGCGAAAAAGAGGATAATTAAAAGAAAGAAACTGATTAGTTTGATTAGAGAGAACTTAATTAGACCAATTAATTTAAAAAATGGGCTAATTAATTATCAAAACAAATTTTAATATTTTTCGAAACGGTAATCATAATTTATTTTATGGTTTATTTATTAAGATGAAGCTTCTTTTTTAATTACATATTTTTCTTTTATTTATTATAAAAATGCATTTGCGATATGAGTTTGATTGGTACCATTAAATTCCACTCATAGTTATCATTTGATTGTATTGACATTTCCATACAAAGGTTGCTGCTGGGGAGATCATTAATCATTCCTTGCGTACCTTTGGCAGTTAAATGTTTGAAATACTTTTTCATTCATACAGCTCTTTCTGAGATATATCTTTTTTCGAAGGAAAATTTCACATTTGTCCTTGAAAAATGTTTCAGCTGATCAATGTATTATATATACATATATATTAATTTATAATTTTCTTTTCATTTTTTTCCATCCTATAATCTCTTTCTATACTGTGTGTGTGTGTGTATATATATATATATATATATATATATATATTATTTACTAAATAAATTTGCTAATAAACCAGTTTTCAAATAAAAATACCACAAAACACATTCCCTTTCTTTAGGTGGGAAAGCTGGAAAATTACTTACTTGCAGTTTGTTAAATGAATTAGCATTAAAGTATCTGTATATAGATATGAACTTACATTTACTACCACAACAGATGTAATCAAAGTTGCAGAGTCTTACTAGTAATCGAAACCAGAAAAATAGGAAACTGTTAAATGGGAAGAATATGGCGACCACGACACCAACTATTCAGCCTTATTTTTCAAAATAATACCGATGTTCGTAATAAATATTTAAAATAAACGTCTTTGTAACAATGTAGAAAGTCTTTTTTGATCACTTCGCAATGTGTGATGAGCTTTGTTGTTTGTTGCAGACCACATGTAATACCTGATCTGTTGGTATCATTTCACTTTTTCAATGTTATCGTATTATTATTTACTTTGGTAAATTTTAATACTAGATTTTAATGTTTAGCATTAATGTACTAGATTTATATGTAAAGTACGTATTATAGGTCAAATAAATTAGCAAAATTTTATCCGCAAAATAGCGAATTATTTCACTAATTGCTTCAATGATTTAACACAACTAAGAGTGATAATTACTTGCTTAAGAATATAAATGACGGTTGTCATTTATATTCTTTGAAATATCCTATTTTCTTGCAGTTTAAACATGTATATTTATTGATAAATTTTCTCAATACCTAAAATGACCCACATCTGAAATCTTGCTAGAAACTAGTTAGAAAAGGTGTAACTACAGTAAAGTTTTTACAAGATTTCTTATCAGCATCTTCAACTAAAGAATCAGCACAATAAATATTTCCAATCGAATACAATACCCTGATGTCCGAGAATAATCTGAACAACTTTGATACTCAGTAAATAATTTATTTTTTAAGATACAAAAACGGGTTGTATGAATTTAGAAATATTAAAACTGAAAGTTTTTTTCTTGTCATCAAAGACATTCAATGTGTCCACCATTAGTAATTTGCAAAATATCCAGCCGGTAGTCAATTCCATGCCATATACAATGTAACATATCCACATGTGTGTGTTCGAAGGCGTTATCAATGCTTTCGTTAAGGTTATCAATATTCACTACTTTAGTTTTATAAATATTATCCTTGATGAAACCCCTTACGAAAAAATCACATGGGTTATATCCGGTGAACGAGGTGGACAAGCGATTGGTCCATCGCTTCCAACCCAGCGATTTGAAAATTTGTTGTTGAGGGAATCACTCACTAATAAATCCCAATGTGGAGAACCTTCATCTTGTTGGAATATGATTTCTTGTTGTAGCTCTTCAGGCTGAAGGTAAACATTTCCTTCTAACAAGTTCAGATAGATATTCAAGTTAATTGTCGTTTCCATAAAAAAAAATTGTCGTATCAAACGATCCTGAAGCAATCCACACGAAACAATAATTTTTGGGTTAACTCTATTACGGTGAAACGTAACATGTGGGTTCTCTGATCTCCATATCAGAACGTCTGTGTGTTCACGTTTCCAGACACTTGAAATGTAGCCTCATCTGAGAACATAAATTTTTTAAGGTAACAATCATTTTCAATTTTTTCACACACAGTCATTTTCACAGCAAATTCTTTCTAGGAATGTGAACTTGTGATGTAACAAGCAGCAATATTACAAATTTATAATGACACGATTTTAATAGTTTCTTTAAAACATTATGAATGGTAGATCGCGGAAGGTTTAATTTGCATGTTACACAAAGAGTTGACTTCCTAGGGGTGTAACAAAACACAAACGAATGATCTTCATTTTTTCATTTGATGTTCTAGGCCTGCCCTTCATATTTACAAAACTGCCAGTTTCTTTAAATTTATCATATCACGAAGAAATACTTGCTCTAGAGGGTGGTTCTAAGTTACACCGAGTTTTAAAACTGCGTCGAACTTTTGTGTCTGATTTTGTTCCAATAAGGCCACCAATAAGGCGACTGATGTATGCGGTTACATATGCAATCACAGAGCTATCTAGTTTTTTCCAAGAAAAACTACGATTTACTGGTTAAAGAGTGATAAACCATTTATTAATCGTGATATTACTTTTTCCTAACAAGACATCAAAGTTGTTCAGATAATTTTCGGACACTCGGAACAAAGGATTGTCAGTCTCATGTTTTGTTACTTGCTTACAAATATATGTGAAACACTATCATTGTTTAATTTTGTATTATTTTATATGTTTCTAATGATTTTCTTGTACCTGGGAGCACAGTGCAGCCTGGCGGACTCCTAATATAAATATGAAATATTTTAATTGGTAATCCGAAGTTTATAACAGAAGCCTATAAAATTAAATATTTGAATTATAATGAGCGTTAGTGATATTGCAGGAGAGTTGTAAACTTTTTTAAGTTTATAAATACCCTAAAAATTTATTGATCGATTTCATTGATTTTCTACAGAAATTGTTTGATTATTTTACCTCTTATTTTAGTACAAAAGATTTTGGAGATAGACGGATTGTCAATATTTTCTCTTATATTTAAAATTAACAGACATTAGATTTTTATAGGATTATAAAATTTTTATGCAAGGTTTTATAAAAAGTAGAATTGTCAACTTGGTTTCACTTGGTATTTCAATTTGATTTTGTTATATGCATGATCACGCAGTTAACTAGATGGTTATATGTTTTGCAAGTTGTAACGTATCTTACGTTCTCTCCATGTCAAATTATTACTCCAAGCACCACAATTCAGGGGTACAACACACGACATGTGATTGTGCTACACCATCAAAGTTTGCTGACAATGGTTTCATATTTGCATACTCAAGTCGTTACAATCCAGGGAGTAGTGAATCTCACCTTAGTTTCTACTGTATGTTACGTCATAACAGGTAGGCTATAAAACAAAATTCTAATTTACATAAACATTAAATACGACCTCTACAACACGGTCTGATTCGTGATTCTTGCTGTATTATCGTTACTTGCAGATACTTATATCTACTACCAAACTTAGTGAATTAACCGGCATAGTTGCAAGTTCCATTTTTTCCTTCATTAAGCCTGTTCGGGACACCTTAACCTACATTAAATTTAAACTTCTTTATTACTGGGGTATATTTAATTTGAAATAAACCGCTTAATTATACTCAATTTATAATAAAGGAATGTATTTGGTTTCAATTATATTGAAAAGGAGAAAAAATTATAATTGTAAGCTTTCAGGTCAATCTTTTTTTTTGAATCCAATGAAGCTTTTTCATTGAATCCAACTGTATGCAATTTTCTTCTAGATAAATGAATATTAATATATGTTTGCAAGTATATGTTTACATACAAAAAATGGTCTAGTTCTACGGAGATTGATTAATCCACTACGGTCACTTCCAACAATTTTTTAGGTTATATCACACTTAAGTAAAAAAATGAAAAGGACAAGAACTATCCTATAAAAGGTAAAAATGTAGCCAAACAAGCAATAAAAATTAAAAATAATAAAAATAAATATGGAATTCACATTAGAAAATAACAAATTATTGAATGATTTTGTATAATACAACGAGTAGGGCTTTGAATTATCTTATGAATTGTTTTTGTCATGAAGCTACTCTCTGTTACCTTAACGGAAATAAGTGGAAAAATAAATCTCGACACAACTCAAGCCACCAAATACAACAGTCAAATAATATTAGGCATATTATTCTTTCCCAAGCATAATTTTACCATTTTATTTTCCTTAATGTTAGGTGCGATTTGTATACCTGAACTTATTTCTTGTATGAGGGGAATAAGAAAAAAAATAATGATACTTTCTCATTTCTTGAAATCAGCAAGGAAACCTTTTCTTCCTCAAGTCACACAATATTTTTTCTCAGACCACAACAGAAAAACAAAAAATAAAATAGTTTCAGTTATATTTATTTATAAAATATCTATATTTGAGGAGATACTTTCAGTAAAGCGTTACTTCTCTCACTTGCTATTTATAAAAACATTTTCATTTGACAGGGATATTATCAGTAAATTTCTTTAACATGCATTACTTATACAACTTGAGTATTACAATTTTAAATATAAATATGAAATTTTAAATATATGTATATATTTTTCTAATTTTTTTAATAAATTTGTTATAATTAAAATAGGATAGATAAAGTTTGAAGAAGCGTGGCTGTAAATACGAGAGAGAATTTTAATTTATTTCAATCTTTTAAAATTTGAATTTTGAAAATTTTGATCATCCTCGGAATATAAATATTACAATAAGTTCATGACTTAATTGAAATTACAGAAAATAGAAATACGTTGGAACTGAAAAATTAGCTCATAATCGGGAAACTAAGCGATTTATTCATCACACAATGATTAAATTCAGAAATATTTGTTGGAAAAATGTTCACGTAGCGCAGAATGTAATCTATTAGATAAATTTTATATTAAATTCTTACTTCGCTTTCGTAAAGGCTTGTGGCTTTTTTATGTGCAATTTAATAAAAATTATATGCGATAAAGTTTATGTCGTTTATAATAGAAACCATTTTATAAAAATTGTTTTAATCATTGTAGAATTCTTGTTTACCAAAAATAAAATACGTAAACATATCGGCCGATCTCCGAGGTGGAATAGTAGCGTCTCAGCCTTATATCCGGAGGTTCTGGGTTTGAATCCCGGTCCAGCATAGAATTTTTCATACACTAATAAATCTCCAATTTTATGTTTTATTCTCTCATACAAACTTCGAGGTTCTACGGTGAATTAATTCAACCCAAAAAATAAAAAATAAATAAATAGAAATATAAAAAGTATGGGTTAATTAGGTTATAGTTAATTGTTTTTATTTGAACTGAATTAACCTTCTTATTCCGTCATAAAATACAGCAGTAGGTATAACCGTGAAGCTTTGAACTAGAAAGTTAATTCTTCCCTAGGGACTTACTCATTGAGGTGAAGAGAACGTAATCTATGTTAGATCAATACACACTGAATGGGATAAAATAAATCGTGTAGACCTTAACCTTGCTTTCGAAAAGTCTGTGATAAAAAACCGGACTAACTTGGAATTTTTTCGCGCTACAAAATTCACCTCTGATTTTATATATATATATATATATATATATATATATATAAAAGAAATAAAAAACAGTCTAGTAGCCACTATCTTAAGAGAAGATAGATTAGAAGCAAAGGGGAAAGGAATATTTAATCTTCCGTTGCCCTTATTGATTGTACTTCTAGTTACCTTTCGATAAATATGAGTCAATTCTTGTACAACCTGATCAATGAGAGGGTACTTCCCTCCTCATTGCATTAATAGACATCTTACCAGTATCTCAAACACTTCACTCCGTACAAGAAGACAAAACAGCTTGCGAAAATATAGGCTTTTCTCTTTTTGTTAACCCACCGGGTTGGTCTAGTGGTGAACGCGTCTTCCCAAATCAGCTGATTTGGAAGGCGAGAGTTCCAGCGTTCAAGTCCTAGTAAAGCCAGTTATTTTTACACGGACTCGAATACTAGATCGTGGATACCGGTGTTCTTTGGTGGTTGGGTTTCAATTAACGACACATCTCAGGAATGTTCGAACTGAGATACAAGACTACACTTCATTTACACTCATACATATCATTCTCATTCTTCCTCTGAAGTATTATCTAAACGGTAGTTACCGGAGGCTAAACAGGAAAAGAAAGAAGGCTTTTCTCTTAATTATCTAGTTGATCAGTCAAACTCTATAATTTTATCTTAGAATTTATTCATTGTTATTATTTTTCCATCACTTTAGATTCGGAGTAACAGTACAAGGTGAAAAGATAAAGATGCTACGATTTGCTGGTGATATAGTAATTCTAGCCGAGAGTAAAAAGGATTTAGAAGAAACAATGAATGGCAAAGATGAAGTCCTACGCAAGAACTATCGCATGAAAATAAACAAATACAAAACAAAAGTTATGAAATGTATTAGAAATAACAAAGATGGACCAATGAATGTGAAAATAGGAGGAGAAAAGATTATGGAGGTAGAAGAATTTTGTTATTTGGGAAGTAGAATTACTAAAGATGGACGAAGCAGGAGCGATATAAAATGCCGAATAGCACAAGCGAAACGAGCCTTCAGTCAGAAATATAATTTGTTAACATCAAAAATTAATTTAAATGTCAGGAAAAAATTTTTGAAAGTATATGTTTGGAGTGTCGCTTTATATGGAAGTGAAGCTTGGACGATAGGAGTATCTGAGAAGAAAAGATTAGAAGCTTTTGAAATGTGGTGCTATAGGAGAATGTTAAAAATCAGATGGGTGGATAAAGTGACAAATGAAGAGGTATTGCGGCAAATAGATAAAGAAATAAGCATGTGGAAATATATAGTTAAAAGAAGAGACAGACTTATAGGCCACATACTAAGGCATCCTGGAATAGTCGCTTTAATATTGGAAGGACAGGTAGAAGGAAAAATTGTGTAGGCAGGCCACGTTTGGAATATGTAAAACAAATTGTTAGGGATATAGGATGTAGAGGGTATACTGAAATGAAACGACTAGCACTAGATAGGGAATCTTGGAGAGCTGCATCAAACCAGTCAAATGACTGAAGATAAAAAAGAAAAGATTTTTCCATAAGGAGTAAAGATTTGCTTTTTCTTTCTACAGCTACTTAATCGTAACTATATTACTGTTACGTATTTATTTATTTAAAGAAATGTATACTGATATACGTTTGTTTTAAATTTTAGAAGGGTGATCAGCACAGAATATAGCACATTTTTCTTACAGTAATAAATATATAGTGTTATTTTATTTTTAATAACAGTTGTTACAGTAAATTCATAAAAAATCTAATTAAAAAATAAACTATAAAATTTTGATTTTTCAAAAACAAAAATTCAGATTTTAATTTTGTTTTTCAAAGCCAGAAACAACGATCTGTGCCAAAATTATTTATTTTTTATTTTATCTATTTTTTAATGCTTTTTTTATTTACAGACGCATCAACAATTATTATTGTCATTAGCGACTACAGTAACACTATCATGTATTATTACATAAAACAACAAAAATCATAAAGACCAAAAATAAAAAATATAGAAACAGGAATAATAAATAATAAACATAGACAAGTGACAACAATAAATAAAAGAAAATATACATAAATCAGACAAAGATCACTAAATCGTATTCTTCATTCCACCGTAGGAGACGTACCGCAACAATTGTTTTAGACCTTAGTTCTGGTTTAATAGAAATTTCATACCCGAACCCAGGCCTAAATTTTGTCGGATGGTTCCAAAGATTGGGGAATCAAAGAGCAGGTGGTACAGGGACCATTTGACCTTTCAAGCCTCGCAGATCTTCTAAGGAGAGTCAAGGGTGAGCATGGGTAAGCCTGGTGTGTACAATTCTGAACCGAGTTGAAAGAGTCCATTCTGAAAGAGTCCAAGTCATGACTCTTCTGTTGCTCGGGAACGAGCTTTCTCGAGAACATTCTCCCGGTTGTTATGTAACGCCGTGGGAGGACTCAGCAGCCAGAATCTATTCCACTGAGCCTACAATTTTACTCGGACTGATCTCATGAACTCTCTCTCACACGTCGATTGTACTCGGATGCCATTTATTGCAGCTCTATTGGCAGCCTCATCAGCCCGTTCGTCCCCGAGAACGTCACAATGACCAGGGACCCATACTAGTACCACAGTCTTATTTATCCTTGAAAGGAAATCATGATTATTCCGGAGGATGAATTCAGAATGTTTGCAGCTCAAGCTCTCGCGTACATTCCTAGAGTCTGTAATTATTAGGAAGCTGTCATAGCTACGGGTTTTGATAAATTTCAAGACGGAGTAAATCGCAAAGTCCTTGCAAAAGAACACAGAAGAACAGGCATTAAGTTTATATAATATCTCGGTGTTAGGAAGAACAGCCACATCCATCGGCTGAGACAGATCCGTCTGTGTAGATGAGAGTGTACCCATTGTACGTGTTAAATTGATTCATGTTGTTAAATTGGTCTCTAACAGGCTGAAATCCTGTGTCCCGTTAACAACTTCCAGGTTGTAAGTATACGATCTCTGGAGACGCGCGTATTCAAAGGGCGCCGCATCCTATTCCCTTTTCAAGGATCTTCGGGACAGGCAGATGTAGCTCTTGGAATTACCGAAGCAGCCTGAGGCTGAAAGACTGCGGTAAGGACGTTCTTCCTTCGAGTAGCAAAGTGCGAGCGTGTCTGGTTATTTGCCGTGAGAAGTTGAACGCGTGCTTGATGGTCTTGTATTTTCTTCTGTAACGTAAGGAGAATTCATCGGATTCCACCAGTAAGCTTGATATAGGGTAAGTGGCGAATGCCCTTATTGACATGCGAATGTCATCAAAATTTACACCAAGAAGCTAAATCTCGTTTGTTCCCATTATCTAGTCTTCATCTAAGTGCAGTCTCACCAAGTCTTTGCATTTGACTGGTTGCCTAGAGAAAACAATAAATGTAGACTTGGTTAGTGAAAATTTGAAACCACTACATTGTGTCCATCTGTGCACCGAGTTCAACGGATTCTGCATTATTTTTCTCGTAGTTCAAATTTTCTTAACTGTCAAGTGATAGTGATATCATCAGCGAAGATATTTCTTGACTGTCGGAGTGATGACATCAGCCAAATCATAGATAGCAACCAAGTAGAGCAGTAAAATAAGGACTGATCCCTGTGGGACTTCATATTCAATTTTGAAAATCTTTGAAAGGACCCCATTAGGTCTAACATGGATTGTCCGTTTACTCAGAAAATTAGCTATAAATCGCAACATATTTTTATAATAATTCATATTAACATCGTTCTGTAACAAGGTAGCAAATATCCTCTCTCTCCAAGCCATTTCATAAGCCTTTTTAATGTCTAAGGTCAGCGCAAGGAGGTGTTCCTTGGAGGCGAATGTCTCACGACATCTTTCTATATAGATACAAGGTGGTCCATGTTAGATCTCTTTTCTCTGAATCCGTATTGGTAATGGGAGAAGAATTTGATTCTGTCAAGATACCATTCCAGTCTGTTATTTATCATCTTCTATATCACCTTGCAAAGGGTGCACGTTAGAGCAATCCGACGGTAGTTCTCTGCTGAAGTGAAGTCACGAATACGCTTAGCCGCAGGGATGACTACAGCCGTTCTCTGACGTCTGGAAACACTCCTACCTCTAAGATAATGTTGAACAGGTTTTTACGTTCCTAGTTGAGCCTTCTTATGCTGCGCTCTGGATTTTACTAGCACTGGCTTGTGAGTCAAGCTCATACATTCATTCTAGTAAAGAATCCCGCCTTGGGCGGTTATGCAATTCGTAGTCTAATGTGATTAGTTGAATTTGTTATTCTACAGTCTAATGGGACTTATTTTGTTCATTAATAACAGCCTAGTGTATAAGTCCGTCTGGTGCGGTCATTCATTCAGTATTCTAATGAGGCTTGTCTTGGGTAATGTTTTAAATGTGTCTAATGTGGCAAAATTCAATTTAACTGTCCTAGAAAAATATGGTTTCAGTTCATTTCATCCGAATACAGTTCATACTAGCTCTAAAAACATAACATAGGTTAAAAGTTGCTAATGACCCTAATTAGAAATTTCCCGTATGAAGACATACAGTATT
This sequence comes from Lycorma delicatula, assembly GCF_047948215.1. Classification (NCBI taxonomy): domain Eukaryota; kingdom Metazoa; phylum Arthropoda; class Insecta; order Hemiptera; family Fulgoridae; genus Lycorma; species Lycorma delicatula. Next base: position 174,220,970 of record NC_134455.1, on the reverse strand, counting down.
CCATCAGGGCCAGGGCTAGAAGACTTTAGACGTGCAAGTACATCTCGTAATTCATTCAACGTGAGAGGGGAGTTCAGATCCTGGTTCATCTTGTTATTCCGTGAAGTATGTCCTCTTAACTGAATTCAGGGCTGTTTTTAATTCTCAGAAAATTGTTAACAAGGTTTGAGTCATTGAATTCCGTGAAAACCTGTCATCCAGAATATTCGCTATTTCGTAAGGGTTGTGAATTACGCGACTATTTTCAACCAGATCAAGGGCATGATTGGTCTAATACATTCCCTTGATTTTGTTGATCTTGTTCCATACCTCAGTCATAGGAGTTTGTCAATTAAGTGAGGCTAGGGAATTGCAGCAGGTTAGACGTTTACTATCTCTATATGTCCTTGCAGCCTTCGAGCGTCGCTTTTTATATGCGAGAAATGTTGTCTTACTGCGATGTATCTGTTAAATCCGTTTGTATCTGTTAAAAGCATTCTTTGACGCCTGCATCGCTAATTAGCATTCATTGTTCCACCAGGAAATACATTTCTTACCAATGAATCCAGACTTTTTGGGTATATTGAGTTCAGCAACATGCATCACAAGAACGGCAAAGTCCTTAACGTATTTATTTATTTGAGCTCCGTCACCTGTCAAATGTAAATCTTCAACATTTTCAGTAACCAGTTCCTTAAATCTATCCCAGTTAGCGTGCTGCAGTAGCCACCTAGGGTTGGAATACCGGTTACACTGCAGTGTTTGATCGCTTTTTCAATGGGGAAGTTGTCACTGCCGTGTAGTTCCTGTAGGACTCCCCATTCATAGAGGTGGGCTGGGGAGGCATCACACATTGTTAAATCAATGGCACTAAAATTCCTGTACGAGCTGTTGAGATGTGTATGTGAGCCCAGGCTAAGAAAAGCCAGATCCGTCCTCTCAAGGAAACTTTCCACTAACTTACCTCTAGTTTCCAAATTATTGCAGCCCCAGCTGATGCTGTGAGCATTAAAATCACACATCAATAGAAATGGTTTTTGGAGTTATCTAACTACGTCCGTCAGTTCCTCTACAGTAAAGACCCGACTGCTAGGAAGATAGATATTACATACTGAAACGCTCCAGGAGCAAGTGTCAAAGTCACAGCTAAATCTTCAAGGCTAGTATGCAAATGAATTTGTCTACAGGCTTGTTGATCACTAACCAAGATGGCTACACCACCGCTGGCGTGTGGCGTGGGAGACATCCAACCTGTTTTGAGAACGATATTGTAACCTTTCAGAACTACGTAGTGGTTATCCTTAAAATTAGTCTCTTGCGGGCATATCAGAGAAGCACTGAGTCAATCGACTCAGTGCTTGAAACTGTAAATTTTCTGTCTTGGGGTTGAGCCCATTGATATTCCATTGTAGGATTGGATCACGGAGATGGTGAATTTTGTCTGTATATAAGTTCTCCGCAAGAGCGACTAAAAGTAATATCAGCGAGCGGACTACCGTCGAGAGGTAACTCGGCGGTGCTGTCATTACAATCCTCATCAGACATACTCGTAGCTTCAGGAGCTTCAATTGTCGAGACATGATGCGCCAATTTATTTATTACACACGTGGACCTATTTTTAATACCTCTTTCTGGTACTTTCAGGTACGTTTCCGGAAGCATATCATATCAGTTCCATCGTATTAGATGTTTAATCTCGTTATAACTAGTACTGCTGAGTTACCCCTGCAACGTTCCTGGGAGCTTTTGAAGTCTACGTAATTCAAGACATAAAGGTAATCCTTGGCTTGCAAGTGCTCTGCTAGGGGTTCTAGGCCCGCGTCAAGCCTGTCATTATCATTTTTTGGCTTCTTGTATTTCTGACAGGTCTCTGGCAAGGAAGATCGTTCAGCGCCCCTACTACATTCCCAATGTCTCCCTGATGATCGTCTGTGCTAGAGTTGGTGGACAGTGCCCTCTTCTGTGCCTTACTCGGAGCACCTGAAGGTTGGCAAAGGCTAGGAAAACCGGTCTCTGAAATCTGGTCCTTGAGATATTCCTAGTCTGCAAGGTTTTCCTTCTTCAGGTTTCAATTTTTCGCTACATGCCGTGGTTGTTTACAGAGGAAGCAGGACACAGCATCGGCCGAGAGATATATCCAGTACTACCACTCATCGTAGGTTAGGTCCATGGTTCTTGGTAACTTTATACTTTAAGATCTTCAAGGTGTACTATACCTGGCGACGAAAACTAAGGACATGTTCGTAGCCCGGTTCTGGGGCAACAACACGCAGGGAGGTAGTAGCCGACCCAAGGCGGATGCCAGAATGCTTACGTTCTTTCTCTAATAACTCATTCAGGATACTGGGCACACATTAGAGAGGACTACTCTTTTGAAATTAGTTAACAAAAAGCGAATCTCCAGGAGGTGATCCCCAACATTAACTTTATTGTGCTTCTCGGTAATTGATTTAACAAGATCTCTATTTGACAGGTAGATACAAATTCGGATCATAGAGATCTTAGTTACATGTAAGATATTCTTAGGAATAACCAGCTTACCAATGCCCACGATATACGCACTAATCGGAAAATGTCCTGTGGCATCCAGTACGATGGCTTGAGTTTTGCTAGGGTAAGTCAGTTTCTGGGCCACGGTGGCGTAACTTCCTGGTCTCTTCATCTGTCCAGTAAGACGGGTGTCATTCCCAGAACGATCAGATTCATTCAATTGGTCACCATGTTTAGTCAAGATTTTCTGTGGTTCACTGTCAGGTGTCTTAGGTGTCTTCTCACAAACGTTTTTACAAATCTGTTCTTGGTCTGTCACAATCATAATTATTCCCTTGTACTCAGAGGAAGCAGCACAGTTGAGATATTTGTTAACGACGATCAGGTGGGCCGAACGTCGAAACAGTTTAACTTGGAAGTCACAAACTAAATAAAAATATATTGAAAATAGGTCACTTAAATAGTACAACTATCACGTCACATAGACAGCTCTCGCACAATATATTTTTTTGGTGTACGTTTATTAGTAAACTCTTTAACATCACACTTTCATACATAAACAAAAACTATGTATTTGTTCTTTTGATAGCAATCTTAGTAAAATCATATATTGTAACTTTTTTCAATTGCTTCATCTTATTTTCGGTTTTTTGGGAATTATGGTTTTAGTGTTAGTTTTCAGTTCTAGAATTTTTTTCTATTTCTCTCAGTGAGAAACTCTTAGATCATGTAGATTAAATAAAATATAATTAATATTAGGAATAATTTATATTCCATGACTTGTACATGTTGATGTTTTACACAGAAATAAAATCAAATATTGTTTGGTCATTCGGAAAGCAGTTACAAATTTAAAAACTATCTTTAATTATAAAACTTTAATAACAGAAATGGAATCGTTTATAGTGTTTTGAAGAAGTTAGATTTTCTGTTACTGAATAGTGTTTTTTTTTTTTTTTTTTTTTTTTTTTTAGTAAATTATTATTTTACAAATATGTGAGTATATATTAACAGATTGATAATACAATTATTTTGATATTATTGAGCAAGTATGAGCAATATTTTTTTAAACGATATAAAATGACTAAATCGATAACAAAAAATAAGTATACGACGCTTTTATTAATTGATATGTCTCATGAGGCAATTAACTGATGCGTAATTGAATGATCTAACAAACGCTAACACTGTGTCTGTTTACATATGTAGACAGTCTGTAGGTGGTTTAGTCCATTGCTATTAACTATCACAATAGACTTAATCTATCTACGTCATTTAATACTCTACTTAATGTTATAGCATTACATATTCACTTATTTGTTATTTTTATATTACTGCTACTTTCCTATTTTCTCATCGCGCACTACTTATCAAAAATGTCCGTTTATATTGTTTGATTATAATGTATTATTATGGTGTAATTTTATTTATATTACTGTTTAGTTCGTTAAAATAAAAACATGATATCCGGCCTAAACGTATGCAGAGTTAATGCCCTATATTTAGAAAACCAGTCGTTGTAATCTCTTAAACGTTGACTCAATCGACAGTAAATATCTCCATGTTTCGTTCCGTGTACTCTCATGGACAGTGGTATATGCATGCGTAGATTATCCAACTGACAGTGGAATTGTAGTCAGCAATTGTCAATAGAGTTGTGGTCACCACACAGAAGGTTTAATGCGTGCTTTGGTTAGCTGAGTTTAAATCAGTTCCACTTGTTTAATGGCTTGCACGAACTGAAAGGAATATCGATCCTCTTACATCCAAGTCTATTTGTCAGTGGGATGCGACTTTAAGCGAGACGGGAAGCTCGCTTTAACAAACTGAAAACTATCCAAATGATTCAGTGAGTGATCAGACTGTAGATCGTGTATGTGATGCAATCACTGCAAGTCCTGGAAAGTCAGTTAGACGGGTTAGTTATAATCTGCAATTTCCTCGTTCCACTGTTCACGAGATTGTTCATAAGCGGGTCGCTTAGCAAACAGACCCTGTTTGCTAGCGTACAAGTTACAACTCCCTTGTCATATTAACAAAATGATTGCAGTCTAAGATGCAAAGGTAACACACACCATGTCGAAAAAAATGCTAATTACATTGGTACGTTGTGATTTATTGATGAAGCAACTTTTATACATGCGCGAAAGTAAGCAATTGTCGAATTTTCGTTAGTGAAAATTTCCACACAGTAATCGAAAATGGAAGGTTTACACTCTGAAAGCCAATTTCTGATTAGTATTACACAAAAATTACGTCATCGGTCGGTTTTTTTTTCATGAAGCTCACTCTGAGAGGACACATGTTTAAGAACTTTACTATTCTTCAGGTTTCTGCAGACTTTAGTTTCCAACGAGATACAGATATGGACGATATATAACAGAAAATTGTTGAAGCCGTTGCTTTAATTTCCCCACAGAAGCTCCTGAACACCTGACAAGATTTAGATTATCATCTAGACGTCTAGAAAATGTGCACATATTGATCTAGACTAACCTACGTACATTAAAATTTGGTGAGTTGCTGTGCTTATTATAAAATGATTAATTAAATGTTTTAACTGGTTTTCTTAATATATTTTTGGTACCTTGAGCCTGGGCAATCTGTAATGATATTAAAAATTCAACTTGATTATTCTAATTTTTAGATACTCTTCGTAGTACATATAAATGACAATTTATATTTACTGTTAGATATATGTTCATAAATCGTAAAGTATGTATTTATTAATTTATATGTAGAAATAAAGTACCCTAATATTCTGATTAATGTAAAATATTCATTTAATAACTATAACAATTGAAATTTAACATATTATTTTCTAAAGAAAAGAAAAAATAATTTCAACGAAGTTAACTGATACCAAGTCTATTTTGTGTATTACCTATTTGGAAAGATTTTCTTGAAAATATTTAATTTTCTCTTTTCTTTTTAAGATGCTGGATTAAAATGAGTATTAGATTGGAGAAAGAGAGAAATAACTTTATTTTAGATATAATATTACGATATTCTAAACGTACTTTAATAATATTAAATAAGAGCTATAATGTAATTATAAAAAAATACTACCCCTTCCCTTGAAGGAATTCACACTTTTTTACGGTGAATACAGTAGCCTGTCAGAGAATTTAGGCGGAAAGTTACCTACAGTTGATGGTTGAAACACGAAGTTAGTTCCAACAAGATTAATGCTCGGGGCTTAGTTGCTTTAGTCTGGTAAGCTTTTTCTCACGAGACTCGGTGAAGTGTCTGGGTATGCATGGTAAAGTGAGGTTCTTGGAACTTCTCCAGGTAGGTGTGTTGCAATATTGCCCTTACTTCTATTTTTTTCCATCGTCTATTTATCTTTTTTCTTCGTGTTAGCTACTCTTCACTCCAACTCAATTTTTTCTTTTCTCTACGTTCCTCAATTTTATTAGCCACTCTTCCCTCCACCTTAATTTTTTTTTATTAGTTTCCTCCATTTTTATATTTTATGTCATTTTTAACACATTCTCATTCATTTATAAAGTTCTTGTTTGGGCTATATTTATTTATTTATTTACATCTAGTTTAATCGTTAAATATGAGAATCATTTTATTTTCAATCTATCATATCTTGCAATAATTCAGCAAAGAAATCCGACAAAAAACTTTTAAGTATTTCCTGGCATTGGTTATTTATTCTTATATAGTGGAAAAAAAATTATACATTAAAAAAGTTACCTAAAATTGGTTTTTTCGGGTGGGAGTAATTTCTGATGAAATTTTATTGTAAAATTATCAGTATTTTATATTAAAATATATCAAAAACCTTTTCAAAATTAAAAAAATGGATATTTATTTATTTTAAAATAAATCAAAAATCACCTCAAAAATCACCTTCCAAACCTTTTTTTAAATTTTTCTGTCTTTACTATGTTAAACGGAAGTAACTAAAAAAATCTACCAAAAAATGTACAACAAATAAAAAGTTATCTAAGATTTTTTGGGAGATAGGGCAGTGAATTATGATGAAATGTTACTGTAATATTATTGAAAAAATTCTATTGTTTAAATCTTCAATACGATTAAATGATTAAATAAACCCAAAAAGCATAAAAAATTAAAAGAATCGATAATATTGTGAGTGGGAAAGCCGATCAAACATGAAATTAAATATTTCATGTTTGATCGGCTTTCCCACTCACAATATTGGAAACTTTACTCTACATCAGGCCAACCAAAATATTTTTTCTGATAAAAAGTCAACAATCCTTATCATTAGAAAGTTTAAAATTGAAACTTCTGTAGCTTACTAAATCGGCCATTTTAAAAATCTTAACTTAAACGCATAATTTAATAGATCCTAAAAGAAAGCTTTATACTATAACGCAAACGTATATAGAAATTTATCATAGAGTAAGTATTCTTTACATGGTCGAATTTAAAAAAAAATCTTTTCCTAGTGTGCGGTTACAACATAAGAAGAACGGGCAAACAAATTTTCATCCATTTATCTTTAGTAGCTCTTTGCTGGGCATTGATTACGAATGATTCAGGACGTATTATTCTATAATATTGTGCTGTAATAATATAATATTGTGTATAAATCTGTATATGTTTTTTATTGTTTCATAGCTTATTTACAATCGATTACATTTACATAAACATTTAGTAAATTGTATTACTTCCGAAATCACGCGGTAAGGAATTATCAGTGAAACTCCTCAAAAAGTAAACAACAGTATAATAAAAACGTTTATTCCAACCAAGCACATAAAGTTAAAAATGATGAATGACACTCAACATCACTAGAACAATAGAAAGCAAACAATGTATCATAATAAGTAGAAGTAAAAAAAGATGAATCGATGTAAAAAAAAAAGAAAAGTACGTATAAAAAATTTTAAATTAAGAGTAGAGAGATAATGCAAAATACTCACATCCGAGTTTACTAAAAGTTTACTTGTGTTGCAAGCGGTTCTGTATTGTAAGTTTCAGTTTCGCTGTCATCGGATACATCAAATGTAATATCGTCCCTGATAATTCTGCGTCGAGACTGTTTTATTGGATCTCTACTAGAAGCCGATGTATATCCACACTTTCTAGAAGACGTTGGACCGGAACTATTGGTTGCCAACCTTTTCTCATAGATGGACAGAGATAAAGGCTCATTCATACTTGCAGTCCTTACTAGAAGTTAGATTACCCAAAAATCGATTTAAAATAAAATATCTTCAAATAAAAAAGTAAATGTATAAAATAAGACCCATATATAACCAACAACCATACATGTAATCCAACAACTCATCCTCTAGAATTATACACTGAAATAAAAATCGTAAACTGAAAAAATTCAATAGCCTGCAGCTATTTAAAATCTCTGAGCAGGCCAAACCTTACATAAATAACTAAAAGAAATGTTTTTTTATAAACAGGCAGAATTATTTTTTCTTAAATCTAAATAATGGTACTACTTAAAACTGTTTTCGTTCATCAGTATATGAGTAAATTGTACTCATATACAATTTAAAAAAAAAAAATTGTAGTAGAATACAGACTGATTTTTTAATTTTGATAGATTAATGAATCTATGTTATTGAAATCACTTCAAAGGGCGTTAAAAATTATTTCATCGTTTAAGAAAGGAAAGTAGACGTAAAACCTTAATCTTAAAAGTAACTGACAAATCTTAAAATCAAAATTTTGTATAGTGCTCAGCATTCTTACATCTGCATCAATTGCACTCGAGTTCAATGCCGCTTAGGATTTAGTCTTTTCCTTTTTCATTTGTAATACCATTTCATTATCCTCATCTCCTCGCTTGAATATTTACAAAAGAGGTCTGAAACACTGATGTAAAAGAAACAAAGTTATCTCTTTGTAGCATAAATAAATTAATTTACTTTTTTAAAAAGTACTCTGTTAATTTACTTTTTTTATTTATTATTTAATTTTATGTATTGTAAAAAATAACGTCTTCAAACAAGCACATTAATATATATATATATATATATATATATCAAAGGAAATTCATCAGATCGAATGGATTTCAAATAGTCTTTCTAATAATCCCAGTTTTAATATTTTACATTAAACTGAAATATTTGAGTAATTGCATACGACAAACGTTTTCACCAGTAAAACTTTGGAGTATTTGACTACCATTATAATCAATTCTATTTTTTCATATAATGAGCTTTGACATTTCGTAGAGTATGTTCGTATAAACATTCTTTAAGGCTCACGCACGTATATTCCTATCACTTCATATAATTGCTTGCTTATCTAAATGAATTTGATTGCTTCCTTTTTATGATAATAAAAGATCCCGATACCCTTTTAGTTTTTTTATACTAGTAAACTTTACATTATTACTTATTTTTACCAGTAGAAGATTAATTTTTTTAGTAAGAGGAGTATGGATATAGTGAGTGAATCAAAAATAAAAAATATTGTATTTTAGTATTTAATTAATTGACCAAGCAACGGGCAGATACTTCATGAAATATTTTTCAAGAATTAAATATATATTACATATATTAAACACACACACACATATATATATATATATTGGGTTGTTGTATCAAATGGAACCCATATATTTTACAACATTTGGAGTGTTAGATTAATTAGTTATTAAACATATAAATTATTTCTTCTCTCGAACAATTGTAATATGAAAAATTAATTTTTCTTGAAAGCCGTAAATACTTACTATATTTAATTCTACTTTTAACGAATTCAAAGTTCGATTGAAAAAGTTACTGTTAAAACGTTTTTAAATTTACTAATAGATTCTCTATTATCGTTATATAAATAATTATAAAATATAATAAAATAAAAAAAAGTAAATTCTGTTTTTTTTTTGAGGCATTATTTTTTAAGAATACATATTTATTTTTTAGTATTAATTTCTAGTATTCAAAATTTACCATGTAGCTGACCAAATGTTGACCTCGTAAACCCGTTAAAAATTCCATGGTGCTTTCCCAAAATAATTAGAGTATTTTGAAACACTTAAAAACAGACCAAAACTTTCCTTATCCAATCCTTTGTTACAAAATGATGTATTCTGTGATATTTTAAGCTTACCGCCTACTTGAACTTTTCCAGAATTTTGAAATCATCACCGCTACGATTTCTTAAAATTTTTATATTCTTTTTTTTTATGAGCTTTTCAACTTAAATGATTTTACGGGACCTTTATTCTGTTACCTGATAGATGAATAAGTCCTTAATTGGGGTTTAGATTCTTATCGACTGTAAACTAGATTCGTAATTCTTGCCAGTACATAAACATTGAATGTAATAATTAATGGGATTACGGGAGATAATCCCAAAATCTAATTTTTTTAAAAATTACTTTTTAAAAAATATTTAAAAATACTTTTTAAAAAGTAATATTTTAAAAGCACAATAAATTATTATTTTTTTAAATATGAAGGTAATTGAATAATTAAGCATTTTCTTGTGTGAAATTTTTATTAAGTGTTTTACGGTATCAGTATAGCAGCAGGAATAACATATACGTAAGCTTCAGCTGTTATTGGATTTTCTCATTGAATCTTTTGAATATTTATGATCACAGAATATTCATACGAAATTAATATTCACGGATCCGTTCTCTTTCCTTTTTTTATAATTTTTATGCCGGCAAAATAAATTGATTTCTTTTTACATTTTCCTCGTTGCTGTAGAATATTTTACAACTTTTTATTTAGTTAAAAAATTTTTATTAAAAAGTAATTCCATTGTATTTTTTGGTCATAATTGTACTTATAAATGTAATTCTTGTTGAACGCATTTTAATAAATTTTTTGGTTAATTTAAACGTGAATTAATTCATGAAAGAAATTTAAATTTTTTTTCTAATAATACTTTGGAGTAAATTGATACAATTATTTTTATGTGTTTTGGCTACTTTCCGTTTTATCCAGTATTATTCAATTTTTTTTTAAAATTATTATTAATTTTTTTATAATTTGCAGTATTTACAAAGAATTTTATTTAGTAATGTCATGAACTTTTAACAGAATATACAAATAAATATAATTAAAAAATTTTAAATATACTAATAATTTTGTTTAAGTAGTCTGTTTGTAGAAGAGGTAGAGGTAGAAGAAGTATAAAAAGGGAGATCTGAATTTAATAAAGCACTAAAAAATTTGAGTGGCGGAAAGGCTCCTAGGCACCAAACTGCAACAGTAACAATCGAAGAGTATAAGAAGGAAGCAGTAATAAAAAAAGGAATCAGACAAGGATGTTCCCTATCCCCGTTACTTTTTAATTTTCATATAGAACTAGCAGTTAATGAGGTTAAAGAACAATTTAAATCTGGACTAACTGTGAAAAGTGAAAAAATAAAGGTGATACGATTTTCAGATGATTTAGTAATTCTAGCCGAGTGTGAAAAATATGTAGAAGAAACAATGAATGTCATGGATGAAGTCCTACGCAAAAACTACTACATGAAAATAAACAAGAACAAAACGACAAAAATGAAATGTAATAGAAGTAAAGTATATGGACCATTAAATATAAAAATAGGACGATAACATATTATGGAGGTAGAAGAATTTATTAAGGTTATTTGGGAAGTAGGATTACTAAATATGGTGGACGAAGTAGGAGCGATATAGGTTGCCGAATAGCACTGGCAAAACGAGCTTTCAATCAGAAATATAATTTATTTATATCAAAAATTAATTTAAACGCCAGGAAAATGTTTTTGAAAGTATGTGTTTGGAGAGTAGCTTTATATGGAAGTGAAACTTGGCGATCGGAGTACCCAAGAAGAAAAGATCTGAAGCTTTGAAAATATGGTGCTATAGGAGAATGTTAAAAATCACGTGGATGGATAAAGTGACAAATGATGAGGTGTTGCGGCAAATTGATGAAGAAAGAAGCATTTGAAAAATTCTAGCTCAAAGAAGAGGCAGACTTAAAGGCCACATCTTAAAGCATCCTGTAATAGTCACTTAGATATTGGTGGCAACAGGGGGCGGCTAGCTTTCAGCCACGTCACTTGGGGCGACCGAAGTAACGTCTTCTAGGCGGTTACCGGTTGCTCTCAAGTGGTAAAAAAAAAAATAAAGATTAAAGGTTAATGGGAAAAAGTTTGCAGGTAGGCAACGTTTGGAAGAAGAAAAACAGATTGCCAGGAATGTAGAGTGTAGGGAATATACCGGAATGAAACAACTAGCACCAGGTAGGGAAGCTTGGAGGGCTGCATCCAGTCTAGTCAAATTTTTACTAAAGACAAAACATTTCTGTAATATTTAGGCAGCAGCATATTTAATAGTAAATTAATTAATGTGAATGTTTATCATTAAAATATGAATGTTTATCTTTAATCACTCAATTTATTCAGAAATTTTGAATACAATTACCTACTTATCGATGAATGAGAAGATTCTGAAGGAAAGAAGTAACAAAATATTGTACATTGTTTATTTTTGTAGTATTATCTTGTTTTCTTTACTGTATAAAATCGTGCATTTTCTGTTTAGCAATCTTGAAGTATTACATAGTTATTTTTTAGTTAAAGTTTGAAAGAGGTTTACAAGAAAAATTGTAAAACATTATTCGGTTATCCTCTTTTTTCTAGTAAAAAAGATACGAAGATACCGTGAAAATTTCAAGCCTCTACCTATAATAGTTTTTGTTGTACATTGATTATGAGTCAGTGACATAATTAATTTTTCAGGACATTCTCTTTTATATAAGTTGATGATGCTCGTCAAAAAATCAAGATTTTTTGTTAAATATTTATAAACAATAAATAATAACATTAATAATAAATTTTAATTAAATTTAATAATTTTTACCTCCTCATATGTACGTTTTAAAGAATATTACGATGCATACTATTAGGCAAGATTTTTATAAAAAAAAGACATTTGAGCTGGTGATATATTGGGAAAAGTTTAGGATTTCTTGCGTTTATTTTGTGATCAATGCAGACTTTTTGCACGAATTAAACACAGATATTGTAATTATTTAGACTATCAAGAAAAGGAAACTCATGTATTTACTTTCAACTTCAACTTCCTGGAATAAGTACAAGGAACAAGGAAATATGGAAAAAAGTAATTTCATGAGCGAAGCATTTTAGAATAAGATTAACACAATAGGTAATTAACTGTCTCTCAGTTTAGAACAAATTTTATGTGAATCGCCAAAAGCGATCGAGACATCAAAAACTCAGTAGAAAATGATTTTCCAAAGTAGGGAACCCAACACTGACCTTATGAAACACCCCTCGCAAACATTTGGAAACGGAGACCATCCTCCAGCGTCTCAGCAGAAATTCACCTGTTATTCAGATATTCATTGACCTGTCTTAAAAGGTACTGCATATGCCCTAATCCCTCAGGGCTGGCAAAGTAGAATTCCACGGTACTGAGCCAAATGAATCCAGACTTTCAGTAGCTCAAGCGTCGAAGTGCCCCTTGTCCTCCATGTTCCACTTCTGGCTTAAGCTGCCCAGCTCAAAATCCTAGAGATGGTCTGTATGGTTGATCTACCCTTAACAAATCCGTATTGATTCGCGTGAATCAATTTCAGTTTAACTTCTTCACAGTATGGACTGCTATCATCCTCTCAACCGGGCTAGCTGTATTTTTCAGCAAACAAAGGGAGCGGTACACTTCAACAGAGTCCTTCTTACTATTCTTAGGGAGGAAGACCATGCATGCTTCCTTCCAGCATGTAGGAAAGACCCGCCTTCCAATTCCCGGTTCACCATATCCACAAGGCTCCACGGGATCTGACTAATCAGGCCCTTGAGCACTCTGGCCGGGATCCCATCATGTCCCAGACTTTTTTATCTTGTATATTCTCAAGTCGACCATTTCTGAAGTGCATGGCTAACTGAAACCCAACCACCAAAGAACACCGGTACCACGATCTAGTATTCAAATCCGTATAAAAGTAACTGTCTTTACTAGGACTTGAACGCTGGAACTCTCGATTTCCAAATGAAGCTGATTTGCGAAGACAAGCTCTTCACTTAACCAAACCGATGGGTTACTGGCAGACGCCTACCAAATCTCTTCATAACGATGTAGATAGCCTGCCCCCAGGGATCATTGTCAAGATCCTCACGTAACTCTCGTAATTTTTGTCGTTTGACGTTCTTGATTTCGATATTGAAGGCTCTCCTGCACTCCCTATACTGTCGGGAAGCCTCCTCGTGATCCTCTCTGCCGGACCGTCATAGACGTTGTATAAGCCTCCTACTCCGTTGAAGGTCATTACCATGGTGGATGCCAAAGGTGGCATCCACCAGTAAACTGGTTTATGATTCCTACGTCCACCTGCTATCCAGGATATCTTGTCCTTGACAAACTCCAGTATCCAACCGTGACTACTGAAGCCCGTCCCGTAGTCTCTTCTTAACTATGGTGTCCACCTAGTGATCAGACAGTCTTGGAGGTAGTCCATGGTCCGTAACTCTGAATGATTGTTCCCGCACCTATAAAAACTAGGTGAGATGGTCTAGGAGATGATGGAGCAGCATCATCTCGCAGCACCGTCCAGGTGCTCAAATCGTGATTCAACCTTCCATCCAAAATGGTTAGATTCAGGATGGATGTGTTCCCTCTAGCTTCAGAAGTTAGCATCCCGTCATTAGTACTATAAAGCCCCATCAGGTGCTTCAATTCCGTAAGGATCTCTTCCTGCCTGTTAATTTAATCACTTCCTGCACAATGGCTTTGCAGTTGAAGTTCCCCATAAGAATAGTTTTCCTAGTTGCTCGGGGTATTGCCTCTTGCTGTATGGATCATGATTTCCTCATACTGGACGATGTCATAATTCGCGTATATATATGCTCCTATGAGCACAGCATCTGCGATTTCTTCCAATACCAGGCCGCTCCTCCTCTCAAACAACCACCAGCCCAGTCTGCAACTAATATCAGAATGTCCACATCACCCTTCTTGTTCGTGCACTATTCATTCTTAGCAGCAACAGCCTTATTCGATTCAGAGGTCAAAATGATATTGACGTCTTATCGGCTCGCGATTTCCTAGAATAATTCATGAGAATGAGGACTTCTATTGGTCTTTGTCAGCAATATCTGCATTTCGTAGATGTCTGGCGCTCTCTGCCTCCCGTCGTACTCCGTATCTGATGTACTCCGTGAAGTTGGGCTTAAAGTTCCCGACCTTGCCACGATTAAAACAGGACTTACTCCTGTTCTTACCATCACATTTTTTGGCCTTATGATCTACAGCCCAACACCTGTAACATTTTTCCACATCTTTGCTAGGAGTAACTTGGCAAGAGACCCAGCCAATCTTTATCCTACCACTCTTGACACTATTAAGGCGCTATTCTGGACGGCACCAATAGCATACATTCATACATATCATCCTCATTTATCCTCTGAAGTAATACCTTGCGGTGGTTTCGGAGGCTAAACAGAAAGGAAGTATTATTCTATTAAATTTAAATTACAGGTAACTGTTTATTAAATCTTGTCTCACATCTATGAGGAAAATATTTCTTAGTAAATGTTAAAACATAATGAACAATAAATAAAATTTTGATTAAGAAACAATATTTTAGTATTAATGTTTGGACAAGTTGCATACGTAGTTGAAAGGGAAGGATTGTGAATGAAGTACTAAATTACAAAATTATAACCCTCGCCAGGTATCGAGAGCCTAGAGTAGCTGATATGGAATATTTAAAATGTCTTAACGAAATTGTCATGCAAAAATCTTGTTAAATATTGATGTAATATAAAACTCATACTTAATTATCTTTAAGCCTTCTTGAAATGATTTAACATAATAACTACGAGTTTTTCTTTTGATTTTTGAAGCGTGACATCTATTAAATGGATTAAAGTTTTGTTTTAACTTTTATTATTATTAAGAAGTAGGCCTGCTACATTACTTTTAATTAAAACTTTTATATTAGTTTTCAGGGTATTCTTGGAAATTCGAGTAATAATGTTATTTGTTTTCTTTCTGAATACTAGTAGCTTTAATAAAAGATCTAATATGAAGTAAGTTGTAAACTGAGTATCGTATAAAATTTGCAGAAATTCAAAAAACAAAACATAAATATTTGAAAAGATTTTAATCAAAAGACACAAGAAAAGATAATAAAAAATTCAAAGTTAGCAACTGTTTTAAATTTTCTACTTACAAACAATTGTTTTTGTTTAAATTGACCAACCACCCTGCATAAAAATTGCTCATGAAGCTCACAATCACATAAATAAAATTTACATATAATATATAAAAGTTAATTTTTCTTCGTACATTTAAATATTTATCATGTTAACTTGTACTTTTTTTATGTGAACTAACAAGGTAGCTAGAATAAGAGTAGAGATACGTAAAAGTTAGGATCTATAACAGAAAGGAATGAAATAAGGATATCCATGTTGCTTTTCAAGATGTATACATAAGAGGCAATAAAGGAGTAGATAGAAAAATTTGAGAGCGGAGTTCAATACAAACAGATAAAACGAAGATGTTAAGATTCGCTGATGACATTGTTCTTTTGATGGAAACGAAAAAGTTTAGAAGAAATACCGAATACCGTGGATTTATTGCTCAGAGAGACATTCAGTCTGAAAATAAACAATATAAAAACAAAGGCAAGTGCAAAAGAAAAGAGTGAAATTGACAATTCTAATATTGATACAACATTAGTAACAGATATTTCGGAAATTTTGTTTATAAGATGAAAATATTAGTTTATAAATGTAAAATTAATCTTTAAATGCAGCTAGCTATTTAACTGTCTTACGCAGATATCTAAAGATTAAATTAATAAAATTACATATGTGTACAAGTTAATGTACTAACAAAATCAGCCCAAAATAAAGTTTGAAATTATGTTTGAATGTATCAAATACCCATAAGAACTATATACATATTTATCTGAAAATTAAGGCTTCACAGAAACTAATGTGCTCTAGGATACTCAGGAAAATAATGAATAGCAATGATGTTTAGGTATTGAAGTTTGTAAAATTTGAAAAATATTGTAAAGTTTGAAGATAAATGTGGAAGAAAGACCAGAATTTAGGAAACTTTATAAAAAAAATTAATAGGTTGGTTGAGGATTTCTAAAGACTATATTATCATATACATTTAGGTTAAATTAAATTAACAGAAGAGAGAATAATGAAAAATAGAATAATGTAAAAAACCGTCAAACGCTAATCCCAATACATGGAAATAATAGAAAAAAAAATGTTCGATTTAAATGAGAACTCTTCCATAATTTCTTACTTTACCGTAAAACAGTGCTTTGATCTAATGAGATTAAATTTAATTTTGAACATTGAACATGTGGATCAGCTTCTACTTTTATTTTTAAAAATACTGGCAGCAACTGACTAGTTAGGTCACATCCCTAACATTAGGGATCTCATACTTCATCTGTATTTGCGAACCACAATTTAAAAAAATGATATATTTTCTGAAGAAAAAAAATGAGTAAAATGACACAAAAATGGATGAGCATTCATAACAGATAAAGATGGATGCATGCTCTTTGGAAAAATAAATAAACATATTACAATATTGGAAAGAAGAGAAACTCTGAGAGTTTGAAATAATTAGTGAGATAATTCAGTGAAAAGAAATTGACGATGATTTCAGGGAAAAGGTCTAAACTACGTTTTAGCCAGAATAAAATAACACTGTAAGCATTTTAAGCAAGAATAAGACGGCAGGATCAAAATGAGTTTAATATATTTCGTCTTTTATCCTTTCACCTCTTTACATCCGGATTTTTTTTTTTTTTTACTTAGTATTCAACTGGATTTATGAGTTAATATCGTTAAAAAAACGGAACTCTACTAGTCTATTAAAAAAATTTAATATTCAGGGTTTTTAGTAATGTTGTATATTGTTGCCACATATTTGCCTAATTTAATATTGGCGGCCGAATACGATATAGCAACTCAGATGCGAACTGGCGCAAAGTATACGGACGCGCTGATACAGCATCACTACCGCTGCGCAGATGACCGCGCAGTTCTCCCAACATGATAATAATAATAGAGCGTTCACACAAGAGTGAACGCAATTCATCGACGACCCTCACCTGGAGAAGACCAAGAAGAAGAAGAGGAAGATGGAAGTTCCCTGGCCGGCTCAACGTTGGACCTCCCGGCGGATGCCAACATCCCCGCCGGAGTAGCATGCCTGGCCGGTCCGCCGAGGGAGTCGCTGGACGTGGATGCTACCTTCCTGCTTCAACTCCAGCTCAACGGGCTTCAATCGCCCTGGCCGGCGGACTCAGCAGCAGTAGCCGGCGCAGCGTGGGATTGCTCGGGGAGAACAGCCTCGGCCGCACCGGCGAAGGACGACCGACGCCGACCCGATACTGCGGGGTTCTGGGCGGCCACCATTGTCACGCTGTGGCAGTGGGGACTCAACTGCCGCTGATGGAAAGCCCAGTCGGAATTCAATGGACGAGCCGCAACTTCCCGACTTCGCCGGAGACCAGCTTCCGGACCGAACTGCTCTTCTCAGAGCTAACGCAAACGAACGGTCTTTTCAGGGCCACTACAAGGTTATGGATTACGAACCGTCGAAGCCATTCGACGACTACAGCCCTTCTTAGGGCTACCCTAAGGTTAGAAATTACAACCAGCTGTCGAAGCCAATCGACGACAAAGACGGCTATTTTCAGGGCCACCATAAGGTTATGAAGTGCCACGTGCCGTTGAAGCCATTCGGTGACAATATTTTAGTATTGCTTTAGTTGGAAAAGAAGCCTTCAGATCTTCAGATGACCTTCAGATAGCAGCGGTCGACTACCTCACCCTGTCATTCAATCACAACTAACAGTGATAAGATTACGGAAGTCTTTATGAGATTTCAAAATATTACTTCTCGGCCTTTCGTCCGTAGGTCCAGGGTTCGAACCCCGGTGAGGCATAGCATTTTTTCATACGCTACAAATTTCCATCGGGTTAATGACCATAGCATTTGATGTCCATAAAACTCAAAAAAAAAAAAAAAAAAAAAAAACATTATGAAGTATATAATATTTATCAAAATTTCTGGATCATAATAGAACCGGAAAATAAATAATAAGGAATTATTGAATCAACTATTACTTCTGGTAAATTGGACAAAATTAAACAATCGTATGAAGAGACTAGTTGAATATAATTCTAGAAATTTTAATATTTATTGAATATCTAACTTTTAATTGCAATGAGGGTTAAAATTTTAGAATCTCTAATGCCTAAATTTAAGGAATGTTACTGTAAAATGAATATAAATATAAATCAATTAGTATTGCTAAATATTACATAATCTTTTAGTGAACTGTAGAATTTATTACTTCATATTAAAGACGAAATTATCAAAAAATAAAATGTAGGAAAGTAAAATGTATATAAAATATTCTACGACAGAACAAGACTGCTATTCTAAACTTCAATAATTCGCAGTTTTTTTTAGTATAGGTCAATTGAAAAAATTAATACTGGTAATTTCAGTGTAAATTAAACATTGATTTTAAATTAAATTAGGAAAGTTGTATATAACAATACTTTCGTTGTAGACCTTTAATTCTAAATAAATTATTACAAAGGATTATATTGTTACATTATATATACTTATATTGCCATATCGGAGAATAAACAATAAATTGTTTATAAATGTTCTTTTATTTTGTGGTAAAATTTTCTAACCAGTACATAGGGATAGAATAATAAGTAGCAAGAATAAGCGAATGCTAATTTTAATTAAACAGTACAATAAAGAAAGTTTTAAATTTTTTAATGTAATTTTTTGTCGGACATGAGGTAACTTCTCTTCAGTTGGACTTTCCTCGATTTAGATGATTTAGGTTGTTCCAGATTTCGACTCTACTTTTTTCATATTAATATTTAATATTATTATTTAAAAGTTTAACTTATAATTACAATATTTTATGAAAAAATTATTTCTTTACCTCCCTTTTTCTTATTTTTGAGTTACTGTAATTATATTGTACTTTATTTATATTAGTATAATATATTTGTTCAAAAATGCAGATAAATGTAATAACTATATAAAACGCAAAAAAATGTGAATTACTTATTAACCAAAATTATCAAATAATTGTTTAAAAATTTATAATTTTTATTTTTTCTAGTATGTTTTAAAATTCAAATTTTCTATAAATATTTAAATGAATGTACAAAAATTATACAATACATTAGTTTACATTGAGAATGGATTCAGGTAAAATTGGAGAACTCAGCTGGAATTGTAAATGAGTAGAATTCGTACCCTTAAGCAATTTTAATCTTCGTTAGGGTTTATTTCACATCAAGGACACTTTAATTGGTGAAAACAAAAGGTTTAGTGAAAGTCCCCATCCCTTTGTGTACGTTTTAACTTACCTAGATGTACCCGACTCTTATTAGGAAAATGTCGACGTTCTTTGTACTACTGCAATGAAGATATAAAAATCCTTTTTTACACTTCCGTCTCAGTAATATATCCGGTTTAAATCTTTTTTTGTGTTCTTTCATCTATAAAGTATTTTTCATCTATTTTTTTAATTTGGAGAGTATTCGTTCCATTAAAATCAAAGAAAGAGGAACTTATTCAATAAAAAAAACAATCGCAAAGTGATATTAACGTCATAAATTTTCATCTTGATTACAATTTATTTTATAATGTTTCCTGTATGAGGTTTTCAGGATAGCAATATAAAAGGTAATGAGTCATAAAAAGTGTAAACATTATTCCTAGCATCTGCTCTTAAAAATTACAATATTAGAACGATAAAAAATTAGTAATGCAATATCTTTCAGTATTGGCACTGTATTTTTTCAGACACTGAATTTTATTTATTGGTGAATAAAAATTATGCAAGTGGAAAAGATTTTGTGTTGTCTATTAAATTCAGTAATTAATGAAAAACTTTTATTTTTGGTTTATTAATCAATAAATTTGATTAAAATGTTAAGTATGTATCAAAACAGCACGCAAAATTTTACTACATTAAAAGTAATTTTTGCCTATTATCACTTCCTAAAATTAAAAATCACAAATGTTGTCCTACTACATGCTGAAAACCAGTTATGTTTATACGCGAGCACCAGAATGATCTTAAAATAATGACATTAAAATAATGTTTGATTTATTTAAAAACAAGATTTAGTAGTTTCTGTTGACGAAACTACTAAAAAATTCAAGTTTGGATGACCGTATTTGTCGTAATAATCCTTATTATATGTGATTCTTATTGTCTGTCGATTGACAGACAACTTACTTAACTTTTCTTTTATATCCGATTTTGGTATTTTTATTTTATATAACGTAAAACTCCTCTTTTAACTAGTGTAAAAAAGCCCCCAGCCATTTTTGAAACTTTTCAGCCTTTTATGCAATATTTATATTTAAATTACTACGAAAATGTTATAAAATTTGGAAATACAACATGCTGATTACAATTCATGTTAATTTTTTTTTTATAAAATTCTACAAACCGTTTCTTTAAACTATATTTCGAATGATGATAAATAATCTGTTATACTTTATTTCCGCGTTTACGTTGAGTTTATAATGTTATTGATTGGGAAATGAATATATTAAGGAAATAATATTTCATGAGAATATGTATTTATCTTAAAAATGCCAAACAACATTAATTAAGGGAAAGTAAGAGAGAATTAAGTAAGAAAAATTAATTAAATAAGAGAAAATCAATAAGGATTTAAATAAGAGTACATCTCTTATGCAAATTAATAAAATTTGATTATTAAGGAAATATCTCTTAAAAAAATAAAGTTTTTTATTTAGGCTGTAAAAATAAAAAGCCGTCATTAAAAGCCAAATATCAAATTTAAAAGAGCACAAAATATGTAAAAAATGACTTTCACACAGGAACAAAAATCGTCTTATCAAATATAGATTTTATTATAAAAAAGTTTATTGTAACTTAACTAATCGGAAAGGTTATTAAAAAATAATTTTTAAAACAAGAACATATTGTAACAATTTTTAAAGAATGAAGTTTAAGGTTAAGAATATAACAAGAGAAATTAAAGCAAATAATTCAAAATATAGAATCAACCTATTATTAAATTAAAACACTGACGCTCAATAAAAAAGAATAATATAATAAAACAGTCAAATGAGCATTGAAGAAAATATTTTACCCCTAGTAAATATACGTGTTTATTTACATGTAAATTTAACCATATACTAGGCTTTACACGGGTCATATTTTGTCTCCCAAACGAAGTGATTATCTCCACCAATTTTTTTCTGGCAGAACTTCTTAACTTGTGTTTAGACAATCCCGGGATTCGTAATAATTGAACATCCATTTCATTCGTGAATGTAACGAGTTGAAGAATAGATACACAGTTTCTGGTATTTCCAAAATTTTATGCAGTTCAACAGTTCTGATACAGTTGAAACTTCAAAATTTCACGTTATTATGGATATACGAAAACGATTTCGTCGTGTAAAGCCTGTTATCAGGTGATTCATTAATATTCATATGTCGAAGGAAAAATTTGTTTCAATATTTATCTTAGTAAGACAATTTTTTATATATGTTTGAGCATGTGAACAAGAAATTATTTGTTTGGTAATGTACTGCCCCCTTCCTCAAAGGATAATTTCGTCTTTTCAAAGTTTAGACAGGACGGAAAAATCCTTTCTGTTATCTATTTGGGTGAATTTTGGCTGAATTCTGAATCCTTTTTCACAGCCTCTCTAATAGTAGATTGTCCATTTCTTTTCAGGTATTCTACCTCCGTATCACTGATCCCTTCTTAACCGTGAATATTTTTTTTTAGATCCCCATTAGAACCAATTTAAGCTTATAAGATCATGTAGAATTCAAAGCCTTTCACTTTTAGTGAGCAAACACAGTATTATATTTTTAGTATTTCTAGAAGTAGAGCAATCAATGATTTTGTAAGATCTTTATTTAAAAAAAGATTTCTGTTTCAAGAATAAAAACTCACTTTACGGTAAATAGTGGCAGTACTGAAATTAATAAAAAAAATAATTTCTTCGATTATCTTTTTTAATTATCTTTATAAAAGACTTTCTAATTTTCTAAGATTAGTAAAACCTTTTTTTATTCGCTTATAAAATAACAAAAGAATACTTAATATCAGTTAGGTTCTTTTAGTAGTTCGCTTTTCTTAGCGACCATTTATTTTTATTAGTGTATTACATGTAAGTATAGCAGAGAGAAATGGAAGAAAGTGGTTGAAAGAAGATGAACTTGGAAGTTCAACAAAAGTAGTTTAGTTGGTTGAAATAAGCTGATTCAGCTGAAATGAAGTGAACGGAATAGGGATGAGAATAAGAAACGATGTGAAACAAGGGCAACCGATAGGTTTTACTGTTTAGGGAAGGATAATATTGGTCAGTTTACTTTTGTTGTAGTACTTCTTATAAGTATTATTGTAGAAAAACGTATTTAAGCAAAAATCGAAGTTAGAATGTTAGTGGGGGGGTAATTATGCTATTATTAATGTTGCTATACAATACTTTATAAATGTTGAAACCTACTTTTTTATTTTCATTATATTATTGATAAGTTTGTTGTTTTTTTGTGTTTTTTAATTGAATGACTGTGTGTAATTTTAAGAGGATGAAAGTGTTAAATTTAAGATGTGATTTTCGGGTACGAAGGTAATTACTGATGAAGAAGAACTACGCCTAACTCCATGAAATCTCAACAACAAGTCACAGTAACTGGTGCAACGGAGAAGGGAGTTAAATGTTTTGTTAAACAATTTCAGAAACGGTATTACAGTAATTAAATATATGGCTGTAATTTTAGTTATTTTGTCTTAAAAATCACATTGCTTTAAACGGTGTATATTGCTTAATATTAAATTTCCCACACAACATGGAATAGTAACTTCTCTATCAAAACGAAAACTATCTTTTTTCCCAAGAATTCATCATTTATAGCCAATCTTTCTTTTAACATGTCCTTTAAGTTTCCACATATGTAGGAAATTAGACACGAATATAGAAGTAAAGTTTAACAAATGACCATTGTAAAGAATTAAACTGCGTAACTCGGACGATAAATTCTTTTTCTAACAGTGCTTTATGACATTTGTAATAATAAAAAATTATTGAAATAAAGAAATCATTAATTTTTGTGAATATCTAAAAAAAAACAACATGCAAAGTGCATCTCAATGAGTGAAAGAAATTCAATATTTTCCATGTACGGTTTTAGAGTTTTTCAATTATAATTTTTTCTCTTTTGTTAAAATATCTTTTCGACAAGTACAAATATATAATTTATTATATTTTTGTTCAAAACGTACTTAAAGTATATGCATATTTATGTATAATCGTACTTTAGTAATATTCATTAGCTGCTTTTTTACTGATGGATTAATTTACCACAAAAGCTAACATGGAGCTTTGCATATGAGAATATGAAAATGGAAATTTTTAGCGTTTGAAAAATGCCATTCCTGTCCGGGATACGAACCTGGCACCTCCGGATGATAGACGAAGATGCCAACTCTCTGTCACGGAGAACTGCGCTTCACATTTTTTTTTTCTTTTCAGTAATTACCAATTTCTATTCACGAATTAGAGAGAGACTGTACCTTCATATTACGAATTTTACTTTGATCATCAATCCATTTATAAGAAATTAAAAATTAGACCTTAATTAGTAAGTAATAAAATCAATCTATTCTTTATTTTTAGGTATCATGGATTCGAACTAAGGATTTACATATATTATCTTCTAGTTTTTTCATATTCACATCCGATTCTCGATTTTCTGTTTCTCATCCGGATGGAGATTCAGCTTCTTGGGATTTAAAAATAAAAAGTGCTCGTCCTGCAGATCAAGGGCTATACGAGTGTCAAGTTAACACAGAACCTAAAATGAAACAAGCTGTTATGCTAACCATTACTGGTACGTATTTTTTGTAAAATATATCAGACAACTGATATTGTATAATCTGACTTTACATGTAGGAATTTTTATTTTTATACATATGTATCCATCTAGATTTGCACTAAACTAAGTAAACAAAAAATACGGGTTACCAGCTATTAGGTATGTCTATTAAAAATTAACAACACCCTGCTGTTTTTTATTCTTCTTCAAATGTATTGACTATGTTTTTAAAGAATAAAAAGTTTTTAAAAACTTTAAGAGTATAAAGACTTTGCTTCTAGTACTTTTTCTTTTTTTTTGCCTAAATTTTCCCGTTATAATGAAGTTAAATCGCTCAAAAACAGAAAAAATTGATCTAGAATGTAAAATAATAGATAATTTACAAAATGTAATTACGCTCAAAGATATATTTATAATAGCATATTCTTAATAATTAAATCCTGCAAAAGAATATATAATACAGTTTTTCACATTTAAATTTTATTTTTGTTCAAATTTAGAATGTACAATTATTAAAAAAATTATAGTAAAAATTGACAAGAAGTTAAGTTAATGTAAGAGATTTTTTTTTAAATTTAAATTTAGAAATGTAAAATTTATGTCATATTACAAATTAATAATGATGAGAGTTCATGATCTTCCGACCAAAAAAAATTTTCGTATAAATTTTTACATTAGAAAACTAACATGTATACGGTACGTAATTAGTAACTGAACTTATTATATAAACAACATACAGTAAATTAACCAAACTTTACAAGCCAAAATTATTACGAGAAGTCAACTTAACATAAAATGTAAATATCATGGAAAAATTAATAAATAAAATAAAAATATTAATAAATGGCTGAAATGAAAGAGGAATATATATAAATTTTACTAAATTTTTAAGTAAATAATCATTTTTCAACTGATACGTCATCGAGAACAGATAATTTAGATTAAGAATAATTCTTAATGAAAAACATTTAATTATTACCTTTTTTCAGTTACAGCCCTATAAGTTGAACAGCTGATATTAACTTGACAAGTTTAATGTAACTAGATCCTTGTCATAACTTTATTTTAATTAACTATTTTCATTTTCATATCATGTATCGAGTTATTAATAAACATGAAAGTAATAATAATAATTACTTATCTTGATGTCTGCGAATTTTCAGTTGAAAGTTTTCGTCGATTAATTAAGCTATCCTTTTTTAAATATGGCGTCCTTCTTAATAACATGATAACTGTTATTGAAGATTGTATTTGATTCTTAACCGTGCAAAAATCGAAGAGATGGCGTTATAGTGATGATTCTTCTATTTCATCGGTCGGTGCAAATAAATTTAGAAGAACCACCCAGCACAAAACAAAAAATTCTACCAATATTCATATTTTTAAAGAAATTCAATCCAGGGCAATTTATCAAATAGGTTTAAATAATTATCACTCACTGGTGAAGAATGTATGAAAGTGAAAGAGTAGGAGGAGGAAGAAAACATTGTGGAAAAATAGAAGACTCTCGTTATAAATTTCCTTAACATTAACGAAGTTTTAAAATTATAGTTACTCTCGAGAAAGCTAGAAATAAATTATACTCATACAAGCTAAAAATTAGAAAATTAAATTCAAATAAAATTGATGCCCAAATTCACAAAATCATACTATTGTCAACGCTAAACCTGAGAACTGTGATATTAGTTTTCATAATTATCAGTTATCACCAACAGATGGTTCAGGGTAATTCTTAAAAGCATGTATTACATAGCTTGTCTCGATGATATTAAGCTTGAAATAAAGAATAAAGACCACACAGTGTTTCTCATTTTTAATATACGACATAGAATTTCAAAGAAGCCGTCAATATTTTTTTGTTGGCCTTCAAAGCAACATTAACAACATAGATATACTTCATGCTAAAATTTCTTTTGAAATGTTCCACGTTAAAATTAAATGTTGTTTATTGTCTAAGGTGCTAAGGTTATGAACACTGAAAAGTGTACGGTAGACACCCATTTTGGAGCGTCAAGTCCGCAACTGACTGAAAGTCTCCAATGAAGGATAGTAGTACTTAAGCCACGCACTTGACCCACGCAAAAAACCCATTTTGTGCGTGGGTAAAAAAAAAAACCACTTGTAACTTCAGACTGAAAATTGAAACCGATATTAATAATTTTTTAGACTATTTAACTAAGAAAACCCAGGCTGTATCAGACTTTCTACATCCTACGCAATGTAATAAAGACAACATTTATAATACAAAAATATATATTCCAATGAACATTAAAAATTTAATCCCTCAAACACGTAGCCTAAGATCAGTATGACAGATTTTGCGAAGTCACTTGGGCAAAAAAAAACTACAACTATGCATTATCTTCAAAGAATACTACAAAATATTTCAATAAATTATTGTAAGAATATCTGGAATAACTGTCTCCAAACGACAACACCTTTTTTTGTAGAGGTCGCTAAAACGTTTGATACGTTTAAATTTTTCTGATGGCAATTGGACAAGAAGCCAAAAAGGAAAACGCGAAGGATTTACGCATCATTTTTCAAATATATTTATTTAATCTTTCCTTTCTAATCCAAACAATGATGAGATCTTTGAGTTTCTTTCGTCTCTATTTCAAACTTTTATCTCCTCTCTTAAAACATTTCTTACGAAATTTCTTAAACCGTTAATAGAAAATTACTTTTTTTTAAATCTCCAAATTTGGACATCATTACTGGAAGTACATTGAAATAATTGCCACAAAATTACATTTAGAATAATTAATTTGTTTTGTAACGCCATTATCAAAATTGAAAATTTCGTAAAACTACGTAATATAGAAGAAATCATCTGCGGTTCTAAATCCAGGTACAATATCTAATGATATTACATTATATTGGCTGACTAGCTTACTACATGTACTTTCAAAAATTTTCAAAACGAACTTCTACTTAAAAAATTATAATCTTTTTATGTCATAACGACATACCTGGCCACCAGTCTGGTTTTCAAGCAGTGATTAGTACCATCAAATAGATTCATTGTGTTGTCTATTATTTAGATTCCTTTAGAAGCAAAATATTCTAGTCTCCTGATTTTTTTTACATTTGGCAAACCTTCCATAAAGGGTGTCACATCGAACATTTATTTCAATTCAAACCGACCTTTAGTGTTCAAATCCTTAGTGTTTAACATTTTCAGTTTCTTTTTAAGTAATAGATATTTAATGGTTAAATTCCAAACTGAATCGTCTCAAATATTTTCACAAATACAGGGGTTCCTCAAGGGAGTTCTATTTTCGAACCTGTTCTCTATATTCACCACCGATAAGTCTGCCCCTCGTAAGCAATAAAATATCTACTTTTGCTGATGAAATCGCTGTACAAGCAACTCAAGAGCCACCAGATACCGCGTCACAGTATCTTCAAAAACAGTTAAACAACATTGAAGTATGGCAGAAGTTAAGGCGTATAAAATATAACTAAAATAAAAGTACACGTGTTACTTTCACTTTCCGAACAAACATCTGCCCACATGTTACACTGAATAACATTCACTTACCACGATTTGGTTCAGCAAATTATTCAAAAGTTCACATTTGGACAAAAAGGAAAGAAATAGATACTAAAATTGGTATATATGGTGGATTTTAAATAAAAACTCAAAATTTTCTCTGACAAGTCAAGGATTTGCAAAGCAATCCTTAAACCGAAATGGACCTATGGTATCCAGTTATGGTGAACCTCAATAACGTTTAATAAGAGTAAGTTTGCAATCAAAAGATTTACACACCTCCAAACATTCATCTTGGTTGATTGCAAATAATATTGTATATCGAAACTTATATATATATTTACCTATATATTACCTTATATTAATTTACCTATAGTTGCAGAAGAGATGTCAAGGTTTGCTTCAAAGTGTACTCAAGACTCAATGATCATCCAAATGTTCTGGCAAATAACCGATTGTAAAACAGTGAATCAACGTTTACGGCGTTTACATCTTGCTTGCTTTTTGTTAAATTAAATGCTTGTAAGAATTAACATATAGGGTACGAATATATAGGTAATTATATGTTAAGTGCTGTTAAGTTGTTCTTCTTCAAGACATTTATAATCATTCTCACCTTATCTATTTGTTGTTACAAAGGAACAGGTTATAAATATCTAACTAATTGTGTTCACAGAAATGTTATTAATTTGTTTAGAATTTATACATTATTAATTGGTATAAACTATGAGTAAATTAATTTCCATTTTATTACCTGAAATGTAGATATTAGCCAAAACGCAGTATCAGTAAATACTTTTCTTGAGATATTCAGATGAACTGGTAGACGCAACTGCAGTTTTTAAGTAATTCTGTATCTCAACTTAATAATCATTATTGTTATAAGTTTCGATGCTATGTATTACTTTTTAAACTATATTTTATATTACAATTTATTACATAGACCACCTACTATAATTACAAGGAATCACTTTTTAATTTGTTTTTTAATTCGTACGTTTTTTTAAAATAAAATGATAATTCAAAATTATTAATAAATGACTTTTTGAATGCATTCACGGAATATTCATATTCTTCCTTTTCAGAAATTGAACTAGGAGATTCCCCAATGGATATTTATTCGAACGATAGGAGAAACAGCAGTAAGTAAAGTGCAAAAAAATAATTACTGTAGTATCTATTTTTATCATAATACAAATTTTTTAATTATAATTTTAAATATTAATTATAGTTTTAAATATTAATTATAGGTAGTTTTTAAATATTTTTTGATATAATAAACATTATAATAGTTATTTTTTTTTTAATTATCATGTGAAATATAATAGTAGATCTTCTTTACCTTAAAACATAAATACAGAAAAATCTGTACCCATTTGAAATTTATATAACTGAATTCCCTTATTACGTATATTGAAATACTCAAAGCATAAATTGATAGTTATCGTATAAACGTAACTGATCGTAATTATGTTTAATGCAATAACCGACAGGTACAGGTGACCTGAAGCAAGAAACAAATCAATCACGAAAATTAAATAGCCATTCCCAAAAACAACGTTCCCTGCCAAGATTATTAGTGAAGATGAGAATTTTAGTGATTTATTTGCGAATTGTTACTCAGATATTTACATCTGCAAATCAGTATGTCATCATGCCCTCCGTAATGACAGTGATTTAGCCTCATAACAGGAAAATGTCTTTACTATTTACACAGCAGGGGCTGTCTTTTTAGTAACCACTGAATTAATGTAGGAGAATCCAACTATGACTAAAAGGTATAAAGTATTGCGTACCTTAGATAGTCTATCATGAGAATATAAAAATTAGGACAGATAATTTCAAACAATAATATTCAACAACGTCGAAGAAATATATTTTATATACTGTTACTACTCAGTAGGTGAAAAAGGTGTATTTACTTTCCGTAAATATGTATTAGCCGTGACAATATATTTACTATTATTGTATATTTACCTTAATGGTAATCGTAAAACTACGAGTGCATTTGAATACAAAGTGTTGATACATTGTGTATGTACTCTATATACGCATTGCATCTAAAATGAAGAATCGAATCAGTTCAGATACCGTTTTTATTCTATAACGCATGCCATTATATTTTTTGTAATCTGTAGGATTGGCGTAGCGTTGTCGGTGGAGGCGGCGCGCCTCGAGTGGCACTTTTTGGGGATGGCAAAATTTCACAATAAATAATAATAATATCTTGTAATCTGAAGTAAAGATCTGAACCATTGCTTTACAGATTTTTGTCGCACCTTTGGACCGATTAAAATGAGCAAGGAACTTTTTATTATTTAATCTGCAACAGGACCGGGAATCTTCTTTCTTTAAGTGAATGCAGTGATCTCGCTGGCTTTAGCAACTGGCAACTCCGTCTGTATTAACCAGCTGCCTTGTGGTAATTCCCGGTGTTTTATTTTGTGCTCAGATTGATGACAACGAATATTCAGCGAGACGTAATTGTTTGATATAAAGAATAGAGTACAATATTGTCTAATAACACCTGCAATATCAGTCGTCCAATTCACATTCACTCGATTAACCTCAATTCAATATTTTCTTTAAGTGCACGTTGTGATTTTTGATTGTTAAATTATTGAACTTTGTCGAAACATTTTGTGTTATTAATTTTATATAAAAATAATTTAATCTTGTCGACGTGTATTATAAATGTGTATATATCAATAAGTAGCATACGTGTAAGAACCTTTGTAACAAATGTGTTTATTATATTATAAAACATACATACATGACATCTTTATTTGTACCCTGTGCAATACACAATAACAAATTTATTATTGCCGAAAAGTTCTTTAGAATTTCTGTAAATTTTGGAGTCTTATGGATTTAAACACCTAAATAAGGTGACGGAGAATTTGAAGTACGCCCCGGGCGGCTGAACCCACGCTACGCCGCTGTCTGTAGGGCTTCACAAGTACCCAAAACAATATCGGTTGAAGTTGTAAAGCCTGCTTGTACATTAACAGTGGTAATTAAGCTAGAAAGAATTCTTAAAAATAGAAAAAAACGGTGTAGATGTACACGTACTTATCAGAGATTCAAATTATTGTAATAGATTTCAAAACGATCTAAAATGTGCTCCGAGTCGAAATTGAAATTTCAATCCATGCACTTGTTAACACAGAAGCAAAAAAAAAAAAATGATAAAAAAATTTATTTAAAAAATATACATAAAAAATTTCTAAGTAAAGATTAAAAAAAATTTCTAAAAACTCGGATTTTTCAATATATTTTCAAGGGAACTTTCTTTTTATTTATGTTTTGATAGTCGCCTGATGTAACATCGGGTGATTACGGTAAGGAGTGAAAATCTTCAATAAATTTTATTGTGACTTCCACAGAACACATTTTATTACAGAATAGAAAATACATAAAATTATTAAACGGACAAAACGTTCAGGGTTCGCTGAAAGGAAACAGACCCACTATTTCAGTAAAAGTCGATGTAATTAAACTGTAGCTGTGTTCATCGTTTGAAGTGTCAAAAAACGTTCGCACAGATTTAAATTAAACATTATACTTTGTATAATGTTTCCAATAAAATGGATAAAGAATCCAATTGTATTTGCTTCGATTTTGTGTTGCCGCTGTGTAATCTCTGAATGAATACATGTTAGATAATTGTATTTTTATTGTATCAATTTAATATATATGTTACCGTAAAAGTCCGATAGCTGGCAAATGTTGATATTCTCCGGTGAATGTCAACACATACCAAATACATCGGTGAAAGGACGAAATATTTACTTACTCGGACTTTTGCCAGCATATGTCAACAAACACAGATAAGCTCTGGTGGGGTAAAACGATAGCTAGAAATTAAAAAAAAAAAAAATCACCCTGTACCAATCTCTAAGGTAAGCAGATTACGAGAAACTCTGGTAAGAAAAGAAGGAAGTTTAAATTTAAGCCAAACAAAACCTACCCTCCCTTCGCTCGCTAACGTAGACTAATTAACGTTAAATGTACAAATTATATAAGTTATTCTCCAATGGAGGGGATAAATCAAATTTACCGCATTTATAAAAGAATTTAATCAAATTTTCAGCTGTTTACAAATTGAAGGGTCATTCAGGATATACAGAATATGTTAACTGCATGGATGAACAATAACGACTCAAATAAATGGTCAGATGATTTGCCCTTTGTTCAATTGCTTTATAAAAATATTTTTATAAAGCCATCAGTGCATGCTGAATGCGGTAAATTTGATCAATCGCTTCTCACGTTAGACAATGATATATAAATATTTCATCATTTGTATATTTAACGTATTTGTATATTAGACGAGGTTAAGGAGCAAAGCGAGCGTAGGTAATGTTTGGCTTAAATTCCTTTTTTTTTACAAAGGATTCTCGTAATTTAATTTAGAGAGTGATATTGGATAATTTTTTTATAATTTCTAGTTATACTTTTGACTCCCAGATATACAGAGTTTATCTGTATTTGTCGCTTACAACGGCGAAGGTCCGAATGTACGACGTTTCGGATAATAATATAATCAAATATTTCGGGTTTTCAACGGCATATTTGGTATGTATCGACATTCGAGAATATTGACATTTTCAAATTTCAGTCTTTCACGTAACATATTATATGTGTGTGTGTATATATATATATATAAGATATTTCGATTCAAAGTATCAAAGTGTGTATGAAGTAACACACCGCCAACTTTTATCTACCAAGCAATGTTATTTTCAAATTTGTTACAAAATGTACTTCAATCTACGTTTAATTTAAGACTGCGATTGAAAACAGGAAATGATTATCGGTTCTCTATTTCTTTCATTTTTAGTGAATTTCAATCAAAACTAATAGTGTTTTATTTTATACTTTATTTTTTTAACCTTAGACGTTTGGATACGTAGAGTATAGTCGTTTGCGATATTATTTTAAATTACTTTTCTTTATATAATATTTTCTCTATAAACAAATTAAACATTAGAAATGTAAGAGAACCTGTCAAATTAAGTATATCTTTTACTACTTTTTACCTTAGTAAGAATATATTTTATACTACTTATCTTTTGCAAGCATTTTTTTTTTTATTATTCATTAAATATAGCAGAATGAAACGAACATAAATGAACGAATTCAGAATTAGTTCTCATCAGAAATTCAATGGTTAATCAATAGATTAAGAAGGTCCGTAAAAGTCTGGTCAAATCTACATCCGATTAACCTAGAAAGACATTCTAAAAACGACCCAATTGCGATCAAAAATGCGATTAAAGTAGTGAGTTTGGAGGAGAAAATAAGAGTTAATACAGCTTAACTTTTCATATTTGTTCTGTAATTACTTCTTTGTCATAAGAACAAAACAAAATTAAAAACATAAATTTTAAATAAAAATATTGATATTTATTTTATGTATCACAAACCATTTAATTATAAAAAAGGGTATGTTATTATTATTAACAGTTGATATTTGCTGGAATTAATTTTTTTTAAAGTCTGAAGATTTTCTTATCTATCTTTTAAAGATTAGCCTTAAGAAAAACTGAAAAAAAAATTTTTATATAATTAATTATAACTTCTATTGTATATATATATATATATATATATATATATATATATATACATATGTAAAATAATACATTATTACAGCTGCCCTAAAGCTCTTTCATTTTTATTCTTTGAGAAACCAACTAATTTTTTAATTATTCTTTTAATGTAAATTCAGTATCCTATTCTTCTTTCTTTGCTAATGTAAAAACACATTCATGAAATATTCTTTTATTCATAAATAAACATTATTAATATAACTGCTTGTTTCAAGAAAGTTTTCCCTATTTTTACATTGTAAACTCTGGTTTTCTACCGGTTTTGGGTAACTATAATTTTGTATTACTAAAAAAATTGATATACAGAGTGTCTCACGAAGTTCTCCCCAGCTCTTTCATAACCTACTATCATCGAAAAAATAACGTAAAAGATCATATAAACATATGTCCTAAATTATTTTGTTTATGAGTTACAGGCAGTGAAAGATTTCGCTCGAATTTCAGCTATTCGGGCGAAATGAGGTCGTACTGAAATTTTTATTACGTTATTCAAGGAACATAATTAAAGAATGATTTATTATGGTTTTTGACCTGAAAAATTGAATAAAATAAGTTTAAGAACTGTATCAGCAATAGTTTTTGAGAAATCTGATGTGAAAGCTAATAGATTGGTGTAAAAAACCATGTTTTTTATGTTCAACGTACAATAACTTTGTTAAATGAGTAATAAATACATAAAACTTTAAAAAAAAACCGGTAAAAATTTAATTATGAATAAAATGTTCTAAGATAAATTCAATAAACAAAGAATAATTAGAATAATTGTAATTTTATTTAAAAAACAGTACATTACTACAGTTGTCAAAAACGTACGTATTTAATCTAATTCTTCTGCAAGAAGAATTGCCGCAGCTGTTTGAAGATCTCTAGCGCTGAGACGCAAAGTATGCTCGCAGCACGATGCTTGCACCCCCCCACATCTCATGTGCCGTTTCTAATGACTTAAATCATTTCTCTTAAAAATTTATCGGTCCTGGAGGTCCACATTCCTCACCACGAAAATCGCCTGATCTAACACCATTAAATTTTTTTGTCTGGGGATGGATAAAAAATATTGTATAAAACAAAAATACATTGTCGTGAGGGAAATATTTTAAGCGACTGAGTAACATAAGGACAGCCCTCAAGAACTGAAAAGAGTAACAAAAGCAGTACAGAAGTGTTCAAGAAATGCGTTGAAAATGGGGGGCTTATTATTGAATATTTATTATAAACTGGTAAGTATAATGAACTTTAGTCCTTTTCTAAATACTTTTTCTAAATAAAACTTGAATTTCTCTAACTCTTCTTTGATTTATTCAAGTTATTTTACACTATTTTGTTTAGAATAAAATTACAAGTTTCTTTTAAAGTGTTACGTGTTTATTACCCTTTTAACAAAGTTATTGAACGTCGACCACAAGAAGCACGATATTTTACACCAATTTATTGGTTTTCGTACCAGATTTCCCAAAAACTACTGGTTAAATGGTTTGCGACCTATTTTATTCGATTTTTCAGGCCAAAACCATTAGAAACGATTAATTCTGTTGCTTGAATAACTTCCTAAAAATTCAGTATGATCTTATTTCTCCAGGTAGCTGAAATCCAGACGAAATTTTTCAGTAGCCGTAACTCGCAAACGAAGCATTTTGGGACATATGTTTATAAGAAATGTTTCCACTGTTTTTACAAGTACGATAGGTTATGAAAGATTACGGAGAACTTCGCAGTACACTGTTTACATTAGGGTACATCATTTAAATCGTACATTTTTAAATAGTTTTTCCTAATACGTACATTGCAATCTGTACAACTATTCTCTTCTCCCGCGGCCCAATGAGATAAGAAAGTTATTTATGACATATAAATTAGGTCTTGTAGACTCAGGCCGACCATTTCTAAGTCGAAAATTGCAAATTGGATTTTTTTTCTGTAGTTGTGAGCTAAAATATTATCTGTTCATTAATATTTATTTACTAATTATATTTATTATTTATTAATATTTATTTATTTATAATGCAATGTTTATTCCATCGTAATTAACGGTTTTTTTTTTGCTGCAAAAATTATACAAAATTAAATTATAAATTATGTTTTAAGATATTTAAAAATCTTTATATCCTACGTAATTTTTGAATCATACGAATATTGATGTTGTCCTTCATCTTACATTAAACAAATAAGCAAATGTTACATAAAATTAGGACTTCATACAAATAATTTTTTTTTTTGTAAGTTAAAGATTAAAATGTATTTATGGAATTTATTAATTTAAACCTAATTGAAAAAATAATAATTATATAATATAAATTATAGTGATTTTTTTTTCCAGGAAATTTTTATATATAATAATTGTTTTTCAATGAATCAATTGGTTAGAATAATTTTACCACATGATGAAACCTTTCATCTCAATATTCTTATTGCTTATTCATTCGTGGTAAAATTTTCCATTTAAAAATTAGCATAGTATTACAGAGGACGGCTGGGTTGATGTCATTTTTAAAGTAGTCGTTTCGATAGAAAGGGATGAGTTGCCATGAAATGAGAGGACGCTCAATTTTGTTCATGTAAATTGCATCACCCCTTTTTTCTGTTACATCAATTCTATATTAAGCATATTCTTCTATTTACGAAATATAAATACCAGAAAAAGCATAAAATATAATTATTTTATTCGATATTAAAACTATAATTTACACTTTTTATGTACTATAACATTGAAAACATTAATTACAAAAAAAAATCTTCAATCACTTCATCAAAAGTATAAAAGTATCCTTTTCTATTACATAAATAGTACATTATGAATTACCCGTCACTAATAATAAATGAATTCCAATCTACGTCAAAGAGTATGTATTAATAATAAAGTAATAATATTGAATAAAATTCCAGCCGTTTTAGTTGGTGAACAGAACATTACTTTTAGTTTAGTAAGAATTTTAAGAGAAACCAACTATGAATTATATCTTCACTGATGTTTAATGAAATCCATGAGACTACCAATAATGTGTCACAAAGATTCAATTTGCAGTATATGCTGATGCACTTCAATGACTCAGAAAATAAAAATAAAATTAGAGTTATGGTAAGAATTTTACTTAATAAAAATCTCAAACCAGTGTTATTATTTCATTTTGGGTATCATTATTCATAATGTGGATGAACTGTAACTGCAGTGCAATAAATACACAAACCCCTTAACTATAACTTTATTTAATTGTTCTTAATATCTTCCGAAAAATTTAAGATTCACCGGTTAAAACATACAGACCTTTCATTGTAATATTAATCTTCAACTACCTTTTCTACCAGTGAAAGAAAATTTATTTTAGTAGAATTTTCTTTTTCTGAGCCATTTTTATGATTTAACTACTTATTATTTCTGAAATTAATTTCTTCAGTTAAATTTTTTTTTTAATATTGAAATAGTAGGGATTGGTTAATAAACATTTAGTAACTAAAGGTAGTTATATCGAACTAATAGTAGATCCTTTAATTTATTATGATGATCATTTAAAAGCTATTACACTCCTATTCTGCCGAATGGATCTATGTAATGGTCTTGGATAGACTTAAAGTTCCACAATTCAAAGCTCCTTTCAGGAGCTACTTAGGCGGGTTTGTTTGTTTCATTCTGTATTCCTTCTGCGGATTGAATAACCATTTCTCACCATCTATCTCTTTTCTTCAATCCCTTCTTCCTTAGTTATTCTAACGTTGTTTGTTAAATATCGCATAGACCCCTTAAGAAGGACTTGAGTGTTTGTAGATTCACTAAGTCCTTATTACCAGGTAGTATAGGAGAAGACTTCGGCTGTTCTTCGGACAAATATCAATTTGCCCGATTGTTGTGCAAAATTCAACCTGAGACCTCATGAATAAATCCGGACCTATTAATCACTTTATAAACTGGTTACTACCTGTAGTTGTATGATAGTTTTGTATGGAATATCTCTTATAAATACGCCTATAAGGTTGCAATCAAACTCAAGCTTTGACCATATTATTATCAGATTTGATAAATGACAACTTGGTAATTTCTCAATTCCATTCTGTTATTACACGACTCTGGTAAAGTAAAAGATACAAAAA
Source organism: Lycorma delicatula (assembly GCF_047948215.1). Classification (NCBI taxonomy): domain Eukaryota; kingdom Metazoa; phylum Arthropoda; class Insecta; order Hemiptera; family Fulgoridae; genus Lycorma; species Lycorma delicatula. The sequence goes on along the minus strand of NC_134455.1, from coordinate 174,183,461 downwards.
ATCTACTTATGTGAATTATAACATTTTTAAGGAAGAATTAAGTAAAATTAATTAGGATGTATTATATAATGGAAAGAAAGTAATATAATGTGAACAAAGTAAACAAAGAAGTGAACTTATTTCTAGATGTTATTAATCTGTACACATGAAATTCTATCATCTTTGAAATAAAATGGTAAAAATCAAACTACATTTTAATACTAAACTAAAAAAAAAATACAATTATTATTTTTAAATTATTTAATTCTTAAAGCCATAATCATACTCAACGTAAAAATTAATGTTCTTTAGAAATAAGGTGTTAGATAGATAGCTTTATGGCAGCGAATAATAAAACTTTTTTTCTAATTTTGATGATGTTAGTAAAACTGTGAAAACGAAATAGAACTTGAAACATTTTAACACCTTATTAGGTGTAATTTCAAAACAAAAAACATTGCTGAAAGAAATCATGAGAAGAACTTGATTAAGGTCATAAAAGGGATGTTTGATAAATTTGTCTCTTATTTTTTTTGCATTGTTAATAATTTAAAAAAAAAAATAAAAACTATATTGAAAAAAAATATTCAAATTTATTATAAGTTAAAACAATTTTTTGAAAACAATTATGATCGATAACTAGATTCCCATAGAATCTGACTAAATTTGCGTGGAATTATAAATAGCTGTAATTTCTAGTTTATTTAATAGGTTAATATTTATTTAATCTAACCTTAGAAATATAAATATTTCCTGATACAAAAACTATAATAGTTTCAGTGTACAAAAAGTTTGCGAATTTTCAATCGGTAATTGCAGACCTATTAACTCAATTGCAGTACTTGCAGCTCATTAACTCAATTTTTATCGGGCTTGAGAAGCAAGTAGGTAAAATTCTATTAATCAATTTTTTAAATAAAAACTATTATCAAAGTAATAACAGATTTGACTTTCGAAAACAACTGGATATTAAATACTGAGGGTTATTAAAAATAAATTACTGAAAAGCGTGGTCTATTTATTGATATGCAATAAGCTTTTTTGTACCCTAACATGACCTGTTTAACAAATTGAATACAGCTAGAATTAGAGAAACGATAGCAATTCGTTTATAAACTATTCACATCGTAAGATGCAAAATGTAAATGAAACATTTATTATAGTAATCAAATAATAATTAAACATAGAGTACCACAGGTTCATTATCAGAAGGAGGTTTGTTTTTAATTAAAATAAATAATTTATGCACAGGAAATTTCAGTGGAAGATTATTTCTTTTGTTTATGCTAAAGTCCTTTGCTATAAGTCTCTCAAAAGTAATATATTCTGTAAAATAGTAGAAAATGACTTAAGCAAATTAAAATGGTGGTTATAAAGAAACGGATTGATTAAAATTTAACAAAACATCTTGCACACTAGCATCTAACTCTCAAACTGAGCGGCTTGGTTATTTTAATAATCAGAATTAAACACCACAAACTACCTTATATTTGTGACATAGTTAAGTAAAGAAAAAAATTATATAAATTATTTGTGATTACCTATGGCTGTGAAATTAACATTTCATTTTCATATAAATAAATTAGAAAAAGTGGTTTGCATCATACAGTAGGAATTTTATTTTTGAAAACATTATGTAATAAAACGTTATGGTTCAAGCAAGTTAAAAAGAGGACCTAAGGGTAGGAAACGTAAATGTGATGGATTTAAAAGACAGGAAAGCGCTTAGAAAAGTAATCTTTGAATTAAAAGAAATGGTCTAAAAGAAAGGAGAAGAAAGGATGCTCTAACTTAATGTGGTCGGAAGAAAGACAGGGAAAAGTGAAGTATTGGAGGGCTAAAAACTAGCCAGAAATGAACTATTCTACGTGGTCCCACATGATCCTTTACATAAAAAATATACATATATATATATATATATATATATATATATATATATATATATACACACACACATAAACTTACACATTTAGAAGATCATTAAATTACACAAGCTAAAAGAATGCAAGCTGCTTCCATTTTCAATGAAGAGGTAACGTACGCAATAACTGAGATTTTTAGATTTAACAGAGGTTTAAATAGCGTGTGTTGGTATTAAATAACATGGACAATTTCAGCAATATAACAGTATAAATTCGCTTGTACTAAAAATGTTTTAGTTCTTAATTACGTTATATATCCTTCGTTTAAAGTTTGTTACTAAAATTAATTTGAATTACTACGTTATACGTTTATGTTTGAGTGCTTCTTTGGTAATCTTTTGTTGCGTATTACGTAATTTATACTTTTATGTATCTATTTTGGTTTTATTTAATTACATTTTATTTTTAATGGTTAGTTCAAGATATTATTTGATGACGTTTTGCATTCTTTTAATTTATATTTATTTAACTGTTTTTTGAAAATTATAATTTAATAAATAAATTTAGTATTTATTGACCGATTAATATTTTCGCAATGTTTTAAATAACTTTTAAATGTTATTTTATTTTGATTCAGTGACTGTCAGTTCTGGAATGCAATAATTTACAAAGTTTATTAGTGTAATAAAGTTTATAGTTTTACCTGCTTTAATACTGAAGTCGAATTCCTAAAAGTATGTAATTCTATTCCCTTGGCATATTAACATATAATTTACTGTGAATGTTGAATTTCTCATTAAAATGTTTGCAAATATGTGCTGGATTTATGTGTTGTAATAAAACGACATGCAACGTTCAAAATTTATCTTTTTCTTATCGTTATTATTAATCGACACATACAAACATAATTACAAGTTGAAATAAATCTTGATGTTTGAAGTTAATTTTATTTTATGGGAGATTTTATGACTATAAGTAGAACCGTGTATTTAACAAGGAAATATTCCACTAACAATTTTTCAAATTTGTAATTTCAATTATTACTCAATAACAATTAAAACCATTAAAAAAAAATTAAACAAAAAAAAGAAAATCAGTTTTGATTGAAGTAAACAGCCAAACGTACTGCTTTTACTGTAGAAAAATAATGTACGAAAACACAGTATACTTTCCAGTAAATCTATTTTCGTAAATAAGATAAAGAAAAATAATAAAATTCCAGTAAGTCTAACTTAAAATTTAAAAAAAAGTAATTATTTTTAATTGTAATCTTTTGCTTTAATAAAAAAAAAAAACACTGTAATTAGATAAAACAATTGTTCCCTTCCACGTCGAGCCGCCCGGTGCTGCGATCTAGAGGGTGTTAGCGCTCACCGGAGAGTTCCGCTCGTACTAGCATTCGGCGTTCGAATCTTATCCAAGGCGGTCGTCATACAATTTCGTCCGGATGGACTCCATTCTTTGTTTGGATGAACGTTAGCTTTAATGTTTTATTTAATTTTATATTTTTTTATTTCTATATGTCAAGTTATACGTTATGTTACAATTCATTTCATTAATTGTCAAGACGACAATTCATTAAACCATTATTCAACAAACAAGGCGTTGTCTGCATTCATCACCTATGAACATACAGTCCAACCTTGCTTTAAAATCTACCAACAATAAACTAATCAATTCAATAACAATGAATTAATTCGTAATTTTCCAGGTTAAAATGGTTCGAGCTAAAATTATTGAATCTGCAAAATTAACTAAAATATATTCAAAAACAAGAAAAGTTCAATTAAAACTAAATACAAAAAAGAAAAATCTTTTTTTGCATATTATTACTTATTCTAGTCAATTATTTTTTGCAAAAAAAAAATTCTTATTTTTATTAGGAAATTTATTTTACTCTATGAATTATTTAAGTTCTAATATATAATTATTAATCCTCCTGCTCTTGTAATTACTATATACACACACGCACACATGAGGATTTGTTTCTATTTGATGTAGTGTAAAATATTTTTTGTGTATGATTTAGGTTTAAGGTTTGTTTTTTCGACTGAATTAAGTGTGAGTAGGCTTAATGTTTGGTTTTTAGAGCAATAACAAAATAATAAACTAAAAAATAATAATAAAAATGTAAAACAATAAATGTACTAAAGCGACATAAAAAATCCCTTACAACACATAATAGAATAAATAATAAAAAAAACTCAAAAATACTTTTTAAAAAATTATGTTAACTCAAAATCTAAACTCGCTTTTATTATAACAATCACTATATACCTCTTTGAATATATAAAACCGGAAAAAAAAGTAATAAATATTTAAAATTATAACATTATATGTATATATTTTAAAACAGGTAGTATTGTTTCTTTTACATAAGTAACTCAAACCAAAAAAAAAAAAAGTAACTCATTTCAGTCAACTAGATCTAAAAAAAACACCCTTCTTTCCCCATTGATTAAATCTTCTATTATAACCTTTTCCACAGAATTGATCAACGATATTGAAGTTGGTTTTTATTTTAAAGTAGTCAATGACTTTTAATTAATCCGCTTTTTTCCATACATTTCCCTTCTCAGAACCTACTTCGAAAATGAATTTTGTATTCTCAATTTTTTGATTTGTTTATTTCTGTCGTTTTATTCATTCAATTAGCTTAAATTTTTAAATACAAACTAAAATATTACTCTCTGTATTAAAAAAATAGAATCAGTCAATTTCACATTATTTTTATTATAATAATCAAATAAAATATGAGTATAAATCATAGTAATGAATAACTTAGTAATAACGAGCAACTTCAGTGCCCTGTATTTCTTGGAAAATTCACTCTTCACTAACATTAGATAGGAACTGAATACATACTGTATTCAGTTACTTGTTATTTACCTGTAATGAATCCTGTAGGCAAAATTTATTCTGTCACTGATTTATAATATTACTCTACAGCGAAAATTATTTTGTTTACATCAATTTCATCTGTTATTTTTATTTTATTATTATTTTTTTTTGGAATTATTAGTCGTTTTTATGATATTGTATTACAACTTTGTATTAATAAGTCATTATAATAATAATACGAAAATCTATTGTAAATGAATCGAATGTATTAATAAATACATTAACACCTTCATGAAAATAAATAAACCTGTTCCCTTAAGCTTTTTCCTGAAGCGACAAATAACAATATTATGTGTATATCAGTAACGTGTAAATTTAATTACTACTGGCTGTATATATATTCAAATTTAATTGCGTATTCTTTTATTTCTTTATTTACGATCAAATATCATATTTTATTATATTTTTCTTACCAAATTAACATTTTTTTTACTTAAATATTGAGTTAAGTCAAGAATATCTTATAATTAGCATAAATGTCTTTCCTTGAAGAAAATGTACACGATGTTTTATTGTTATTAATAAAGTAAAAAACATATAGAAACATTCGGAATTTGCTAAGCTATATTAAGAGGAATGGAAAAATAATTATTAATTTACTTAAACTGTATATAAGAAAGTATTATTTCTTATTACTCATACTATTAGGTATTCTTTAGAGGTTTATATGCTAAACAAGATAAACAAAGAAAATTATTTCTAATTAAAGCTTCTTTATAAAAATTAATTAGAGCTATTATGATACAGAATGAACCGTTCCAAATCCCTTCTGATTGCTGAAGGTAGTGACAAATAATTGAACTCCTTCCCGAACCACATTTCTTTTAACGGCTGTTTTATTGAAAATTCACTTCCAACCAATATCATCAAACGTTTAGCTGTATTAAGATTTTTACAATTAAATTAATTAAATTTCCCTGATTAAAATTTCGCTTGGCTGTTGTGCAGTTCACAATAATACAGATTGAGGGTAAATGAGTTTTTTGTCTATTACTTCTGGAAAAGATTATTTAATATTCAATTGAATAGTGTTATAAACAAATAAAAATTATAGATTGTTATTAATAAGGTTTTCAAAATGCAGTATGATAGGATTCTAATTCCATTTGAGATCTGTGTGTGTTGTTCATTTCAGGTTGAAATTTTTTGAATTTCTCTAATCTGGTGATTCTCATTTTTATTTACATAAATGATTTACTTTCTTTTAGGCTTGCTTTATTTTATGTGTTTAAGCGTCTTTTCATCTTGTAATTTATATAATCTTACATTATAAATGTGTAAACATTATTGTTATCCATTATGATAATTTTATATTATTTTTTTTTAGTTAGACACAATGTTAAAATGGGTAGTATGTTAAATTTTCTTAATAAAATAGTTTGGTAAAAATTTGTTTTTACAGATACTTTTTTTGTGGGGAGTAAAACTTTTCTGAGATCATGCTCTGCGTTTTGTAAAAAAAAAGGTTTAGTTTAAAAAAATAAATAATATAGTATGTTTTAATGTAGTATTTTTCATAAACGCTCGTTATTTTATATAGTCTATGACATTAATTTTTATAAAAGGATTGTCTAATAAATTTTTGATTTAATGGTGTTTCAGTTTGTATATATACTTCCAGTGCATAAACAAAGGTAAATTTTACGTAAGAGAATGTGTTTTCCTGAATCTTTACCGACTTTTCGAAGAAAAGTACGGTATTACGTTTGATAGCATGGTGGAAGTGAGAAGTGAAAATGGATTTTCTTTACATTTTGTAATATGAGGAGTATGAAAACACTATTCACTTAAAATGGTGTTTCCTTACATATTTATTGGCTTATGTGGAAATCTTTCTGAACTTCTAGATCAATTTCATTATGCTGTAATAGCGTACCTGAAGTTGTGCATGTGAAAATTTGATGAAGATAGGTTGAGTCGTTTTTGAGTTCGCTCAATTTAAGGTCTAAGAAATGTGAGGTTATGTTGGCTGTGGAGTGGTACAGTTTTCATACGTTCTTATACAGTGAGTCACACTGGTTAGCGTGTTGAAACTTGTTGTTTGTGTGTAGTATTTATTGGTTATCGAACGTATGTAATAAGTTGTACCCTGAAAATCAGTGCGTTTCTGTCTGCAGTTTAGACTGGGCATCGGAAACGAAAATTCGATCTTCTTGCGTAGAACTGCCAAAAACTAATTTTTTTATTAAAATAATCTCTTTTGGAACAATATACCATATAAAAAGAGTTATGATTTATAATATAACGTTAAAAAAAACTCACTTGTACCTAGTTAAAAAAAAAAATTAGAAAAGTAGAATAATAAATTCAGGGGAGCATGAAATTACAATAAACAATAAGAATATAATATAGATGTGTCCTTTTTCTACACCGATGGATAAAAATCATCTAAATTTCAGATAACGAAACTTAAAATTATCTGTTGTAACCGGGAAAAGCGATAAAACATCTTTCTTTTTTGTTCATCAAATTCAAATCAAACATGACGTAGATGCACCTGCTCACTAACATTTACAAAAGTAGGCAGGTTTATAAAAATACTATAAAAAATAATTAATTAAACAGAGATTATAAACCTATTTACAGTACATTTGTATCAGCTACTATTCTAATATTCATTTATCATTCATAATCATATCATCCGTCAGTCATATTCTATCAGCTACTGCAACAAAGTTAATCCTCAAGTTTAAACAAATTTTTAAATTATAAAGAAAATTAAAACTAACATTTGCTTGTATCACGCTGATAGAGTTGTCTTAACAAAGAATTGGTAAAAATTTGTAAACTAAAATTTCCTTATTAACAGTATAAAAACTTTCAATCAATATAAAGGTTTTTGAGAATAAAACCATAATTTAAGAACAATAAAGTACCTTGGAAATAATATTAAATTTAATTATAGATCCTTGCAAATATTGATTTATACCAGTTCACCATTATTCGCAATCGAATTTTGTCTGTACTGTTTATTAGATAATGCCATTTATTATGTCACTATTCTAGACTAAATTGAAATTTATTTCAATCCTTAATCTATATACAGTATTTCCAATAACAAAAATTTAGAATAAAGTAAACAATTTGATCCAATTTTCAATATCAACCTTCTATTTTATCTTTAATTTTATATTACATTACATTACACACACTCGTAATTAAACTTTTAACTTAAAAAAATTTAAAAAAAATATCTTTGATAAAGTATATTTCTCGTCAAACCATTCATTCCAGGCCTCAATTAAAAATGTATTATTATGCTATCTTAGCAGGGTCAAATTATTATTAAGATTAATAAAAATAAAAATAAAATTAAAAAGCTTTAAGATAACTTAATGTAGTTAGTTATTCTGTATGAGTCAATTGTCGACTAGGAGTGAGCAAAGCGGGTGCCAAACTGCTAACTAAACTTCAATTAGGATTTGATTTACGCGTCTCTTGAGGTGATCGACAGAACCCGGTAACCAATTCTGCAGTATGCGAAATTCGTGCAAGTTTCTATTTCAAAACAAGTAGCTCTAACAGTCTATTATCTTGATGCTTCAGAAGTGGGAGCAGAGGAGGTTTCAATCTTAGGCTAATACATATCGTTACTCCAACAAGGAGCGGTGATAATAAGGCCAGAAATAAGGTTACTTACATTAGATTTTTTTAAAAGTTTTTGGGGTATAGACTTCATTAGTCCCTTTCACAACATATACAAAAAAAAGGTTAAAATTTATTTCCCTGCCTGACAAAAACACTAGCGACGTAGTCCAATGATTAATTTTGCCATAACAGAACGTACAGAAATAGATGTTCACATAGAAATATCGAAGGATATTAAAATCCCAAAGAAACCAAAGATAGAAAAAGGTGTAATGGGCCCTTGACACTTAAAATTAAGACACTAAAAAAACCCTTAACATTTTAATGAAACGTTGTCAAAAAATAATCAAGTAATATATATAAAGCACATTTAATTTTATTAGCACATATAAAATAACATATTAAATTTTATCGCCTAGGTTTAAATTAAGTCATCCATCCTCCTTTCTTCTTTCTTTTTAAATTTTGCTGAAGGCCTCAATATCGAACTCCAGGGTATCTGAGGCCTCGCATTGGCTCTGATTTTTCGCTCAGCAATGCATCAGAGTCAAGATCCTACGAACTCCCCGCTAAAGCATGTTGGGTGGCTGAAGTGCTTAGCCTGTCATTTAAAGGCATCTCTGGCTTTGGAGGCTTCATCGTTAGATTTCGAACTCTTTCTTTTATAGTAGCTCAATTTCTGAATAGTGATTTTCTCTGTTTGTACCTTTGCCTTTACGAAAGTAACGAAATACCATGTTGTTGCCCGTTCAGGACGTATGCGTAGATGTTATTGCACAGAGGTATAGTTTGGATTTTATCCGAGGCGTTAGTTTATTACTACGTAGATTAGGAGGAATATAATTCTTTTGTACAACCGGTTTTTTTTGTACATGGTGGGCACAGCCCATCGACAAGTGCATTATTTTAATAGATAAATTCCATATAGTTTCCAAAAATTTTATGTAACATTAAAAATAGACTCATTATGTACAACTATATTTATTAAAGAAAGTCTGTGAAACATTTCACGACGTTACCATTTAAAAATCTTTAATAGAAGTAAGGTTTTCTAATAAAACCTTATTACATTCAACTGATGATATTAATAACTGAATGTTTCTGTCATTGCCTCTTGTATTTATTTTGGTCATTTATCAGTCTGTTGCTGATAATATTCATAAAGACAAAAAAATCCTCATATAATGCTAATTTCCTTCCTTTATTTATATGCTTAATCAGCTTTATATTGTTATGCTCTGAAAATGTATGTTTATTTTTTAAACAATGAACTGCTGTATTTAATTGAAAAAAGTCGGGCTCACCGTATGTCTTCCTATGTTTTTTATACCTTTCAAAATAAATATTTTTTTGTTTGTCCGATATAGACTTTATAGCAAGATGGACATTTTATTTCATAAACGACATTTTCTTCAAATTTTATGTTTATATTTTAGATGTTTCATTTTTACTTTATATGCGATGCCAATATCGTTCATACGAAATAATTTTTCTATTTTGTTAATACTAGAATAATTCGTACAAGGAAGGATGATCCAGTTAGTAATTTTTGTTTAGTTTTGTCTTACTATTATTTTTTTACTATCATTATATTCATTTTCTTTATCGATTTAAGTAGTAGAAGGTTGAGAGTATCTTTAATAATAAAATTTGATTTTTTCAGAAAATAATTTGATTCTGAAATTTATTTTGATAACTATTATCAAAATTCAGAAACAAAACAAACACATAATAGTGAAGACGAATAGTGAATTTTACAACAGCTCCTCCTTGCAAAATTTCTAAAATAATTTATAATAGATGAAACGTATATTGAAATAGAAAATAGAATTAAAAAAAAAATAGTAATAGATTCTTAGAAGGCATAAAAAAGAAAAACATTTTCGAAAATAATTATAATGATTTTTTTAAATATAGTAAATGTGTATTCTAATATACCACTATATACCTCTATGTAAATACCACTTTAAAAGTAATACATAATAAACTATAAAGTAATAATAACATAAAGGATAAATATAGCGAGGAATTAATGAATTTATTAAAATTATTTTAAATTAAAATTACTTCAATTTTAATGACAGATAATTCACGCAAATAGATGGCCTACGTATGGAATGTCCATTAAATAGTAAGCAATCAAAAATTTTCCAACAAGAATTTGACGAAAATATTTATAATATATATTAAAAACATTCGATATAAACGTTTATTACAAAAGACATCTACGATTATTTTTTTTTATATAAACTATAGCATTAATTTGAATGAGTTATTGTTGTTTCTCTGTGAAATTAATAAAAAAAAATCAATTTACTATTCAAAAAGTAGAGTTAATAACACAATTAATTACTTAGAATTCAAACTAACTAAACAAAAAAAAAAATTGATAAACTTTTACACAAAAATTGGAAAAAACCAGTTCAATTATACCTTGCAGTTTATATCATCATATATCACATACAAAAAAAAAAGTTTCAGAATCAAATTATTTTCTGAAAAATCAAATTTTATTATTAAAGATACTCTCAACCCTTCACTACTTAAAGAATAAATACATTCAAAAAGGAGTGAAAAATAGCGAAATAAACATCACAGATTGGGAAAGAAAATGAATATAATGATAAGTATATTAATAACAATCTAGACCCAAAAAATTGTAAGACAAAACAAATAAAAAATTTACCAATTGGATTATCCATCATGATAAAAATTATTTCAGCATTAACAAAATAGCAAAATTATTTCGTATGAATGATATTGGCATAGCAATCAAAGTAAAAATGAAACCAGCCATCTCAAATGTAAACGTTAATTTAAAAGAAACGGGCTAAATAAAATGTTCATCTTGCAGTAAAGTCTATATCGGACAAATGAAATAATCTATTCTTCAAAGGTATAAAGAACATAGGAATGTACACGTAAAGCCCAAAATCTATCAATCAAATAGAGTCGTTCATTGTTTAAAAAATTAACATACATTTCCAGAACATAATGTAAAACTGATTAAGCAAATAAACAATGGAAGGAAATTTAACATTATATGAGGCTTTAAATATCTTTAAGAATGTTATCAACAACATAGTAACAAATGAACAAAAAGAAATAGGACAGTCAATGCAAAAAAGTATGCAATATACTATATTGCAATAACAATATAATTAACAATATAATTGTTCAACATTAGTTTTCAAAGAACAAGGATATTATCCTTATTTGTATTAAAGATTTTAAAATAGTAACAATATGAAATGCTTCACAGACTTTTTATAATTATATATGATGTGTATGATTTTATTGTTGTATATGAATTTTGAAGATACGTGGAATTTATATATTAAAATAATGCACCTGACGATGGGCTGATCACGAATCCGGTTGCACAAAAGAATTATATACCTGCTGAAGTAAATAATATTAAAATTTAACTATTACAAAAAAAAATGCAGGAAATATTGCTGCATCTTAATAATTTTAATACAGTAAAATTATTTTATATTTCATGTTTTAAATAATGTTCCAGTACTGGGCCTTGTGAGTTCCAAAAAACCGTAAGCATTAATTTTCCTGCGGACGGTTGGTTGAACTTTTTTTGCAGGGCGAATTTAGATGTTTCCATTCGATACTCTGCCGTTTACTCTCCGGCTCGTAATGATGGATCCATGTTTCGTCACCAGTGATAATTCTGTCTAAGAAGATGTCCCGTTCGTTACCATAGCGCTCCAAATGTATTTGGCAGATAACAACTGTGTGAGTTGTTTTGAGACCCATCTTACACGGACTTTATGAAACCCAAGTATGTTGCGGATGATTTCGTAGGCAGAACGGTGACTATTTTGCAGACGATGTGCCACTTCATCAATAGTTAATCGTCTGTCTAAGAAAACCATATCACGTATACGCTCAACGTTTTCCTCATTTGTGGCGGTAAACGGTTGTCCGGCTCCTTCGTCGTGCGTAACACTTGTGTGACCATTTTTGAATTTTTCAATCCATTCCTAGACACTTCGTTGCAACAACACACTGTTCCCGTACTGTACCGAAAGTCTTCGCTGAATTTCGGTCCCTGATACACCTTCCGACCACAAAATACGGGTCACTGAACGTTGATCTTCTTTGGTGCAAACAGAAAGCGGAGCAGCTAACGGCAGGGCAACGATAATGGAATTAACCTAGCAGAATCAAACCTGCACAGACATTACAACAATTAAACCACACATGCGTCACCCAGTACTACCAACATAAACAAAAATATAACTAAATTGCGGATAATAAATATATATATATATACCCTATGTATATATATATATATATATATATATATAAATGATAATCCTTCAAAAAATCGTACGGTAGAGGCCATACTTATTACTAAATTGATATTAGAAATTGCTCATTTCTGTTCAAAGAATGATCGATGATATTCGGATAAATTATCATCTTTTAATTTATATTTATGAATTTTTAATATAAAATCCTTTTATTTGCAGCTGTAGGTTTAACAAGAATCTTGGGTCCAAGAGAACAAATGGTTAATCAAGGAAGTACAATAACACTTACTTGTGAAGTAAGAACCAATATTCCAGTTACACAGCAATCAATGCCACAACCTAAAATTTATGTGCAACCATCAATAAGACAAGTCGACTGGTTATTTGAAGGACATATTCTGAACTATCAGGTAACTTAATTTAAAGTAACAAATGTTATAGAATATACTTCTTTAGATTAATATGTTATATAATTTATTCATCAGATGTAATAATTATTTTAAACAGAATAGATTTAATAATGGTACAAATAACATCGTTTCTTGAGACTTTGAGATACTTATATGTTGTAGTTAAAACGAATTGTATTAAGCATTCAGGGAAAACCAATTATGATCACCAATTTTTGTAAGTCTTGAACATCATTGAAGAATGATAACTCCAAGTGAATGGCTGGTTGAAATGTACTCATAATTTTGTTTATTTATGAATTAAATTGCTTTGAAATCATTTCCAAGCAAGTGTATTTATGCACTCACTGTTTTATTCAACTTATGTTCCTTATTATAGTTCAAAACAACCACCAAGATTATAATGCAGGAAAAGACGAAATTAATTTAATTAGTAATTATTGTTAAATGAATTAATTGATTTATTTTAATATACTTTGTGATTCAGTATTTTTTTTATCGACGTATTATTGTAGTTTAATTATTCATCACCATTATTTTACATATATTGGGTTGAGTTATTTTTTAAATGCATCATGATTAGAAGTAAAAATTTAAGCTGCTTATTGAAAAGGGATGGAAGGTATTTTTATGTACAAACCATGAATAAAAAAGTGGTCTCCTACATTCTAAATGTTAAGCTGTAGTATCATTTTTTGTTTTTTTTTTGTTTTTCAATTACATTGCAGCAATTGATCCCAATAGAAAAATTATGCCATGGTTCTGAACTTTTTTTTTTATTCTTCATTAAGAAGTAAAAGATAAGAAAAAAAAAATTGATAGAATTTGCAAATAATAATATAAATTTTATATAAAAATAAAAGTATTGAACACATAATGAGATGAGAAAATTTACCGGAGAAGTTCTATCAAAAATAAAAGTAGATTATTATATGATTATAAAAAAATAGATAATGTGGATAATATATTGTACAGCCCTGAGGTAGATAATCCCCACGTCCGGAACACAACATCTATGTTCCACGTCCAGGGCGGCAACAGCTGTACTTTCGTACATTACATATAGCTGGCTAACGGGGTTCCGAGTAAATTCCTCGGTTATGCTTTGTTAAGTTTGACCTGGTTCCAACTTCAGGTCACTAAACGGACTGGATTTTTGGCTACCTGCAGGAAATGGAATAACAAACGATTTTGGAAATGGATTCATACCACTCTTAGAGCTGGCGGTGTGGCGGCCAGGGTCAATGTTATTGCAGGTGTAACGGAGACCCTTCCGTTGTCCACATGCCCCCTGCGATGGCAAGCATGTAGCAATGGTGCCCATGTATGTCGGTGCATGGGAGCTTTGAAAGCTTCGGTGAGTAGGAGCCTGGAGTCAGTGCAGAGACTGCGCATCCGCTCTCTGCCAGGACATATGCCGGTTCCACCGGAGTACCGGATCGGACCTCCAAGGATAGTAGCCCTGGAGTGGGGGTGTACCCCGGCGGCTAGCCTTGCTACAGAAGGGATCAATGTTCATGAATTTTCCTGAACCAACTAACGTGGCAGAGGGTGCACGTAAACACCCTCGTTTAGAAACCGCCGATTCGCCACAAGCGAAGAGGAAAAAAAGTAAGGAGAGTGATAACATGAGAAAAGATGCTGATAAAATCAGTAAAGATTTAAGAAGAGCTTTGTTTGGAAATAATGTTCCCAAACCAAGATTTTTGGTCATTACGAAAGAGAATGGTAACTTCCAAAAGGTAAGTCCATTCTTAATTGCCAGAGAGATTACAAATTGTGCTGGTGGTCCTGTCAAGGAAATCCGTAAGACGTTTAATGGATTACATGTCGAAACTATCAACGACATGCAAAGCCAGAAAGTCCCGGCGTTGAAGAAGATCGGTGAATTTGCGGTTACTGTCCAACCGCATAATACACTTAATTCATCCAGAGGAGTTGTTGTTTGCCGAGATCTTCTTAACTGTACTGAAGAAGAAATAGTGCAGGAAATGTCTAGTCAAGGAGTGACACATTATCGCAGACTTACTATGAGACGAAATTGTGAGATTCTTCCTTCGGCATCTCATGTTTTGACATTCAATAGGCCAAATCTTCCTGAAAAGGTACGAGCTGGCATCCATCGGCTTGATGTACGGGCATTTATTCCGCAGCCGATGAGATGTTTTAGGTGTCAACGTTTCGGACACACTGCAGCTAGATGTGAAGCGCAGGAAATTTGTATATGCGGAATGAAGATACATGAGGGCGATCCATGTAAAGACCCTCCAGTCTGAATTAATTGTAAAGGGCACCATAACTGTCGATCTAGGAACTGCCCAGTATACAAATCAGAAACAGCCATTCAGGAGGTTAAAACGCTTCAAAAAGTCAGCTACCCTGAAGCGAAGAAGATTGTAAACCTACGTACACCTAGACCATCGACTACATACGCAGAAGCTGCTGCTGCTCCCCCCACACCTAAAATCAACGTGGAGCAGTTGCTTAATACGATGGCACCAAGTCTCGCGACAATGATAGAAAGAATCATTGATTCCAAGATCGAGTCGACTCATCAGACACAACAAAGTAAACATGAGAAGGCTCATTCCCGGACTGACGTCGTTGACAGAAGACCCGTACCAGCGCAGTTTAAAAAACCGGCAAAATCTTCGATTATATCTCCATCAATAGACGTAATGAAGAAAAATCTTGATTTATCGACAAAGATCAAAAGATCACCCCGATGACGAGTCATATAGTTAAGGATACTGTGACAAGAGTACAGGAAAAATCTGCGTCAACCAAAATGGAGGTGCAAGTAACTATCGAAAAAGCACCAGACACAGACGATAATAAAACTGTACGTACAGAGGCCCCAAAAGCTCAGAGAACAACTGTGGCGAGAGCATCTGTATCAGCCGGCCCAAGCACAGCCTTAGACATTGAATCAAGTTCATCAGCCGCCGAAAGTGCATCGGTTGCAAGTTTAGATTCAATTGCAACGATGCTCACAGCACCATTGAAGCTTTCATCACCTGATGTAAGCCGGCGAACGTCATTGGCGTCAGAAAGAGAAGACGATGCCATGTCCGAAGCCTCAGACACACTGTCGTCGGAAGTTGAGGCCGTTCGCAGAATGGAAAAACGGTGTAAAAAAGGATGGCCGAAAGGAAAGCCTAGAAAGTAATTTAATTGGATCAGAAATTATAAGAAAAAGTAAAATTTTGATCATTTTTTTGGCACATGAAAATGTGAAATATTGAACCCTTTTTTTATTTTTTTTTGAAGTGTGATGGGGCTAATGACCAAAGTAGTCGATGCCCCTAAAAACCTCAAAAAAAAATATATATATATATATATATTGTACATAAGTAGATTATATTGCAAAAGTATATAAGGAAAGGTAAAAAATATAACATTGAGTTTAATTTGTGGATTTTTTATGAATATCTAAACAGTTAGCGTACAATTAGTATTAATTTTAAAAACTGATGATGTGGATTACCATACACTTTCAATAATAGTAATAAAATTTGTCGATTTTCACCTTACTTTTCTTGATTGTAAGCTTAAATAAAATTGTGATTCTTACAACTGCCTATTCGTTTAAAAACACACACCTTTCAAGTGTGCGTGTGTTGGTGTGAAGAATTTGCCTAAGAGCTAGTAGAAACGAAAGTTTTTCTAACAATATTAATTTCGATCTCTCATAAAAAATATATATATATAAAATTACCAAATTGTTCCGACGGCAAATGGCACCATATAAACCTTGTGGTAGCTGTAAACCTAAAAAGGGCTGTTGGAAATTCTGTAGTGGTGACATTAACAGATTCCACTTTGCGGCCGGTCAGGAGACTGCTTCCTTCCTATTCTTCTTCTTAGTCATTTTAGGGTGGTGGTCCGAGAGTGAATTCTTTCGATAACGGAATGGAACGGTACGCAAGGATGTGGAAGAATGCAATACCCTCCTATTAATCCCAATATACGGACTTGCGTCCTTTGCTGCTGGATGATTCTAATGAGCTGACGAGTTTTAAATAGAATGTGGCGTTGATTTATTTGGTGAAATTTGGACTGCGTTCCGATCCAATGAAGGTTTTTAACTGTAGGGATCTGTCGGAACGATGCGATAATGAGCTTATCTTTCGTGATGTTCTGTCTTTCCGCCCAGAATTGGTTGAAATCTTTTGTTTAAGGTGTTGTCCTCTTGACAGGAGAGAGCGCCGGAGGCGATTTTTGGGTCTGTACTTCATTACGTTTGTTTAATATTAAAGAAATTTGTTTTGGTTGGGCAGTTCGAGGGCATTGCGTCACGGAGCTTGCATAGTATGTGGAAAAAAGGGGTTCGGATGGAGGGTAAGGAATTTGGTGTGATATTTTCCCCTATTAAGTGAGATTTTCTGGAGGTATTTGTTGGTTATCGGCACATATTACGTGGAACACATTGGGTTTTGAGGAGTTTGGTCAAACACGCTATTCTGTTGCTGTCCTTGGAGATTTTACCTCACCTGGTTGGCTGTTGCCACATTGTGGCTGGTCCAAGACTGCATGAGGCCGTTTCCTGACCTCTTTTGGCTGCGGGTCTTCCCAGCATATGTCTCGGATGTGCTGGAACTCTGACGAAGCTGTTGAATTGAAGAACCGCCTCGCCTGCTCCAGTTCCACCTAACAAACTTTTGTATTCTGGCATCTCTGCGCAGAGCTTAATTCATAACGAACCACGGGATTCCGAATATCGTCTTCAGAGCGATGTTTTGGACGACTTTCAGCTTCTTTAGGAGGTACAAACTCGCCAGTCCTCCCCAATGTGGGATCTCCAAAATTGCTGCGTATTATCGTCTTGCTGCTTATAAAGCCGCCGGTGCTGGTGGGGTGTTGTCAACTCAACTGGATTGGTAGGGTGGGTTGGTGGCTGGTAGGTGAATATGTAAATTGCAAGATTCCCTGATAACTTACCGGCTAGAGTTGCGCTCGCCGATAAGAAGAACAGCATGTGATAACAATACATATATACGAGTATAATTTTTGGTGATAATTGCCTTGTTCAAGCCAAACAATAAAAGAAGCCTTTTAATTTGTGTTAGTAATATAATAATGTTTATATTTTTGAACGAGATCACAGTAAATATCAGCAAGTTGTAAAGAGAAATCTATTATTTAATTAGTTCAACAAATTTTGTACCGAAGAATGAATAAACCAAACCTGTTATAAAATATTCATCCATTTGTTTACATGTCGAAATTTTCCTTATCAAAAATACAAATTACTTTTTACTTTTATAAAAACTTACCTCAAAGAACAAGAATAAGAAATAAAATGAATAAATGTTGCCAATTTATTATTATTATTTTGTTATTAGTTCAAAACACAGTTTTATCATATAATTTTACCAAAAGGAATAAAATTAAAATTTAATTTTTGTTTTCAGTCACCAAGAGAAGGGGGTATTTACCTTGATACTGATCGAACAAGTGATGGTCATGTGTGGAGTCGACTAACGTTGCCTAGGCTTACTGATGATGACACTGGAAGGTACACTTGCAGAGCATTGAACGCACCACCTGCAATCGTAACACTGATTGTTGTAGATGGTAAATTAAAACAATTTTCATTATTGTATTTACTGGAAAATAATTATCATGTCATTACTTTTAAGTTATTTTTTTAATATTAAAAAAAAAAATATGAACTAGATTTTCTTTTGATTTTGCAAATTCTATTATTTTTTTAACATTATATACTATATATGTATTTTATGCTTTTTTTAATCAGATGATGGTTTCCTGTGACAGATTTTTTATAGTTATTAGAAATATATTTGTCGAAATTATTTAGTTAAATTCATGATACACAGTATACAGTTCTTGTTTAGAGATATGTTATGACTTTATTACAAATAAATAAGTAAATAGTATTGTGCTATTTAAGCACAGTCTATAAGTATATATTTTATTAAGAATCAAGTTTTGAACTCGGCTTCTCAAAAAATGTATTAGCACTGCAATCCTATAACTTACACAATTGAAATGACTTGGTTAATGCTAATCAGTGATATAAATATTATGAAACTAAACAATTACAATCTAACTTTGATTACAAAACTTTTTTTATAGTTTATACAATTTGTTTTTCCCTTAGCAAACAACATGTACGTAATACATTTATATACATTTAAAAAAAGAGTATACATATCTATATATATATATATATATATAGATCACTAAAAAATTCAATAAATTTCATTACGTAAATCAAATAGTACACTTTATTATTGTACAAACAATAAGTTAAATATGGTGTAAACAGTCACATCCTAAAAACATGAAATATATTCCCTGTAATCGTTTATGGTTGATTTTACCTCATGGACGTTCATAAAATCCGTTTCTCGAGATTTATAATTGTTTATCAAATATAATTTTTTTAAACGCGACTTTAACAATATTGTTGAGTAAGGTTCAACAGCAAGTCAACGCCCATACAAACAGGAAACAAAAGTTAAAAAACAATATTAGTTAGTAATAATAAATAAAATATATAAACTGAAAACGATATAAATACTGCAATATAGTTGTAAATCAATATAGAAGAAATTAATATTAATTCGTACGTTGAAATCAACGTTAATTGAATTTTGTGAGAGATATAATAATTGTTAATTAGTAAAGTTAAAGCGAATTGGGCTCCAGATCAGTTGCTCTTGATTTCTGCTCCCGGTTAAGATCATGTACGTTTTCACCTACCGATCTATAAATATTTATCTTTTTAGTAGTAATACATGTCATATCACGTTTAATAATATAAAGAAAAATGGAATTCTGGTACATTATGCTACTGAGTATTATGTACATGTAGTTAGACGTTAAAATCATTTGCATCCAAAAATAATTCGGTGGAGATTTTTATCATATTGTAATTGAAAGATATGGAAATAACGATTGTTCCATTTACTAATTTTCTATAAGAATAAATTTTTTCCGGTTGCCTTTAAATACCATAAAGAATATCACGTGAATTTATTATTTTCCACTATATTTTTGTAAAGTAAAATATGGAAGAAATGTCAAAATGTCGATAATTATTTTTGTTAGTCGTAAATATATATTTAAAGTAGAGTGGTTGAAAGCAGTATTTAGTTTTAATTAATGTATTTGTCAGTTCAAATGATTTTCAGTACCAATCATAAGGAATAATATTTTATAACAGGTTGTCTAAAAAAATCGAATTTTTCAGTTCATCTGAACTGACAAATTCATTAATTCTCCGTGTTGTTGATCGGCAATGAATTGTTCGCTGTGTTGTTACAGCGAAACGAAAAAATGAGAATAAAACAAACAATGTTAAGATCATTAATTTAATGTAGAAATTTACTTAAATTTGCAGATATTTGAAACTCACTTTCAAAAGATGATTTACCAATGTTTGCGATAGAAGTGAATTACTTTTTGTAATACAAAATGATAGACAAATAGCAGTAATGAACAAATTTTATACAGCGTAATTTGGTAGATCATTAATATCATTTTTTTAATCTATCGATAATTTATTTGTAATTTCTAAATGAAACTAGTTCAAAAATATTTTATTTAATTTTCTCATTCTGTCAGCTTGGTAGTTCTATCAACATATTTTCTTCTTGACCCATTTCTTTTTTCTTAATTGTAGCATTATAAATCTCTTTAAATGAGATAAAAAATTGATGTTTTTAATAGTAAATTTAGTTCTACATTTTGACTAAATAAAATTAGTTATTGTTTCATGTTAATTCTGAGTAAATTATTTTTTCTAAAAACCCATGATTAAAAAAACTCTATTTTTAACGAAACATGCATTAAAATGAAAGGCTTTATGTAGAATTAAATTTACAGAATAGTTTCACAGCATTGCGTTATATCAATCGAATGAATATTTTACATTTGTGATGAAGCCACCTGAAGACGCAGTTGTATTCATTGTAGTACTACAAATATATTGAAAGAATGTGACAAAAGGATCAGCGACTATGATTCTGGAACATGTGGTGCGATACAAAAGATAGAAGGGGCTGGAGGAAAAGGAAGTGAATGAGAGACTATAAAGAGATGGATTGATGGTACAGTCGGCTGAAGGGGAAAATATTTGTTAGAAGTACTATAGGGGGATAAAGGGGGAAAAGCATTGACAAGACCATACCTCTCTGCTTTTTTCACCGCTTCCCGTCTCCTCGTCTGTTACACATGGTCTAACATTTCCCTTATTTCCCCGAGGGAGCAGAAACAGCTATACACGCACCTGTGATTCTTTCTTATATTTTCAATACCGCCAATCCTTTATTTCCTTTTTTTTTATTCTGTTATCTTTAAATAAAAATTGTGTGTTTTTCGTAACTGCAATAATTTTATTTGTGAATCAACACGAAAGAAATTTCTCTTCCCAATAAATATCAAAACATAATTTTTCTTTGACAACATTTTTATAAATATACGTTAATAAAGTTCTTTCTGCCAGAAGATGTTTGAGATAATGTATTAGGTAAACACTACTTATCGTTCAAAAATAAATTTATTTTATTTTAAACAAAAACGAATAAATATTAAAAAGTAAAAGATATTTTAATGAAAACACATTGAAATAATACGATTTCAAACATAAAATTCTGTTAACTTATTTGCTAATTTTGTTAACAGAAAATTATGCAAATCTTCTGTGTAACTTTATCTGTTGCGCAGTGATTTCAAAATTTGGAGTCTAGTTTGAGAACAATAACCTCTATAAAACTCAATCTTGTTAACTACTTTCGTGTAAATTTTTCATATAAATTTAGAGATTACAGAAAAAAATTCCTAATTACGAATTATAATTATATTGCGATAAAATAATTAATTTTTATTGTGCAAGCTTAGGGAAGTAGAGACATTTTCTGATTCATTTATAATAATTGGCATGTAACTGATTCATATATTAAATTAACCTGAACTCAGTAGCTAAATTATAAATCTATTACAAAGCATAAAATTAAATAGAATATAATCTGTCTCTGTTCATATATTAAATATGACGTGAAACTTGAGCGTCAACATAAATTAGAATTGAAGTTACTAATTTAGAAACGCAATAAAAATTACAACTATAACCAATCATTATTTATTATTTCAAGTTATAAAATAATTATCAGAAAATAAGGATTATTCATGATAAATGAGATAATGACTCATGAATAATTAATAATAATTGAAAAATATATTTCTTTATTTTTTTATTGAAACAACATATGCATAAGTAAAGAAAAAAACTTCAAAGGCAACAGCAATACGACAATATTTTTCAATAACGCAAATTTTATTTTATGAACAAGTTGAGAATGTACATTTTCATAAAACGATATTTATTTATTCTTAGATATATTTCCGATAAAACTTATTTTCACACTTTTTTTTTAATTTGTTGAAAGAAAGAAATTTCTTCTGTTATACATTATTATTATTACACGATTATTAATTATTACTGGATTATTATTATTAATTATTATTGATTATTATTATTATTATTATTACTGGATTTTTTATTGAAGAATTTTTGTGGCAAACATTCAGTTAAAGTTTGTCCTTTGCGGTATACGTATGTGTTAGAAATAATTGTAACTGTGTAATATTTGAGAAAGGATACATTTCTTTTAAATAATAAATATGAAACAAACCATCGGCTTTTAATATTAATCAGTATATTATTAATGATTTCTATTTTATAATTAAACAAAACTGGTTGGTAAACAAAGATAACGGTAACATCGAAGGAAAACGTTTTTAGTTATTGATTATTCCTCCACTTCTTTTACACAGCTGTTCTATTAAAAAGCTGATGACTAAGACAATATATATTTATAGTAATGGAGCTTTCACCGACCATTCCCATTGCATCTTAAAAGCCTGCAAACAAATTAATGCGTTATAATAGACAAATGCATAGAGGCAAACGGAGTGTACCGTTTTTTTCTTGGCATAAGAGTACAATAAAGACATAAAATAATTCTGAGCAAGCATTTAACTGTATTGCTCATCTAAATGAGCAATTTATTATAGTACGTTTTTTATTTCTATTCAAAAATAGAAAATAAAAGGATAGAACAATTTTGTACATTTTCAAAAATATCCTGTTTACTTCTTTGTAGGAAGTAAAGGAATTATTATGATCGCGAAAAATTTTGGTTTTCAGATTTCCATTCCAACAGAAATATCCATTTTGACCATTCCTGAATCCATAATAACTAGTTTCGTTGTGACATCTGTATGTACGTACGTATGTATCTCGCATAACTCAAAAACGATTAGCCGTGAGATGTTGAAATTTTGGATAAGAATTTCTGTAATATCTGGTTGTGTCCCTCCCTTTTTGATTGCAATCGGCCGAACCAAAAGTGTCAAAAAAGCCCAAAACCCAAAAATTTGGATTTTGTAATTTTTCTTAACTCAGGTTTGTACTTTTTCGCAGTAATAAGCTCTCATTAAGAGCATTTAAAGTATATACCATAAGTGATACTTATTTTCATTGTTTCCTGAGTTACAGCCAAATGGAATTTTAATTAATGAAATATTTGGATCTTATAAGGGTACATTGGTTCGAATTAGACTTCATCTCCTTTTTTTTACTTTTTTTTAATTTTAATATATTGATTTTTTAATAATTATTAACCTTTGATTGCAAAAAAAATTTACGATAAATAATAATTCAATAGTGACAATAAAAATAAATATATATAAAAAATATCAGAAGTTGTTAATGAAATAAAATTGTATATACTTTTCATTTAAAAAAAAAAATGTGTATATGTAATTTAATTGACGTACAAGGAAACTATGTGCTGTCCACATCAGATTTTTTCTAAATAAACATAGTTGTCTTTTTTCCAACAGGTGTTTGTTATAATTGTTACTTTTTGGTACTACTACAAGTTGCGTGAATTTTAGAATGGTTCAATTGATTGTACAATCATAAACCTGACAATGTATTTTAAAATTTGGTCTGCAGTGTAACAGCATTACTTTATAAAATGTTAACAAAGTTAAAAAGATTTTAAAAAACTGCAAAAGTAACTCTGTTTTTTTTTCTACCGTAAAATATTTACTAACCAAATTTTTAATCTACTTATAAATCAAAACAATGTTTTTATTTTTTTATCCTAATTTTATACAAAAAACTGTATGCCTAATTACTGAACCATTTGTCAAGTATATCCATAATATCAGAAATGTCCATAAATAACTTTTTAAATAATTTTCTTTCATTTAAAGTGAAAATACTTGGCTAATTCAATGTAAAGTATAAGCAGCTATCTGATTATTATTGCAATTAATTTGCATTACAAAACGTTTAACGCCCTACAGCTAAACAGAAAAAAATTTTTAGAAGAAGCACTCATTAATTTATTCTCGACCATTAAATCCATCTAAAAATAGACAGAACAAAACATAAAAAGCTTTTCTCAAACATAAAATGGAGAAAAGAACTAACTACCAGAAATACATTATTAATTTTTAAATATTTGCGTTTTATTTTATTTAACTACAGAACATGACATAATTCAATAAGAAAAATTCGAACTTATAATTTTTCTGTAATTTTAGATCCCGGAGATTGGGTATGCAGACTGACTGTCTTGTGCAATATATTAAAATTTAATTTCTGATCTTGAGTATACAATTATGATCTTGATATTAAAACCATAAGATGTAATGGTCATGTTATAGGTTATTAAAAACTCGTTTTTTAGACTAGTTTGTTATTACCAAAAAAAAATCATCAGTAAACTGAAAGTATCAACAAAATTTTACAAATAGGGTTCCTAGTTTAAAATTTTGGCACTACGAAAAGATTATTATTATTAGTAGTAATTATGTAATAATTAACAGGCGACTATTAGTTGGCCAGCAAATAAACTGTTCTATGAAAATAAAAAAATAAATAATTTCCAATATAAATATTTTCAAAGTATCCCTTTTTCCTAATGTGTACCTTGCTATTTGTTCAATTAGGGAACAATAAGTAACTCCCCCCGAACTCAATTTGATGAGAATGACATCTATGACATATAAATGTAGACTTGTACATACTCAGGCCGATCATTGCTGAAACGTGTTTAATATAATTAAACCGTATTTATATCAAACCATAACGAAAAATATCGAAAGGGAAAATTCACTTACTAAGTTATTAGAAAGTATTAATAAGTTTTATAACATAAAATTTAGTTTTTTTTTCAAAACACAACACATAAACCGAAATCTTAATTTTAATTTTTAATTTGCTATAATAAATTTTTTATTTAATTTAACTGTTTGAAAATTCACGTTTTAGCTATTCAAATATCAATTAAAATTAAATTTTGTTTGAATTTACGAGTGTACCATTAATCTATTCACCTAATAATTAACTAAATTTGTTAATTAAATAATTAATTGTTGTTAAATTTGTTAGTTAAATAATTAACTAAAATCTTTTTAATAATATTTGATTGAGGCATGTAAATAAAAAAGGCTGTAAGTGCCAGAAAATTATTCTCATTAAAGTAGCATCACCAAAAACGTGAAAAAGGTTTAATGAAACGTAAAAATGTTGTTTATTTCTTAAAAACTGCCTCGAGGTTGCATGATGGGTGGAAGTCACCCGCTGGTTTTACGAAAAAGGTTGAATCTCAAACCCAGCCATGTTAAAATTGGATGTTGTAAAATAACCCAGAAGCCACTTACATCCTTTCCTAATGCAAGAGTTATTGAACTTACAGCTATCAAGATCACAGACAGAAGCAGAATCATGTTTTCTATGAAACCGTGATGGCACTTTCAACATTTTCAAGGGAATTCTATTTAAATGTTAAAATAGTTAAGTGAAACGATTAAGTTTATAAATAAATAGTCAATTTAAATTTAATTGATCCTGTTTTTTTAGATCTTCCTGAAACCGAATAGCCCAGCTATAATGTTTTTATTTGTGAAAAGTTTTGTTTTTAGCAGATACGTCCTTTTCAATTAACTTGCCTCAATTTATTTATGTTTGCTTTGTTTATATTAATTTTCTTAGTTTAACTGTAGTTCGATAGATTAGATTTTATGTATACTTTGTGTTCAATAAAACATAAATTTCGATCTTTCAAGGTTTCATTGAGGACTATAATGATACGATTTTTAATCTTATATATTGGAATTGATTTCGACTAAACATAGATGAATGTGCATTTTATGTACAAGTCTGACAGATTTTTAATTCATGGTGTAAATTGAATTTCTTTCACAGTACCTTGTAACACTGGCATTTGAGTCGCATTAAAGTATGTTTGATTAACATAAAATTTAAAGTTCCAAATTTACTTACAACTTGGTAATATATATATATATACTTTAATTACCACAACGCAAATAAAAATATAAAACAACACCAAAAAAAAAAAAGAAATGATCCCTTAATAAATTATAATAGGTAAATAAGTTCTAATACATACACTTAGAACGATTTAATAAATCGAAAAAGTGAAACATTTCAATAAACCTTTTTCTTTTACGGAGAAAAACACACCATAAATACATATAAATGGATAACTATCAATTTTAATACTTTAATTGAAGAAAGATAAGAAAAACAATGATATTCACACACAATTAAAAAAAATAATAAGAAAAAGAATAGTAAACTAGTTACCATCCAACACATCCATGACAAAACCCGATCCCTCAGGACTTTGTCTCAGGAAAAATTCAACTGATTTATGAAGTTAACCTTACAAGAATATATTTCGTATTATAAAATAACCTGTTCCTCAATCGACAATCAATCACAGTATTACTGTAGATCTCCTCTATGTAACTTATCGATTATTCGCAACAGCTAACTTTAGCTCATTATTTATCTATAGCTTAGTTCCGCCTGAAACATAAACTAACACAGAAGACACATCGAAATATTGAGTACAGTATACAGTATTAATGTTGTACTGCTATTTATTCATTTATAGTATTTCATTACAGCTAGTTCAAATTAATATTAAGATACTAAGGTCAACGTGGTACCAAGATCATTCCAATTTAAAAAAATATATTTAACGTAAAGAGTAATTTTGAACCATGATACTACGACTAAAAGTAGTCAGTCATGATTTTGAACCACATCAAGCTTACCTTACTAAACTACTAAAATCTAAATCAGACAGCCCAGTATTTAAAATAGGGAAGCATATCAGATTTAGCTAACAGTGTAGCAGATATCAAATGAGAAAACGTTGTCAGCTCCTTCCAAATTTAGTGCACTACAAGCTACTTACCTTGAAATATACGGTTGTCATTATTATTCAACCCCATAAACTTTACTAATTACTAATGTAAAAATGATACAGAATACTTTAAAACTCTTGAATTAAATTTATTTATAATTAATATTTTTTAAATGAAAATATCTTTTTAATCGAAAATGTAATTTTATCCCTTTTTAATGGTAAATATAAAACATTGTTATTGTAAAACATTGAATATTTTACAATGGTTGAATCATAAATATTTATTTAAATTCTAATCAACGTATAGATCTTTTGTGTGTCCAACGTAAGAAATATTATTTTGTAAATGAACTGCGCATGCCAGGTATAATGCTTTTAAAATTTGCATTGATAACAACTGTCTTCAAAAAACAATACTTTAATTCAAATATAGTGTCAAAAAAAAAATATTCAGTAGTTTACTAACGAATTGACATTTTCTATTTTGATAAATATTGAACTTTATACAGATTTTCATTTTTCACTATTATTATATGCGCTGGATATCTCTATTAAGATTATCTTTTATCTGATGATATCACTTTATCAGGATATTAAATTCAAAGAAGCAGTGCATGGTTTGAATTTATATAATTTTGGATAAGTCGTAGCTGTAAATCCAAGTAATAATAACTATTACATCATTAATAAATTTATAATTTTTAACAACTTTGCAGTATTTTCTAATATTTATGGAAATTTAATAAATATAGCATTAAAGCGAAGATACTTAGGAATCAGAAATAACAGCTCCCAAGTCAAAGAAAGATTATTATAATCTCTCTCATCACCCAACTGATGCCTTTCTGTTAGAATTTTTGAAACGATCGTTGATTTTATAACGTGTAGCATCGTACACGTACAGTTTGTACAGTTCAAATTTGTTTTGTGCTACGTCTAGTACAAAACGATTTCTGTTGTGAAAGGCAACTTCAACAGTTTCACGTTCTTTGTTGCCTTTGTTCATTTCAGGAAATACCCAAATGTATTGCTACAAAACCAGTATAACGGACCTGGGCAACCGATTCCTTCCAATTAAAAAGAAAGTATGAGAAAATAACAGTTAAAGGAATCAAGAAGGGATCCTTTTCTCAGGTAAAATGACCGTTAAACAATCCTTTTTATAATAGTGTCAATGGCATAGCTACAACAGCTTCTTGGATGAAAAGGATTACTGAACCAGCGTAAGAAATTTTTGGGGAAATAAAAGGGCGCGGATGACAATACTCACTCTTCAACAGTTAGGAAATCTGTGTAGATCAGAGTATATATAAGTCTTCTCGGACAAGGGATAAAGTTACCCCGGAGGAAGTAAGGGAGGAACTGACCTCCCTTGGCTATGAGGTGGTTTCGGTTAAGAAGCTCCTCACAAGGGACGGTCGGGAAACCCCGACCTGCCTAGTGGCCCTTAAGAGGACCCCTTTGGCCCGGGCCATTTATGACCTTGGCAGTATTTTTTACTGCAAGGTCGCAGTGACTGCATTTGTGTCACGAGGGGGGCCACCCCAGTGCCACAGATGCCAGAAATTTGGACACTCGTCCAATTACTGCCAGAGGGCCCAGCAATGCGTAAAGTGTGGTGGAAACCACGACACTTCTGCCTGCGTCAAGCCGCGTGAGGAACCAGCCTCATGCGTCAACTGTAAGGGGCCACATCCGGCCAATTACAGGGGCTGCCCCTATTATAAGGAGCAGACAAACAAAGTCAAGGGACTTAAAAAGCCCGCGACTTTGGACGGCCGCAGCTGGGCCCGTGTTGCCGGTGGGGGAAAAACAGTCCCCAAACCGGAGGTGCCGGCACCCGTGGCAAAAGCGGTCGTGAAAAAAGGGGAGGTAACCTCCCCAACACCCGCCAAGCCAAAACCGGCGGCAACCACCAAGAAGGTGGTAAAACAAAAGGCGGCGACAAAGCCGGCCCCGGCGAAGAAGGCCAAGCCTTCCTCGACGGGAAAGGCAAAGCCTGCTCCGGCTGGGAAGGCCAAGCAGGCTGTTAAAAACACCGCGGCCCCTGTGGCCCCGCGCCCCACCAAAAGGGCGGCCGCGCCAAAAGGCACCCCCAGCGGCAATCCGAAACCGGCTACCCCGTTGGAGACCACTGGCATGGACTTCCTGTCGCAGATGACAGTGAAGGATATCCTGCCAGATATCATGATGGTTTTGCCACGCCTGCTCCAGGCAAAATCTCTCAAGGACTGTATTCAGTCCTTAATAGAGTGCCTCATGGCTGTACTGTCAAGGTATGGTTAGGCCCACCCTCAGACTCTTGCAGTGGAACGCTAACTCAGTAGTAGGCCGGACGGAGGAACTATGCCGTCTGGCCGAGGATCTACTGATAGACGTGATACTGTTGTCTGAGACGTGCTTGAACCCAAACAAGCAACTGACCCTTCGGAACTATTTTACATATAGGACGGATAGGCCAGTTCGACCCGGATCTCGCACCTCTGGTGGAACTGCGGTTTTAGTCCACAGACGCCACATGCATACGCGCGTTGTTCTTCATACAAACGTGATGGAGCAAACGTGTGTGCATGTGGAGCATCTGGGCACGGTGTATCGGCTGGTTTCGGCTTATAGCAAGCCGAACGACGCGGTAACCGGCGCAGATCTGGATGCCGTGCTGGAAAATTGGGATGGGCCCGTGATACTCATGAGCGACCTCAATGCCAAACACGTGTCATGGAACAGCATTCTGACAAATCCGAATGGCAGATTGCTGTACGAAAGGGCGAGAGCCCGCCGCTTGGTCGTCGTAGGCCCTGAGGTGCCCACGTTCGTGCATCGCTCAGGCAGATCTAGGCCTGACGTGCTGGATATCGCAGTCATGAAGGGGGGTACCCTCCCATTCATGATTGAAACGATAGAAGACCTCAGCTCGGACCATTCCCCTGTCCTGTTGGAACTAGGTCAGGCAGGGGGTGGCCGAGATCCCCCGCCTATACCCCGAAGGTCAGTCAACTGGAAAAGGTTCTACGAGACCCTCCAGCGGGAGTACAGGCCGGTAAATCCTGAGCTCCTGAACACCCCGGAGGAAATCGACGACACTGTCGGGCGCGTCACGTCGTCAATGACCGAGGCCCTGGCAGGCAGCTCATCGGCCAAAACTCGAGCAGTTGTTCGAAACGACCTCCCTCCTCATATCTCCGAAGCCATAACGGAGAAACGACGACTGAGGAGGAGATATCGAATCACCCTGTCCCCCGCTGATAAGCGGGCCTTTTATAATCAAACGGACAGGGTAAAACAACTGCTGACAAGCCATCGAGAGGATTCGTGGAACGAATACCTCGCCTCGGTCTCTGACGACATCTCCTCGGTGTTCAGGTTGAACAGGAGACTGCGAGAAGGGAAGAAGCCTCGCCATCCGGTTGTGGGGCAGCGAGGTTTTCTTGCATACTCGGAGGCGGAGAGGGCCGAGGTATTCGCCGATACCTTGGAGGAGCAGTTCACTCCAAACCCCCCTCCCTCCCCGAACGACGAGCACACAACCGAGGTGGAATCCTTTCTTGTAGATTATTTCTCACAGGTGGAGGACGCCCCTCTAGAGATTGACCAAGTCACTGAAGCGGAAGTTTCCGCAGCCATTAAGGCCACAAGCCCCGACAAGGCCCCGGGTGTCGACGGGATCAGCGCCCGTGCATTCCGGAACATACCGGCCTCCGTGATTACAGCAATTTCGGTGATATTCACGTCCATTTTGTACGTTGGATATTTCCCGAATTGTTGGAAAACGGCCAAAGTCGTATGTTTACCCAAACCGGGGAAAAGTTTACTTTTCCCACGGAATTATAGGCCAATCTCCCTGTTACCGGTATTGTCTAAGTTGTTCGAGAGGATTTTTCTCGAAAAACTGAGGCGATACATGGAGGGAGAAGTGCGGCCCGAGCAATTTGGGTTCAGGGAGGGTCACTCAACCACCCTCCAACTGGTAAAAATAATAGACGACCTTGTCGGAGGCCTGAACAGGAAACGGGTGACTGCAGCCGTTTTTCTGGATGTGGCCAAGGCCTTTGACAAAGTTTGGCATAGCGGGCTGCTTTATAAGCTAGCGCGATCGGCGATCCCGTACCGCTATGTCAGACTGATGCGGTCATATCTGCTAGACCGACATTTTGTCGTGCGCGTAGGGGAAACGATTTCCTCTACCAGAGAAATAGCCGCTGGGGTTCCCCAAGGAGCAGTACTTTCCCCGTTCTTGTACACTTTGTACGTGAACGATATGCCGCTGTCGGAAGGGGTCAAAACGGCCCTTTACGCAGACGACACGGCATATTTCTACGAATCCGCAAATGTGGATTACGCGGTCCGGAGGCTCCAAAGGCAGCTGGACTTAGTGGAACCGTGGCTCGACATGTGGAGAATCAGGGTCAACGGTGAAAAATCGGTGGCCGTGATGTTCACATGCAAGACACGTAAACCGACCAGAGAGCTGGAAATCTCAGGGGAGAAAATCCCTTTTGAGAAAACAGTTAAGTACCTGGGGGTGGTGTTGGACAGGCGGCTTACCTTCGGCGAACATGTAAATTATGCGACCCGGAGGGCTAAGGCCGCCAGAGCCTCGCTATACCCAGTGCTGAACAGTGCCAGCCCGTACCCACTGGCAACTAAGCTCCTCATTTTTCGGCTGTACGTACTGCCGATTCTAACATATGCTTACCCGGCATGGGGGGCAGTGTTGAGCTCCTCGCTTCAAAAGAAGATCGAGGCCGTCCAAAACATCGCGTTGCGGACGATCTTTGGAGCTCCGTGGTTCGTCAGGAACGCCACTCTCCGATCTGATGCGAGATTTCAATCCGTGTCCGAGGTGAGGGTGGCGCAGGCGCGCAGACTGTTCGGGAGAGCGGCTGTGTCCGAACACAGTCATCTTCGGGACATCTGCCGAGAGGAGCCAACTCCGACAGTTGTAAGGAAGCGGCCTCACGCCGTACTGGACGAACCACCGTGATGGTGCGGTGCGGTAGCCGAAAATCGACAAACCAGGCTTAGGGGCCTCCATATCGCATGAGCCATAAACGGAATAGTGCGTCAGACGCGTTTCCGGGGTCGCGAGTGAAAAGTTTTCGCGAGTTATATAGTTTGAAGACGTCAAACACGGTAAGTCGCGCATAAAACAAAAACGCGGTCTAAATTTAAAAAAAACAAACAAAAAAAAAAAAAAAAAAAAAAACTTACAGTAAGACAAAATATCCCAGCAATTGCGACTCCTCCGGAAAAGGGGACGCATTGCTCGCTCCTTATAGCTAGTGCCCCGTTGTGGCGTATTCCTGCTAGCCTATTAAAGAGTTAGCACCGAAAGGACTTCAGTGGACGGTCTGAAGGGGAATTACGTCGGGAGGACAGGCTTTATAAGCCTAGCCTTCCGCGGTCGGCCCATGAAATGGGTTCGATAACGCTGGTTTAACAACGGATTGGAATGCAATTAAATCCGTCTTAAATTCACTAAAATAATAATAGACAAAACTTGAAAAATTAGATCCGAGATTAAAAAATAACCCTTTTAAAAACAAGCCCGATTAGAATGATCCAGCAGCAAGGGACTCTGTCCAGGTTCTGCGATAAAGTAGGGAGTAATAGACTCCTGCCAACTTTGCATTCCATTCCATTCCATTCCGATAAAGTTAGTATTAAGCGAGGAATATGAAGCGAGGATAAGCGAGTAGCTTGGCGAGGAGTGTTCGACGCGTTACAGTAACAAAGTTCTAAGTGAGTCACAAACATTCCAGTGTGGACGGGGGTGAATACAAGAAATTGTGAGTTACTAATAGACATTAGTGAAAGCGATAAAGTATTAAATCCATTCCTAAATTGTTAGAGTAGTATTATTGTAAATAGGAAAGGTATTCGCAGTCAATAAAATTGTATGAACCGTAAACTGGTCTAATCTTATCTTGTTATTAATGTAGTACTTGGTATTAGTATTAGCGGTCATTATAATGCCTTTAGTCAATAGGACTATATTCTGGTTTTTATGATTTAACTACCTTCAAATTAATCCTGACCTTATTGGAAATTCTATTCTGTATGTAAATTATAAATTATTATTATTTTTATTATTATTATTATTATTATTATTATTATTGATTTGCCTTATTCTCTATGCTCTTAAATTAATAAATAATATTTATATAAATATTTTTTTTAAATTGTTAGTCTCTCAATATCCTGATCGAGCCGGGAACATGCAATGCGATTTCATAGTACATTTGAATTTTTCCATTAATATAATTTCTGACACTTCACCTTTTTATACTACCAAGGAATAAAAGTATATATTAATATACTTTATATTAGTCTATATTAGTATATCAGTATATATTAATATATACTGATATATTAAGGAATATCTTTAGTAAACCAAACTGTACTTCTCACATCCCATTTGTATTCGATCAGTCAACCATTTATGTACCTACCAACCTTTAAAGGTGATTTATATGTTTTAATTTCCATCAGTAAACCGTCTACATGTTTACATGTGTTTCAGTCTTTCGATGTAAACACCGTTTCTATTAATTCACTGATTGCACCTTCAGTAATACTCTCAATATCCTCCCTCTTACACATTTCAACATACTCTTTTTTATGTTGTTTTTCAGCGTCGTTTCTCTTTATAAAGTTCTTTCTTTTGATATACACGTAGACAGTTGTTTCATACGTACAGTCTAGCGATATTGAATTTTATAGAATCCAGTGGTGAGATAGATTCGATAAGTAAATTGGAAATATCATCGGTAATATCATCCAGAAATTTTATGACACCTTCCTTTTTCATTGCAGTGTTTTTGTAGCACTCCGTATTGGTATTTGATGGTATTTGACAGACTGAGTATCTTTATAAAGTAACTTTACTGGACTGTATTCGAGTAAGTAAAGTGATACAACTGGCATATATTATTGCATCTTTATCATCAGGTCGATACAACTCACCAGCCGGTATCTCCCCTGATGGCCGGGAACTAGCTAATGTTGCGATAGTGTCGCGGCAACATAACCTCAATGGCGCTTGAACTAACTACCGCCTACTGAATTATGAATAAAACTGCTAATTAATGAATAATGAAAAAATAAAAACAAAATTAGTATAAATATTAGAAATAAATAAAAGGTAATATGAATTAACATTCTTTTTACTGTCAGGTTTAACGAAATAAAAAATATTTTAAAGCAGATATTAATTGTATCAATTTATAATCTAGTAAAGGCAATTTTCCACTTCCCGCTTCTGTCTGAAAACTTCTTAAAAAGAATTCAAACAGACTGGTAAATATTACTGTCGGAAATGTGTGGAAATTATTTTAGTTTCGTAATTATTAACAAATCTCAAATTGAAATATGAAAATAAATAATTTTGTAAATTTGATTAATTAGTATAGTTAGAAAAGAAAGTAGTAGTGATAAACTAGAGTAACTATTCAGCTATCACTGCACTGTCTAATGTACCTAAAATACTACGATAATTTAATGGGACTAGAACATATTACAGGAGTATTAGATAAAAATCATTACGGTTTCAGGAAAATCGTAGGATAAGAGAGAGCCAACTGCTTTTCACTTTTATATGATAGAAGAAATCTATGAGTTGAAAGAAAAATTTTAGAGAAAAGTAACTACCCTAGATTTAAATATAAAAACATTCATATTTACTGATAAAATTGTATTTTTTGACAAAAAATGATATCTGAAGAAATTTTAACGGCATGAATTAATTAGTAGGAGAATAATTCAGTTTAAAAAGAAAGAAATGTAAAACACTGCAAATAAAACGCGAGAGAATTAAAAATTTAATATTAAAATGTATGAAAGTAGTGAACAAGAAGTCATACAAGTTTTATTATTTAGGAAACAAAATTACAAAAAAAGGAAGCTGCAATTTAGACATCATAAACAGACTCGCACAATCGAGGGGAGCTTTTACATAGAATAAAATCTGATAGCATATAATATAGATCTAAAAATTAGGATTTTCTGTTAAATATTTGCGTGATGAATAGTGTAGAAACGTATGCTAGCGAAACCACCAAGTTAAAAAAAAAAAAAAAACAGAAATGAAAACATTGCAAGCCTTTAAAATACATAATTTTCCATCCTCGGGTAGTTTTACCCGAGGATGTAAAATTAAGTATATTAATAAAATACAAAATGAAGAAGTCTTAAGACAAATATGAGAGAATTATTTGGGATCTTGTACCTTCAATATAAGTTTATATTAGAATCTTGTAATGAGATGAGTAGACTTAAGCATTCCGCGTAACCCGCATAAATAAAAATTATATTCTACACAGCGTTTTTTCAATATAAAAAAATTCAAACACCCATAATTTAAAATTGCATGATTGGTATTTCGGGGCCGTTTAATCCATATTTCCTAATATTTATTTAAATTTTCTTTTCTATAACATCAAATTGAGTTAGTACGTAGAACAGTTCTTTCAAGCACCATTTCAAATTTATAAACAGTTATATTCCATAAACGTTTACTAACATTAAAATAGCATTTAAAAAAAATTAAAATTGATAAATATTTAATTTTACCTTTGATAAAAAAATGAATCTTCTTTAATGTTTTCAAAAATAACAAAACTTTATTAAGTATATTGTGGTAATTTGTCAATTTAAATTTTATGAAAATATTACGGAGCAAGTCTGGGATTGTGGAGTATACATATATAGTGGTAAATAAATCAGGTTTTCAGTAATTATTGTAAAGTGGGCCTTCTTTATTCAAAATATTCTCGGATCTAATAAATTTAAAATATTTTTTCCAACATTATAGGTTTCAGATGCTTTTTACGAACTTACTGATTTTATTTCTTCATACACTATTCACTGATCTTACAACTAACCATTAATCACCAGACACTACTTATATATATTACCCTTTCACTAATTTTTTAGATGTTATTATTTACTGGATTTTTACATTTTCTGCAGAACCGACTAATCCATTTTTTTTTTAATATTAAAATTTTATTTTTCTCGTCTGCAATCTTTAATTATTTATTTTTTTAAATTATTTACTTTGCACTTTTGTATTTTTTCTTTCAGGAATACCAGTTATTTCTATTACCAAAACTATCTAACTGGCCTAAAAACATCTTTAAATTTACATAGTAATAAATTCGTTTGTATACAAAATAAATTTTATTCATTGCATTTTAAAATTTACTAAAATAACATACTTTTCTGCTTTTTGGAGAATTTGCTATTTAGATAAAAAATATAAATGGAGTAAGGATTTTCTTAAAATCAACAAACAGGCATAACCCAACAAAGCCTGCACAACTCAAACACTCGTATCCAGTTGTACTACAGAAACAATCAGCTACTAAAAAGGATCTTTATTTATATTTACAATCGGGTTCATAGATTAGAAACCATAAGTAAATTTTATCATCAATACATGAGTTTATCTTTAAACCCCCTAATAAAATACATTCTAGACATTAATATAAAATCAAATTCAGAAAAAGCATTGATAAAGTAATGAATTAGACATTATAATAATGTCCAGTACTACGAATAAAACCATAACATGCTGCAGGAGAAGAGTAGAGGTTTTCGTAATATGTTGTTACAGAAGAATGTTTATAAAGTTTTGATAGATTAAAATTAAATAAATTGAGTTATATACAGTACTATTTAAAGTTTTTGAAAAGTTAAACGAACAGCGTTATTGGTTTATTGACGTTGGTAAATTACCGAGTTTATATTTGGCTTCATATTTAAAACATTCGATGTCGAAGTTTTATTGAAAACAAGCCGGTCTCAGTTGTTATTCTGCAAGTGCTCTTCAAAATTTCGTAGCTGTTCTGTGACAAGGCATTATTTTACTTGTGTTTACAACGAATAAAAAATTGAAAATCCGGGCAATTGTGAGCTACGATCGGTCATATGTATTTCTGAATGTGCAAGGTGTTCGTCCTGTGAAAATTCATCGTCAAATTACTACCATATATTGCGACAGTTTTTCAAATGGTCTAATTCGTCGTGGAGTGTGTTTGCTTTGTGACAATGCATATTCACATGAGTCACAAAAAACCACGTCCAAAAAAAAAATTTGTGGACTTCTCAAACGTTTCGGATAGGATGTTTTTGTTCATCCGCTGGACATTCCAGATCTAGCTTCAAGCAATTTCCATCTGTTTACAAAATTAAAGGAGTTTCTTGGCAGGAATGAAAGTGACGATGACTTCAAGACAGCTGTTCGTAAGTGGTTTAATAAATTTAATAAAGTGGCAGCAGACTTCTTTGGCGAGGTTGAAAAACACGACGGTAAAAACCAGTGTCAAGATATGACAAATGCTTAAGCTTAGAAGATGATTATGTTAAAAATAGCTTAAAAATGTAGATTACGATAAATATATTAAATGTAGAATAAATAACATTAAATGTGTTACAAAATATAAGCGGATTTTATTTTCTGGATGACCCTCGTAATTGTATCTTAAACATTTTATTTGACTATAACAAAAATAATTTCTTTATTTTTAATATATTCCTCGATAGGGAAAATTAATTTACCTGCCCATAATTGCTTTATTACACCCTTCAGTAGTTTTCAAATTTTGGGCGATAGTTAAAAACCAAGATTTAAAGCCGACATATATGTATTTGTAGCTCTTGGTTTAGTTAGTAGATATATATACATTTATCTACATATATATATTATGTTATTTTTCTTATTAATCTTCACACTTCTAAGATATACCAATATCAGAGTTCAGAGATAATAGAATTATTTTATTTTGCTATATCAAGATTAACATAATTTATAAAATTAATATATTGATATCAATTGTAAATTAAGGTAAGCAAGGCATTTTAAAATAAAAAAAAACTGATAATATGAAGGGATGGATTTGTTTGAAAAAGTAGGTATTTGGTGTTAGAAAGAAAAAAGGATACTTAAGATATGTAAATAAAATTCAGAAATCGAATACAAATATCTATAGTGTCATGGGCTTGTAAGTTATTTCAAAGAGATGGACCATTTTAATGTAGTTCAAATGAGCCTTTTAACTGAAAACGTAAGCTTATTAATCTATAAGCAGAATTATCAGAGAAATAAAACAATGTTATAAATGTACATAGTTTAAAATTAAAATATCAAGCAGATGTTAAAGTGGTCGTTAAGATTGGAAAAAGATGAATTGTTTAAAAATTAACATGTTTGAAAATTCTACAGGATTTAATTTTATCCATCGTTCTTTTTATTATAATAAACAACATCAGTATTTTTAAGTTACAAAATAATTTTTTGTTGAAAGTGGAATTCAGCTCCTGTCAAATGTTCATAAAAATATGTAAACATAAAGCTTCAGAAAAATTATTTTCTCGATGCATTATTGATAGAAGGTAAAATAAGAGAGAAAATGACAAAGAAAAGGTAGGAAATTCTCTACCAATTTTTTTAAAGGATCTGGGAAGGAATGTTAACTTTTTTCAAAGTTTCCTAGGAATATATGGTAAACTATGAAACCCGTATCATTCTGGTAGCATGGCTGGTCAATTCTAAAAATGCAAAATTTATTCATATTTATAAGAGCCGATTGGATGAAATAATAACTAATTAATTCATTTTTAGCTCATTGTTGTGACTATCAAAAGAGGGAAGTAAACAAAAATGTTTGTAAAATAATATAATTAAGTGAAAAATTATCTAACATTAATTTAAAAGTGATAATTTAAAAATAACATTATTTACATCATAATCTTATTAGTTTGAATTATTTCATTTTTATATTTATGTATATTGTTTCAGGAGGGGTTATGGAAGCAATAGGCTTACAAGGAGATGGTCAGCATTCTAGTTCGTCAATCCAAAAAATTCATTCGAATGCTCATTCAGTCATTTTTATTGTATTGTTTACATTTTTTAAGGAACTTAAAATTAATTGGAGAAATTCAGGTAAAGTATATTACGAGTAATATTAAAATGTTATTAAAATAAAAATATAAATTTAGCCAGTCAGTCGTGTTCGACCCTTGGGGATTCCAACTCCTTGGAATTTTCGTGGCAGGTTTTACAGGTGGTTTGGCATTGCTTTCCCAATGTGAATAATTGAGACCCAAGCACCAAAGAACACTGGTATGTACAGTCTAGTATTAAAATTCATGTAAAAGCAGTTGCCTTTTACAAGGACTCGAACCTTAGAACTCTTGCCTTCGAATATCAACTGATTTCGCGATGACGAATTTAATCACTAGACTAACTTGATAGGTTAATGATAGATTAGTTATAAGATGTAACCAAACCATGACTATTTAATAACATTTTTTAAAACATAATAGAAGTACAAAGGAAAACCGTTTGTCGTAGAATTTTCATTGTGTTGTTTGCAAATCTGCAAAATAAAACTGAATGGAAGGCAATATTCTTAAACTTCATAAAAGTTTAAAGTATTTTATTTATTTAAAAAACGAATCTTATTTTGTTATGTCAAAGTTAGTTAACATAATTTGTACACTTTAAACATCGATATCAGTTGATAATTAAAATCTACTTTTTAAATCCAAAGGAAACCTAAGAGTTTAAACAAAACCTAAGTTTTAAGGAAATATACAGACGGTAGCAGGATATTATCACAGAAAATGTCTGATTTTCTTTAGGTTAATCCTATCGTCAGCTTCTGTAATATTCCCTTTTAGTCTGCAGTTATCAGTAAGCACATGTAGATTTTATTTTCCCTGGTAGCGTTTTTGCATCATTGATACTAGTACATCCTGGTTCATGACAGTTGAGTCAAGAATGTAATGCAACATGAGTATTTTTAGAGACATGTTGCATCTTAATTTTTTAAAGTTTTCAATAAGTTCAGTCACTAATTCTACAATTTTTTCAACCTTTTTTTTGTCAGTGAATGACTTAACAATATTTTGAAATGATATTTGTGCTGCTTTCACAGATTCGTTCAAACTTTGAACCCTTCATTAGTTTACGTACATGTATTCCAAAAAACACTCAATGAATTTGAATTTGAATTTTTCTCACTGATCCTGGGAGACTTGCTCTTAAGAAATATATGAAACCTTAGACATTTCGATTCATTCTATGATAAAGTTTACTTGTGATGGTGAAAGATAAACATTCATTAGATTCACAACCGCATAACGTTTTTCTGTCTAGTTATGATGCTTCCAATGACCAGTAGTTTTTAATTTTTTTTTTATCTAGTGCCTCACTCGTATAAAAAGAATTAACAGCGCTTAGTATAACAGAACTGCAGTCCTAATTAATCATCTTTACCTTTCCACATACGTGTTAAGAACACTTAGTTTAATTCAACATCGTCAGTAAATATCATATTGTTATAGGTTTCTTTTATTTATTTTATTTTATTTTTTTTAGAGATATCTATAAAAAATCTTCCCTCCGTAGGAATGTGGTGCTTTCCCA
Organism: Lycorma delicatula; assembly: GCF_047948215.1. NCBI lineage: Eukaryota > Metazoa > Arthropoda > Insecta > Hemiptera > Fulgoridae > Lycorma > Lycorma delicatula. The sequence continues at coordinate 174,142,790 of NC_134455.1, read as the reverse complement.
GTAAATAAAGATAAAGAATTTACCTACAGTTTACACATAGACAATAAAGCATTTACATCACTGTAGTACAGTATCTATATTTTTAAGGAGGTGCTTAAATTCTTGCTGCCTAACACGAAAAAGCTGTCACTTTCGAGAAGATTCCTGTCTTGAAGACAATAACATTAAATAACAACCTTGAAGACAATACATCTGACTTAACTTAGAGAGATTAAGATTACTGTTCATTAAGATCAGATCATTAAGTTCTGCTTGAATAACTTTGTAAAGTTCAATGATCTCACCTTGGAAATTATGATACTCTTCTTTCTCATTATTTCTTAAATCACCGTAACCTGTATAATCGTTACCATTTTCTTCTGAACTCCATATTCTGGCGGAGCAAGAACAGGTAACTTATTACTATATGGAATAGTTCTTATGGCTGAAGGAAGACTAGAATATGCAACAAAATTCTTGAATTTTCTTTTGATGCCTTTGATTTTGTAATTCAAAAATAATAACGTTCTGTGAAGTATTCTTTAGGCTCTCTCCATGCCAAACGAAACAACAAAAAGCATATGTCGAGGCCACCTGGGTGGGAAAGTTACACAATTACAGTAGATATGATAGGTACTGACCTGCTTAATTACGCTCAAAATAGAGTTCATAAAACTTTTTAATCAAAGGACTGTTATTTCTTTTTTTACCCCTAAAATGTAATTCACCAAACAATTAGAAAAGACTTTTCGTTTATTTATACTATTACGAAAAATTTCTGTATAAATTTCTAATAAAAAAAAAAACGAAACAATATGTATGAAATGAAGATTTTCGCTCGCTAAGAAATAAACTCGCATTTATTAGCATTAAAGTGAGAATGAAACTGATCTCTGGTTTGGGTAATTCCTTAGTAAAAATAACGATTGAAATGACCATATGGTCTTATTAATAAAGGTTATTAATTAGATCATGTAACTGTGTTTTCCAAAAAGGAATGAGTAGTAATAAACAGATAGTTACGATGTCATTTTATGATTTATATCATCATATTAATCTCACTGAACACTCCTCCAAATTATTCCACTCTGAACTAATTATAAATAAATTCAGTCATTGATATTTCATTATTAATACGTATAAACTTTACTCAACAAATCACTACAAGTGTTTAGATCTATTATAGAATGTTATGCAGTTTACCAACTTTCATTTTTAAGGACGAAAGAAAAAAGTAATGAAGCACTTAGGACAAATTTTGAAGTCAATTTGGATTTAGCGTCCAGAAATCATGAGTAAGCCAAACTTACGTGTAAGAAAACACTTGTAGACCAGTGTAATTTTACTAAAACTCAAGTGACATTAAATATTCATATTGCGTAATCTAAAATAAGAAGTATTCCTGACCCATTTCTATTTAAATTCAGTTTCATGATTAAAATTCTTAACTGCAAGCAGAATGCTCATGGAATTCGTAGACTCAGTCGATTAGAAAATTCAAATTCGAGAACCGGAAAAATTTTGTTTTGAAGCAAGATTCTTTTTACTGCTTTTATTTAACTCAGAATGTTTTTTTAATGTTTATTCACAAATCTTGTACCCTTAATTTGACATACTTCCAGATATTGCCGATTGATTAAATTTTGCTATTACAAAGTTACTAGATTTGTTTGTTACAAAGTTACTTAGTAAAACTTCACAATTTCGTTACCTTTTTTAGTAAATGTTTGAAATTTTTTTGATACTTTATAAATAAATATATTAGAAATTTCAATAAATGATTTTATCTTTTGAAATTAAAATCAACCTGCAAATTAAACTCATGCAATATATGATAATAATTTGATTAAAGATTGACTATAAAGTATAAAGAAAGTTTTTAAAAATTTTGAAAATTGTTTTTCATATTTGTAACTAAATTTCATTAAAAAAAAATTATATTATATTTCTTTAAAAGGATAAAACATATAATGATGCAGTGATACTGTGGTAATTAAAAGTGATAGTTTTTATAATAGTCTAATTTTAAATTATTTTATAATTTTAATTTTTTACCGATTCAATTAAAATTCTAAAATTTTTATTGTTATTTTTTTACTTTATATACCGGACGATATTTAAGTGCAGAAGCAGCTTTATATATTTTAATCTGAGAGGTATTTTGAGGCAATAAGAGATGGGGTTCTACATATTTAAAACAATATCTGCATTATTGTGGGTATTTAATTTTTGTCCGTCATCTTGGATCTGCCATATTCAAGAAATTTAATTTTTATAAACAGGGAGATCGACATATGACACTTGATTTTGATTTAAAATTTTACAAGAAAAAAATGGCGAAACCGTTTTCTGTTAATGACTTGGTTATCGAGTTATAAGCTTTCAAGGTTGCAATGACGGGAAAATCGTGTTAACAATAAAACTGCTCGTGTACCACCAGACAAGTTATAAACGGATATTACTTGAGGTTAGCACATTGCCAAGCTGTAAAAGGAAAGCATTTTGCACATTTATCGTTGAATGCTATGCTTTCAAAATTTATTTAATTATTGATTTACCATCGAAAAAGTTAACATTTTAAAATAAATACTTTAATATTTAAGTAAATCACATCAGTTGATGTAGTCGTTTAATGTGTTTTTGTGTTGTTAATTATTAGTTATTGTTTAACATTATCAATATTATAGCACTGTTTATAGTTCATTATTGCATTTATTACGAATGTAAAATGCAATAAAATTGTATATGGAGAGCGTTTTACTTCGTTTTATTTTAACACATTTTTCCGTCATTGTAACTTGGAACACTTATAAGGCATTAACAATAAAACAGGTTTCAGGATATTTTTCTTGTAAAATTTCAAACCAAAAGCACGTGTCATTTTCTAACTTTTCTATTTAAAAATTATTAAGTTTGATTCAATATGGCTGGTCCAAGATGGTGAACAAAAATTAAACACCACCATAATACAAATTTTTTTAACCATGTTGAACCCCAATTCTTTTACCTTCAAATACCTCAAGATATGAAACATAACGCTGTTTCCATTCTTAAATATCAGTCTGTATAAATTTTTTGATATATTTATATTCTTTACTTATTTAAATTTTCATTTTGAATGCATCATTTCTTATCCACCCCCCCCCCTCACGAAGCTGGACACATAACTAAGCCTTAACACAGCTCCAGGAGCTGACTTCGCCTCAAACTACCTCGCTGAGAACTAATTGTCCCTAGACAGCCGGGGAGGGGGTCTTTTAGTAATATGCCATGCCTCTAATGGGGGGCCCCAACGACGTCTCTCTACAGGAACTCGGTTCTTTCTGCTTTACCTCTAGTTAGGAACCCCTGGAAGGATCCCTCGCCAGAACTACGGTCTTACTTTATCCATCAAAATCCGAAGCCACGTGGAAGTCCCCACCCAGTCATCGAAAGTGGAGGACGGAAGCGGGCCACCTCTCCTGGACAGAATTCATTTCCGGGCGCCAGCCCTGCAGCCAGGGCCCCCAAGAGCGTACCCACAGGCATTGCAGTGCAGAAACTTAGCCTCCGTAGGAAAGTCCTTAAGAGATGCCTCTGAGATCCACAATTGAAACATCGCCTCCTTCTGGCCGGACCGCCGCAGGTCCCCGCCCGGTGCCCTATACCCCAACAACGATAGCAACGTTCTTCGTCGGACTTCCTGGATATCCGTCTCTAATTGGACCAACCTTCAATAATTCTGTCACTAGCAGAGGAGGGTCCGCCACCGTTGCCATTTTTGTTTCGCCGTATGACGCCCTCTGGGAGAGGACATCGATGGTAACCGAATCACAAAGAGTCTTGCGCATCTCACACACCAAATCCTCCTCCGAGAAAAGGGTGTCAACGTCCATAATGAGCATGTTTACCCACCGGTTAGGGTTGAAGGCCCTACCTGGATTCAACCTTGTCTAATATTTGGTTGCCTTAACATGGTAACCCCATTTCCTGTGTCTTGGACCCGTGTGTAAAGGTCCTCTCCCTGACTTCTGCGTGCCGACTAGATGTTCACTTCATCCAATGAAACAGTGTCTCGACCCGTTCGAAGAAGATTCGCGTATGATCGTTCCGTCGCCTCCATCTCCACATTCGAGGTTGGGTCTCAGGGGGGGGGTGGCAGTGAATTCTTCGCCTGGCTCCCCTTAACCCCGAACGTAGACCCATCATAATGCATTCGAAACTCAGTGGAACACCTCCGGGCCAAGAATTCAGCCACCTTATGAATGTATTGCCCCATCATCACCTGAAGCCCACAAAAACAAACTCTAAGATTTGCGGCCAACGCTAATCTGGCGGACTCCACGATACGTGATACCACCCGCTCGTCACCGTCGGAAAAATCAAATGCTGCCATTCAGTCTACCCACTGGTTCCGCCCTACCAGCCAGTTTCTCGGTCCGAGTACTACCTGCGACTACCTGGTTCGCCTGCAGCGAGCCCGACCGGAGCATTGGCCCTGCTAAGGGCATTTCCTCCAACATCTTTAAGTCAGCTCAAGATTCCACACCCTGGGCTAAGTCCATCACCCAGGCCAGTCCATCCACACCAGCAACATTCTCAAGAACTTCAATAGCTACAAATGCCTTCTTGGGCCACCGATGAAGAATCAACCGAGGATGATTTCCATGAGCCTCACCCTTGTCCAGTGCTTGTCGTACGTCCATGCGAAGACTTGTCCTCCGTCTGGACGGCCCTCGATTCCATCACCATCGCCTTTTTGGTGGCCACCGTCACAGCCTCCACTGGCGTCCTCATGCCCTTTGAGGGTAGTTCCTTCAGATGTTTCAAAACTTTTCAACCACAAACACAATACTATCCATTTCAAAGGAACAATCTTCGAAATGGAACAGTCTTTGATTTATTATTTCATGTTAGTGTGATGTACTAACCCACTCAGGTCAGAGACATCTTTAAGAAGACAACATAGATTGTAAAAGAAACATTCCTTTCTATTCGCCAACGTACCCGGCTCCACCGTTGAAGCCCAACTATAACATCCTGATCAGACTACCCAGCCGCAGGAGGCTTTTCCTGCTTCTCTTCCGGGGGGGGGGGGGGTGAGAACCGCAACCTGCGTTTTGATGATTTTTCCGCTGATGGTTCCCCAATATTCTCAACAAAAGAAGCCAGCGGTGAAGGGGGCTCAATCTCATTTCCACTAAAATCAATATCGCTCAACTCCATATACAGAGCCTCAGCCCGTTGACAACGCTTGGATACGTTCACCTGTACAGACTTCCATCTGGCGGCCTCTAATTGCCGAGCTAACTACCGGCGATGTGATTCACAGTCGCAGCTCGATGCACTATCAGTGCCGTTGACCCTCGAAAGGACCTCACGGAGACGCGAACACCTGGCGTCCTATTAGTCCACTGCCGTTCCACAGGAGTAAATTCATCTTCTATAGAAGGGTACATACTCCCAAATCGATCACGTTCAATCACAATAACAAATTAACACTGTATGAGGAAATTTTTCACAAAAATTTCCTCGTATCAATCAGCTGACCTAAAAAATAAATAAAAAGTTTTTTAGTCTATATCAACAGAGTTGTTCGACTTAGGAACTGATACAAGTCGAACATAAGCAAGTAATATAAATATACCTTAGCAACCTTAGGCTATACTTACAAATATTAAACAAAAAACACGAAAAATAATAAAATTAACAACAAATAACAAACAAAACACAAGGAAAACGTTTAAATAAAATAAAATAAGTCACAAACAATAAATTGGTGATTAATGGAGGATTAGCTCGCATGGAAGCTAAACAAAAGGGTACTATCCAACAAAACCAAAAAAAACTCAACCTTCCCCCCAAAAAAAAACTACAAAACAGGACAAAACAACCAATAAAATAACTAATAACGTAAACGAACAACATAAAACGGAAAACGAAAGCACGCATAATCGTATGTCAATATCGGAGCTCGAGCAAGACGTCTTCATTTTCTCAGATCTCGACATGTACTCCCTATTGAAAACTTAATATCAAAATAAAACACCACGTTAAAGAAAACAACCTACTATACTGTAAAATAGAATTTGTGAATTAATTCTTGCTTACTATTTTTTAATTTTATTTGAAACTCATAATATAATTGCATAAGAATTAACACAATTATTACAAGATGCAATAACATTGTGATATTTTATTGTATTACCCATAGCAAATACTTGTTTAAAAATAACTTAATTATTGGAACATGGAAACTTAAATTTCACAACTTAAAACTTACAAATAATTTTCATAAAGTCTTCAAGTTTTATGTCCTTGACTTTTCGTAAACATAGTGACCACACCAAACAATGATCAATTTTTGCTGGTAAAAGAAAACCTCTTGTTTGATCGTCTAGATCCTAGTGGAGACTACGTTTAAAGTGTGTTTCTTCTACCTATATTTCGATAAAGGTAGAAGAAACTAATTAGAGATGGATAAACGATTAGTTACGATTTATTTGTAACCCCTGTTTGTGTTCTATTCTCTTCTGTTAACTATTGGGATTGCTTTCAAAAGTTTTGACTCGTAGTTTTTCTTATATCCTTACTATAAACTATCTAAAATTTTATCTTTCACTGGTTTCGGATATAATTTAAGGTGCTAAAAACCTTCTACCGGTCCTAGAATTCACGATTAAAATTTCTACTGACAATACAATTTCTACTTCTATTTTAATAGTAAAAGCGGAAGAATTAATGCTCAGTTACTTCAATCCTACCTTTGCAGTTGTTTGAGTAAAAATATATATTTGACTGGGTCCCAAGAACTTTAGAAACTTCCTACGACCTAATTTTCGATAAAGGAGATTCTGTAAAATATCTTATTTCCCTTATGTCTGTATCGATTTTTAATCGATCTCCTTTTTGATCACTTAACAATGTCTTTCCAAAGTTCAGGCTTTCTGTTATATAAGTATAATCAGTATAAGTATAAACTATTTATTATATTTATAAAATATTTATATTTATATAAGTATAATCAGATTTACAAATACCGGTATTTCCATTGTAATAAAATCTATTGGCCTTTGTGTGATTTGTAATACGATTTACAATATTGGTTGTTGTCCTGAATCATTTGTAATACTACGTCATTTACTTGCAATACAATAGTTATATTGTGAGAATATAGTTGAGTTATTTGTTTATTTTTAAATAAGTTATTGTATTTTTATTTTTACAATCATTTGGTATATTTTTTCTTATTCTTTATTTCTTATTGATGTATAATAATCATAATCTTATTCTGTCATAATTATTTAAATCTTCGTTTTGTAGATGTTGATTTACAAAAGCTAATTACTTCCTTTTGTTATGTGCCGTACTTTTCAAAATGTTTGCTGTGTTTATTTATATTTTTATAAATAGAAATGTGTTTTATATTTTATTATAAAATTTCTTATTTTCTCCATTGTTGGCTTTACGAAGGAATTCTTTTTCACTGGTATTTATAATTAAAAATTATAATCTACACAAATTTTGTAAAAATAATGTGATATTTGTTATAATTTTTATGACACTTAACAAATGTTTGTAGGTGCCTGTTATAAATAAATTTCTCAAGTTCAAGATTTGGGAAAGTTCCTGTTGATCAGACCCAAGCGGTCAAGGATAAGAAGAACGATGTTTTTGTATTTCTTCTTATAAAGAAAACTTTTATTAGAAATGATCTTTCCTTTTTGGAGAAACCCTTAATGAGATATTGATGAAAAAGCTTGATTTCAAAATAGTTAAAGTAACATTACAATAACGTATAAAATAAAAATTTAAGCACACGTGAGTGTATGTAATTTAGTTTTTACATTTTAATTAAAATTTGTGATACTATATAATTAATAATATATAATTTCCATGCATTCCTAGCTTTTGAAAAGCAATTTTTAATACTTATTTATACTTCAGATAATAGTAATAATATGTTCGCTTTAGTTTTTGAAATCGGCTTGATGTTTTGGAAAACTTATACAATGGAATTAAATGTACGTTAATTACTGGCCATTAATATACTTATTTTAAGTGGCCTTATACAAAACAAAAAACGCGTAAGTAAAGAGAGGAAGAATTTATGAATAGTTTAAAATGTGTTTAGTAATAAAATAATTCGTAACTGAAAAAGTATTTTATTTTTGTATAACTATGCATATCGATTGCTTGCCTAACATCTCTGACCTCCATTGTGTTAACTTTCATTGTATTTAATGTAATAAATATATATTTTTGAAGAGGGAGGAAGTACATGGTGTGTAAAAAGATGAATGTGTATAAGTAACTAAAAATTGTGGTGTTTATCTAAACTCACTTGTTTTATTTTATTTCCATAATATTTTATATTATCAAATTTCATTAAATTAAATATCCTACATACAGCCAACACGGTACTCCATTTCATAAATTGTATTTCATTTTTCACATACAGTATAGCAGAAAATAAACCTAATATAAAAATTTCGATTATAATAATATAATCGAAAAAAAAGATTAATCCACAAAAACTTCACTTTTCGATACTGTATTTTAAAATTAAGAGCTCTTTAATTTACTAACAAATATCCTGTCTGTTTTAAAGAGTCTGAAATTTGTACAATATAACTTCTTCAACAAAAACGAATTATATTTACTCAGCACTCGTTGTTATAATTAAAAATCTAAAATAGGTTTTTAGTAAATCCATTATACTCTTCTTTCTTCTAATCTAAATTTTATTATGTTTTTTTAATATTCTTTTATGATTATTCTCTTGGAGTGATTTTCCTCCTAGCTGGATTTACTCTGTTCTAAGAAAACAATAAACAGTTTAATTCAGCTTTGCATTGTTGAAAAATAATAATTTGTACTAATAAAATAGTAAAACAAGTGTGCTTTATTTATCATCAGGTACTTCCACAATTATTTTATTAGCTTAGCATAAATATAGTATTTATATATCATTCTCCAATAACTCGGTTCTAATCATATTACAAAATATTATTACATTAAAAAAATGTATTAAGCCTCTTAAAGATATTCACTCAGAAACAAATAAATTTAAATCATATAATTTCATAGCATTAAACTAACAATAAAACAGAAGTTTTATCGGATGATCATTTTTTTATATTAATTTTTTTAATATTAAATACGAGTGGAGGAAATTTTTTTAAATTTCCTTTTACGTTTCATTTCATTACAAAATCTTTTAATTATTTTTGGAATAAATAATAATATTAATTTATAATCAATAAAAGAAATAGTTTATTATACACTTTTTTAATTCATGATAAAATAAAAAAATATGGATTCGATAAGATAAAAGAGATTTGAAGTATATATTAATATTAAATTTTTTTCTTTTTAATAATAATAATGTAAACAGTTGCAATAGTTGCAAATAGTACATTATACAAAAATACATAAAAAGAAAAACCAATCACATTTCTGTCAGTATTTTTTCTTGTAGAGTAATTAATTTTATTGTACGTAATTACGTTTTTATCTTCTTCAGTTTTATATTAATAGTTGTGATCCACATTCAGTAATTTTGTAAAATGATTTAAAAATATTGCATAAATGTTAATGACATTATGAGTCAAAAACAGTTACACTGACTTTCGTGAATTAGGTATCGAAATCTTCCTATCAATTCACACGCCTTAAACTCCTGTTTGAAATGTAAATACTTAAGCTATTTGTAAAACCCGTCAAGCTAACTTTCTAGCAATCATGCATACATACATTATGTAATACACATTTATGTATTAAGGATCTCGCATTAGTCGATAAACCACGTCGGTCTTTCTGAAAAAATATGTTTGAACTTGCTTCAGTAAATGAAAAAAGTTTTAAAAAATCATGTAGGAATCTATATTCATCTAAAAGAATAATAAATGGAAATTTTTTAGAGTAGGCCTAGTATTAAAAGAATTATATGAATCTGTCTTTGTAATCATAAAATTACTGTCAACAAAATGTGTTTTACATTAAGATTTATAATAAGAATGAGTTTTTATTAACAATTAAAAGGATTTTGAAATTGAAACATTAAAACATGATTTGAAACTCTACTTAAGAAAAAAATATATTTATATATATTTACTGAATGAAAAGAAATTATAGAAAAGCAATTAATGTTTATACTGTTTACTGTAAATCATTAAAGGAATAAAATTTAAACTGATTTTTTTTTACTAGAATTAATAATTAATTTATTAATATGATAGTTTTTTGCAAAATTATTTTATTAAATATTTGCAAGCAAACAGTATATAAAAGTTGAGTTTTTCCATTCTATATTGTTTTCTTACTTTCTAATTATTTAATGTTAATATTGCTGAATTTCTTATTAAACAAAGTTGAAAAATTTTCAGCTAATTTTTTTAAATTATCCTAGGCAATATATTTCGTCTAAGTTGAAGAACAATAAATAATTTATATATAAATTTCATTTCTCTAAAAACTTATAATCTTATGAGTAATGAATTATGTATTAATTTAAAATTTTCAGGAATAGTCGATAATATAACTTACTTTAAATAACGCATTGAATGTATTTTACGAATGGACTTAATTTTTATTTTTTATTTATGATATCGCTACATAAGCTTGAAGCTTGTGCGTGGGATATGGAAATGGAATTTTGTAGCGTATGAAAAATGCCATACCTGACCGGGATTCAAACCCGGGACCTCCGGATGAAAGGCCGGCAATCGGTGTAGTTGTATTATTTTAATTTTACCAATAAAATTCAAAACAAGAAATACATAACCACCGTAATGATTTTATTGTATAAAGTTATAAAAAAATAAAAAAATTATATTCAGATACCTATTTAATTATCTTTGGACAAACAATTTTTGTAAATAATAATTTTAAAAATATTTCTTTTAGATATATTATTATTCGTAGCTACCTCATTAATATTTGTTTTCAACCCTTCACTTCCTAAAAACCAGGTTAAATAAAAATAATAAAATTAATTTAAAATAGTGTCACCTGCACGTGATGTTGGAAATTAAAGGGTAAAACAAAAATTTATTTAATAAAATATTTTGTAAATATTTTACTTAACAATGAAAATGTTGTCTTTTTTATTTCATAAAATACTGTTATTTACAACAATTTATTTAAAGTATTTTTGCTTAATAAAATGTGTGTGAATTGTTACCCTAGTTTATAGGATTGTATACAATGTAATAAAATTATTTTACATTAGTAATTTATTGAAGTTTTTGTAATTATGTATATATTACCCGATTTAAATTCATAGTTATGATAATTTATTTTATTATGTTCCTCGATGTTATATCAGTTATACATTTAACTAAAGAAATAATACCAAGTTTTTTTTTATTTCCTTTATTACATTGTTTGATTTATTTTGATTTGTTACTAACATTGTTATATAAATTGAAAAATAAAAAGATAAATACAACTGAAATTATAAAACTAAGACATGCAAAGAAGAAAATTATGTTCTAAAATACATGTTAAATTTATAGTGTTAGGAAATGTATTTAAAAATTTATATCTAAAACAGAATTATTGTTGAAAATTTTCTACCAAACATTCATGAATTAAGTAACTTAGTTAATAATACGTATACAATTCGCAATTATTAGGTGCTTTAAAATGAAACAGAATCAAGTATACCATTACATCAACGTCATGTGCACATGTTTTTTCCAGTAATTGTCGCATACTATTTCAAACGGTTCGGTGGAACTACGCCAATTATATATGCCACGCTCACTATAGTTACAAGTTCTATCACATGCGGATTTTTATTTATATTTTATATGGTCTCGTGTACGGAATTATTTCTAAAATCTAAATAAAAATATCAATTGAAAAAAGTAAGTTCATGTTATTTATTTTTATATAACTACCCTAAAAGTTATTAAGACAATTATAAAAATCACTTTTGTTCTTTTATTATATCAAACCAGAAAGGCCAGGAGTTTGAAACGCCTTATTATTTTTATGGATTTTTCCGACAATTATTATTTTATATTTTCACGTCATTTACTTTATGCCATTTTCATTATCGTTGATAAAAGTTTTCTGTTTTTATAAAATATCTGTCTGTTCCTTTGCTGAATTCAATAAAGCCAATAATAAAGAGTAAATCCGTATAACATAAATCATTGCAATCATTATTTGGTTCATGAAATATAAAAAAATATTCGGGAAAAATTTCAAGAACGGAAATTATTTTATAGAATTTAATTATTGCTTCTTTTCATTACTGTATTAACAAAAAAATTATTTTCTAACGAAATGAAACATTAATATTTTTTATATAAAAATATTAATCTATTAAAATGAATATTAATGATAACTGATCGGTGGGTAACTTTGCCTTCTTTAAGAAACTATATCTTACTAAACCCGTTTGTTATTTTAAAAGAAAAAAAAAATTAAAATACATTGTAAAGTGTTACACTACAAAAAATAAATTAAAATAGAAAATAATTCATGTAAAACTACATTTACAGTTTAAAATTAACCCACGCGCGTGCGCACACACACACACACACACACACACACACACACACACACACACACACACACATACACATTATTTTTATCTTTATTAACAATACTTTCAGTTATATTTATCTTTTTTGATTAATAAATGAACAATTAGAACTGAAAAATGTTTAACTCTTTTGTAAAAGCAAAATAAATGTTAGTTATTACCATTAAAGTTAATATTTTTTAGACTTGTATTCGTGTAGTTTTTACCATATTGTTAAAAGCTTTTTCAATTATTGTTGTTATTAATTTGTACAAAAACCTGTGTATTTTATTGAAACATATTTTATTTAATCACAAATAAACATACTATATTTTTATAGAAGAGTTTTTCCTATTTTGATATGTAATTAGAACACAGAATCAATAAATACAAATGTATTTTTTTGGTTTTAACGTGTATACGATTTTTTTTGTGAAATAAATAGTTACAACATTCCGTAAACTCTCATTCATGTTAAAACCAGTAGTTGTTTGTCTTATTCACATCATTTACGCTTGAATTCTGTATTTTGTAAGTACCTTGTTTTAAGCGTTATTTTTGCGTTCAGCATAACTATATTATTTCTATAATTAAAATTTTCAGTTAATCATTTCATAACTGATATTATTGTCACCAGATGTAAAGAAAGTTCACCCTCCAACCGTTTGTGTGTGTATGTAAAAGTGCAAAGACAATTCATCTAGAGAAGACGTAAATTAAGCTGCAACGAAGCAGTTATTTTTAACTACGAGGATAATTAAATTTTCATTATTTGAGTAAAGTATCTTTCCAATGAAACAGTTTAGTATACAGTAAGTTACGTTACCCTTTTTATACCGTTGCTCCGAACGTCACTATTGATCTCCCAACTGCAGCATAATTTTCGGGAATTGGTGAATTAATTATTCCTTAATAATAACTTCCTCTACTTCCTTTCTGGAACAACTAAGATCATAGAACAGGTGTTTATCTCAACAAATTCTTACTAATAACTAAATTATTCAGTGATGATTTTATTTTAAACATTTAATTTAAAAGTAATAATAAATTAATAGCTAAGAGGATACCGCTCAATCCTTCTTAAGTATATGTCGCTTCCCTCAGTCATTCTAATAAATTGGCTAAATAGAGGTTTTATTAAAAAAAAATAAACTTACCATTGAACCAGAATTAAAATACGCGTAACTCTGAAATAAACTTTCACCTTAAAAAATAGGATGATTTGCAACTATTGAGCTGCCTGATCGCTTATGCCAAAGAGTTTATATTTGTGGTTTTTTCGTCGGTTGTCTGAAGATCTCAGCCAATTTTATCAACGATAATCGAGTGAAGTATCAACATTAAAGTAGTTCTACAGTCTAGCGGCATAATTCACCGGAGAAGCCTCGCCATTAATAAGAAGCCACCAGATTTCAATTATCACATAAAGAATTAGTGGACATCATCTTTATTTTAATACCAAAAACAGATTTATTTCAATCACAAAAAAATATAATTTTATAAAATTTGCGTTATTTTTTATTACTAAATTTAGAAAATATTTTCTTTATTTTGTGTTCTTTTTTCAGTCATATTTTGAGTAATCTCTGCAACCTTAATTAAACATTATTTTCTTCAACTACAAAAGAGAATGCATATAATGAAATAATGTAAAATAAAATATTAACTAATCTTATCGAAAGTTTTAATACAAACCAAACAAGTTTAATTCTTAAAAATTACACGACCACCTGACGTTCTCGTTTTAGGCATTGGTAAATTATGAAATCTTAAACTCTCTTTACAGTGATGATTGGCACTTTGACTTAAAAAAACTATTCTGTGAAAGCAAATTAACAAATAATTTCTGTAATCAGTTAGTTCAAAATTTTAACTTCACTTGTGTTGCAAAAACCGAACTTTTAATTTTGTTCTTGCATATCATCTACAGCGGGATACTTCTGTTCATAAATGTCTATCTGGTAGTAGTGTATTGTCTTATGTAATATATGTTAAATCTTTCCTTGACTTTGGAAATACATATTCATGATTTAGAAACAAGGGACATATTTATTTGGTTTAAAGGAAAATCAGAAATATGTTTTCAAAAGATTTGCATAAAAGTTATTTTAAGGGAAGTCTTAATTTTTTATCCGAATTTTTGAAGTTTCTTCCAAACCTCAATTACAACGTTTAACGCATTAGAATTGCAAGTTGTGCGAGAACTATTAAATCCAACTTCAAATCACTTTCTCCCTGTTAAAATTGTTGTTATTAAAATAATATTAACTATTATCTTTTCTCTTAAGATTACTGCATAGTTTCTATGTTGAGTACTGTTTATTTTTTAGCTTTATTTTTTATCACTTGTTGATGCAATTGAAACCAGTCCATTGTCAAAACTTATAGTTCTGGTGCTTTTAAATTTCTGTTAATTTTTATATAGCGTTTGGTCAACGTTTCTCCATTTATTTGACGTCATGCCTTATCTCGCCTTAGGGAGGGGCGTAGACTTAACTCTATATAAATTTAACAGAAATTTAAAAGTACCAGTAGAATAAATTTTGATAGTGAAGTGGTTCCGAAACCCGTCAACATGTAATAAAAGAATGAAGCTAAGAAAAGTAAACAGCACTGAACATAGAAAAAAAATCACTTTCACCTTTTTGAAGGAGGAATAAAACATAAACGCAGATTATGTTTTGATAGAATTTTGATTTATTATCTGTGTTTAATTTCACTTTCTCTTACAGCACATAATGAGATATACAGTGATTTAGCGAATGAAAGTTAAATGCTCTATATGTCTTCTAGAAGAAATTTTTAAACAAACAATAAATCCCAGTTCGCATATTGTTGATTTAAATGTTCTTAACAAATTTCAAGTTTTATCGTATCTAGAGCCAGGTACTATGATTTTAAGAGATCGGTGTGCCTTTTTTTTTCACCCTTTTAAAGGAAAGCGAGGAAGAAGTCCCTTTAATGCTTATTTTAAAGTAGTAGGAAAAATTTTTTTTTATAGTAATATCTAAATGGACTATTCAAGTTTCTTGCTTTTCTCATCTCACCATCCCTTTTTAATTCATAAGTTTCTGTTAAAAAACTTTTCTTTTCTTTTCCAAAATACCCTTAATAAAAAATATGTTAAATTTTAGATTTTTATTTATTTGGAAAAACAGTTAAATAGAGATCAATTTGTCAGCATCATTTCCAACTTTTGTATGTATTCGCGATTGAACTACTTTTTCAACGTTATACCCTCATCAATAAAAGTTTTACTTTGATATTTTACTCTTCGTTAATTAATAACTATTAATTAATTAAGTCAATTAAATATTTTGCTGAGTGGAATTTTTTTGAAAGAAATTAAATTTATTTTAACTTTGTAGAAGTAAATATATATAAAATTTCATTTGCAAAATAAAAATTTAAATAAATCTAAATAAGCAAATCTTTTTTTTTTTTGTTTGTAAATCAGAACTGACTTTGCTTATCGTCAAAATGTTCTCTTTATGTTTACTTTATTTTAATTTTTTAATAATTTAAAGAAAATTGTATAAAAAATTGGGTTTTTTTATAATTATGTCACAAAAATTTTAACACTACAAAAATATGATGAATATATTGAGTTAATATTTCTCTCCAAGATAAAATGCAACTGCATTTTCATGATTTTGTTTTACTTACTATTGGCTAGGTAGTATGAAACACAAACGTAAATGTATAGTGTATCTCTATTAGTACGCATAACATTTACACAGACTCACAAAATACAGGCAGAGGTACGCACAAAGGGTACGGTTTTTATACTGCCATGAATACATACTTGTATATACAACATAGTGTGCAACGCACATCATTATAACACTCATATCGTACAATTATTCACTCCACATACAATGCACGGATTAGAAGAGAGAAAGTTGATGTAATCCTTAATATTTCAGGCTTAAGTTTTGTTAAAAAATATAATAACGGAGTAAGTAACAAAAAATAAAATATGCTTATAAAATAAAGTAATAATAACAATAACAACAACAAAAACAACGACGACAATAAAAATAATAGTATTATTTATATTCAATGATGGCTAGTGATATAGTTTATAAAGTTTAGTGATTACCATTATTTTCTCTTAGTATTTCCTGTTAAAAAAATGTTTCTTTTAAAATTCCTTGTTATATTTAGATATAGCATTATTACCGCTTATATTCGATAAGTCTAAAAATTACAATATAGACCCAAATAGAAATAATACATAATGGTTTAAGATTTTTAAAACAACTCAAAAAAAAAACTTTTTAAACTAAATGTTTTGTTTTTATCTAAATTCCTTCTTGTAATGTCAAAGTAAATTAGCGGAAGAATAACTAAGTCAATACAGTAGTAGTAGTAGTACAGGAGATAAATAAAATAATGTTAAAAGGAATCGTCTGATAATTACTGAAATCAAGCTGAAGAAAGAAATATTGATAAGACACTACTTTGTCTTAATATTAACCTCTTAAGTACTGTTTAAGTTTTATTTAGGTTTTTATTTAAGTTGAACTCATTTTTTGTAAAAAAATTATGTTAAAATTTCTAAATATTTCAATTTCTGTTTGTAATAATCCTACACTAGAAAGGTTACAGGTAAGAGATTTTCCACTCCCTTAAAAACCTGTTCGTATACCGGTGATTGTCAGTCTTCTCCTTTTCACAATTTCTTATTTTCTACTTATTTTTAACAATAATTATTACAATGAGGCGTCAAAGAACTTAAAATAGAAGGGAGTTATGAAATTACTACCCAGTATTTCTTGGAAAGGAATATTCCTTTAAAAACGTTAGATAATTTTTCCAAGTCGACTCACAGTTCGTGAAATCATCAGGGACAAACAAACTAAAATCTTACCTCTTTAATACATTATAAATACTTTTCATGATTAATTCCTTCTAATATAAAGTGATGGCATCTTGAGATCAGAAAGTTCATCCTGCGATAAAAATTCCACCTACCCTAAAAAAGTAATAGGAAAAAGGGGCTTAAAAAACACGTGAAAACTCTAGAAGGAGCTATCATCTTCATATTTTCATAATATCATTAACATAAATGAGATTTTTCCTTGAAAAACAATTTATATTTTAAATAAACTTTGAATATTATAAACTTTCAGTTATCTAAGATACAGGATGGAAGCCATTGAGGATAAAAGGCTTTAGTTGTTCATACTTTAGTTGTTTTTTAAGTAAAATCCATTTAAAAAATAAAGTAGTTCAAATATCAAACAATTCAATTTTTTGTTAATTGTGCTGAAAGCATTAGAAAGGATAAAAAGGCTTGGTAATAAAAACTTACTTACTTAGAGGAAAGTACAAGGTCTGAGCCTTTTAATCAGAGTGACTATTTTATATTAGGATTGAGATTGATGAACACATTTTTACAAGTAACATTTGAATTCCAGGATATTTCACTTTTTGTTAATTAAACGGGGGCTTAGAATGTAAAAGTCCAATATGGGGTCTAAGAAGATTATAGGAACTTCCTCGCCAACTCTAGCGATGATTCTGGTCATCAAAAATCAAATTCCAAAGATTATGGACGTATGGTACGTTTATTTATTTATTTTTTTTTTTTGTAAAAGACTTACAGAATGCATCGTTAGTTGAATATTATTTATAAATTGCATTGGTTGTGTAGTAATAGTATTATCTATTACCATGAAGCAGTACAAAAGAAAGGTCAATTACAGGTTATTTGGTGATGATATTACTATATATTTTCCTATATAGAATTTTTGAAGGAATCGCTTTTAAAATTGTAGGAATTCTTCGTTTTGATTCGAAAGCTACTAAATTTTTTTTATACAAAACATACTTTGTGTTTTTATAGATAGCATCGATTACGATTATTTGTAATAAGTTTATTAATTAAGTTTTAATTCGTTTTCCAAGAATACTCGATCAATACGTATTCTTTAAAATGCGGCCACAAAGATTAACAAGAACGTAATTTTATACGCTTTAACAATTTGAGAATAGCGTCTATAGCGCTATTGATGTTCAAAATTTATAAGTTTGTAATTCGTGTCTGGTTTAGGTTTTTGAAAGATTATCATTAGAACAATAATAACAAAATTCTTTTTTAAGAAATAAACATATAAATTATCTTTATTAATTTGTGTTTGTCTTATTATTATTATCTCATTTGCATTGAAGTTCTGAGTAGTATTTGGTAGATATTAATAAAATTGTTACTTAAGATTTTCCGAAAAGAAGAATTTTACTAGGAAACAAGTATCAGTTATGCAACTATTTCATAAACACCGTTAGAACGCGGGTTATTTCGATAATGTAGCGGTAAAAAAATTACAGATTTTTGATACAAAAACTTTATTGTATTCTTCAATAATTAATAAATATGGATTTAAAAAAAACGTATATCAGTTTACTCATTAATACAAATGGATATCCTCTCTAAATATAGAATGATATGCAATTATGTAATATGTTTTGTTTTCAAATTGTTTTATGATATGTTTTGTAAATCTATTTCGGCAGCTATTGGTAAATTAAAATATTTTTTCTAAGATTCAACTACTTAAAGTGTACTTTACTTGAGAGTTAAATGATACATTTTTCATAATTGGAAAACAATTTATTGAACATTTAAATTGTGCTATATTTTATTAATGAAATTACTTAATTTCTTTCATATTTTACTCTAAAATAACAAGAAAAATTAATCTATTGTTTTTTTTTTTTTCGAAATTTTATGTAGGAGTTAAAGATCCTACTAACCGATTTTTGCATTTTAAAACTTAAATTCAGGAGATAACATTTTTTCATCAAAAAATAATTCTTGCCCAATCAAACCACTATGGAAAATAAATGCATAAATATCAGTACCTTAATTTTTTCATTATAAAATAGCTAGCTTATTTAAGAGCAAACAATGATTAAGATGTCTAGATTTGAAAACAACTTTAAATCTAGTCATATAAAGGTCGTAAAATCATAAATTCATATAAAGCTAGTCAAAAAGTCATATAAAGTTTGTAGAGAAAATCTGCTTTCAACTAACTTTATAAACAGCAAGAAAGCACAAAATATACGGATTTGCCATGAATCCATGAAGGAGATATTTAGGTAAACCCTACAGAATAGTAACGGGAAAGAAAATCAGGCATTCACAAAAGTAATGGACAGTGTAAAATAAACAGTTACTCTCATAGATACCTGGAAACAAGGTTGTACAGGCAGTACTGCTGTCTGGCTACATGTGATGTTAAATATTAGTCTTTCCTTATTTTCAACATAATTAATTAAATCATGATCATGTTAATATACGAGGGTAAGTCAAATAGAAAAGAGAAACTTTGATTTCCTCCCAATCACACGTATGGCACCAATGATTGTTCTGCTTTTACTCGTAACCTCTATCAGATATCTATTGAAAGTATTGTTTCATTGTTAGCTATTTGTGATTATGTTTAAAAATCTGTTTAAAATGAATACTCCTTTGTCTGATTGCACCAAGAAAGAAATTCGAGCAGCGATATGTTTCCTCAGTTCAGACGGGGTAAAACCAGCTGAGATAATTCGTCAAATGCAGTAGCAATATGGAAATAGATGTTTGAGTGGAAGTAAGATCTACGAATGGATTGACCGTTTTAAACATTTTAGGATTCCACTTCAAAAACTAACGACAATATTTGGGCGGTTAAACAAATGATTCTCGGTAATCGACGAATTATAGTTGATGACATTGCAAGTGAGTTGAATATAAGCCATGGATCAGCATTTTAAATCATCCATCATTCTTTAAACTTTCTAAAAGCCTGTGCTCATTGGGTTTCAAGTCGATTGACCAGCATCCACAAAGAGAATCGTTTGAAAATTTCCCAGAAGCTTTTGGAAAGTTACGAAGATGAAGGAGACTCATTTCTTAAGCGAATAATAATTTTTGATGAAATACGGTCCATCACTTGGAATCCGAAAGTAAGCGATAAAGTTTAGTGCAGAAACACCCTTCATCTCCCATTGCAAAAAAAAGTTTAAAACTAAGATGTCTGCAGGAAAGGTGATGGCGATATTCTGTAATATGGAATATTCACTTCTGGTTTACTTCACACCTAAAGATCAATCGGTAAACAATGACAACTACTGGGTTTACTGAAGCAAAGCATCAAATCCAAAGACAAGGTAAACTTTATAAAGGTGTGAATTTCTTCAAGATAACGCTCGACCTCATATGGTCAAAAAAGCAGTCCATTGCCATAAAAATCTCGGTTTTGAGCTGCTGGATCTCTCACCATACAGTCCTAAGCGATTTTCATATTTTTGGCCCATTAAAAGAAAAGTTGCGAGGGAATCATTATCGATCTGATGAAGAGGCCATAGAAGCGTTGAAAATGTTTCTGCACATCAGACTGCAAACTTTCTTCCAGGAAGGAATTCAAAAGCTCTTAAAAGATGGACTAAGTGCATAGAGCTAATTACGGATTATGTTGGGAAATAATGCACATATCATTAATTTAAGTTCAAATAGATATATTCATTCTTTGAATTTCACTTTACTTTTTGACTTGCCCTCGTACATTTGTTAATTCCAATCAGTATTTGTTTTATTTCCAGTCCACTTAACATTAACGAAACATAATTTCGTCCTACACGCCGGATATTTGGAATTTATTACATAGTGAAATCAGCAAAATTTATAATTGTCAGTGTAATGTAACATTGTTAAAGCATCATGACCTTAGAAGCAATATAATGTGTACGATTCTACTCAATTATAAGGACAAAACTGAAATGTATAAACGTGAAAATCTGTGTTTAATTAATTAGTGCTCTTCGGGAAGTGAGCTTTCATTCCACCTACAATTTCTAACGTTACGGGTTTATTATTACTCGGAACACAACAACACATTATTCACATCATAAATTCAAATATTACACACTTATAGATTATACTCATTATTCAGACAGAATACATATATATATTCTTTACTGCTACAATTATTTTTTTAACCTATATTTATTAACCTTCAGGTACCAGGCACAGGCCTCCTTAGAAATTCATATCTATTTCAAAATTTTGTGACATATCGAAGGACCAAACTAATTAAAATATTTCAGCATAGAAACACAGGGTAAAGTACTTGATTAAAACGAAGGAGATAATCATGAAGGCTAATTTTCAGAGTTTGAGATAAATTTACTTGTGGAAAAAACTGATCGGGTGGGAAAGAGTGAGAAGTGAGGGATGTTAGGTATTAATTTTGAATCCCATTTAAAAGAGAGGCCAAAACTCGATCTAGTAATGGATAAGAATGTAATGCATTGTTGTATACATTTTTGGAGGGAGGAAAGGAGATAGTAAAATGCTGAATGAAATCAAACTGGAGGGTAAGTCCAATGAAGAAGAAAAGGATTTAGAGGAAGTAAAAGAAGACCTAAGATGTTAGGCAGGCCTAACTAGCCGAAAAATCATCATTATGATAATAATAATTTTACTGTACCAGTTTCGTAAATGTTATAGTATACGTGTAGAATAAAGTGGAATTAAAGAAAAAAGGTTTAACCACATAGATTTCTTTTATGAGGTCTGGAGAAAAAACATTAAATGTTTTTTTTATTTTGTGGATAACTTCAATAGCTCGAATAGAATTTAACACTGTAACAGACGGTTCGTAGGTTTCCTGATCAGGATATTATCTGCTATTAAATTTTAATTAATAATACAATCTTGCCTGACAAAACTACAATGTACAAAGGTTACCGTGCACTAATTTTACAAATAAGAAACGAATAATTTGGGTCCTAACTAAATAAATCTGTTTCACATTAGCGGAAGCTTTTCATATATCATGTTACTCAATCCCTCATTAAAAAGGAACTTTTAATTATTTTTTTAAGCATATCGATGTCAGTAAAGGAAATATAGTATAATGCCACTTTTAATGATTGACGGAAAATCCCAAAAGCTAGCAAATTAATTTTCTTTTATAGTAACATAGTATTAGATGAGCTAGAATAAAATACAAAACTATAATATTTAAGGCAGTAGATACGCACTATTATATTTCAAAATTGTATTTCATAAATATATAACTATATCAGTATGTAAGCTGATTGATGTAATTTAACCCATAAACAAACTGATGAAATTTATTAGGTAAAGAGATCTTTTGAATCATACTAAAAGCCGTAGGCATCATACAGACTACAATATTACCGATACTGTTAGTATAAAAGATTCTGTCGTATTCGTTATCTTTATTTGAGCCGGCTACTTTACGGATTATTTGTTGTTCGTTATTTAACACTCAATTTTAGAAGGTATAATAATGTTGCAACATGCAATGAATAATTAGCTTGTAAGATTACACAGTTTATTTTCTACTTACGTGAACAATGCAAATTGTAATCCATATTCATATAAAAATTCATACCACAAAAATTAATTTTCAAAAATATCTTGATTATATAAAATTGAATATGGGTAGCTATCCTCTCTCGTTTATTATAATTTATAAAAATGATTTTTATTGCATTGATTAGTCAAAATCTAATATTAACAGACCTTACCATTATTGTAATAGGTTATAAATTTAAAAAAAAATACCATTTGGTGTATAACAACTCTTGTTAGTGTTGTATAACGGTTAAAATATGTATATGTACTGGTGTTAGGTTGCATTTCATTAAGATCCGTCTAATATAAGTAAGAATAAGCTAGGCAGTCTTTCAAGGACAAAAAAATTGGTAATGGTTTCTCAATTTCAATAAAAGTTTCAGTCTTTTCAGTACTTCAGTACTTTTCAGTTGTGTTTAGATTTTATAAAGTGAAAAGAGTAATTCCTCATTAAGACTGTTAATTTTTAACCAAATTAAATTCATTTGCGTTAGAATCAACCACAGTATGTATTTAACGTCAATGAAAAAGCGTTATTATATCAATTTACCCTTATAATTGAAAATTCTATAAAACGAGATCATACTGCTTAATGTTACTAGCATATGATCTTCAAATTATTAAGTTTTCTGTCCTCTGAAGCTAGAACAAATTTAAATTAATTTACAAGACAAGATTGTAGAATGTTCTGTTAATTGTTTACCAATTTAGAAAATTCCATCTTAAAAAGAGGATATAATTATTTACAAAAAACACACTCATAATTAATATAATTAGAATATGTCAATTTACGCATAAACATGAAATAAATCAATTTATAATTACGAGACCAAATAAAAGACTAATTAATTAGAAAGTTGCTTCAAAACAAATAAAAAATTAGCTGAAATAATTAATGAGAAATCTATTATAATATTTATAATAAAGCAGCAGTGTATAAAATTGAATGAGGAAAACCAAATTGTAAAAAATATACATAGAAATGAATTACAAAAATAAAAAAAATCGGTTCCAGCAACAGTTTAAGAACAAGCATTATTATAAACAGAAAATAGATATTGTAATAATAAAAATAATATATGTTTTCTGTTAATAACAGTACTTATATATATATATATTTTTTTTTTAATTTTATATATATATATATATATATATATTCTTTTTTATATGTAGAAAAATTTTATTAACGTACAAGTAAAGTATTATCAATATGATGATTGCTTTAGAAAGTAGTAGAAAATAAATTATTCAAATTTAAATATACAAATGTATTACATTTATGGCATCAACAAACATCTGTTTTATTATCTGCCACAGACTAAAATAGATTGAGTATATTTTCATTTTTATCAGAGACTGTGTGTTAACATGCCTCTTTACTTTGATTTTTAAAACGATGTTATAAAAACATAATTTCATATTTGTACATTTAAATGAAATAATAGATCTCTGCAAAAGCTCTCAACACAGAAAAACATACCATTAAGTAAATATTGAGATCTTTTTTTGTTTTCATAAAGAGAAAATTGGATAAATTTGGGTGAAAATAATTACTTACAGTTGAAATATATATTAATATGTCTATATACATTTTTTTTTTGTAATTACAAAACAATAATTTCCTGCCAACGCCAATTCTAACATTAAATTTTATTTTAAGCAAAAAGTCGTTGTCTTGTCTTGATAAGTTTACAGAAGTTTCGTTCATAGGTTAAACTTTTATACGGATACAATTAATTAGATTGGTATATGCTTGTAATTTTCAGAATTTATAATGTTACGGAGAGAGAATACTCTCTCGGAGAGAGAATACGGAGAGAGATTTTACTTTACGGAGAGAGAATACTCTCGGAGAGAGAATACGGAGAGAGATTTTACTTGGTAGTTTTTACTTACTTATGCAACATTTTGTGTATCTATGACATTGAAATTATTTTTATTATTTCTGCTGGCAATCGAGGTTTCTGAAAGTAAGCTGTAAATGGTTATTTATTTATCTACTCGGTTCCCTATTCAAGCTAGTTCATTGTACGCTAAAAAAAGAGATTAATAACTAAAAAGTTAAATTATGATTGCCACTTCAAAGACGTGCTGCTTTGAACGTTGCAGCCGCATACCTCACGGTTTCGCGAAACGCTATTGAGGTTATCTCCGGGATTTCCCCGGTGTGGCTGCGTGCATTGATGCTCCGGCGGGTTTATCTTGGTATGACTAAGACCGAGGATAAGGACTTACTTCTGGCCGAGTGGCAGGAGGCCTGGAACACCTCACCTACTGGTGTATGGACGCGTAAATTAATTCCAAGAATAGATGTATGGGTGCAGGGAGGACTGGGTGAGGTAGGTTTCTATACAACCCAGCTCCTTTCTGGACATGGCGAATTTGAAGCCTACCTGCATCGATTTGGCAGGAGAGTGTCTCCTCTATGCAGGTACTGCGATCTTGAGGATACCGTTGAGCACACCATCTACCAATGCCAGCGGTAGGATGTGGTAAGACAAAATGTCGGGCTAAGCTGACTTTCTCCGGAAGAAACAGTTCCGTACATGTTGACAGGAAGAACGGAATGGAACAAGGAAGTACACATAGCTACTAGAATCCTGAAAACTAAAGCGAGAGAAGCTAGAGAATGGGATAGAGCCTGATTCAGGATCCAGAACAGTAAGAGGACTGAAGATCACCAGCAAGGAATCGGAGTTCCATACACAAGATCTGAGACTCACGCGAAGAAAGTGACTAAAAATAAAAATTGAAGGTGAAGGGGTGAAGGACAGCCCTCTGTGTAACCGTCGTGCGTCTGCACTTGTGCTGATGGGCGACGGCGATGAAGCATGGGAACTTTGGACCCCTGGACCCTAAAGTCTCCTCCTGGGCCCACGCAATGCTTAAACTGCAGGCCCGAACCCGGATGAGGAGAAAAGGTGAGATATGAGTTTTAGTCGGTAGGGTGCGGATACACATAAGCTCCTAATAACATATAGCCGAACTCGTGCGAGTACGACACTCCGCCATTTATGAGGGTGTGCGTAAATGGCATTTCTCAGACTCATCTATAACAAAAAAAAAATAATAAAAAAAATAAATAAAAAAATATGATTGCGCTTAAGTTATTCGGCCGATATGAAATGAAACAACAACAAAAAATGCTTCTTTTGGAGAAACGTTTGATGTTCTTTAAAATCATAAATAAGTGCATAGTTGTTTAAGAGAATTTGTGTTAATTTCTTTCAGGATACTGGTGTATGATGGAATTTAAAAGCGGTAGTCTACCCTTAAATTCAGACGTTTCTTGGTTTGATTGCTGGTCAGGCAATTTTACATGCTCCTACTATCTTCGTAAATAATATTTTCATATAAAACCCTTAGGGCTACGTGTGGTAAAACCGAGGAATTTTTAAATTTTAAATAGTCATTATAACAACATATTTATAATAACTTTTTTTATAACAAAAGCGTAAGGAAATTAGGGATCATTAAAATAAAAATAGATTTCAAAAATTTACAGTGCAAGATAGTTAAAATTATTAAGATAGCTGATACTATAAATATCACATCATATTGTTTAGATTCAGATTTCATTTCCTACTTTTTATTTCTAAAAATAAAAATTGTCACTTTTTCTTTTACTCTTTATAAATTCTAACTTGTTTTGTTACTCTTATTAAATGAATTTGTATAATGCTCTATTATTAGTTACCCAGTATTTTTCCATCCTTCAAAGACTCATTATGTGTTTATTACGAATGTATTATTAATTAATACAATAATGTTTTATATATATTAATTATAAGTTCAAAGATTATAATAAAAAAAAATTATATTATAAACGAAATAAAGGCTTTTCTTTACTAGAACGAACCAGCGAATAATAAAATATTTAGAATAATTAAATATAACCGCAGTATTGAACAAAGGCGGCATATTACTCAACACATACGAATATTCAAATTATAAATAAGTCGAGAATATTTCATTACAAAATATTTCACTCCCGGATAAAGAACGATGGGAAGAGTCAATGCCGCTTAGTATAAACCGATAGAAAAGAGCTTAACAATTACTGCAATTCAGTGCTGGGAAAAACAGTAAGTACTGAATTAATTATTATTATCTTTTAATTTTATTTTTTAAAACGGAATGAAATGAAACTTTACAAATTTTTACTTTTTTTTTTATAACTGTATATTCTGCTTTCAAGGAATTAAAAGTATTGCCTAAAAATAGCTAATTAAATACTTATTTTACAAAGTTAAAATTGATTTATTACTTTAAGTTGAAACAAAGTACCGTTTTTATTAAATTGTCTCAGCAAATACGTTAGTGTTGATATGTGGAAGTAGGTAAGTGGTTTGAGTATGAATATACGGTGTATATATGTGCACGCCATCAACTATTCTTTGTGTTTGTTTCCTCCTGCAGCATAACTCTTTTGACTTTATTTTCCTATTTGCATGACGGTTAGAAGTGGTTTTCTCAGATTTATAGCCGTAGGGCTTCTTTGATATTCACACCGCCTTAGAGAAAACGAACCAGCCCACGAACGTAGAATGAGGGTTGAAACATGTAAATATAGCATTAAAACTATTCTTCTTTTTTATTTCCCTTCTTTCTTCGGTTCTTTAATTCATTTACTCCTTTTTCTTTATTTCAAATAGGTTTTTTATCCTTTATATTCTAGAGTACAATGCAATCATTTTAAACGTTATAGATATTTCCCTTGAATAACGATTTTTTTTATTATTTAAAAACAAGCATAAAAAACAATTACCAATGAAATTTGTTTCAATTAAACTTTACTCTGCGATAAATTCCATCGAGTAATAATGCATAATCACATGATTATTATTACTAATAATAATACTCACGATGAGATTATAATAATATATTAATAATAATAATAACACGGACCGGATTATATGCAACATAAAAAGCTTGAAATATGTATAAAAAGTACTTCAAATATGCGTGAAAAATGTCAAAATATGCAACTTTAAATAATAAAGTAAAATAGTCATTTTTAGTTTTTTTTTTAATATTAAAATCAACATACAAATAGTTAGTAATTGAATAATATATCGATAAATTTGATGATTAAACAATTATTTAAAATTTTGTTATTTTGTAAACGTATACAAACAGGTACTGTTTCAAATGTTCGGAAGTAAGATTGTGTCTTTGATCACTCAAAATATTTTTGTAAGTGGAAAAGGATCGTTCCACACTCACTGAGGTAACTGGGCAGTATTTTAATTTGAATGCTATGTAAGCACTTATTGTTTCTGGCAAAGGTTCAACCGTCCCATTAATAAAACTATCAATTTCACGCAACGTTCAAAGCCTGGTTTATTGTTCAAAATATTTAAAAATTGTTCTTTAAGCTTACACGGGAATACCTCTGGCAATGCGGAGTTCATTTGGCGGATGTTATTCATTAACAGAATAGATTCAGTCAACGCCAAACCTTGAGTTTCAATCTTTTTAATACTCGCAGGTATATGGAAAAAATGAGTGCTAATCACAGCTATATATTTTTTTAAAAATAGGATCGGTAAATGCTTCCTAGGACTGACAAACTGCCATAACCTCTGTACTATCGAAGTCGTTTACTACATTTTTGATGGCCTCGAAATGTTCACTGTAAAGCAGTACAGCTTCAATCTACTTTCCCCATCAAGTTACCACTGGTTCGGTAGGTAAAGGCACATTTGGCAATTTTTCTTTGTAGGCCTTATTGCGAGCAGGTGCCTTAAAAAACACTTTCTTTATTGATGAAATCAGTTTATTTATATTCCCAAAGGTGATCGTACTTCTTTAGCGAGTCAATGTTCTCTGTAAGCAAAGCACGTCACATGAATCTAATTGTCATAAAATACCTGGAAGGCGTTGGCTGCCTTGATCATATAGGGAGCAATATCTGAGAAAAATATAAACACTCTTTCATCTGCAGAAGATTCAGGAAATAACTTCTTAATACCCTTATTCACATAAATCTGGCGATCGTAGAATGATTTGTCATCAAATAGGAAGAAGAAGTCTCTAATTTTAATGCACCGATAATTAAATTCGCAAGGTAACGGTCACAACTGCCGGTAGTTTTGTCAGCTGAAATCCAAATAATGCTATCCTTGAGTTCACTGCGTATTTCTTCCAGATAATTTTTTTAATAATTCCATCCTTCTATATAAATTGTTGGTATGTAATTTTTCCGCAATGTTGATTAATTTGGTATATTTTAATTCAAGCAATATTTTCGCAGAAAACTATTGAAGGTAAGATTTGTAAGTTTGTGAAGAGGAATATTACTCGTAAGCAGAGCTTACACATAAATCCATGCTAGAGTTCTAGAGTTTTTTTTTTTTTACCTTGGGAAGTGAAATCACTGTTACCTGCCGCTATTATAAGTTGTTGTCGTAAACCTATCTCTTGCAATACTGCAATATGAAGACGCAAGTCTTCATATTGCATGTCAAGCATGACAAGACCAGCATGTCAAGGCAACTTGACATGCTGGTCTATTTGAAACGTTTTTCTGCACGAAATATTTTTCTCGCTAACTCGACAATATAAAATATTTCCGGCGTATGTAAATTTTCCAGGATAGTCAGTAATCCACAAAGATAGACTTTTTTTCGGGAGACATGGTACACAAATAAATAAACAACTAAACTGACGCAATGAGCGCGTCAACAATAACGTGCGTAATTTAATTGGCTGGAGGGAGTGCTGCAGTAGGTGTGCGCGACGCAGAACGGTATCGTCCGTCCTTCTCTCGCGTGGGTCTGTGTTTTACTTGGTCTTTTAATATTATCCCACAAAAACAACAGACAGGTGGCTGCTAATTGCGATCTACGAGCCGTGCGGGTAATAGGTTTGAGCGGCGACAACGTAGGATCTCATTTATTAACTAGATACCCTACCGAAAATATTGTAAATATATCAAAAATATGAGGATGTATCATCACTAGATTTTAAGGAAAAGGTGCAATAACCGGTGAGAATTAGCCTAATATGCAAATGCATATGTAAATCCATACAATTCGGTCTCTACTAAAACTTAGACTATTATTTTATAAATAAATAACTACTTTATACTTTGGCTTTTACTGCATCAAGTAATTCAATAACTAAAAGAAAAATTTCGATAACAAATAATGCGTAGGAGACAGGTCACTGACATTCTAATAGGAAACTTTTTTCCATATTATTAAATATTTACAGAAAATTTATATTAATATACGTCAATATTTTAACAAAATTATATATCTACAATCTTTTCTCTTGGAATAATGATTAAATATGTTGATTTTCTGTATATGACTTGAAGATTAGAAAGCAGAACACCGAATAACTCCTCCATATTCCGCTTATTTAGCTGGTACCCTGCAATAACTGCGAATTGATGATAATGATAAATGAATCTCTCTTTGTAGCTTATGTAAAATGCTAATTATGACCGGAGCTCGAACCCAGAATCTCTGAATTGAAGGCAGAGACTCTACGAATTCGTTATGAAGATTAGAAAATATCAATATAATCACTTAAACATGTACTATAAAGTGTAAGTAAAGATGAATCTGAAATATTTAAAATAACTATTGTTTCATTATATTATTTTTTTAACATTTGTTATATTGAAAAGTTTCTCTAATCCTTTAAAATGTTTCCTACATTTTACTACATAATATATATTAAATTACTTTTTAAGGTCACATTTTTTCACTGAAGTATTGGAAATTTTACAAATTTAAATTCACAGGTAAATAAAATTTTCTGGCAGTTTAATCTTCTTAATTCATTTAGGCAATTAACAGACAATGGATAAAATTTTTTTTAGTAGCCTTGATCAGTAGATAATAAAATAACGTCGCCTAAAGTTTGTTAAATTTAATTAAAGTTCCCTGTATACTGACAGCGACGTGCATTGTTAATTTAAATTCCGATGACCTATTCGTAAAAATTTAACTTCCAAATCTTATGAAGAAGTTATTAATAAACTGTACTTTATTTCTCAACGACTGAAAAGTATTGAAAATCATTTTTTCTGTAATTACTGATCGATCAGTCTCCATTTTCCAAATACGTGTCTGTTATAATGAATATATATAATATATTTACATAATAATGAATGGAAATTGGTGTGGAATAATTTTCTTGGTCAAAAGGAATTTTCCACTTGTTATTCTACTGAAATACTGAATTCCGAGAATATTTCATTCTATTCAGGGATTCTATTATTATAATTTCTACTATTTCAGGCGGAGATAAACATTTTAATTTTTCAAATAATCTCGTAAATACAATGGGTCAAATACAGACGTTGATTGTATTTATTTATTTTATTTTATTGGCACAATCAATCGGTACTCTTAATATCTCAACAGTGATATTACATCATTGTACATGTTATATTAAAGAAGTACAATCATAGCTTTTATTACATTGTTTAGATAATTCAAATTTTGGAATATATAGTAATGAATTTAGAAATAAATTTGTACCTACGTTAGTATTTCTCTTTGTTTGTGGTTCTACATTACCAAAAACAAATGGAATGGTATTTGGTTTTGCAAGATGACGACCATTAAAGATTTTACCACATTATTTCTTTGCATTGTATTTCATAAAGCGTAATTTTTTTGAGCTTGAAGTAATGAAGAGTTTTTAATATAAATTTATATCTTAAATTATCATTTCTTGCAATGGTATGGCCAGTTTTCTATGCGTGAAATAAATTAATCTATAATCCTTTGCTTTAAACTTCCTATTTTAATATCATCATCATCTTTAGTTATAACTGCTTTAAGTAAGGAAGACAATCAAAATACTATAAACGAATTTTAATATGCTTTGTTTGACCTATTTCAACTTCCTTGTTGGAAGATTGTCACATATGTTTTTTCCTTTAATGTTTGTTAATAGCAGCTGTCTGCCGACTGTAATCAACATTTTTTCGTTTCTTTTTGTCTTACAACCACCATCTTATAACTATAATAAAATATATTAAATTAATTCTTCACGTACAATTACTGTATTCTACGCTCCTTTTTTTTAAGTTTTTAATGTTTATGTTTTTAAAGTTAACTTCAAATTGTTTGAAATCATATCAAAACAAAAATATTAATTTTACGTGATCTAAAACCAAATAGTAAAACTCTATACTGTGATAGTAAGAAAAAAAAACATTATACGCAAATGTTTGAAAAGTAAAAACACAGAAAACCCTTTCTTGGGGTTTTTTGGGTACATATGATAACAAAAATTTTGAAAAAGAAAAAGGGTTGAAGAAAAAGATTTTGTGTCATAAATGTATCAATCCCTGTTGTAATAAACAATACACAAAAATGTTAATAATTTCGGCTTTATTAACAATCCAATCAGTCAACCTATTTAACAATATCAAATTTTTATTATTTCTTTTAATAATTAGAGATAATCTGGTTATAATGTAACAAACGTTCTTTTGCTGCGTGTTTTCTAGTAACATATACACATTTCTAAAAGTAGATACAATTTTATTTCACTGATAACTTTTTATTTTTTTATTGCTATTATTGAGTTATTATTTACTGTAAACATTTTTTTTACGATCAGATGCTAATAATTATTAATAAATCAATATATTTAAATTAAAAATAACAAGTCGGAAATGAAGTGGGATTCGAATAGATGTGCCTTCCTCTTGTAAGATCCAAATATCTCATTAATTAAAATTTTATTTTATTATAACTCTGGAACCAATGAAAATAAGGACCAATTATGATGTATCGTTGAAAAGCTCTCAAATTACTGAAGTTAAGAAAATATCCGAAATCCAAATTTTTTTGGGTTTTGGGCTTTTTTGTACGGAGGTGCACAACTAGATGTTACAACAGTCCTAAATTCGAAATTTCAACATCCTACGGCTAATCCTTTTTGAATTATGCGAGATGCATACGTACATATTTACGTACATGCGTACGTAAGTACAGACGTCACGCCGAAACTAGTCAAAATGGATTAAGGGTTGACCATCCCTGAACCAAAATCTTTCGCGATCATAATACTTCCTTTTCTTCGTACAAATAAAAATGGCAGGTGCGTGTGTTGTTTGATGTATGTGCTCACTTTTTTTTTACTTTGTACGTATTAAGGAAGAATTTTGATCGCGAAAGAACCTCGATTTCCAGATTTCAAAGCAAATATCCATTTTGACCATCCCTGAATCCATTTTTACTAGTTTTGGCGTGATTTCTGTACGTACGTATGTATCTCGCATAAATCAAAAACGATAAGCCGTAGCGTGTTGAAATTCAAAGTGTAGAAACAACTAGTTGTGCACCTTCCATTTTAATTGCAATCGACTGGACCAAAAGTGTCCAGAGAAGCCCAAAATCCAAAACACTTGGATTTCGGACTTTTTCTTAACTGCAGTAATAAGCTCTCATTAAGAGCTTTTCAAAAATGTATTATATGTGGTAGTTATTTTCATTTTTTCCAGAGTTAGAGCCAAAGAAAATTTTAATTAATGAAATACTTGGATCTTAGGGGAAGGCACATCGATTCGAATCAGATTTCATCTCCTTTTTTTTTCTTTTTAAGTTTAAATATATTGATTCAAAACTTCTCATTGTAAAATATTTTTACGTTGAATAATAATTCAATAACAAAAAATAAAAAATAAAAAAACAGAAGTTTTTAATGAAATAACATTTTATGTACTTAAAAAAAAACAAAAAAAACGTGTAAATGTAATTTAGTAGGCGTACAAGGAAGTCATGTGTTGTCCACATTATATTTTAATTTAGCAGTGTTGACCACGTGGTGCGTCGGGCAGCAGGGCGCAGCGTACAAACTATTTATTATTCGTGATACAAACGATTTATCTAAAATTATATTTGTTTTGGGAATAAAAAAGGAAAAAACTGGGTTTAGAGTAGAGCTCTGTTATAAAATCCCATGTCAAGAAACAGCTAAAAATGTTCAAGATTTTGAAACTTTTCGTGGTAAACGTGTTTGTTGTTTTTAGTACGCTAAATTCATGAATTTATTTACTTGCAGTTGCCAAAAACATATAAGAAAATCATGTCAAATAAAGCATAAACCATGTATCATTTTCGTGGCACTTTTTTTCTAAAAAGGCCCACCTTCTTTCTAGTTTTAATTAAAAAATGTATGCGTAATTAGTAATCATGATTTGAATGGTTAGATATTCTGTAACTCCTAACATGGTAAAATTTACAAGAAAAGTTTTGGTAAACGAAAGAGAATTGAATATTTCTCTTGAATTATCATATTTTAAATCATATTTATGATGAAATATTTCAGAAATATAACAATGGTAAGTAAAATAATTAATTTAAATTATGCAATAATTTACTTTTATGAGCTTCTGTATTTTCTTTCCTATTTTCTTTTTTTTTGGGAGGGGGTTAATAAAGAAATTATTTAAATTCTCTTCCTTCAAATGTTTGACTATGTTTGACTATGTGCGATATTAATTAACGTATTAGTATAATGATTATAATATTAATAATAATTCAACGAAAATTACGATAAACCATACGATTAATTAAGTTATTATTTGTACAGCTGTTAGGATAGCTATTATGATTTGCTGCAAGGCACAGTTTCACGTTTTCAAGTGTAGTTACTTTTAATTAAATTTTAATTTCTTTAACACCGATAAAATTCAGAGTTGTCTCACAACAATAACAGCAAATTTTAGTTTTTTATTTTGTTTCTTAATCTTAACACAAAAGAATTAACAAAACAAGCAAATTGAAAACAAGCAAATAAAAAGTAGAAATATTTAAATGCAGACAGGGGTGGATTGCTTACATTTAGATGACTAGTTTCAAGACAGTACCTTAAGATAGCGCAACTTTCTGTTACCTCCTACTTCGAGGCACCCACATTCACCTGAACCATTTGAAGTTGTATTAGTATTCCGGTATTCTGCATGCAAATGAGGTAAACATTTGCGTGTATACAATGTTGTGTTGTAAACTTGTGAAAACGTTCTCAGGGAATTACTATTGTAATTGTTTTAACATATTATTATGAACTATATATAACTGTTTGCCTTATTCAAAAGTTATTAGGTGTTACAAGCTTGATATTTAGTTACATTTTAGCCTTAATTAATGTGAGTATTATTTATTTCTTATGTAATTAAAATATACAAATTACAATTAGAGAATTTTTGCATGTTAGTATAATGTAACGAACAGTTAGTTCACTTAGTCACAATTAAGTAGAAGTAAATTAGTTCAGCAAGATTTTAAGTACGTTTCCTTACATAAATATCCTGTTAGGCATCAACTGGAAATGAACCAGATTTATTAACAATTCATTAAACCAATCAGTTTTTAACTATATATATATATATATATATTACCTACTTATTTATATTTTTAATTTAGATTTTTTCCCATTTAATTTACAGCCAGCGGGTGAGGTATTTTACGTCTAGAACAACCGACTATATTCAGCCATTTAAAGGGAAAATTTAATTTCTTTTAGAAAGTTTGGAGAGCAATACGCAGTTATTAATAAAAGAAAAAGATAAAAATTAAATTTAATACCGACAAATTAAACAAGAAAAATGTAAAATTTCAACATTTTGTTTCACTAAATTATATTAATGAAGTTTATTTATTTAATTCATTCTGTCAAGTGGATACTGAAAAAAGATAATATGAGTAAACTTTAAAAAAGAAGTAAGTACTATTTAAGAAATTTATGTAGGACGTAAATGATACTGATATATTTACCTCTCCCAAAATGAATTCTTATTATTGCCATTTAGATAAAACTGGAACCGATTGTACAGGGAAATGATAAAATGCAAAGCTTCATAATGTTTTGAACAACATGTTTCAACATGTTTTTCTGAATTTTGATAACTAAACTGCTGCTTAATTGTAACAAAATTCGAGCTTTTTTGTGAATATATAAATGCGAATGGTTTTAATGAGTAGACAAGACAAATGCTCATACTTTTCGTGACCAGACGATGTTTCTTTGTAAATATTAAAGATTTTACTAGTCTCTAGTTCTTTAATTTGGAAATTTTGGAAAAAGTAATTATATTGGTAATGTATCAATTTTAGTTTCCTTATGAAACTGGTATTGTGTTCAACTGCATCATTTTCCTACTGACCACTTGCCTTGTACACTTGTATTAAAAGTGAATCCTTTCATTCATTCTTGAACGACTGCAATTATCCTCTAATAGTATAAATCGTTCTTTATACGCGTATTTTTTTTAGAATGATTTCTAGGTTATTCCTTTCTTCTACATTTCCTGAGTGATATCATGTAACTTATCGTTTTTAACCTCACATTTTCCTTCAACTCTTATTCTCCCTACATTAATTTTATCCATTTCGCTTATTTCTTCTATATCTCTCATTTAGATTTTTTAACTTGCTTGCTTTAGAAATCTTCTTCCATTTATCAGGCCTATTTACGCTTAAATTCTCTAATTGCTTCCTCTTCCATAAAAGAGAAGTGATATTATCTCCGAATAATTTGACGAGAGTAAAGTTTACCATTAACATAATACTTGAAGAATCATATGGGGAGGTAGTCCAATGACTTCTGCCTGTAGATTAACTGCCTGTAGATCTGCCTGTATATCGATATCGACAGGGAATTTTGTGAAGAATACAAAATTCAACCTGTCTGCCTTGGAAGGTAATCTATTAGCTATTATCTATTAGCTCAGAATTAATGATTTACACAAGACCACTACTAATATCAAGATCTTATACTTCCTATATGGGGAACGAGAGTAATAATATGCTCTTTATAATAATAAATTGAGAAAGTGTCATATAACATGCAATATTAAATGACTTTTTCATTTCGGTACGCTAGACATCTGATGAATAATAGTGCACTGTAGTGAAAACTTCATTTAAGTATATTCTATTCTACAAGTCATTCTACTGTTTGAAAACTTTTTATAAGATAGTAAGTATTTTATTACTAACTGATGAACTGTCTTAAAAGTTGTCTTTTGGATAATTTGGTAGTGAAATATTGATTTCATATTGCAGTTAACAGTTTAAGAATGTCATGATTAATTTCCTGGAGTCTTTTCTTGCTGGTTTGAAACAGAGGACGTATTGTTTCTCATCTGAGTTACTGTACTTTGTTGATAGTGTTTTTGAATCTTTTATGGAGTGTTTGTTATGTATCTGTGCGTGAGTGTTCGTACTGTAATTGAATGTTAGTCGTTTTGTGTGAGAGTGTTTTTATAGGTGTTTATAGATCGTATAGGTTTTTATAGGTGTTTTTTATATCTTTCGTGTACTTTTTTCTGATTTATACATGTAGAATTTGTAATTTCTGTGTTATCATATATAAGAGATGACTTTACTTTATTAAAATTAAATTAAAGTCATCTCGAAAATTAAATTATTCTATAGTCTATTTTTGTAATGAAGATACTTGACACTCTAACTATAGTAGGGTAAGTGAAGTGACACGAGCTGGTTTATTAAATCGGGGATTTCTCAATACTCCGTGGTCCGTTTTAGACCCGGTTTTTACCTTTCTTCTTCTTTCCTCATCGCCTTTTCTTCCTACCTCCCACGCAGGCAAAATTAACTGGGAATTTCAATCCCCCCGTGGCTCGACTTGGACCCGGTTCTTTAACTTCCTTTTTTTTGAAGTTTTACATCTACCGCTTCATCGTTTTACCGTTTTATAGTTTTACTGTGGTTTTGAGTGCTACAGAATGTTTTGAAGGTTAAAGTCAATTCAGTCGTTCTGTTATCCTAAAAAGTGATTAAACGAAGCAGGAATCAGCAAAAGCATAATATTCATTGGTTGAGGAGAAGAGGAAGGAGCGGAGGTAGAGAAGCTGCTGTGTGAAAAAAGTCTCCGTTGGTATAGAAATGGAGAGGGAGGAGAAACTTAGGTCACCTCGCAGGGGGAGCTAGTAAAATGTGTTAAAGAACTACTCAATGTGAGCGGAACGCTCATCCAGCATGCGGAGAAGAGCCATACTGCCAGAGAGTTGAACGACCTTGTTGTAGACATGATGAGAATGGTGGCGGCCTTTCATGGATTTTTAGAATCTGATTCATTCGAGGGAAAGATGGAGAAAAAGGAGGTAGCATGCCAGATCAGGACTGATACGGGGGACAGTGAACTGTTGCGTCAGTTGGAGGAAGGAGTAAAAAATAACGAAATAGATGAACTTGTTGCGACAAAGTGGAACAGAGAATGGTCCTTAAAGATAGTAGAGTTGAAAGAATCCGTATTCTCGGAGACGGAGAAGGACTTACCAGTTATTTTCGATCTGGCAAAATCGAAGAGTAGATTCTCGGAGTCCATCTTCAGAGCGGCTCCGAGAATTACGGACTTGGTTGCGGCCGACAGTTGAAGGTAGGCAAACTTCTCGTCTGTACGGAGATGGCCACAATTATTCAAGATGACCTGGAAGATTTCGAGGGTGTTCACTCTGGTGATAAACTCATCGATCAGGGAGGGGAACATTGTTCATTTAAGGAAAGGACTTGTGGAGATCTTTCTGCTAGCAAAGCAGGAAACAGCTTTGGAGCAGCTTTTCCTGCTTTGCTCCAAAGACTACAGTCTTTGCTACTTCAAAGTTCTGTGATAAAGTTCTGTGCTCCAGTTTCTGCCGCTAGAAAGACAACAGTCTTTGGAGTAGAGGAAGGTGATGCGGTCCGCGTAACCAGGAAAGTTTTTGAGTATGCGGGGAACAGAATAAATAGAATGACTGGCCTTTATGTTGAAAGAGAGGCCAAGAACAAGGTCAATAGGGAGATATCGGCCAGTAGGTCACCTGCCGAGAATACCATGACTTTGGTTGCTAAGGCAGCCGGCATGGTGGGGAAGAAGACGTTTGCTGACCTGCTTAAAAAATGTCAAGGAAAGAAGTCAAGGAGGAGATATTCTTACAAGGGTCACAAATAAAGCGAAGGGCCCGGAATTATTGATTAAAAAATTAAAAGGAGGGGTTCAGGGAATGAAGCTTGCCCTGCGGAAAGGAGAACGACTACAGCGAATCGATATTAAGGATATAGATTTCCTTACCAACAAGGAGGAGGTAGCTATGGCGGTAATCAAGTTGGATGAGCAGAGAAAACAGGCAATATAACTGAGACCTCCTCACTTCAACACCCAAGTGGACTCTCCGGTCGTTTCCGGTGGAGAAGCTGAGAATTTAACACAGAAGGGTCGCCTGCGGATAAGAATGTTGTCTGGCAGGTTGGCCGCGGGTTTGGAACAAGAGAGGTGTTACCGATCCTGGGACCTTGGCCACAAGGCGGCCTCGTGTAATGGCCCACATAGGTCAAATAAATATTTTCAATGTGTCAAGGAAGGTCGCATTAAGGCGGGATGCCGAGAAAGAGTGTTTGCAGAAGATGTGGCGCGGAGGGCCATTATGAGCACAGCGGACAATGTGCCAAAAACTGAAGATAATACAACTAACTGTAAACGATGTAGGCGCTTCCACGACCTCCTATGGGCTATTACTAGGGAGGTTTGGGAAGATATAATGGCAGTTGTTGAGCCAAATTGGGCGGTGCGATATTGATGGCAAGCCCGGGGTTAGTTGTCACCCGACAGGGTTGGGGTGATGGCTTTGTATGAGCTTGTGTTGAGAGGAAGGTGGTTTTTAGTTTCTATGCCTCCCCCCATCAGTTGGATAGAGCATTAAAGAAGGTTTCTGGATGATTTGTGGGTGGCGGTAAGAGGTCACACGGACACTATAATCATGCTCGGTGATTTTAACGCCAAGAGCCCAGAAATAGGAGGAATGACCCTCAATAAGAGAGGGAGACTGCCGGCAGAGGTGATGGCGTCGCTGAACATGGTATATATCAAAATGCAGGGGTACCTACCTTCTAGAGAGGAGCATCGGAATCCGTCATCGACCTGAAATTTGTTTCCGAGGTAATGGCGGCTGCTGGACGACGGCGGGTTCTCTATGAAGAGATGCTCAGCGACCATCGACGTATTGAGGTGGTCATTGGGCTTCGGGAGGAGTGCCAGGAAGAACGGGATGGGCCATGAATATTCAGGCCCTCGGACATCCAGCGTTTATAGATGACCTTCATAGAGAAATCGGCGCAAGCACAAGAGGACGGAGAGGAAGTTAATATTGATAACGTCATCCAGGACGCATGTACATTGGCCCTGAATAGAAGAACGGTGTGGACGCATCCGAAGCAGATCTACTGGTGGTAGGAGGAGATCGCCGAGCTGTGGAGGATTTCCGCAACAGGCGTATACGAAGAAGAGAAAATCAAGAGGCATCCGAGAAAGCTATGGTAGAATGGAGAAATTCTACACGAAGGTCTATTAATACTTCTTAGCAGGATAGATGGAGGAAGGTCTGCGCCCAGTTAGATGAGAATCCTGGGGCTTGGCGTTTAAGTTACTGACAAGGAGGCTAGGAAAGTCATTGCCCAGACTTTCTGAGATTCCTCCGGGATAAATTGGCAGTTTTGTTTCCGAGAGATGTAGCTCTGAGATAGAGGGAGATGGCGGAATTCAGCGTGTTACTTCGGAGGAGCTGCGGTACACGGTTTTTCGATTCTATCCGAAGAAGAGCCCAGAAGGATGGCATGTCTGTGTAGGGGATGAAGGCGTTGGTGATAGCCTCTGCTCCCACCTGTTTCGAGGTCTTCAACGGCTGCTTATTTAAAGAAAGTATTCCGACACCATGGAAGATGGCGAGGGTGGTCTTCCTGCTTAAAAAAGTTGGAGGAGAGAGTGATGCTGCAACATTTGGACCAGTTTGCTTGCTTCGTTGCCTGGGTAAGCTGTTCGAAATTATATTGACGAACAGGCTGCAGGAGGAGCTACAGAATTCAGGAAGTTCTCTGATAAACAATGTGGTTTTCGACAGGGCCGCAGTGCAGTGGACACTGTCAACAAAATATATAATGTAGGAACTTAAAATGCTAACTATACGTTGAAAAATGAAAAAAAAATCCATTAATAAAATTTTACAAATGTTTGAATGAAATGTTTGTTGTTTACAAAATGTTTAAAGTGTTTTACAAATGTTTGATATCATGTGGATGATAGAAAGATTCTGAGTTCATATTCGTTTTAGGCATCAAAAAGCAGATTAAAATCATGTATCGCATTTTAGGAAACAAAAATTATGTTTTTCAGTGTTATTCAGCGTTTTTAGAATAAATTTGAGAGATGCATTACACAGACTCCTTGATTCATACGGAACAACAGTATTCCCGAGTACTTAGGGTTACCGTGTGTTCGAGAAGTCGATTAATTTGCACCTTACTGCAAAATAAGAGTTAAAGCGATGTAAACTATTTAGCTCTTAACCCTTAGAAAAATGGTGAAGATGTAAGGAGATTAATGCCTGTAAATGTTTTGGTTCTGGGAACCTAAAAGTAATACCCAGGACAAGTCATTTCTTCTTAAGTTGTGCATCATCTAAGTAATTGTTCCTACATTGCTACTATTCTTTTATGTTGCGGCTTTATACGCAGTACTAGGCATTATGATTATTACTGGCTAATTCATTACTGGCTGGACTTTATCAATGCTTGTGCTACATTTGATTTATTGTTGATGTCTAAAATGTAATTAAGGTATTTCAAGGGAAATTCTTTTATTATATAACTTGATTATCGGGATGAAATTTACTTAAGGTTTCTAATCATGAAACCGATTGTAAATTTAATCTGAGATAAAAAAAATTATTTAAAACAAATACGATAATTATTATTAAATGTAATTTTCTGATACATTTTTATTAGTCCGAACTAGTATTATTTAATTATATTCAAATTTTTACTAATTTTTCATGGTAAATAATTTATATTTATTTTTCGATTTTATACGGTTTTACGTTATACGCGAGCATGCAGTATTTAATAGTGTATTATATTCCATGATTACACGTTATGAAATGAGAAGTTCCATAGTGTTGTTTATGTGAGTAATTATTTAAATGATAGCTAAAAATATATATATAGTAAAATAATATAATGA
Organism: Lycorma delicatula; assembly: GCF_047948215.1. Lineage (NCBI taxonomy): Eukaryota > Metazoa > Arthropoda > Insecta > Hemiptera > Fulgoridae > Lycorma > Lycorma delicatula. The sequence goes on along the minus strand of NC_134455.1, from coordinate 174,100,926 downwards.
GAAATAACATGAATATAATATACAATAGAATATATTCACTTTACGTAAAAATGAAATTAAGAAAAATGGGGTTTGATTATTACAATGACGAGATGATAATAAATCGTTTTAAAGTGTAATAAACTATGCCGTTAAAAATAAATATTGGTACTTCTATAATAACAAATTATTTATCAAGTCGTTCGGTAGAATGACGCCAGCGAGACTTTGTCCGAGGCGGAAACACCGAAGACTTATTTACTCTGATCAACTCGCAAATCAAAATTTAAAAATTTTAAAAAATTGTTTGAAATATAAAATAATATTGAAATAAAGCTACATATCATCGCAGAAATATATGTTCTTAATGAATACAGGTTTATTTAATATAAATATGTGATAATATTTGTAATTTTGCGTTTTTTTATTTGAAAATGTGACATTTTGTTCTTCTAACCCTAAGTTTTTTCTTAACCCGTTTACGAATCGCATCCCTAGATAGCAGTACTTGATAGTACTAGGTATCGCGTACTTGAAATAATAAAATTTAAAAGATATTCTACTGCTTTTATTAGAAAAGGAATAAATAAAACAGAAATAAATTGGTAAAATTGTTATTTTTAACAATTTAACTAGGATGAGTAGTTATTGACTAGACTTGATATATCGACCAATCAACTAATTGTATTTCAGATTTAGTATATTCTTACTGTTCTACTTGAGCGGAATCTTTTTCTTTTTCTTAGGTTAAATTTTTTTCAGTGCATTTGGTAAAATCTTTTCAACTTGATCATCAGCTACGTATTATTAGCTTCATACGTAATTTGAATTATAATTCTGATGTTCTCATTCATAACAATATCAACACAAAACAAAAATATTTTTTAATAATAGCTTCAGTTTAACATAACCTAATTTGTTTTTACCTTTGAATAAATAAGTAAATATTAATTTTAGATAGGTCTTTATTAGGTTGATATTGTAGATAGTATACGTCCAATTCATATTTTTTTCAAGTAAAAACTTGATTATAATATTAACATAATCACATTAGAGATATAAAGCTAAACTAAAATTACTTAATTATAAGATGAAATGTATTCTAGCAAATAACATAATTTTAACATTTATTTAGTCATTAACAGATATTATATATTGTGAATAAAAAAGGTCTGAATATGATTATAAATTTTACAATTATAATAATTTTACAATTATTATTATTTTGAATAAGTAAAGTTTGATAACCTTCGTAACAATTTCATGATACACCGCTTCACAGAGAACACTAAAAATTTAATCTTTCTAAAAACTTCATTGAAGATGAATTGACCTTATTCTGGCATATCTTAAGCATTTGTTAGTCAAATAAATAAACGAATAAATAAAATAAAGTTTTTGATATTTCTAATATTTTAATGAATAAAAATACTTTTGTATCTAATTTCAAAGTTGAAAACTTTATCAACTAGAAAATTATATATATTTTTTTTTTTTTTTTTTTTTTTGCTCAATAACAATTATAATTACAATCGGCTCTTCTACGGAGCCATAAGTAAGTTTACTGATAAAAGCCCATGATAAGAAGGTCCTTAAGGAACCCCCAAAGTAAATAATACACAATAAATAGTTGCAAATTTAAAGTCAAATATGAAATTTCAAGCTCAGTCATAAATCACAAACCATAAATTTCAGCACCATATAGTCCACAAAACAAACTTTAATAACAAATAAAAAAGAAAAAGAAAGAGAAGTAACAAGAAATTAGATACGACACCACTAAACTTGACGGTGTTAGATTCCAAAATGTTACGCAGACCCTAAGTTGAGTACATGGGCTCGTTTCAATCGTTGGACGTCTCTGCTGTTATCGTGTAGATTAACTGCAAAGTAGTTTACATGATTCTCAAGCCTCTGCAGGTATTTGACATTGCGCTGTTGTGCAATCTTACGAACCGATGGGAGCTCCAGATAATCCTGAATCTCATCATTCCGCGTGAACCACAGAGCTTCTTTGGTTTGAAATCGTTGTATAATTTCCACATTACTAGTACTAGCCGTTCCCCACAATTCTATACCGTACGTCCAGATTGGGCGCAGGGTAGCCTTATAGATTAAGATCTTGTTGGATAACGTGAGGCCTGAGTTCCTCTGTAGCAGCCAATGAAGTTCCCTGAACCTTGCGATTAGCTGTTTCCTCTTCATCCTGACGTGACACTTCCAGGTCAAACGCCGATCCAGGTGATGTCCCAGATACCGCTGGGAAGTAAGACGTCCGCAGAACAGCGTTAAACAAAATTCCTGATGTATTCGATGCCTTTAAGGAGTAACATGACAACCATTTTGTGCGTCACTAATTCAAAGCCTGGGGCCTTCCTTAATCGTCTTCCTTGGATGACTAATTTCAGTATCTCCCTTGAAGAGATCGGTTTAATCGGGAAGCTGATTGGCATCGGGCTCTCAAGGAAGTCGTTAACATCCATATCACTGGGGCCCTCTGCAAGGTGGGGTCGGAACGTTACATCTAGGTGTGAAGCAAACAGAGCTACCGTTTCTTTGTCAGTCCTCGCCCACGATCCAGTACGCCTCTGTAGGGAGGGGAGTGTTCCTGATGATCGTTGCAGTCCCTTTGTAGTCTTCCATAAGGAGCTTCCTAACCCATTCAGGTGAGAAAGATTTCCTATGTACTCCTTGAATGTCACGTCTCTGATAGTCCTCAACAACCTCCTCAGCCTCCGTGCCGTCCTATTAAGAACAGTCCTATCTTCTGGCCTTCTGAAACGCTGCCAATTCCGCCGAAGACGTCGCTTCGAGACAATTAGTTCTGTCACTTCCCTCGGATAGGTATTGTCTCTGGCTGAGTGGAAATCATCAGGTGCAGATCGCCATGCTCCCTCCTGCCTGACCGACGTCAAAAAGTACGTTGCGTAATGAATATCCCCAGGGGTATCGTGTGGAAACGGGTCAGTTTCTCTTCGATCCAATCCTGGTAAGAAATCCAATCCGTTCGTCTCGTATGAAGAATAGGCCTCTCTTTCCTCCTTAACACTGTCGTGCTCAATGTAAGTAGAACCCGGGCGGGTGGTCCGACGATGAATCATAGTTATTCTCCACCAGAGTGTATGCAGATGATATACCAGAGGTAACAAAAAATTCAAGCAAATTCGGGATCTTCGTCAGGTCCGTAGGCCAGTAAGTAGGCTGGAATCTCGATACCACGTCCAGGTGCAGATTTTGAACACATCTCCTCAGCGATGTACCCCTGCTCGTAGTCAACCGGGAACCGCATAATGGTTCTTTCGCGTTCCAGTCTCCTCCGGCAATAAATCTAGAACCCAGAGTGCAAAGAAATCAGAAAACAACTCATCAGTTACAGTATGCCGTGGAGGGCAGTACACAGCGGACAGCCTAATAGGCCCCAACCAGTCTGTAATTTCAACCGTGGTTGCCTGAATCTGGTCAGTGCAGAAGCCCGGAAGTTGATGATGCCGCAGAGAACTCCGAATCAGAATCGCGGTTTCTCCATGTGCTTTTCCATCTGGGTGATTCGTCACATACACAGAATAATCGTGAAGCCTGCGGTAGTTCCGGTCAGTAAAGTACGATTCCGATATCAAAATAACGTCCAGGTAATTTAAAACAGTACAGATATGTATGAAAGGCGAGATAATAATTGTTAATATTTTTCCTTCTTCATTTTCTCAAACACAGCAAAATACACCGTTAAATATTTTATTCCTATATATTGAATATTAAATATTCATAAATATTAAATATTTTATTCCTCTACTAATATTGTAACTAAGTGATGGAGAACTTTCTAAATACAAAACAAATATGAAATCCGGGTACCGTATCACAAAATTTTAATCAGAGTAGAATAATCTATTTAAATAATTTTTTACTTGCATATTTTATTTGCATTTAATTTTTCTCCTAAATATTTAGCCACAACTGCATAACTCGTTTTCGGTTATTTTTATATGATATGTTCATGAGTTATAATATTAAAATAAAACTACGTAATATAATAAATGTAAGCTTTCAAAGTAATATGTGTAAAACTCTCAAATAATAAAATTTTTAAGGTTTCGGCGAGAGTTTGACGTCAATTGAAACATAAAAATTCAACTATTTATTTATTTATAGTTCCTGAAAAAGACATTGTCCGAATCAAAAAAGTACAGATATGTATGAAAGGCGAGATAATTGTTATATATTTTTCCTTCTTCATTTTCTCAAACACAACAATATACACCGTTAAATATTTTATTCCTATATATTAAATATTTATAAATATTAAATATTTTATTCCTCTACTAATATTGCAACTGAGTGATAGAACATTTTTAATCCAAAACAAATATGAAATCATCGGGAAATAACTGGAGATACACAATTTTTTTATATACTCATTTTACTTATACTTATTTTTGTGTATACTCGTTTACTTAACAAATCATATAATAAAAAGTTCGTCAAATTTTCTCAAATATGTTGATTAAAAATGCTAAATATCTTGCTGGCCTGATTTCTTACTTCATAAATCCTAATAATTCATGATCCATAAGTGAGTGTTTTACTTCTTTACTTGGTTTTAAAAGACCATAATTCCCAATGAAAAAAATATGAGAATGATCATCTCTAGTTCTAAATCCTAATTAGTCATTTATAAGAACTTCTATGGTATAAAATAATTTGATGCAATTCGGAAGTATCTTGGAAAATAATGTGCATCTTAATTTGTATAATTATTTCGAATTTTTCTTAACTTAATTTTTTATTTTTGGTTTTTTGACAATATTTAAAGTTAATGAAAAAAAAATCGATCTATTATTTTTAATTCATGACAGTATCAAATGATTCAATGGTAGAAAATAGTTAATTAATTAGCTGAAAAAATATTAACGATTCGTAATTTTCTTTGTTTCGAAAATTAATTCCATTCTAGAAAAAATGTTATACAATTTCAAAATAACAAAACAAAACGTAATTTTCGTTCAAAAAATTGAAATATGTTTTAATAATTTTTTTATTCACCAAGTTAATTTTTTCCCAAGCTAATTAGAGGCTATACTGGTAGTATGATACTTTAGAGTGAGTGATATTAGAAATGATTTCGTCACTTTGAATTTTCAAACTATCAAGGAAATATTATATTAAAGGTAAAATTACATATGATTAATATCTGTGACTTTTTAACCAATAGGAACATATGATAACTGTATCAATGGAAACCTACGAATGATAATTAGTTCACATAATAAGGTGTACAACATTCACTTTAAATTGTCGCAACGACTCGTACTGCCACTAGTACTATAGTATTTGTATGTCCCTAGTTTGTACTAGGGCATACTTGTGTATGCTCTTAATACTATAGATCTTTGATCAATTCTTGATCGGTTCATTAAGTGATCTTTTTATTGAAATCAGAAACTGATTTAAGTTAAGTGTATTTGCTTGGAACAATAAAAAATAAGGTTAAGTGTCAAATACCGAAGTTTCGTTCAGATTCGTTCTTAAAAGTATGAAATCAGGCCGGAAAGAGTTTTTTAAATTTCAATAAACATATTTGAGAAAATTTGACGAATTTTTTCATTATATGATTTGCGTTATTAAATATATATACAAGTATACAAAAAAATTGTTTATCTCGAATTATTTCTCGATGATTTCATATTTGTTTTGGATTAAAAATGTTCTATCACTCAGTTGCAATATTAGTAGAGGAATAAAATATTTAATATTTATAAATATTTAATATATAGGAATAAAATATTTAACGGTGTATATTGTTGTGTTTGAGAAAATGAAGAAGGAAAAATATATAACAATTATCTCGCCTTTCATACATATCTGTACTTTTTTGATTCGGACAATGTCTTTTTCAGGAACTATAAATAAATAAATAGTTGAATTTTTATGTTTCAATTGACGTCAAACTCTCGCCGAAACCTTAAAAATTTTATTATTTGAGAGTTTTACACATATTACATTGAAAGTTTACATTTATTATATTACGTAGTTTTATTTTAATATTATAACTCATGAACATATCTATAAAAATAACCGAAAACGAGTTATGCAGTTGTGGCTAAATATTTAGGAGAAAAATTAAATGCAAATAAAATATGCAAGTAAAAAATTATTTAAATAGATTATTCTACTCTGATTAAAATTTTGTGATACGGTACCCATGGTGACCGTATCTCCAACCTTTTGATCAATTGTAACCAAAAGTAAATGACATCAATTACCCTTATATAGATTGAAGTCATGATACAAGATTTCATAATAAAAAAAAATCAGTTAATCCAGTCTGGAGACGCCAACCTTACGATTTTCTGCTTTCAATCTGTTTAATCCTTGTTGAATAGGTTTCTTTTTTGTTAAGCTATTAATTAACTATTAATATAAATATTTTATATTTATATTTCTACATAAATAGGGAATTATAATTAAACATCTGCTTTAAAATATATAACTTATTTAGAGACAGAGACATAAAATGCAAAATAAGATATAGGATAAAAAAGATGAAAATTTTGTGATAATATGATAATACAGCAATTCAACTGTGCAGTTCTGATTCATTTCAGCACTCCTAGAATTGTAAAAATTGCATTAAAAATTAATTTTACAAAAAAAGTTATTACCTGTATTTATGTTTAGGAACGGATGTTACGTAATTCAAGGTAATTCAAAACAGTATTGACACATAGTTAATGCTTAAAAAAAACTATTACTTGAAAAAATACAACAATTTAAAAAAGACAAAATTTTTAATACGTAAACTTGCATTAGTATTCTTTATATTAATCATTATTTAGTATAGCTAGTACTTTTTACTTTGTACTCCAAAATTTATTTTGCTATTCTTAGATTAATCTGTAAAACATTGTAAATTACTGAGGGCTTCTGAGTAATGTAAATTAAAGTTTATTGGAGTTTTCATGAAAAGTGATAATAATGTATAATATTCTATTCTGACAAAATCTAATAAAAATGACATAATTTACTTCTCTACCGCCATAATTCTGCTTACAAACTCTTCCCTTAATAAAATAACCATAAAAAAAATATCCATTTCGATTGATCGATTGAATAAAAATTTGAAAATTTTATTAAATGTTATGCTTACCTATACTACCCGTAACCCTTGAGTAACGATTGAAAATTATTAACACTCTAAAAATGATTAACTTATTGAAACATATTATATAGTTTCCAACCGCCCCAACAAATTGCAGCAGTCATTTTCTAAATTCTGGAGAAAATTAGAGAAATTAGAATATTTTTTCAAATGTTTTTCAATGGCATGTTCAAACGGTATTTCAGTATACGCGTGTTAAATTGTATTAATTCGTTTAATTAAGATACCCTTTCTGTAGTTACCAAAATCTGTCCTACCTACTTCATGAACATTGATCTTGACTGAATTAGTTGCTAATTATAGGCTAACAGTCACAGTCACAAAACGTACCTACATACCTACATACTCGTATATTTATTCATATATATATATATATACAAACGTACAAACATAAGTAGACACAACCATAATACATTATTTTTCAGTATTTTTAAACTAAGGAAACCTTAATACGCTAAGAAATAAATAATGTTTCGGTTTGTATATAATTTTTCATCATTTCAGTAATTTTTACAAGTTGCAATTATAGTTAGTGGAAAAAAAAACAAAATTTTTGTCAAATAAAATGAATTAAGACAAAGCATAAATATTTCTTTGGAAACAATTAGTTGCTTATAATTTGACAAATGTATGTAATAAGGGACTTTTAAACAGGTATGGAGAAAACAAACTAAATTTCTTTTCTTCAAAATATGTTTATTTAATAAATTTATCTACATCTAATTTCTTATTCATTAATTATTTAATAACGTATTCATTATAATAGTTAATACTTTGTACATCAATAACCTTTTAATTATAAAAAAATCTCATTTTAAAAAATTAATAAAATGATATTTAAAGCACAAAACAGTAAAAAAACATACAATACAATAAATAAGAGAAAGAGTATAATTAATAAGTAATGCCTGATATTTATTATTCTATTGAAAAATAAATTACTCACTAAATAGGCCTATAAATCCAACAAATTGCAAGAGTAAAAAAATAAAAAATAATAATAAATTTGTTATATGCATTTTTTATCAATGTATATCAAGAATATAAAAATTCACTTTTCTTTTGAAATTAAATTTTTTTTTTGTATTGAATAACAATTTATCTATAATATAGGTTATTTATTGAAATTTCATCAATATTGCTTTACATATAAGTAAACTTTAGAAACAAAAAATTCTTTCTTCATTAAAAAAATAAAAATCTTGTAAAAAAAAAGTAAAACAATTCGTCTTAATAATATGAAATATTACAATTCTGCTACGTTTTGAAACGTAGAAATTATTTATTTATTTTGATTCCAAAACATGTATAATTAAATAGGATGACATTTTGTTTTTGAAGTAATTTTTATTAATATATTTTTTATCTCATTTTTTATTAATGTCTGAAACGAATTTAGTGATTTGCTAAAATATATTTTTAACACAAATCAATTTATTAATTTCATTGCATAACTCAGCAGTTCAATTAAGAACAAAGAACAATTTAAAATTTTGGATTTTTTACAACACTATACATGCAAAAAATAAAAAGGGAAAGGTACAAAAAAATGTTATATGAATTTATGCTATGATTTTTGTCAAAGGATCATTTTATATACCAATATATATTTTTTTATATTAGTGTCTTTTACAGGATATAAACAAATAGTTTAGCATCCACTGGAAATTCAAAAACACCTAAATCCTTGAAAAAAAAAATCCATTATTTATTAATTAACCTGTAGCATGTGTACTTTTATCAGTGCCGATTTTGAATAACTCCTTCTAAAATTTTCTGATGCGATTTAAATTGGTCGATATCCGCTGTTATTGTGTTTACTGAGTGCTCTTTTAATATTTATAAACTTCAGGTGGGTATTGTGTTACACAATATTATTTTTGCTGCTTTTTTCTTTTTTCTTAGAGCATTTGTTAAGACTTTCATCAGTATCAATTTGTAAAGTTAACCTATATATCTTATTGTTCGGCAGACTTTTACGGATCATCTGCTAGTTTTTCCTAGTAACAACAGAAAGTGAGGATCTCTTATATCTTCAAGGCGAGATCCTAGAAAAACAATACGTTGTAGACTAATTAGGGATGATATTGTCGAAAATATAAGTGACGTTTCGGGGAGTGAGGGTGATGCTGATATCGTGGATTTGGTAACAGACAATCTACCGTGCTAGACTACCGATACTGCGTACACCGAAGTCTATTCATTGATCACACCTAACGCTAGAAGTAACTAGCGAGCAAATTAATCAGCAGGGAGATGTTAATTCCCCACCATTAGTTCTCTACGGTATCATACACATTAAGAAACTTGAGCTACTAGAATCAGTTGTAACTAACTCCGACAATAGTGTACGAGCAATTAATTACATACATTTTCAAGTAGTATCAAATGACTTCAATGCTTACATTACAGTTATTAACATAGTCCGGAAGCACAGTCTTATAGAACACACATTTACGAGAATAGATGAGCGAGCATTTCGTGTAGTGCTAAAAATCTTCATTACTCAGTTCTAATTGAAATGATCAAGAAAGACATTCAACGTCAAAAAAGGAGATAATCTGTTTGAATTAGGTTGTTAACTGTAGTGTTAACTTTGAAATACCTAGGAGATCTCCTGAGATAGTTCAATGTATGCGTTACCAAGAATATGTACACACCAAGAACAACTTGAGTGAAATGCACGGATGGCCATAGAATCGAAGATTGCCCAAAGAATGGTACAAGTACTCCGGCTACTTGTGCCTTAAGCAATTTGAAGTACCCTGCAAACTAAAAAGGGTAAACTACAAAGAAATTCTAGAAAGAAAGGGAAAACTGCGGATGAATTATGCAGCAAAACCTGTTCCTTCTTCAGAGTTTTGAGGTACGTTGGACACGTCTTTTGATCCTTAGGTAATATTAATTTTCGCAAATTGGATCGGAGAACAGTTGGAAATTTGAATGTACGTTCTAATAATCTTCCCGTCAAATGCTGAGGCTGTAGAGGGTAACAACTATGGTGATTGTGTTACTGAAGAGAAATTTCAAAAGTTGACATGCAACATTGAATTTTTGTTATAACAGATCGGGAACGTGATAGGCCTTCTCACGAAAGTGATTGCTAAATGTTTTGGTGACAAAATATCTGCGAATTGCGACATGGAAAATCAATGGTCTTACGATCAACGAGAAGAATTGGAGGCAATGGTCTACACTGAATTGTTAGACGTAATCCTTACTTCTAAAACACATTTTACTGACTGCAGTTATTTAAATCTTTGAGGATATTCAGTGTACACGACTAACTATCGGGTGAGTACCTGGAGATTCTGCGGTTCTTTTAAAAAATACATTAAGGCAAAATCAGCTTCCACCATTTAGCACTGACCAAATTCAAGTAACCTCGGTTCAGATAATGGACTGGCTTAGACCTATCAGCAGTGCAATATCCCCCTTGCTATGGGGTCATAGGTTACATGTGTCCTGAATACTTCGATACTAGGTTCCTGTTTTATAGTTGGAGGCACTGAAACACAAAAACATCTGCTTTGGGATTCTACACTCATGATAGCTCGTACAAGGGCCGTAAGGATTATATAATCAACATGCAACGTCATCTTAGGAGTTTATACCTTTTACACTGACGTCAAGAATAACTCCGAATCTACGTCCGACCACTCATTTGTTTTCTTAAGTGTTAGTACAATGGTTATAAAAAACAGCATTTCCCCTATCCTCTATAATTATAGGACAGACTGGAAAAGTTGGATAGAAGACGAGTCGCCTGCAGCTGTTTTTTTTTAAATCTGCAATTGATATCGATGATGCAACTTAAATTTGACTTCAACCCTACAGGAGGTAGCATGGCGCTCAGCACTTTAGGAGATTCATAACAAGTGGGAAGGCACAGATTGCCCTAGGCAGTTATTTAGCCTTGCTTAAGAGGAGATTCCAGCGTTAAAAGAGGTCTGAAAATCGAACACTTTTGAATAAAGCTGCTTGGAGGTTTAATAGGCAGTTAAAATTTATCAATAATGAGACGTTTATGAGTTACGTTGAAAGTCTTTCCCCGTTTAGTAGAAATGATTGCTCCTTGTGGAAAGCCACATAGAAGTTTCAACAACTTCCAATCTAGTTTCCACCTTTAAGAATATTAGTGGGGTCGTAGCGGCAATAAAAAGGCTAAAATGTTTGCAGCGTACCTCAGCAAGGTCTTTCAGCTACATACGATAAGGAGAGCTCATGACGAAAAAACAGTTGAATTCTTGAAAAGCCCGATTTCTCTATCGCTCTATAAGGCAGTCTTCATTAGCAGAGATATCGCAAGAATTCAGAAGAATAGGGAATTTAAAAAGGCTCCAGGATTCGAATTAATTACTCACAAGATGATATTTATGTTGCCATCTAAATCTATACTGTACATAACTCCCTTTTTTCGTGCAATCTTTCGCACCAGTATTACCCGTTGAAATGAAAATTATAGCAGACAGTAATGTTATTGAAACCGAGTAAACCTGTGCTAGATGCGTCTTCGAACAGATCTATAAACATATTGCCAAGTATTTCTAAGATCTCTCTTCCTTCGAAAATTATGCCCTATATTATTAAGCGAAGATGTTATTCCTTATCAGCAGTTGGCCTCCGAAGTGATTATTCCAGAATTATTAATGTTACTAACAGGTGTTTGGAAGGAAGGTATATTTCAGCGCCATTTTTGTATGTGCAGCAGGAATTTGACAAAGTCTGATCGTCTGGTCTACTTCGTAAGTTGAAGTCGAGTCTATCTTATTCCTTTTTCATAGTACTACTTGTAGCTCCCTGGAAAGTTGTTTTTCGCAGGTTAAATTTAATCGGTAGCTATCTAACGTTTTTGTCACCCAGTCGGGATTTCCTCAAGTTTCACTTTTGGAACCGATAATACACTTCACCTTCACTTCAGACCTTCCTAGTCTGTATTATGTCACTGTTTTCTGATGACACTTCAATCTTGACAGTTGACGGTGGCCCGACTCTGGCCTCGGCTAAACTGCACTTTGTACGGATTCATTCTGATATTTGCGAGAAACTAAGTAAATAGAAGATAAAATTTAATCCGGCAAAGTAAAGTCATGAAACGTTTGCAATGAGGAGAGGAAACTGCCCACGAATCCATCTGGATAATGTTTGTACCTTATACACGAACATGTCCGGTACCTAGGTTTGCATCTGAACCGTCATTTGACATGAAGGAGAGAATGTGGGAGAAGAAAGAAAACAACTAAATATTAAGTTTAAGCGGATGCACTGGTTGATGGGCGAGAGTCTCAATTGTCATTATCTAACAAAGTGCTGTTATAAGGTATGCTTGAAACCGATATGGAGTTAAGGCATTCAACTTTGAGGTATAGCATGCAGCAGCGGCATTGACGTCATCCAGCTGTTTCAGAATAAAATACTCAGGAATATAGCTGAAGCGCCATGGATTGTAAGAAACAAGTAGACCCATGAGTATCTGGGATCTCATAGGTTCGTGAGGAGATCAACGACCAAGCTCGAAATACATATTTAAGCTAAATACTCCTACCTATGTAAATCATCTATCTGTGATCTTATCAGACAATAGCGAAGATATTAAAAAGGCTAAAAAGACTCTATGTGTTAGATCTGGGAAATACTTGCTAACAACCGAGATGATAATTCTCCCCTGTTTTGATTTCATACTTCATTACCTTGTTTTTATCGAAGAATAGTCGTTATGCTATATTGATAATTTGTTGAATCTGGGGAGTAATACGTGATGAGTAAAATGAGAATTCTCCCTTCATATGTAATTCTTCTTCATTACATCGTTCTACTAATTATTATTGATTTTGTTATGTTTAGTTTTGTTATTTCATTGGTTTTGTTGTTTTAATTCTTCTATTTTCGTTACGTTACTCATTGTTCTATATTATAATATTTCACAGTGTAATGCTTTTCAAACAACATGTATTGCACGCTAATACTTTTTATTCTTTTGAGAAGTATCGCTTGATACTTCTCTTTCATAGTATTGTTTTGTTATACAATTTACTTCTGGTTTCAACGTAAGAGGAAGTAATTGTAAATAAAAAACAATACAGCAAAAAAAAATTATCCTGATCAAGTTTCATCTGTTGTTATTAAAATCTATTCTTATATATATATATATATATATATTTCTAGTTCGAAGTGAATATTTTATGGATGTAGTAAGGTGTTTAGTTTCTTAGAATTTTAATGAATTTTAAAATACACTTAAATAATACAGTAAATTAAGATGCCGGAAGCGAGTAATAAAATTATGAACAAATAAATATTAAATTTATAAAGGCAAACGGTCGATGTTTTAAATTAATTTTAACAAACTTTAGTTATTTGTTTCCAACATTGCTGGAACTAATTGCTCACAACTAAAGCTGACTTTTTTTTACTGTAATTTCAAAACGGAGAAATTCAATGGTTAACATTAAAAAATTAGTTTATAAATAATGATTTTAATTTACTAATATTAATTTGCATTATATAATAATTAGAACTTCTGTAAATGGTGAATTAAAAGAAAACATTGATATTTATTGATATAAAGTTTGTCGAGAACACATTTATTATCTGTTACATACTTAGGATTACTGTCCTGGCAAACACTATGGACATCTATCTTTCTCTTAAAGGTTGTAGTTTAGAAAAAACCCTTTCTACACATCCAAGTTTTAAAATTTGGATAAAACATTAATAAATTTTCTTTGGATAAAAGAACCTCCAAAGAAAACACTCTACTTGTTATCTGCTTTGGTTTGATAGATTTTTATACTTTCTTTCTCAAACAAAAAAATTATATTTTTTTAAAATTAAAAAAGGAAAAATAAAGTTTAAAAGTGTAAAATTAAGTTTTATGGAAAGTGTTTTCTTTCCATAATCAAATTAATTACATTAAATAATTTCACAATACAGTTAATTAAATTATTGAATACAATCAAAAATAGAATTTATGTATTTTACGCATAAATCATTGCACATGTTAATGGATTTTTGTTTTTGTCATGCATTATTATTTAATGTAATATGAAACAGACGGAACACAACTGACATCTTGCTGCTATATGTACTACAGTGGTATTGGAGTTTAATCAACGGCGTTTATGCAGACTTTCAATTGTTTTCAAACATATTCAAAATTCTAAGATGCTTAAAATAAAATAGTAAAATATAACTTACGTAGTTCTTAAAATATAATAAAATTTGAATGAGTTTGCAACATTAAAATGAAAAATTATCTCAAAACAGTCGTTAAAACACTGAATTTCAGTAAATTTTAAATAGAAGAACTATTAAAATTACACTATTAAAATTTAATAGTCTAAACAATTATTCTTATAATAAAGGTAATTTTGTTCTAGTATGACCTTATCTCAAGTATTAATCTATAAATGTTTGAGTATATTATACTAAAAAACAAAGTTAATAAAAAAAACATTTAAAATAATTTCACTGGTATGTACTTCTACCTCCAATAGTATCAGTCTACGTAATACACGGTATGTATTGAGCAACGAGACAGTGAGTAGTGATAAATAGTTTAAATAATAACAGAATCAGTATCTAAAACAAACAAAAAACTGAATTTTACTAAAATACATAAGAATTACACAATATATGAAAGTTATCGGATGTAGGGGACGGGTAATTCAGCTTATAATATAAGTTACTTAATCGGTCATTAGTGTTGGCGGGAAGGGTAGCAAACAGTTCCTTTATTAAATAATGCAACTAATCCGGTTTGTATTATCGAAAATATAATACATACATGTAACAAATGTATTAACATATAACAATTATAGTAGGTAAGTATCAAGGTAAATGTAATTTTTCTTAAATAATAAATTCACTAACCTTTATACTGCACTTTGTGCCGTTTATAATCCACATTGAATTTAGCCGTTTGTGTGGTTTAAATTAAAACAATCATTTATTGCAATAATCCAAGTGACAAAATCTACACTTTATTAGTAAGTAACATTTAACATAAAACATATATCACATATCGAAATGTCTCAATTCCACAAAATTAAATTTAGAAATAAAATTATTAAAAAAAAATAACACCTGAAATTATATTTTTTATACACATAATATAAAATATTACATTCTCTAACTTAATTAGATTTGATTATTTACAATAACAAAGTTGAATTTTTACTTCAATTTATGTTCAACTAATTATGTATATTATACATAACACTTTTTACAAGCTAGCTCGTGAACAATGATTTATGAATTTATATGATGAATATCTTCAAAGTAAATGAATTTATTTAGTTAGGTATATACAGATGGTATTATTTATTTTAATAATCATATTTTTTCATATATATAAATATTAAAGTTGAATTACATTTACTTTATGTAACCACTACGAAATTGTTTTGTTTTAATAAAAATAGCTCGGAACTGGTAAATGGATCATTTACACTCTTTATTTAACACAAATTATAAAATAATAGAAAAAAAATAATTATGATTGATAAAAAATAATTTTATTTGTTACACGTAATTCTATTGTTATTACTTTATAATTGAGTAGAATTTTTACAATATTTGGTTTTGCTATCTACAAAATTTTATTTCTTATCAGGAGCTCTAATTGGTGGGTTTAGACTGTAGCTGGTTAAAAAATAGGTCCATTTAATTATTTATGCCACTTATAATGTAGAGTATAATATAAATAATCTCTTCAAAATATCTTCATGAATGTTTTTGATAAATATGAAGAATTTTGTAACTTTTCTTATAATTTTAATCTAATTTATTTTTAATCACAATACGTGCACGCTTTACTTTTAACGTCTACGTTTTTTGAATCAATCAGAAAAGTATAACTTGTATAGTAATTATTATCATTTATTATAAAATACCATAAAATATTTCAACAGTTTTGCAATAAGTTGATTTATAGTTAAGATAATTTATAACACACAACAAATTAAATAAGTGAAGAAATTAATATATTAAGAAGTTATATATATATATATATATATATTTATATTAAAAAAAAAAATTGCGCCAGGGAAATAATATATGACTTATAATAATCATTTTAACTAATTTACCGAGTTATTTTGAAATAGTATTGTTTATCCAAAGTTGTAATGTGATTTATTTGAGGATGTTTGAGCACGATAAAATAAGGTACCGTAATCACGATTCGTGTGTTAACATGAGTTGGTACCTTTTCTAGTCATCAATATTTTAGCAAATTTTTCAATCAAATAATATTGTCTCTGCCAAAAAAAAATACTCTTATGCAATAGCTAACATATTTATCTTTCATTACTCTCAGAAAAAAAAAAACACAGTGTTTATAATTTTCTAATGAAAGCGAAATTTATTGCCTAAAATACGTACATAATAATGCTGGTAATATAATAATTACAGCCATTACATTAAATACAATAATTAAAGTTTCAAAATATTCCTCAAAAATGACTCTATTAAACAATGACTTTTTTTTATTTTAGGCTATTGAATGACATGCAAAAAAATTATGCAGTTCCATTCATCTAGCTGTTTAAAATCACCGGAGCCATTGAAAATTATTCTATCTATTATGGTCTAAACCGTCAAATACTTTGAGAAACCATCTAGAAACGTCAGAAAATACTTTGCTAATAAAGTTAACCTTTTCTAGGCATCAATATTTTAGGAATTTTTTTCCGGTCAATAAGACTTGTGTTGACGCCATTGCGTAAAGTTGCGTTATTTCCTATGAATTCAAAGCTAGGGTTGGGCCTTGTTTGCTACCGGCTTGGTAAATTTATTACTATGTTTCGTATTGGGCTTGTCATATCTGTATCTGTTTGATTATATTTGTTTGAGACCTGCCGTCAGTCAGACGGGCGATTTCTGTCATCTTATTAGTGACCGCTTGTTCTTTTCTCGTATTATTTATTATTGCCTTCACACACCCTGTTTTTCATTCGTTCCCATACTAATACATGCACATATCTCTTGTATTTTACACACACACTCTCCTGTCCACTGCCTAGGTTTGCTTCCCCCTACTTCTCACCACGCCACCATTTTGGCATTCTAGTCCAGGCTTTCACGTTGTGCGGATGCACAAGGCGATCCTCCAGACTTGGAGGATCTGCTTGCAATTGTCTCTCTCGTATAATGTTTAAATACTTTCATCGTCTTCATACTCTCATAAACGTTGTGGTGTTTCTCTGTCAAAATATTCGCTAGTTTCTACTCGTCAGTGTTTCAATCAATACAAACTGCCAATTCTATCGACGCCAAATCTTCTCCAGCTGCTGATTACATTTTAATCGATGCAGAATCTCTCCAAATTCGTTGCTACATATCTGAGGCCCCACATCCTGCTCAACCTTTAAACCACGTTTCACCCCTGTATTCCTGATACACCATTGCAGACAGACTACGCCTAGGATTACTGTATGTATTCATATGTACTTGCTTTCACGAGTTCATCTCTTACTTATATTTGTGTGTGATACAGGCAAGTGCAAATTATTCATTATTATTCATATTAAACGTTTATGTTATCATTGTTCATGTATAGCACATTCTATGTGTTATTAAATGCCAACTATCGTTCTTATCAAACCTACTTGTAATTTAAACTACTTCAGAATTATAAAACATATGTATTTCATGTATTATTATTGTTAACCATTATTATATTTCGGGTTGTTCATCAAAAGTTTGTGTTCAAACGTCAGTTACTCAGAGTAAATTACCTTTACTTGAAATGTTTATTGCAATTAACTCTATCATTTAATCTAATTTAACTTGTTAATCGCTAAGATTAATTATTATCTACGCATGAACTGAATTCATATTTTCTTAAATTAATCTAAAGAAAATTTCTCCTGATGTGAAGTTACGTTTTTGGGCTTCTTTGTAACTTAATATTTTCAAGAAAACTTATTTTCTATAAAGAACTCTATTTATATGTTTATTTATTTCAATTTGATTATTGTAATTAACCTTTTTTGTACTAGAACATTATTGTGGCCTTTTTCTACACTAAACTAGACAACTCTACAGAAACTAGTTGGATGTTCATGAATTAGAAAAGACCAGTGCCAATAATGAGATTTACTGTAGTTTAATTTTCTAAGTTAATGCCATTTGTTCATTGCTATTTTTTCAATATTACAGCATATGTCAGTAATGTAATAGTTTTTCAATCATACTATGTTTGTTGATGTTATGTGTTTCTAAGTATATAATTGTAAATAAGGTGTTTATTGTTCTCGTGTTTTCAGGCTTTGTTAAATTGTAGATTTTCAAAATGTGTATTTGAAAAATGTATATTCATGTATTTTCTCATTTAATATTATTACTGATATGCTGATTTCAGCTGATATTTCTTATATAGAATTAAATCATGTTTATTTCATAATTTCATTTAATCTAAGGTTAACATAAGTTCATTTGTTTTCTTTCTAATTAAAGTCCAATTTCTTTTGGCAAATACGAGCTGTGTGTTCTTCTATTTTTTGTTAACTTTACCCAACAAATTGTTTCTGCCAAAAATAATATTTGTTATCTAACATATTTATGAATACTTTAGTTTAAAGTATATCAACGAGATAAAAATCACCATCTGTAAGAGATAAATATTAATGACAAATGTATCAACAATGCAATAGTAAGAATTACTAGATTTAATTAACTATTGTTAAGTAAATCTTTAATATACCTGAAGAAATTCATTTAAAAATACTTTAAATTACTTGATTGAAAATTTATAGCCAAAAATACCTTATACGTATAAGTGTAAAAAGGATTAAAAAGATTTGGGCCATTTTTTTGGACGAAGGTTAGATTTATTCCAGCTTTTCAGAGATTTTTTGGGCTTCCTTGAAACTGAAGCAAAACTGAAGTAAAAAATAAGATGTCCTAGAAATGGGACGAAACTTGTAGGTGACGGACGAAAAACTCGTCTGAGTAAACTGCATAATCATTTGTTACATACAAGTGGATAAAAATTGCGCAGTAAAATATTCTACGTATGTACATAGAATGTACATACATTTCTATGTATGTGTATTCTATGTATGTACAGTAACTCTCCTCTGTGAATCATGAGACCTTGCCGTTGGTGAGGGGGCTGGAATACTCAGTGATACAGAGTAGCTGGACTGAAGGTGCAACCATATCGGAGAGGTATCTGTTGAGAGCCAGACTAAGGAATGATTCCTGAAAGAGGGCAGCAGCTCTTTCAGTAGTTGTTAGGGGCGTGAGTCAGGACGACTTAAACGGCCACATCAACATCACTCAGAGGACATTGGTAAAATAGACGGACCATACAGGAAAGTAAAGGAAAATTTTGGGGTACATAAATTACAATCTAATAATGTTTTAAACAAAGATGGTACACCAATATATAATACGAAAGGTAAAGTCGATAGATGGGTGGAATATATTGAAGAGTTATACGGAGGAAATGAATTAGAAAGTGGTGTTATAGAGGAAGAAGAGGAAGTTGAGGAGGATGAAATGGGAGAAACAATACTGAGATCTGAATTTAAGAGAGCATTAAAAGATTGAAATGGCAGAAAGGCTCCTGGAATAGACGGAATACCTGTAGAATTACTGCGCAGTGCAGGTGAGGAAGCGATTGATTGGTGAAGAATACAGAACAATTAGTTTAACTAGTCATGCATCAAAAATCTTAACTAGAATTTTATACAGAAGAATTGAGAGGAGAGTGGAAGAAGTGTTAGGAGAAGACCAATCTGGTTTCAGGGAAAGTATAGGGACAAGGGAAGCAATTATAGGCCTCAGATTAATAGTAGAAGGAAGATTAAAGAAAAACAAACCAACATACTTGGCGTTTATAGACCTAGAAAAGGCATTTGATAACGTAGACTGCAATAAAATGTTCAGCATTTTAAAAAAATTAGGGTTCAAATACAGAGATAGAAGAACAATTAACATGTACAGGAACCAAACAGCAACAGTAATAATCGAAGAACATAAGAAAGAAGCCATAATAAGAAAGGGAGTCCGACAAGGATATTCCCTATCACCGTTACTTTTTAATCTTTACATGGAACTAGCAGTTAATGATGTTAAAGAACAATTTAGATTCGGAGTAACAGTACAAGGTAAAAAGATAAAGATTCTACGATTTGCTGATGATATAGTAATTCTAGCCGAGAGTAAAAAGGATTTAGAAGAAACAATCAATGGCATAGATGAAGTCCTACGCAAGAACTATCGCATGAAAATAAACAAATACAAAACAAAAGTAATGAAATGTATTAGAAATAACAAAGGTGGACCAATGAATGTGAAAGAATGTAGAAGAATTTTGTTATTTGGGAAGTAGAATTACTAAAGATGGACGAAGCAGGAGCGATATAAAATGCCGAATAGCACAAGCGAAACGAGCCTTCAGTCAGAAATATAATTTGTTAACATCAAAAATTAATTTAAATGTCAGGAAAAAATTTTTGGAAGTATATGTTGGGAGTGTCGCTTTATATGGGAGTGAAGCTTGGACAATCGGAGTATCTGAGAAGAAAAGATTAGAAGCTTTTGAAATGTGGTGCTATAGGAGAATGTTAAAAATCAGATGGGTGGATAAAGTGACAAATGAATAGTTATTGCAGCAAATAGATGAAGAAAGAAGCATTTGGAAAAATATAGTTAAAAGAAGAGACAGACGTATAGGCCACATACTAAGGCATCCTGGAATAGTCGCTTTAATATTGGAAGGACAGGTAGAAGGAAAAATTTGTGTAGGCAGGCCACGTTTGGAATATGTAAAACAAATTGTTAGGTATGTAGGATGTAGGGGGTATACTGAAATGAAACGACTAGCACTAGATAGGGAATCTTGGAGAGCTGCATCAAACCAGTCAAATGACTGAAGACAAAAAATGTACAGTAACAGCTGAATGTTTTAATTAAAGAATAAAGTTTTAAATCTAGGGGGGAAAAAATGAAAATTATTGTAAAAATAAATAAATAAAAATAGTTGAATTATTCATAAAAGAAATTACAGTTACCATAAACTATGTGAATCTCATCATTCTTACTAGAAAAATTAAACTGAATATAGATAGTAAAATTATTTTTCATTAGCAAACGAAAGAAGATGAGAAAATAAAATGAATAATTACAGAGGGAATATTCTCTACCAAGTGTAAAAAAATCATAAGAAAGTTTCTGAACACAACTTATCGTTTTTTAAAAATATTTTGAAAATAAGCCAGCGTTCTATTTATTCTCTTATAAATTGCATTTGTTTAACTCCGTAAAATAAAATAATAAATAGATCATATATATTGTCGTCCTTTTAGGAAAGCTATTATTTCTCTTTTAAAGACAAGATACCTACATTTTTTAAATATTTAACCTTCACTACTAATACTGTACTCTTTGTATACTTACCTGAACTAATTTTCCTTCATGTTTTCGGGAATTTATTTTTTTATTTTTATTAACAAATGGAAAAAGTGTTTTTATTAAACCTAAGGAATTGCCTGTCATCTTTAAGTTGTTTTTATGCAATAAAGAAGGCAGTCCTTCTTTACTTACAATGTTTTCGAAACCTTATAAAATTTAGTACTAAGTTAATTAGTTATTAGCTCATATTTAACCGGCATTTGATTTAGTGGAGGTGAAGAAACTGACTTATTTACATGCACGGGACCGAAAATATTTCAGGTACATTGCCCTGTGATTAAAAAGGTAAACACCTGTGCTTAAAGGGTAGTAAATGTTTTAACAATATATGACAGGAATTTCTGTACATTTTAACTAGTACGTTAAGTATGATCTAATAAATACTCGTATCATTCAGTTTTACTCAACATTTTATAACAACTTAAGTAATTTTTATGACTGATATAACGTTAAAAATTATTGAAATAATAAAATTATGTTTTTTTATTACTTTCCTTCAAAAATTAAAGAAAAAAAAAATTGCATGTATATTATTATTATATTTCTACCAAATATGGAGACATATTATTTGCGTTTTTAATAGTTTGTTTTATGCATTTATTTATAGTTTCTTTTTAATGCAATTTTACTTTTGTTAACATTTTAGAGTTGTTTTATTAATTCTAAAAAGTGCAATATGCCATATATTTTTTGGCAGTTATTTTTAAAAGATATTAATACCATTAAAAAGTGGTATGTGACACAGTTATTAGAAGTTTAAATAAATACATATGAATTTTATTAAAATATATATTGGTCTTTTAGTTTTATATTATTTGTTTTTGCGATGAAAAAAAAACAATTATTCACAAAAGTTTACACATTACATAAATTTTGTCTTTTTCCTAAAAATAAATAAATAAAATAAATAAATTTAACAAGACAAAATTGTAATGGTTTTGTTCTGCTGTTACTATGATTACGTGTAAACTTATATATATATATATATATATATATTACATGAATATATTATAACTATTTAAAATAAAAATAGAATATTGATACATATTTTATTAAGAAAATTATCATAATATGTCTAACTTATATTTAGACCCATAAAGACTTCGTTACGGATACTAATGGAGTAGCTAATATTAGTATATGGATTTACTAAAAAATATTATTAGTTTTTACCACTACAAACATTTGGTGTAAAATGATCAAGAGAAAACATGGAACGCTTAAATAAATTTAATGAACATAAAATAAGTAAATGTGAACAAGAGAGAATGATTTGTGTAATAAAAGAAGTAAACAGCAATATTAATAAAGTTTAAATCCTTTTTATCTATAGGAGAAAGGTAGATCATATCCATTCTTCAGCATACTACTCAACATCATTTTTAACCAACCCTGATATTCATAAAAATATGAAGATAAAAATACGCAGAAATTGAATATAAAATGATTTTTAATAATTTATTTTGGCAGGATTATTAATAACAGTGCAGCAAAATTATATATAATTATGAATAATATGTTCAAATTTACGGAAGTTCTGTTCATTACATATATATTTATGATGATCTTAAAAATTATTAACTTTTTAATTATGGAGTTTTCACCTAGTCCATATTTTAAAAATGTGCGTTATTATAAAAAATTGAAGATCTATTTCAGTTATTATTAGAGTTGTAAACAAATAAACAGAATTTTTTAATTTATGAAAATAAACTCAACCAATTCAGTGTCTAGGCAACCAACTGAATTTAAATAAAAACGACATAAAAAAATACATTCTAAAATTTCTGTATTAAAAATATACACGTATATTATTAAAGAAAGATTTTTATACAGAACATTTAAAAATCAATCACACAAAATATTTTTGGATTATTTTTGGATATTTTTGGATAATATTAGCATTATTCTTTGGTTTTCGTTTTTGTAATTATTTTTCTTACACTATTTCATAATTTTTCCGAAAGAATTATAAAAATATAATTGATGTAATAAGACTGGAAAAAGGTTCTTTTGCAATACTTTAAAAATACACATATATAGAAAGCCAATAAATGGTCAAAATATGAAGCTCAACATAACAATGAAAATTGTACATTTTTATTTATAAAATCTTTGTTAAGAAAAATGGTTCCTTTTTTGTTAATAGGTATTGCAAATGATGGATTAAATTACTGAGAATATTGTTTGCCCTAATCACGCAAAAGTAACTTCGATTGTTAGATTGTTTTTTTTTTGTCTTTCTTTTTCAACACTACCTAACTAAAATTAAAAAAAAATTACTCTTGCCACAAAATTTATAAATCCAAATTATTATAGCCAATTTTTTTTCGTTATAATCAGTGCAATTATTTGAAGATTACTACAAAACATCAAAATATATGGAAATTAAAATAAAAATAACTCGCATTTTTTCTGAAAATTATATTAAACTGTTGTTGATAAAAGCTAAAGAAAGAAATTTACATGAAATAAATTAAAACAATAAAATCTATTTTAATACAAAATTTTACAACATTAAAATAAAAAAAGAATTTTTTCTATGAAGAATTTATAAACAATTAAAACTGGTTAAGAAAAAAGTTGTACATCCAATAACTGGTTAATAACAAATTAGGAAAAATCAAAAAATCAAAAAATTTTTGAACCCCCTAAATTATTTTAGGTCAAGAAAATTAATTGTCATAATTAAATTACCCAGTCAATAAATGTGTTCAGATAAATTTGTTACAACGGAGGAATTTTTCGCAATTAGGTTTTTTGTTTTGATTTTGCTTTAGATTCTGAATTTCTTAATCCCTTCCTTCCGCCCCCGTTTGATTTCTTTTGCAATCAAATTTTAAACGGTATCTTTTATTCACTTTATAAATTTAATGTGTTGTAAATGGATTTTATTTTTTTTAATTTATAA
Source organism: Lycorma delicatula (assembly GCF_047948215.1). NCBI lineage: Eukaryota > Metazoa > Arthropoda > Insecta > Hemiptera > Fulgoridae > Lycorma > Lycorma delicatula. The sequence goes on along the minus strand of NC_134455.1, from coordinate 174,076,456 downwards.
AAACTATATCTTATATATTTTATGCCAAGCTATCCAAGTTTTAACTCTACAGTTTTTATTAAAATTATAAAAACGTTACAAACGTTTTGTTTATTTTTTACTTTTGATGAATGTCATTTATGGTTATATTATATTGATTTAAGATTTAAATAAATAATTTTATCCTTTAAAAAAAATTTTTTAATATTATTGGCATTTGTAACACCTTATACATATTTCTTATCGATTAGAAATTATCTGTAGTAAAAGTTTTAATGATATAATAAACACGCCGTTTACATTTATGTAGTAAAATTACATAAATCATTTTCCGGTATGATGTAATTTTGCTTCTGAGGGAGAATGGAATTCCCTATCCTATAAAAAACTATAACCTATTAGCGTTACATCTTGGCAGAGCTGCCAAGAATTTGTGTAACTGCAAGCAACATCTCCAGTAGAGATTTAAACCAGAGTATACATATACACAATATTAACGCTAAAACATCGATGTAAATTAAGAGTGTAACTAAATATATTCTGGTCATATTTTCTTAAAATCCATGCAAATTCAATGAAAATAATAAAAATACTTATATTTTCCCCACAGTAGAATTAAAAAAAATAAATTTATGATTATTCTCAATATCGGCATTTATATGTAGTAAGGATATAATGATAACATGGTCCATCAATAGTTATAATACGTTTGGTATATCAGTTATTATTGCGAGATAAATTATTAGCATAACTGGGTCATTCCAGTACAGAATATTTGTTAATATTCGTTGATTTCTTCTTTATCAAAATCATAGTAACTATTGAAATTATTTTGTTGTATAAACATCAGTAATGTAGGTAAATAAATATAACTCCAGCATAAAAATCAGTACTAGTAGTTTCATACATTTCTTTACAAGTATCATAAATATTCCGGGTTATATCCGGGGTAGGATTATATATTTTACAAGGAAAAAATTTCCGTGTTTCTCATAATTATGAAATTGTAAATAAACGGGAATAAATCACTTGGGAAAAACTGTGAAAACCATTAATATTATGAATACTTTAAATGAAATAAAATACATATATAATATTCAAAGTATATTTTATACGTAAATGCTAATGGTTGTGGATCTGTCTGTTTATTTGCAACAGCATCACACGAGAACCAGCAAACTTATTGTTTTCAAATTTTCAGGATGCATTTGTGTTATGCCGGGGAAGGTTGTAAACTATAGATCGAGTATCTAACCCCATTGGTTGTTAAGATATTAGAGATATTAATTAAAGAAACAAAAGTTAATCCTTTTAATTCATTATATTTCTGTCACCATTGCAACAGAAATCTAATAAAGCAAAATGACTAATTCTTTTTTATTTAATGAATATTTGTATATGTTTAATATTCACACGACCATGAAAATAACGAAGGCGTTACGTCATTTATTTTCAGTATATATATATATATATATATATATACCCACACACAAAAGTAAACAAATTTACAATAAAATAATGCGAAATAATTTTTTATTAGTTATATTTTATCATTAATGATACCAAGAAAGTTTCAGGAATTAAAAATAAAAAATAAAATTATAAATTACCTATCATATATCATTTAATAAATTTTAACAGTTAATGCTTCTATATTATAGTTATGCTTTTATTTTCATTATAATAAATCTTAACAGTGCTCAGGTGAAAAAATAAAATCTACTAACGGTGGGAAAACTGTTGTAAGATAATAATTTTATTAGCTTAAAATAGATATAAATGTGTAATTATTAAAATTTTTTAATTAAACCAAAAAAACACATATAAGTAATCTATTATTAATTCACAGCTGTATAAGAATGGATGGTGAATTCAAAACCATGTAATTAGATTAAATAAAATGTCTTTCTTATTTATTTATTTACAGCAACTATAATATTATGTAGAAGTGCTCGAGAAATATTAAAATATAAAAACTAAACTTAAATCGTTATTTGAATTTTTTTTACTTTTTTTTCATTAGAGATATTTCAAGATTTTAAGTAAGTACACATTCAACCTTTGGATTACCGTATGTTTAGAGGCAACCACTTGGATTATGTAATTATAACCATTGGGTTATGTAATTTAGAGATAGATACGCATAATATTACATTTTTTTTTTTATTTTTACTCAAGTGAAAGTCAACCCGTTTTCAAACGAAAATTATATTTAAGATGATGAAAATGAAACATTATTCATTTTTATTTACATTATTCTGAGCTTCAAAACTATTTTTTTATTTATAGTAAATCAAACAAAGTTTTTTAAAAAAATATATATTTTTTTTATATATTAAGGTTGAGGTTAGCATTTAAATCACGTTTAAAAAAAATCTGTGTTTAAAAAAAAATAAAAAACGAACCATTTTTAATGTCATATCAAGTGATTATTTTTCTTTTCATTTAAAATTTAAACCTTTAATTATACACGAATTTTGAGAAGTATTCATAACCAAGCTTTATTAAGAGCCTGACCTATATATACTTTTACATTTTCCTGTTTACGGTTACGTGATCATGATTACTTTTTCTACCACTCGGTAACAAAGTAAGCATATGTTAGTCACAGTTAAATTTATTAGGGAATTTATTATTAATTCAATAATAGTTTCTTTTTTTATTACCAGTATAAATCAACAACATGGGTTTTCATAAAATATACCAACAACAAAACGTATTTTCAACGATTTACAGCGTAGACATAGAGCATAATATAAGTACATAGAGATCTAGATTCATAAACAAATTTTACAGCGTAGTACTGTTTATGAAAATAGAGAGCGTAGTTTTAGTATATATATATATATAAATTTCTTTCATTTAAACAGTTGGGAATTATATAATTTTCATCATGATTACAGAGCAAAGAGAAACCTTGAGTATGTTTAACTGGTTGTGGAAAAAGTTTTTATATAAAATTAGATTCTTTAAATCGATAACTTATAAAAAGTACTATGAAATTAAAATTAGTTTCAAAGTAATCCGTAGAAAGATGAAGGACAAAACAATTACAAGAGGGTAAGCGCTTTTAAGATCTTTCAGAATTCTATTAAAAATGAAATATTAAAAAAGGCTTCTTTAACAGGTTAACACTGTAGACGTGCCTGTACTTTCATAACAATGAATTATTTACTAATTCCTTGAAAATTATGAAGTAACTAATTATCTAATAAAATTAAGATGATTTGTGATCGTTGTCGTAAAACTAATTCATTTTTTCAAGAATTACATAACATAACAACAAAACTTTTATATAACGTAAATATTTACAAAACTCTTAAAATCTACTGATATCTACTTCTCGAGCACTTTAAAAATTAACACTAAAATTGAATTAAGATCACTTGGGATCACGATGTATTTATTATAAAATCACGTCAATTCTCTTGACCGCAGCTTTTACAATAAAACTAGTCTTAGAGTTATTAATTAAAAAATAACTCGCATTCCTTAATCACTTTACACAAAAAGTTAATTGACAATGTTCCTTTTTCCTAATACAAAGATCACACTTTATATCTCACTTTTACTGTTATATGCACTTATAAAAACATTTAAGTTACCAGTATCACATGAATGCAAATTAATTTTATACATCATCACACGGTTTAAACAGATATTTCAAATATGAATTTATTTCTGCTTTACTAATTAATTTAAATAAGTCATGTTGTATCTTCTACTAGAAGTCAGCTGATCATTATAACGGAAGATGCGATCATTAATGTAACTGACCAGGATGCTATTTTAGAAGCGGCCCCGTGTTCACCATGCTGCATCGCTGCTGGATGTTCTCCTGAAAAAAAAAAAAAAAAGGTAATATTTCTGCCTCTTACTTTATATATAAATGTAAAAGTAAAAAATGTAATTTCTTTTTCATTCAAAATGGTATTGCTTGGATCTCCGATTGCATTAACTGTAACCAATATAGGTACAATTTATTTTATTATTTTATTGAATTTTAAATAATTCATCGATTACAAAAATCTTTGTCTTTTGTACGGTGTGTAGACACAGTACAAAAGACAAAGATCTCTTTATAGATTATATTTTGTATACAATCTAGATTCTTTTGATAGTATTCATCTGCATTCTTTTATGTCAGTATTTTCGTCCAAGCATTGCCACTGTAAGGATCTTATATTATCATCAATATCGTTAAACACTAATTAAAACTAAAAAGCCACATAATGGTCTAAGAAATTTGTAGCATATTATTTATTATAGGATTGAATACAAATAAGTTAACAACCTCTTTGTAAAAATAATGACAATATAATTTCAGTTGAAGCGTAAAAAATGATTATACCGATCAGTTAGGGTGTTTTTAAATTAAGGCAGAGTTTGTTACTTTTATTATGCCTAATCATTATTCATAAAATTAAAGTAATTTAAAAATGTAATTTAATTAAAGTAAAAAAAAAGTGAAAAAAATGTGTTTTTTTTTCTACAGACATATTAAAAACTATGTAGAGAATTTGTGATGACAATTACACTGTGATTTTTAAAATTTATGTTTTTTCACATCAAAAATTTTCTCGTTAAATTTTTAATTAAATATGTATTTAAAAATTTTCAACATCCTTTTGTGAAAAAGCTAATGTTAACAAAAAATAAATAAATAGGAACGATGAATAGAACACCCCACTGTAAACTTACTATTAAAACAACATTCTTCTTTCTCTTTCACCCCTCTCAAAGTGTCACTGAGTGTTTGTAGAAAAATATTAAAACAAACACATTGTTGTATAGATAATAAAATTTTTGATGTGGAAAAACAATAGAATTACTATTTGAAGAACTATTCAAACAATAGAATTAAAAATGATTTATCCGAATTTGTTATTGAATTATTAGTTTTAAATCAAAAAAAAAATAATAATTTTTAATTTGAGGAAGTTAAAATATAAGAATTAGCAATAAAATGCAAATAAAGCCTTTTCTGTGATTCAATATAAGTATCTTAAGTATTTATAACTAATTTAACATATTAGATTATCTTTTATTGAGAGCAATTACTTAGTTGAAATATTTTTATGAGAAAAAAATCTGATGTGGACACCACATGACTTCCTTGTATGGCTATTAAATTACATATAAACATTTTTTTTTTTTTAATAAAAAGTACATAAAATTTCATTTCACTAATAACTACTGATTTTTTCATTTTTTTTATTGTTATTGAATTATTATTTATTGTATTTTTTTTACACCAGTGGTTAATAATTATTATTAAATCAATATATTTAAATTAAAAAAAAAAGAAAAAGATGTTAAAAAAAAGGAAATGGAGTTGGGTTCGAACGGATGTGCCTTCCCCTTGTAAGATCCAAATATTTCATTAATTAAAATTTTATTTGGCAATAATTTTGGAACCAATGAAAATAAGTATCACTTATGATATATCATTGAAAATCTCTCAATGAGGGCTTTATACTGCAATTAATAAAAAGGCCAAAATCCAATTTTTTATTTATTTTGGACTTGAATCACGCCGAAAGTAGTTAAACTAGATTCAGGGATAGTCAAAATGGATATTTCCGTTGAAATCTGAAAACCGAAATTTTTCATGATTTCAATACTTTTTTTCTTCGTACAAGGAAGTAAAAAGGTAAAATACTTTAAGCCCAGAAAAGTTAGAAATAAGATAAGGTTTCTCACTCATTCATAATTACGCACAAAAAACATAATTCACAAGTCAGTTCCCCAAATCTGACTCTAGTTTATTATATAATTATTTATTTTCATTAAATTTAATTTTACAAGATCAATTTATTTATTACACGCGTGAACCTATTTTTAATACTTCTTTCTTACCAGAAAGAAGGTACGTTTCCCGAAGCGTATGTATCAGTTCCATCGTATTAGATGTGTAATCTCGTGATAACTCTAGCTTCGACTTTATTAATTTCTCAAACATGGTACCGCTGATATGTTAAATAAATTAACAATTAATATAATCCAATCCACCTTGCCAGCACATTGAGACGTTCTTCAGAACTTACGACTTACTTGCAAGCCATCAGCAGGAGTTAAAATTAATTTATTAAAGTCAAAGTTTAAAAATCCTAGTTAAAATTTAAAAATAATCTTTCAACCAGAACAGTCATGATTGTTTTATCTCGACTGTGCTGTCATTATAATCCTCATCAGATATACTTGTAGTTTAGCAGCTTCAATTGACTCAGTAGTCGAGACATGACGTGCCAATTTATTTATTACACGCTTTAACCTATTTTTAATACTCCTTTCTGGTACTTTCAGGTATGTTTCCCGAAGCATACGTATCAGTTCCATCGTATTAGATGTGTAATCTGATAACGTGATAACTCTAGTACTGCTGAGTTACCCCTGCAGCATTCCAGGAAGTTTTTGAAGTCTACGTAATTCCGGATATAAGGGTTATTCTTGGCTTGCAAGTCCCTACCAGGGGTTCCAGGTCCGCGTCAAGCCGTTCATCATTTTTTTTGGCTTCTTGGCTCTTGTTTTGCCGACAGGATTTTGGCTAGATAGATCGGTGGGCGCTGCTACTGCGTTCCCAATGTCTCCATGTTGATCAACTGTACTGGAGTTGATGGACAGTGTCCTCTTATGCGCCTTACTCGGTGCATCCGGAAGTTGGCAACCGGTCTCTGAAATCTGATGGTCTGTACTCCTTGGAGACGCGCCTAGGCGCACGGATTACCCTCGTGCAAGTTGAAATTTTTCGCCACATGGTTGTTTACAGAGTAAGCAGGATACAGCATCGGTCGAGAGATATATCCAGTACTGTGAATCATCGTAAGTTAAGTCCATGGTGCTTGGTAACTTTATAAGATCTTTAGGGTATATATATATATATATATATATATACCTAGTGACGAAAACTCCGGAGATGTTTATAGCCCGGTTCTGGGATAACAGCACGCAAGGAGGTAATAGCTCACCCAAGATGGGTGCCAGAACGCTTAAGTTCTTTCTCTAATACCTCATTCGAGATAACTGGTCACACGTTAGAGAGAACTACTCTATTGATTTAGTTAACACCTCCAGGAGGTGGTTCCCAACATTAACTTTACTGTGCTTATGGGTAATTATTTAACAAGATTACTGTTCGTCAGGTAGATACACACCCGGCTCATAGACATCTTAGATGCGTAAAAGATATTCTTGGGAGTAACCAGTTTACCAATGGCCACGATATATGGACTAATCTGAATATCTCCTATGGCATCCAGTACAATGCCTTGAGTTTTACTAGGGTAAGTCAGTTTCTGGGCTACGGTAGCGTAAATTCCTGGTCTCTTCGTCTGTCCAGTAAGACGTCTGTCATTCTCTGAGCAGTCAGCTTCATTCAATGGTTCACCATGTTTACTCCAGACTGACTACAGTTCCTTTCTGTCAGGCGTCTTCTCACAAACATTTTTACAAATATTTTCTTGGTCGGTCACACTCGTAACTATTCCCCTGTACTAAGAGGAAGCAGCACAGTCGAGATTTTTTTTACGACGATCTGTTGAGCAGAACGTCGAAACAGTTGAACTTCGAAGTTATGTAGTGTTATCTGGCTGCGTTACCCCAATTATAGAATATTAATGCTTCAGCGGGCTGTTTTAAATATTGTCTAGTACTTCCCAGCCCCAAGGCCAATTTGAAAACTAATAAAATCCCTTAAAGTCATAAATAAAATAAAAATATACAGAAAATAGGTCACTGAAATAGTTCATTAACACGTCCGATAGACAGCTTTTCTATGGTTTTGGTTCTGAGCGTAATATTTCTTGTTTTTCGTTTATTTCAACAAATTTTTTATGGTTTTTATTTGTATAACGAATTTTTCCGTAAATCAAGTTAAAATAATTTTCTATAAATTCTGACACTGTGCAGTTACACCATAAGAGGGCCTCCAGAAGAGGAGGCCCCCCTTAATTTGAAGGAGGTTACGTACAGGCTGGGTAATGCACTATTACAGCTTAGGCAACTAACTGGCAAGGCCAGTGTAACGGCAATCAAGGCTCATGAGAGGGAGCTGACAGAAATTTATAAAGATTTACAACGAATAAATGATGCGACTCCAGACACAGTTGACCAAAGTACGCAAACCGAAAGTCATGGCAGGAACGAGATGTCAGATATTCTAGATGTAGAGCTGACAGATGAACAACTGATAGACAGATTACCCACACGATGGTCAACGTGGGTAATGAACAGGCTGACCCAGGAGAAAGATCTAAGACCAGGAGATGAGAGCTGTTTTTTCATCGATTTGAATGGATTAAATCCATCCAGCCGGTATGCTGGGACGGCACCTGGGGCAATGATCTTACAAGACTCCACCATCCTCGAAGATGGAAAGATCACAAATACCGGAACTAGGTAAACGGTAATCTATGACTCTAGAGAAGGAGATATGGCCTCTCATATTATAAAGGCCTTACGAAGAGCTGTAGGTAAGCTGGAGTCAGCTGTCTTTGTGGTTCCCAGTGGTCCAGCGGGCATCATAGTGAGAAAAATAGTAATATACATGATGAGGAAGGGTAAGACCTTGCCGAGGATGTTACTCCCCAGCCTGAGCGAACAAGGGAGGGCAAGGTCGAGGTCGGTATCAACAAGAAGGGGAACCCCCCCCGGTCGTTGAAAGTAAAACGGTCGTAGTAAGGGCCCCCGGTAAATCTTATGCCGATCTGTTGAAAACGATGAAAGAAAAGGTTAAAGTTGAGGAGGCCGGCGAAATACTATCAATTAAACAGGGAAGGGATCAACAACTAGAGGTCCGAATTAGTGTGGCGCAGAAGGCGGGGGAGTTTTCCTCCCTGCTGAAGAACAGAGCAGAGGATCTCCAGGTGGATATAAGAACAAGAGGAGACCGCAGAACAGTCGTTCATGTAAAAGACATGCTAGGCGACACTACTGAGGGAGAGGTCAAGGAAGCAGTAGAGAAGGTACTAGGACAAGGAGAAAACTTTCAGGTCACATCACTAAGGGAGGCATTTGGAAACACAAAAAAATGCCACGGTGGTCACAAGTCAAAGGAATGCAACGAAATTAATTGCAGCAAGGCTGAGAGTAGGGTGGGTGAGTTGCAGGGCCTACATCCGGACGGATATAGAGAAATGTTATCGATGCTGGGATGTCGGTCACAGCAAAAGAGAGTGCAGAGGCCAGGACCGTTCAAACCTCTGCTTCAACTGTGGTAAACCCGGCCATGAAATTAAAGATTGCAAGGAGGCGACCATATGCCTGGACTGTGGAGCCACTTCACATAGGACCGGGAACCCGTGCTGTAACAAAGGTCATGACTAAAGTAATACTAGTTAATATTAACAGGAGCCTACTCTCTAGTGATTTGAGCATAGAAATAGCAGCTAGATACGAAGCGGACTTCCTGGTGGCCACCGAACCTAATGTGTATTCGGCGGCCAGAGAACAGTGGCTGACCGATGGGAATGGTGATGTGGCAATTAGAAAGATCGTTGGAAATGTGGATTATGATCTGTATGGTAGAGGTGACGGACTCATTGCTGTTGAGGTAAGCGATAAGATTATAATAGGTGTATATATCAGCCCTAACTGCAGCAGGGAATCTCTTAAGAACAGACTCCTTGACCTCCAACATGTCATTATACGAGCTCGGAAGAGAATTGTAGTCCTTGGAGACTTTAACTGCAGGACTGTTCTAGCTGGAGCGGTCTCCTCGAAAGCTAGAGGAAAACTCCTGGAGGAATTGCTGGCAGCGACAGGAATGACATGTATTAATGACGGAACAGCCACCTACCAAGCAAGAGGGCATCAATCGGTCCTGTATTTAGTTATAATTGATGGAAGGATGCGCACTGATGCAGCTGATTTCATGGTTTTTAATGACGAAACAGCCAGCGATCACAGAGCCATCTTTGTTAACTTCAGAGAGCAACGGCCAGAAATAAGACAGATAAATAACAATATCAGACTGTCTGATCAACAGATATATAGAATAGCTAATAATGCGGCAAATAGAAGTACTCAGATAACACCTGAAATATTCCAAAATATAGTTAAAGAAGAGATGACGAACATACCGAGGAGAAATAATATTAAACATAATATGGTCTACTGGTGGTCCAGGGAGATAGAGGAACAGCGTAGAATTATGCAAAGACACAAGAGGACGGCCCAGAGGTTGCGAGCTAGAGTTGGTTCGGAAATAGGATGTAACATTGCGACAGAGCAATATAGGCAAGCGAGAAAGACGCTTAACTTCCTCATAAAGCAGGCCAAAAGAAGGAAATGGTTAGAACTATGCGAGGAGTTGAATGCTGATCCGTGGGGAAGGGCTTTCAAAATAGTAACCAAGCGGCTTGGGAGACAAGCCCCGACACTGAATGAAGAAACGGCTGTGTTGCAGATCAGAAAGTTATTCCCCAGAACGGAGGAGCAATATAATAGAGAGGTGATAGAATGCCAGGGAGGAAGATTTACACAAAAAGAGGTCATGGAAGCTATAAATAAATTAAAAAATAAGAAAAGCCCCGGCCCAGATGGAATCCCAGCGGCCATCATTAAGATAACAGCTAGGATCGTACCTTGGCAAATAGTCGATGTAGCCAGCTACAGCCTACAAAATAGAAGCTTCCCTGAATGCTGGAAGGAAGCAAGAACAGTCTTCCTCCCAAAGGCAGGACAAATTCAAGAGAACACAGCATATAGACCGATTACGCTCATAAGTAATATGGGAAAAGTAGTTGAAAGGTTGTTAGAAAATAGACTTAGAGAGGAAATAGAGGAAAAACAATGTCTACATCCGGAACAATACGGATTTAGAAAGGGACGGTCCACGGTGACCGCAGTCGAGAAGGTAAAAAACTGGGCATTAAATTGCAGAAGCGGTACATGGAGGACTAGAAAAATCCCCATGATCATAATGCTTGATGTTAGAAACGCATTTGGTACGGTCCGCTGGACAGCCATCATTGAGGCGCTTCAAGCCATGTAAATAAGTAAATACTTAGTAAATCAGATAGATCAATATCTGCAAAATAGGTTCATAGAGGTCAAAACCCTAGAAAGGAAAGCCATATTTCAGGTATTCGGAGGGGTGCCGCAGGGATCTGTCCTTGGCCCAACCTTATGGAATGTTTTCTATGATAAAATTTTCAGGCTGAACTACCCCAAAGGGGTATCGATAGTAGGATACGCGGATGTTATCGCAATATTAGTAGAAGACAGAAATATTAATGAACTGGAGAACAAGGCAAACCAAGCGCTTAGAACAATAGATGAATGGATGGAGGATAACAAATTAGAAATAGCTCCTAATAAATCCTGTTGCCTGGTCCTCTCGGGTAGAAGACCATTAAGAAGTGTGAATCTAAATATCAGAGGACAGAAAATTGATGAAGTAAAAGAAACAAAATACTTGGGGGTACTTCTGGACAAAAGTTTAAGGTTCAGCAAGCATATTGATATGATTTGTGGGAAAGTTACTCCTGCTGTAAAGGGATTAACAGGATTATTTCAAAACCACGGCACACCTAAAATGGTTATTCGAAGATTGATAACCGCGGCTATCACTTCGACGGTACTGTATGCGGCTCCCATATGGGGGGCGGCAATGAACATACAGCGAAATAAAAAGAAGTTGAGAAGTGTCCATAGACTGGCATTGCTGCGTGTAGCTGCTAGTTACTGTACGGTATCGTATTACGCGCTGTGCGTACTGACCGGGGTCCTACCCATAGACCTTCAGATAAAAGCCAGAACCCTCAGACACAGCGGTATGTCGAAAGAAGAGATGGAAGGGATTATAGAACAAGAATGGCAAGAAGAGTGGACAGGGTCCAGAGTGGGAGAATGGACCAGACGCCTAATCCCTAATATTAAAACCTGGAATAACAATAGAGTCGGAGATGTCAATTTTTACATGACACAATTACTGACGGGGCACGGCTCTTTCGGTCAGTATCTGTATAGGATCGGGAAGAGAGCCACCCCGCAGTGCATCTATTGTCCAGAGAACGACGATGCCGAACATACGTTGTCCATATGTCCAAGATGGGCCGTTAACAGAGGTCAAATAGTAATTAATGGTCTTACACCAGAAAATCTCATAAACTGGTTGGGGTACAACAATGAGTTCTGGGAATGGTTCCGCAGGTTCGCCGGGGAGGTCCTGCGGGCCAAAGAGGATGAAGACAGAAGAATGGGAGTATAAACAGTAGGGTAGGGCGGACAGTCACTCCATGGGGGGCCTGTACGCCTTGGTGTGCGGGTACCTGAGAAGGGGGTGAACTCCAGGGGAATTTGAGTTTGGGTTAAAATAAAAAACCAAGTCCCGGTCGGCGGGGTCGTCCCTGCGGGAGCCTAGGCTCTTTGTGGGGTCGGCGCTGTCGATTAGAGGCCAAAGGCGTAAAGACCGAGTCCCGGTTCCCTGCTGAGGCGCTGGGGGACGGCATAGCCGGACCTTGGCTCTAAAGCGGGGGATTAGAGGCAGGCAATGTAAAACAAAAAATCCGAGACCGGGGAGGCCAATCTGCCGTGCCGGACGTATAGCCGTCGGGTGGGGGACGCCTCCTTTGAGAGTAAAAGGACACTCTCCCCGACTGAGTATACTTAATTGGATATCCGGTCGGGGTGAGTAGGGGAAAAAAAAAAAACACCATGCTTTTCGGGGTTTAGAGTTAATGTTGTGTCTTACTGTTCTACGTAAAGGTACCCAAATTTAAAACACCTTTCATCAGTAAAAATATCACAGCTAATGCTTACTAATTTTACCTGACAGCTTATTCATTTTTTAACTTTTCAGCTAATATATAATTTTCGATTCTGTGACTTTCTCTTACTTATCCTTTGCTATTTTACCCTAATTTTCTCTAGGGAGATAGTGCTTCTATTTATTCCTTTTATCTTTTAAGTATCTCTTCTTTTTTATATAACAGTTAGTTTTCTATAATGGCAAATATTTTAGTGTCTGCAATTTTTCCTCCACATTGTCTGTGTTATCAGTTTTTATGCATTATTTATTGGTTATTAATATATTTTTCTTTAAAATCTTCTACGTTTGAAAATTTGTTTGATGTTCCTTCTTTAGATTTTTACAAACTTTACTATCATTAATTAATTTTCTTTAGTCTCATTCCTTCTTCATGCTTTATTTTCTTGTATTTGTTTTTATTATGAGATTTTTTATAAACCTCTCTGGTAACCCAATCATATTTTAACCTTCTTTCCTTAATAAAGCAAATTGTTAATCAAGCTATTGTTTTTATATCAGCTTTCATTTTCTGAAAACTCATTTGCAGTCTAGCCTTCTGTATTTCTTTCGTTCAAAACATTAACAAAATTCACCCAAACTACTTCTTTTCAAATTGTTATTTTTCCATTTTTCACTTTTTCAATACTAGTTTTATTTCCTGTACTAAAAATATATAATACTTATGATGATAATTAACGGTTATGAGATAATTTTAATTAAATAATTATGTTAATAATAGTAATATCATACACATGTCTCGTTGTTAAACGATTATGAACTAAATTTATATTTTATTTTAAAAGTAATTATAAACATCTCTTCTTCTTCTTTTGTTGTCATTCCTAGGATTGCTTTGCAGCTGATCTCCTGATTCTTCGAAATGATTCTTCGAAAGTTCCTTCAAATGAAAGTTCCACAATCCATATTACCCATAATCTGATCGGTGTACTATCAGATTATCTAATATATAATCAGATTATCTTGTTAGATTATGTGAATGATAATCTGATAGATATTTGGCCTACCTCTAGCGTTTTCCCTTCTACAGTATCTTCTATTGTTGGCTTGCATGGCATTTCTCCCGCCACCAACCATTCGATCGGCCTAAAGCATAAGACCGAACGTCTGTGCCACAAACGGCTACTGAGCCTCGAAACAATTTAGCGACCCATCCTAACTAGCTCATTGAGCTAACCTAATTGCGTGAGCGAACTAAGCGTGACACTACCTGATTTGTGTTCTACCGCTCACTTGCCATATATTACTTTAAAAAAAAGGAGTAGGCGCACCCCATCAACTAATAAAATAAATATGACACTCAATAGATTAATTTACATCGTCAAGACATCAATTCGAGGTCGCTGAATGCCAGCAAGTACCTGTCCACCATATTAAAGCGCTTGGAGCTTTATTGGCTGGTCGCCAGCCATCACTCTCGGGTTGCTTCTCACAGCAGTACGATAGGAGATATTTTTCTCCGAAAAACTATTGATGACGATTAAACAACGTAACAACATCAAGGAACACCCACACGGTACGACAATGAGGCTCTCACCGCTCATGAGTGGCCAATTTTACCCTTAACCTCTAAGTTCCAGGGTGGCCTGAGTTCTGGCCCCCCCCCCCCCCAAAAATGGGCAGTCGAACATCATGTGTTCGTTCGACTGGACCTCTCTACAGACGCACAGCTCATCAGCTGCCAGGCAGAACCGAAACAAATATTGGTTCAAGTTCGCATGGTTGAAGAGCATCTGGCACCCTTTGCCATTAAAAACAAACAAGACGCATACCATCCCCTCTAGTCCTGTATAAATCTATACAAGGACATTCTCTTAGTCATTCTTGTTTCCATTCATCCATCGCAAGGCTATAAAGCCTCCTACGCAGACGGGAGATGGCCAACTGCTCGAAATTTAGAACCGGTGCATTGGATCACCGTTCCGGCCCGAAACCGCATCCCAAATACCTCGGCCTCCCTGCCTCTTCGCAACTTCCACAGGCTGCCCAAACTTTCACCACTAAAACGATTGGGAGAGCCTTCCCCAATACGATGGTAGCCTCGTAGGAGGTTGCTTTAAAAACATCAGTGCGCACAATTAACGCTCTCCGCTGGGCACACCTTACATTTTGGACAAGTGCTGTATTCATATACAACCTATGCGCTCAAACGGGCGCCGATCTTCTACTATTGTTTTAATTAACCCATCATGCCTTGTTAAAAGGACAACTTATTTGTCATTTCTTTGCTTGAATATATTTAAGAAACAGGGCTTAGCCACTCGAACCCTCTTAACACAGCCTTATTGGACTCTCTCAATCCACCCGTAGGTCTTTCATCAATCTGCGGCAGCACCATGTTTCAAAAGCTTCAGTCCTCCTTTCCTTTTCCACCCTCATTTTCTACGTCCCATTTTCGTACAAAAACACCCTTCCCACCAAGGTCTTTAGAAATCTTTCTCTAAGGTCTTTATTAAGTTTATTAAAAGTGAAAAAATCCCTTCTTTTATTAAATCCATTCTTGGCCAGGCTTATGCGACTTATCAATTTATTCTTTGGTCTAACATTTGCCGTAGTTTTATTCCCCAAACATGCGATTTCACATTTTCTAACCTCTCTCCATTCTGCATGAATGCACTTTTGCTTGCTGCAG
Source organism: Lycorma delicatula (assembly GCF_047948215.1). Lineage (NCBI taxonomy): Eukaryota > Metazoa > Arthropoda > Insecta > Hemiptera > Fulgoridae > Lycorma > Lycorma delicatula. The sequence continues at coordinate 174,061,076 of NC_134455.1, read as the reverse complement.
ACTTACCACAAGAATCTTTATTTGCTTTATTGATGTGTATATTATGTTCGTTCAGCGAATGCCATTTTTTGACGTTTATTGTCGACTGTTAATTTTGGCAACACTGTTATTTTGTACGGATACAAATGCAAATCAGTTTTTAAAATTCGCTACACAGATCGCCTAGAAATCTCAAGTTGGGCACCTCAGCAACGCTGCTCTGACATCTTCGACATTCTGTGGAGAACAATTGTCGGGAGGCCATTCGTGCTTATTCTCAAATACTTATCCATCACTATAAAAATTTTCGTAAAATCTACGTATTTTTTTATATGAAAGCGACCACCGAGTTTGAAAATGTGCATGAAACCATCTTTCTGTAAGCCCGCACTTTTCGTTTCATTAAAAACAACAGTCTTTACGGGCTGTTCAACAGTCAGTCTTTCTTTGTCAGCCATTTTGGAACGATACATAAACAGCGCATTAGGAAAGAGAAGAGACTAAGAACTGCTGACACTTCTGCCAACATATCAATAAACGCATCAATAATTCCTAACGTAAATAATTATTGCCAAAACAAGTGTTGGATCATTTTGTGGGGCCCTCTGTATGTATCGTTGCCTTTAATTAACCGATTAACCTCCAATAGTGCGTAAACGATCCTTTTTGTGAACATTTTTTTTTTTATTTCTACTAAATGTTTCGCACTTTTTATTACTTACCTTTATTTTTTTAGGTGTTGTAATCACAAAAAAAATTATACGGTTATAGGTTTTTATTAGCAAGTTTATTTGATATCAACTTACTGTATTTTACGAGATTGTGTAACCCCTTCCGTATAAGGTATATAATTATCGCGAAAAGCTTGTTAAAATAATATTTCCATTTTAATTGCTTATTTAAGTATTTTTTTTATTTATCAGTTCATGAAAATTATTTATTTTGAAAATGATAATGAATGCTGGTTGTTAAAATTAATGCTGCGATTACGGACATTTGGCTTATGGAGTGGTAAATCAAACTCTAGGCTAGCAATATGTTATTCTTACACTACATACAATAACTGCAATCCCGCGTTGTACTATTTTTATGTTTAAGTCGTTAAATCTTTGTTTTGTCTATCATTTTACTATTTTATTGCTGTCGTTATTTTATAAAATATCCAGTATCTACATTTGTCAACAAACGGAATTTACAATTTGGTGTTTTTCTCTTAATTTATCTATTGATGACGAAATGGTGCCATACTTTGGTAGGCATTCAGAAAAAATGTTTATTACGGAAAAAACAAGTAGGTTTGTTGTATTTATGCTTTGGTGTTTTTAAAGTTCAGAAGGGCATTTGTACCAATTTATATTATGAATTATTAATTATCGTAAAACGTTTTTACAATCAGAGGTTAATAATTATTAATAAATCAACATATTTAAATTAATAAAAAAAAACTTAAAAAAAGAAGATATAGTCTGTTTAGAATCGATGTGCCTTCCCCTTCTAAGATCCTAATATTTCATTAATTAAAATTTAATTAAGCTATAACTCTGGAACCAATGAAAATAAGTAAGTAAGTAAGTAATTAAATATCGTTGAAAAGCTCTCAATAAGAGATTATTACTGCAGTTAAGAAAAAGCCCAAAATCCAAAAAAAAATTTGGATTTTGGGCGTTTTGGACACTTCTGTTTCAGTCGATTGCAATCAAAAGGGGAGGTAACGTTCACTCCATATATAAGGATGGTATGATTCGTATGATATTGAATATTGGAAATTATAGAACTCGAGTGCGTGGAAAAAATTGACCATTGTTTATAAATGCTGTCGATTCTATTAAATAATTAAAATACCACGAAGCATTGCTGGAAATGAAGAAAAAATAAAAATAATTTTCGTTCATCGCCAATGGCAACCAAGGGTCGTCCGTCAAAACACAGTGTGCACAGATGTTCGTTATGATCAAATAGGGTACGTTATTTCAGAGCATGTGAAAAAAAGCTAGAAGAAGATGTAAGAAACTAAGCAAAAACCATACAATTTCTTTGTGTATAAAATGTAAAGTGCACCTACGTTCAAAATCTTTTCAATAATTACATTCGCATCAAAGAGATTAAATAATTTTTCTTATAAAAAACAAAATTAAAATAGTTTATTTGTAACTGTACTACTTTAGTTTAATAAATTTTAATATAAATAGTTCATGTCTTATATTCTTCAGAAAATGTCATCTTTTGTATGCTTTTTGCCAAAGGTGAGTAAACAAACCATTTTATTCCTGAGCGATAATTGATTTATTGATACGAAAATATTTCTTGCGTTATATGCATAATTTTATATATATATATATAATATATAAATGAATGATTGTTTGTTTGTTTGTCCCGTATTGTTGTCCCGAATGGTGTTCCTACACCATTTGAAACTTCGGTGAGTTATTGTGCGCACGCCCACACAGTTTTCTGAATTAGTTTGGACCCGCTAGTTAGTGCTGGGGTCGAAATATTTGGAAAAATTGTATTAATGGTCCTATTTGGCTCATATTCAGAATATATATATATATATATATATGTTGAAAATAAATAATACTTCTGCAAAAATTATACCAGCTAGGCGCCGGTGTCGAGATATTTAGAAACAAATATACAAACAGACTTTCTTCTTCTATATATCTAATAGGCAGTGTTCGAATGTGTGTCCGCTATAAACTTAAAATCTACTGGACCGATTTAGATTTACGCGCGGGAAAACGGGAGAAAGAGTAAAATTTGAAAAGGGAAATATGGAAAAAGGGGGAAAGGAAAAAGGGAAAGGTTATATTTTGTGAAGTTCCTATTTCCACTTTTTAAATGTTTTTTCAAACTTTCATGCTCATTTAATCGATATATATATACTAAAATTTAACAATAGCGAAGGAGTGACGGGTCTGCTAGTAATAGATGAAATAAAGGGTTTAGCTAGAAAAAAATAGCGTGTCTTTATGTTCGGCAGTTAATAGGATCAACTTTCCTTACCATACAAATAAATAAATAAAACAAATATCTAACAGATTATTGAATCAATAACATTTCTTCATTGTTTAAAAAACTAAATGTGTTATAAATGATTTTATTTCTCAGAGAACCTTGTATTTTCTGCGAAATAAAAAAATCTATATAAACTCTTTTTTATACATACAAGTTTTACGTTGCTAAGAAATTCCCCGTAAATAAAGTATTTTACTACCACCGTAACACCAGAGATTTTAAAGTATAAAATACTTTAAAATCTCTTTTAAAGTATAAAATACTTTAAAATCTCTGGTGTTAAAACATTAAAACCCTGGAATTACTTAAACAGTTTAACAGTTAGTGTAAACAATTCAACAGAGATCAGTTTCTTTTCTTTCTGTTTGGCCGCCAGAACTACCGTGAGATATTACTTCAGAGGATGAATGAGGATGATATCTATGAATGTAAATGATGCGTAGGTCTTGTACAATTTCAGGGTGACCATTACTGAGATGTGTGATTAATTGAAACCCAACCACCAAGGTACACCGGAATCCACGATCTAGTATTCAAATTCGTATAAAAGAAACTGACTTTACTAGGATTTGAACCTTAGAACTCTCGACTTTGAAACATTACCTTTTTTACTAACACTCATTTACATTGATGTTTTCTAACTTCATTTAATTGTGCTGAAAGGAGTATTATGTAGAACAATAAATATAATACATAGCTTTATCAATATTGTGTTTTTGGGACTCAGATTAGAATATTATTATTTTGTTAAATATATAATTTAATTTAATAAAATATTCATAAATATTTTCTACTATTTAAGTTACTTGTGATTCTAATACTTCTCAAAAATTAAAAAAAATCTGACGTAGGCACCATACGACTCCCTTGTACGTCTATTAAATTACATATACACATTTTATTTCATGTTACAAAATCTGATATTTTTTCCTATTTTATTTTTATTATTATTATTGAATTATTAATTATCGTAAAACGTTTTTACAATCAGAGGTTAATAATTATTAATAAATTAATACATTTAAATTAATAAAATAAAACTTAAAAAAGAAGATATATTCTGTTTAGAACCGATGTTCTAAACTTCCCCTTCTATGATCCTAATATTTCATTAATTAAAATTTAATTAGGCTATAACTCTGAAACCAATGAAAATAAGTCAGTAAGTAAGTTATGATATATCGTTGAAAAGCTCTCAATGAGAGATTATTACTGCAGTTAAGAAAAAAGACAAAAATCCAAAAAATAAATTAGGATTTTGGGCGTTTTTGACACTTCTGTTTCAGTCGATTGCAATCAAAAGGGGGGGTGCACAACTAGATATTACAACAGTGCTAAATCCAGAAGTTCATCATCCTACGGTAAATCGTTTTTGAGTTAAGCGAGATACACAGGTACAAACAAACATACATACTTACATACTTACGTATAGACGTCACGCCGAAACTAGTCAAAATGGATTCAGGGATGATCAAAATGGATATTTCCGTCAAAATTTGAAAATCGAAATTTTTCGGATCACAATACTTCGTTTATTTCGTACAAGGAAGTAAAAATGTAATTGTCATATTTTATTTGTAATAATCTTATTTACAAAACTTAATACAATCGTCTTTTTCAATTTAACATTTATTAATTTCAGCAGTTTATTTACAATTTAATTAATTATTCTTTTGTGGTAAAAGGTAAACATTTCAATTTTTTAACATTTATTTTTATCTTATAAATATAAACGTTCACAACAACTAAGCCAAAATAATTACGTTGATCGGTCTTGTCCAGTTTCAGTGGCTGATATTCTCCAAAGAGTTAATAGAACTTTAACGAACAAAGTGAGTTCAAATGAAGTTAAAAGTAATCAACTTAAACTTTACTTAAACCTTAATGTTCTAACATTACTGAATAACTTAAATAACAGCTGACTGAGTGTGAAGCTAACCCAACCGAATTAAATTTGCTAATATTATGATAAGTTTGATTAATCATTCTAATTATTTATTCACATTTTGTAAATCTATGTATATTAAGCTTGTTAGTTAAAGCTTTACTTTAGTAAAATATCAGCTACATCACTTAATCATCGTTCAACCATGTTCAACATTTGTTATCCGCAAGAGTATATTGTATTTATTGCTCCCTCTATACATATTACACTCTTATACTATCAATAACCCTATAGTCCCTTTTCAGTATTGTTTAAACAGTTATAATGTGTATATATATTTTCACGTACTGTACGCTTAGTTCGAAACCTGTTCAGTTAAATATAAATATGTATATAAATTATTCTAGACATAACAATTATGTTTGGATAAAATGCTACAACAAAAAGTTGTTAATTTCCTTTTATTTTCAACTCATTTTTTCATTCAGACATTCTTTCTCATTGGAATTCAATTATCCCAATCCAATTCACAAAAAACATCATTTGAACAAATTTTCATTTCAATTTTATTAGTCACTCCATAAGGCACTATCCGTAAAAACACTGTATTACAGTGCAAATAATGAAAAAAATTGAATTTACGGAATTTTATAGATTAATGAGTCAGAGAATGAATCTTGCTAGCAAAACAGTTCAGTTTAAAGGTAAAGACTAGAATGAAAATAATGAAAGAAGACAAAAAAATAAATCGTAAAAAAGTTAAAGTGCTTAATGCAGTTAAAGTTGCAGATAGTTTTTGTTTACATCTTAACATTATAAACTACGAATAAAGAATTTGTATAAAAAAATAATAGAACTGATGAAAAAAGTACTAAAGTTAAATAAAAGAACACATTTAATTTCTTTTTTACACTTCGACTCTTCGAAGGTGCTGTTATATTAAAACAACAGAAAAATGTTTAATTCGGAGTTGACTTTAAAAGTAAAGCAAAATCGAAGAAACATTACTGTTTATAAAGGCTTTTTCCGGTATACAATAGATTTTCTCAAGAAATGCACAGATTAGACATTGTTTTAAATAATAAGAAAAATCTATACATAAAGCAAAATAAAGATGGAGGTAATGAGCAAAAGTAAGACACTTTCTAATACAGCAATAGAAATATATATTTTACCGTCAATTTTCTACATATTTTTCACAGTTATAACAAGCCATATATCTTCGCTCTACAACAATCCAGTACTAAGTTCTTTTTTGTTTGTCGCTACAAACGATAAAAAAAAAATTAAAGACATCTTTAAATGAGTTTTATTATATGTTTAAAAAATTTATCACTTACATTTAACTGGGAAAACTAAAAAAGGGATTACTAGAGTGAACCCTCCACAAAATAAAAAAATAATCATTTAAAGTATTCGATTTAATAAAAAAATAGAGCTTATGAAGTGAGACAGATAGGGGTAGATCGAATTGAGAACCTTATTTTGTGAAGTCGATTAAAACCAGACTGACACAAACCAAAAATGAATTACACAGAAAAGTAATACGCTAGTGATCTCATAATTAAGATTTAAAAATATATTAAAATAAAATTTTAACTGCAGTCAAAAGGTTAGCAGGACTAACATGAAATAATTATGAAAATGTATAATTTACTCTAGTACACTAGAGTACACTAATTTACTGTTTTACATAACCTCCAAAGTTAATTTAATATTTAATGTAGCATAATAACATTTTTTTAATTTTGTTTTCTTTTTAATTGTCATCCTACATGTTCAAACCATTTCTGATTGCATCGATTTCTAGATTGGAGTATATTGCCGTTCAATAGGGCCTATTTCATGTTTCCAAATATGCGTAACTAGCCACTCGTTAAGATTGTAAGAGGTTTGTCACACCATCAATTTGAATCTTTTCGTATCATTCGTGGTGTAAGATTAAAGAGGTGTTTTTATGATATAAATGCCCAATATATTAAAATAGTTTTATCAGATCGACCATTTTATCACCTTCCTCAGCTTCTCAAGATTTCAGAATATGATTCTTCAATAATCTTAGAGAATTTTGGCATGAATTCAGGATCAAAAAAACTTTCTCAAAGAAAAGGGGAGGAGCTCTTTTTCAGCAGACGGTATTTTTCGGAGGGTAATAAGAACGTATCTCTCAAGCCAAGCCAGTTCCGCTTCAGGAAATATATGATTGACCCGTCACTCTTATCCAAAGATTTAGATTATCCTCCTTTTTATAAAGATCCACAAATGCGAGAAAGACATTTCCCCTCTATTTTATTATTAAAAGACACCCACCAACACGCAAATTTTTGAGAGTTCAAATGGTGAGAGATGATGCGCATACTTTCATGGAGTATACTCAAATCAACGGAAATTTCGTACTCTGTGATTAGGCTAAGAACAATTCGTGAATGCATTAAACATTTTCAGCTGTCATCAAAGTTCATGATATTACCTACCGGTAAACACCCTTGATATTAGTGAGCTCATTTTCGAACCACTCAGTCTTTAAATCTCATTGTATTACTGTACAATTCACTTAGCTGGTGAATATCAATAGAGTTGCCCAACGAAAACTAGTCACTAAGTGGACCGCTAATTTAGACATTAAATCGATACGACTTGTTAACAACTAACAATGCAGTAACCATTTTCACTTCGTGCAAAACTTTACCACAAATCTGGAAATGGTAGTATAAGAAGCGTTGGCTACAACTTCAAAATTTCTGTTTGAGGAAAAGTATCTGGACAAACTTAACTAGCTTTCTGACTGCTCCTTTTATGCTGATTACGTAGAATTCATAATTTTTACAGTAACGCAAATATTAAAATAATAATGTGCATCAATATAAAAAAGGTCTGTATTTTTTACCTGTGAGGATTGCGTAGGACAATATTAAATTTACTCTCATTATAGGGCCAATTATATAAAAATTTCAAGTTAATATTTTCAGAAATTTTCCTGATGTAATAGTTTAATAATCGAGTATTAATGAATAGCAACAAACAGTACGGAGAACAGAATCATTTTTCAATATTCTTATATCGGAAAAAAATTATTATTTCAGGATTAATTTGTTTGAAAATTCCACAAGTGAAAATTTACGATAATTTACACTTTCTGTTTTAGAAAGTCGTTTTCTAATCATAATTTTACAAAATATCTTCAATCGACACCAATTCAAAATATAATGAAAGTATTTAAAATAAGATACTCGTATTTCAGTACATATTAAACAACAACTTTCCCGGGAGAATTTAACGAATTTTAACAGCTTTTCTCAAAATATCACCTTAGAAGTGATGCTTACAAACGACATAAAATTTATATGTAAAAAACCCCTACTTGTACAGAAATAAATAAAAGAATTTACCAGTACCGGGACTGTAGAAATCCTATATATTATTATTGCATAAAATTGTATACTTGCTTTCAGTTAATGTTTAATTCATCTCGATGGCACTATTTTATTTACAGGAATGGTTATGTTTTTAAAACTCCCAACTTTTAGGATATTATCCATTTAATAATACTTAAAATCCATGTACGATCATACTGATTCATGATGAAAACCTCCTTATTTTTGCATTGTTTGAATGAAAATCACTCAAATTATGAACCACCAAAGTCGCTGTGTTTTTTTTTTTTTACATCTGCTGAAATTATACTTTTATTAGGGAAAAGAATAATAACATTGATATAACTTAGAAATCTTCAAAAAACTGAGAATAATAATGAACTTTTCTTAGAAGTCACGTTAAAAAAAATAATAAAAATAGAATATATATATATATATATATATATATATATATATATATATAGTTTATATAAATTAATAATTTATTTATATAAATTTTCATTGAATATATTTTTCTTCATCATATTACTTGTATAATTTTCTTTTAATAGAAAGTAAAATATTTTTATCCTCTAAATATTTCTTATTAGTTTTCTTAAAGAAATTATTTCACAGTAAAATTTAACAAAATTTTGTATAGTATAAACAAAATATGAGACAAACGTTATTTAATATTTGTCTTAAACGAATTTAAGTATTGTTTTCATAAAAAGGGTGAGCTCTCTCTTTTTCTGTTTAGCCTCTGGAACCACCGTAAGGTGGTGCCTTCGGAGGATGCATGAAGATGATCTGTATGAATGTAAATGAAATGTGGTCTTGTACAGTCTCAGTTCAACCATTCCTGAGATGTGTGGTTAATTGAAAACCAAACACCAAAGAACACCGGTATCCATGATCTAGTACTCAAATCCGTATAAAAGTTTACGGATTTGTCATATATAAATTCACGGATTATTTTAATTTTTCCCTAGCCTTTACTAGGATTGAAACCTTATAACTCTCGACTTCGAAATACGAAGTCGAGAGTTATAAAAGTCGCTATAAAGAAATTTAGCTGATTTGCGACGATGAGTTCACCACTAGAATTAAAACCTCAAGGGTAGGCTTAAAATTATTAAACTAGACCATATTTTTGCTTTATTGTATCAGTAAAATTACTTTTAAAGTTATTAAAATTGCCAAATAAATATTCGTATTCACATATTCGTAAGTGTAAAATGGTATAATTTTTTTTCTGCAACGTTTAATTCACATTTTATTCCAATTTACCAGAACCATAAGTAAATTTGAACAGAAAAAAATTACTTGCAGAGTAGGGTTTCCATTGAAATCTAAATGCATGCATATGTTATTCAAGATATATTAACATATCTTATACAATAAGATTAATTCAACGTATAATTGTAGTACATTGAAACAGAACTACGAGTTGATATATTTATAATTGAATTTGTGAACAAATCAGTTAAAAAATTTAAATATAACAGAATAATTTAAATTTTAAAATCAAATTCCGTTAATTAGAAGATACATTTCTCAAAAAAATAAATAAATAAATAAATTGAAATTTGAGCTTTATTTTTATTAATTTGACGTAATAAAAAAATATAATTTCTCACTAATTTGAATTTCAGTGAAAATAATACTACAGGAACGTTATTTTTAATTTCATTTAATAACTATTTCTAAATGAATTTATTTGATGACGTTTATGTCATTTGATATAGTCATCATTAATGGTCAGTAGTGAAATAAATTTGTGAGTTGTTGCACACTAATTCTATCGATTGATAAAATACCAGCATATAAAAATAAGAATCGATTGATAACGATCTACAACAATTCAGACCACTCCAAAGAAAAGTAATATATGAAAAATATAGTAACATACAATGAAGTATAGTTATTGTGAATTACTTTATAAAAATATTTGTGAACAGATTTTTCAGTTATATACTGTATATAAAGAAATGAAAGCAATGTGATATAGAAATTTCAAAAGAAATATATTGTTCAATTCATAATCTTTGATCTATAGAAAAGTAAACCCATATTTTAACTTGACATCGCTGTACCTGTAAGGCAAGTAATATATTGTTTGAAACACAATATCTGTGCAAAGTAACAGTTTTTGGTAAAGAATTTTAAAGTATAGAATAATTGACCACAGGGAAAGTATAACTGTGTAATCTATTCTACTATATCATAAAAAAGGAAATTTAATGATGATAAAATCAATTCACCGTTAGTATAGTTATAAAAATTTAATGAAGCGAAGTAACTTAAAGATTAAAAAAAACCAACAGCAAAACCAGAACTGAATAAATGTTGATACCATTAAATTTATCGCTCAAAATAATTATAGATTAAAGCAAATAATTAATATTAAAAAAACTGTTCCGTAATTATGATAATACAAAGATTACATTTTACTTATCGCTTACTGTAAATGATGCTATTTAAATAACTTTAATAGCAGTCCAGCTAATTTAAAAGGAAGGCGAGTTAAAAAAAAAGGTGATAAATTTTATTGATTAAGAAGAACAATAAAACAAACGTATTGAGATTGGTTATTAAATTTCATTGAAATAATGGGAGTTTTATACGTGACATAATAAATACACGTTATTAATTTTTTCAAGATAAGAGTGTAGATCACCATTTTATTGTTTTCATCACGTTCAACCTTTCAAAACTTCCGACGGTTAATTTAACGGTGAAACTTAATTTTCTTGAAAAATTTTATAGCTGTAATTTAGTTATCAATAAGTGAGTTCGATATATTCTGCTTGGATGTAATTATATAGGAGAAATAAGAGCCGAATAAATAAACGTTTAGTTGTACATATATTTTTGAAAGATAAATTTTTTATTTAAAGATTTACAACAGGATGAAGTTAATAACAACTGTCTAAACAGAGGTACCTTCATGTTTGATTTGCAATTACTAGAAATCATCTCTTCATTTGAAGCTTCAGTATACGGTATTTAAATTATATTCACTTGTTATACAAAGTTCTATTCTTCAATCCAATAGAACAAAAACAACGGAAGAAGTGAATCCCATACAGAAGTGTTTTAATTTCTGTAAAAATACAGTGCGAGAACTGTCTTCACAACGGAAAGTAAAACAAATATTTTCGAAGTTTTTTTTTTATTGCTGTATAGAACTACTAAATAAGTGTTAGTTTTGAATCTCTTTCATTAACTTCATATTTACCTTGCCACCACAAAAAAAAAAAAAAAACAAATAACTCACTAGTATACTACACCAAATTAATCAATATATATATATATATATATATATATATATATATATAATTTAAATTATAAATAAACGGTTATTGCATACAGTAAACAGTATGCTAGCCCAACGAAATGCTGGTGAAATTCACCTCAACCAATGAACCTAGCTCGATTCACTGCACGTATTGGTTGTATATTAAGATCGTTATAAAGTACGAGTGTAACACAATTTTAAGGAAATAAAAAAAATTTTTTGTTATTAATAATTAACTAAATCATTGATAGTTAAAATAAAAATATTTTTCATCATACAAACTGTCCTTTTGTATTACGAATTTGGAAGTATTCATTGACAGAACTAGATTTCAAACAGCAAAAAGATTACTATTACTACATCCGTAAATAAGTGTTTTGCTTGTACTCACAAAATTATAAGTACCCTTCGTAAAATACGATGTAATGTTTTGTACATATAGAAGTTATGTTTTTATTTGCTGTAATCGTATTTGCAGCCAATTAGTCACTAATTACTTAGAGTTCAACATAAACTTTTACCGGTAATAAGAATAGCACAAAACAGGTTCCTTTTTTGACATTGGCGGCACTAATAAACCATCACTCTTCTAAGTGAAAAATTACCATCTTAACACACAATAGTTATTTGTTACGGAGCGACAACTACTGCCAATAATTATGAACGCTTCTTATCGCTAGGAACTGCTGTCTGCATTACAAGAGCATTCTTTTCTTCGTTTGAATTGTAAACAGTACAGCAGTACTTTTCTTTAAATCATCAATCTTCTCAAGAGCGAGGTTAAAAAGGAGAGCGAGATGCGATATTCCCAACCCGTATAGAATTCTATCCATTTCTGCTAAATTCTCTGGAAGAGGGATTTTAATAATTCCCAGTTGAGTGTAAATATTCTGTTTGCATATTACCTTCTACAAAGTATATATATATATATATATATATATATATATATATATATATATATATATATATATATTACATACAATGCAAGTAGTTATATTTTTATTAGGTATTTCCAGGAAAACAACTATGATCTATTGACAGTATTGCCGCAATGAGAGTGGTCACAACTACACGTTTCGCTTTTAACTTCATACTAACCGTTTCGCTTTTCAAGATTGCTTTCTTCAGTAGAATCGACATATTCAAGTTTACGGATTTATTTCCCATTCTACTCAGCTTCATGACGAATAGAGCGGAAAATAATCTCAAATATTTAAAACGGCAGCTTCTCTGCAATTTAAGTACAATGAAATGGAAATAATAGGGTTTTTTTCATTGAATGTAAAAAGAAAAGGTGACCAAAATATAAAGTTTGAGGTATTAAAGGTTCTTTGTTTAAACGCATCAATGCATTCATCTGCTAAAATTATAGTTCCTGATGTAGCAATTCTAAAATAAAAACAATAGTAGCGTGAATTCTTTTTAATAAATTACTTAATTAATTAAAATCATAAAAATGAAATTGTAAAAGCCTGAAACATTTATTTACTTCAAAAATTATCGTTAATGGTATATTAAAATCATTGTAAATAAATTACTAATAGTACTGATTACAAAAGTGATTACCCTATTAAATAAACTATTGTTTTAATTAATGTTCTTTTAATTATTAGATTTAAATTAACTGTCGGATGTTTTCATTATAACAGATTAAAACCCGCAGTTCAGTAATTACCTGTCCTTATACAACCAACATAATAAATGCATAATTTTTACCACATGAAGAATTTCTGTGTATTCATATAAAATGGGATCCAAGTAACACTTGATTACAGTTTACACTAGATTTATCGGTATTTTCGGAGTTCACAATATATTATTTATAATATAAATAATATAATGTGAACTAATATGTACAATACTAGAAAATGTACTTTTACTCTTTGATATAAATTCAGGCATAATTTACAAAAATATGTTGTTTAATTTTAAAATGTAGTATTTAATAATATCTTTAAACAATGTAAATCTTTAATTTTTTTCAAAACTATCTATTTTTTATTGTATTATTATTTCCAAAATTGTATTATTTTATACTTACAAATGGTACAAATAAATTTTCAGATAATTTTGGAATAGAGTAGAAACTGGCACAGAGAACCGATTGTTATCCTATGCGAGACAGTAGTAGATCATCATTGCGTAAACACTTTTTATTAGTTAAACTCAAAGAGAGAGAGAGAGATAGAGAGAAAGAAAGAGGGAAAATAGAATAGTAGCGGCACTGGATTAAAATATTCTCTTCATTTCAAAAAAAAATATTTTAGCAAAGAATATTTTTTGCAAAAATTTATTTTTATCAAAGTTTAAAATTTAAAATTTTTACAGTTGGGAATATGATTCCATTGCGCTTACTGGCCCATTTCCCAATAGTAAAATCTCAGCAAAACTTAATAATTTTTGTGTATCTAAGCAATAACTGAACCAAGTTTTTTATTGCTTATAAGTAAGTCATGATCTATTTGACTGCATTATTCAGATTTCATTTCACCCTATTTTACTAAAATATTAGAACTCGAATTATTATGTCAGGTTTCTATCAAAATTTAAAATAATAAAATTCAGTATTTTAATTGAATTATATGTTAGAGGACAGTTTAACCGCCAATCACAGACTGCTATTTACCTCAAGAGTAACAAGATCGATCATAAATATGGAAATTCCTTATGTTATAAAGCAAAACATAATAAACATTTTAGAAGTGCTGTTACCAGTATATCTGCTGCAACTTCTAATATATTAATGAAATATTTATAACAATTGCCTTTGGAATAACCAACATCTTTCAGTCATAGATTACCTTATAAACGATCAAATGGACGGATGAACACATAAAGATTTTTAATATATTCACTTTTTGAGTTCAAAATAATAAATTAGAGGCTAATTATTTAAAATCATTCTCTGTCTTTTACCAATTAAAAAAAAAAATATGTGCAATGTTTTTTAAGAAATCATTAGTTACACCCATATTAGAAGAATGTTCTATCTCTTTGTCCTCTGCTAGCAATTTGTATATTTAAAATAAAACGCAATTAATCACGTTCGAACGACACACATTTATTCTGGAAAATTAACTGTCATTCAGCTGCAGTTATAATTCTACTCTAGCAATGTGTGAGACAAAAATCCTTTTTGTAATAGATTATCCAACATAATTTTTTAGCATGAATTGTATAGAACGAATTAATACTAAAATATGAAGGGATTTAAAAAAAAAATTGATATCAGATATTATTTCTATTTCAAAGAAAAGAAAAGGTATATTACTAATTTGTAACACCATTATTTTAAATATTACGCCACCACAGTAACTTTTAAAAATCAAGTTAACAATGCATATATATTTAGTGGTCATTATCAACGGTTATTTTTCTATTTCATGCTAATTTTTTAGAACACTAACTTTAAAAAATTATTTATCTAATTTACTGATATAAGTTCAGAAATAAGCTGTTGTAGACAGTTTAACTGCCGACAACAAATTAATTCGAAGAAATGAAACGACGAGGTGAACTACTTTAATATATTTTAGTAACTTGCTTATTTCCATTTCGGTAGATAATATTTCTCGTTAAATATTGTTCGTTACTGTTGTTGAAAGATTATGAATTTATTCAGAAAGAGCAGTAGAAGCAGCTATGTGTAAAAAGCCATGTTATTTATAACAAAGCTATTTTCTCCTGAGAGAATTTCAGAATATTTGAATTTTAGACTTCCCTATATAAGCAATCTTACGATTGAATAGTTGGGACGATAAAGACTTCGTAAAATGAAATGACTTTTTTTCATGAAGTGATTTTTTTCTAGAATGCCGCATACAAACAAGTTAAGTTTTTACAGCTACTCATACAAGTATATGTTTAGGCTGTATATTTGAGGTGTCTCTTATCCTTCCAATGCATAAATGGGTAGATTCGATTTTTATAAAGTCGAAGTTGAAATGACCGTTAAGAAAGTAAAAAATAACATACCTAGATGTCAAGATGATAAAACTTATTACTATTGAAGAATCGACATAGATCTTCTTCAACAACGCCTGAACCACATCAAATCTTACGCATAGCTTAATATTTTTCGGAAAATTACTGAGACCTATATTCATGAAAATGGCATTTGACTCTTTGTAAAGTATTATTATAAAAATAAACTTTATAGTTACAGTTTACTAATATCGAGTGATAAAGAAAATATTAAACTATGGTAGTGTTTTGCATTGTCAAATTCAGTTACGAAGTTAATATTATCATCGGAATTTGTCACGAACGATAAAAAATACTTAAAGAATAACTGATCTTGCAAATCAGGAGGTCCTGTTAAAACTCAAATATTTTGCAATTTTCTGCGTTTATGACATAAATATGGCTGAAACTTTATTCCTATCTTTATTAACTTTTGTCATAATATTTCTTACAATTAGGCAAACCGACTAAGGGTATTCATTTTTAATGAAAATTTCCGTCTTTAATGGTTGTTAGAAATGGGTTAGGAACAGTGCCGGCTGTTAGCCGTCATTACCCAATCGCCGCAAAGAGGATGTTTTTTGTATGTATTTCTGATTTTACTAAATGCTTATTATAATTATATAATATAGTAAAAAAATAAATGAAATGGAAGTATACATTCTTGAGAATCATTTATATAAGTGACGACTGAAGTTCTTCGCTCATTATATTTGTATTTTTATTCGAACAATCTATTTATCACTTTTTAGTAATATTAGTAACTTATAAGGTTTTATTGTTTAGTAATAAATTGAGTCAGTAATACAGTCAGTAATAAATGGAAATTCCATTTTATACTTCAAATAAATTTTTCGACTCTTCTTTTATTATCCTTTGAGGGTAATAAAAAGGTGGTCATAATGTTCGTAGTACCAACAATGACCGCAATAGAACTACTAGAGAAACACTACCATTTTCTTTAGGAATGAAGAACCCAAAGCAACAACAAAGATGTGTTTGGATGTAGATGTATAAAGCATTTAGCTGACTGTTGCCCAAAAAACTCCTGGCTTCGTAGAGTGTATGCGGTCACGTATGCGCTTTACCATTAGGTCATCTGGGAAATTATAAAGAGTGTTGGATAAATAAAAAGATTCTCCAGAGGAAGGAAAGGTAAAAAATGAGTTATGCTGATAAGATTTTTCTAAGGATCCCACGGTTCCCAGGGTAGGTCAGTTGAATTTTATTTCAAATATAAATCTACCCATTTATGCATTGTCAAATACCATTTTTTATCAATAGGAAAGTTTCATTTAAGAATCAATGACAGTTAACGATAAGATATATTCAGCTTCCACATTTCGACACTGCTCATATTCTGGTGATCTCTGCGGAGATACTGGACGGGATTGGGCCATTCAGATTTACTACAATCTATTGTCCACCACGTCACGCTAACTCAGAGGACATGTTTGTGAGTACTTTAACTCACTCGGTAATAGATTGATCGCAGGCGATAAATGGAAGTCGATTCGTATACTGGGGGTTCACGCCTAATACCTATGGGTGGAAAGGTGTTGAAACTGTAATAACCGACCAAAATTTGGTTTTAAAAGTGGATGCTCAACTATATCCAAATCTATACAACATATTATGTTACTATTGGGTGTCTCAAGAAAATTTTGTGGCATTTTTAGAACTTTTTCTTTCCTAAAACAGGCCTACGACAAGGTTTGATTATTTTACCTTCTCTTAAAATTTATATCTTTCCTTCCTTAATGTTATTATTTGATTCTAAGAAGTTATTTAAACGGTCGCATATACGTATAATAAAGTAATTAGGTATAATCAGATGGTTGTAGGTTAGAAATAATCAAGATCTATTTAACTTCTTTGAAAGTGTCTCGGAAGTGCTGCAGGGCTCGGTATTGGGACCAATTTTATTCGAAGTGTATATTTCTGACCTTCCTTGTCCAGAATCTGTTGCAAGTGCACCGTGTACGAATGATACGGCAATGCTAGCAGTGGTCTATGATCGGATTGTAGCCATGGAGAAGCTTCTATCAGCGTTGAATGCAATCATATGTGGCTGTACAAATGGAATATTAAAGTCAATCCGGCCAAATCTACCAACGTTGCGTCGGTTGGACCAAAAATTCAAGCTTATGTATTGGCTAATATGTAGGGATTTTTAGTTGTCTCTATCTAACCAGCTCCTTCTGTATCAAACAAATTAAAAGGGTTTATGTGCTAGACCTTGGTGAAGGTCATGAAGATATTCTATTTTCATGCATTTTTGCCAGTACTGTTTTACCTTATCCATTTACCTTCTGCTGATTATATATTGCGTAAATTGTTGCAACCTTATTACTGTTGTTGTTTTCATGCTCTTACTGTTCGTTGTATTCTTGCTTTACATTTACCTATATTTTCTTATTTTGTCAGCCTTTTATTTTTATCCGTGTTTAATTTTTCATTCATCTTTTATCCACCTGTACATAAGTGAACGAGAATCTTCTACGTGTATGAAACATATGCTTCATAAATTCGAAAATTTATAGAACCCAGTGATGATGTGCTCATGGAATAATGTGTGTATTACGTTTACTGTTACTATAACTATTAATTGTTTGATGTCGTCGGTCGTCAATGGATGGCTCTCTATCATGTCATATTTTAACGTATTATGTACTTCTGATTTCGACAGCAGAAATAGAATATAAATTTTTTGTTCTATAGCCAAAAAAATAAAAATAAATAAATAAAATTAAGAATATATATATATATATATATATATATATATATATATATATATACACACACACACACATATCTACTGGGTGTTTCATTTTAATCCCCAATACGATTTTCTCATAAGCTACGCAAAATACAATAAATGACCTTGATAAAAATTTCCTCGCACACGAGGGGAACACGTAAAAGACAATGTGTTTGTCCTTGATCGTTGTTTCAATGTTAACACAATTTTTTTAAAATACAATGTATTATTTTTGACTTCAGAAATGAAAAGAACGAAAATTTTTAAATTTGAATATGTGTCACTTATGTGATCTTGAAACAATTTTTGAAGATCATATAAAGCTAACCATCAGATATAGTGTTATAACTGCCAGATAGGAACGATGAAACAGAGATTTGTGGATCCAGGTAACTCCACAGAACTAAGTTGAATGGCTGAGGGAAGCTATGTTTTAGCTTATACAGCAGACCAGGCAACCAGACCTTGTCAAAAGCCTTCTGAACATCCAAAAACGAGGGTGAGCGTTACTACTTCTCCATCAAGAAACTGGTTATAATGATAACAGCTCTTTGCTTCTTTTTAATGGTAGAGTACCCACTTCTGAAGGTAAATTGAAGATCTGGTGTAATCTCCTCTTGCTCCGAAATAGGCTACAGCTTCCGAAGAGGACACTTTTCAGTATTTTACAGTACTGGTAGAAGACTTTTGGTAGAAAAACTTTTTTTTTACAGTACTGGTAGTAATATCATGAGGAGGTTTACCTGGTTTCTGGACGATTACTGTGTCGGAACCTTCCACTTAGATCGGAAACACTTTTTCGGAGGATCTCATTTAAAAGGTCAGCTATATACCGGATGCTGTCGTACGGAAGCATTATTAATATCTTATGAGTGATAAATGAATCCCTGGGATGGAGAATCCTTAATGTCTCCTTTGCTTGATTACTCCTTGCACCTCCGATGTTGAAAAAGGCTTAATTGGTAGACAGGGAATCGAATTATCTAGAAATTCAAGTATTTAAGTTTCATCAGAACCCTGGATGTCTAGCGGTGAATAGACCTTGCTCAGATGAGACGGAAATAGTTTGGCCTTTTGGAGTCGCTCCAAGCTCACGTCCCAATCGAAGCTTTCAAGGAACGCGCTGTAGATAAAGCCCACCGGAGATGCTTGACGGCTTTCCATAAAGAGTGCCCTCCACTATACAGGAGGAAGGATTGTCAAGATACGCCTTGAATGTTTCATTTCCAGTTGATTCCAGCAGTTCTTTTAAACTGGGTGCCGCTCTGTTAAAGGAATACTATCTTCAAGCCTCCTAAAGCATTGCTATCTTCTTCTATGCCATATATAAGTAATGAGGACCATCACCTCCTTGGATAATCTGTAGCTTCTCTTTCTTCATATTTCTCTTCCAGTGCCAAGCGACAGGTTCCTTCTTGCATTTTCTGCGGTTAAATACTACGTTGTGTATTTAACATCCCTTGAATACTTCAACTTTACAGGTACAACAAAACCTTCCTTGACCCAGTTAAGATATATAATAATCGTTCTTATTACTGTGAAGAACCGAAGACCCTTTTTTGTTTATCAATGTCGTGCAGATTGTGATTATGACAGGTGAGTTGTCCGATGTCACCGATATCACCGACAGGTGATGTGGTTACGAACAAGTATGAATTTTAGGCATAATTTTTTCTAATCAAAGTATAGAATGATGACCCATCCAAGGTCATAAAAAATTCAAGTAAGTTTGTCACCTTTCTTGTGTTTTATAGCCATTTTGTGTGTTGTAACCCGGAGATTTCATTAAGGCGCAGGTCGACAACTTAGCTCTTTAATGTGCTCCCACGAGTAGTTGTAAGTCTCAAACTCCAATGATTATGTTCCGCGTTCCAATCGCCCGCCGTCGTTACGAAACGGGAGCAGAGCACCTCGAAGAATTTCTCCAAGTGGCCCGCTATCTAGATGGTTCGTCTTATACACAGAAAAACCTCCATGCCGAAAGTAGTTACGATCATTGAAATGGGTTTCAGAGATCAGGATCGTATTTAACAATTTAGTAAAGATCGCAGTTGAGGAAGGAAAGAAATTCCTTCCTTTGACCAGCAAGATATTTGTTATTAAGTGAATTATGTAATTTAATATGATTACCAATTGTCAAAGGTATTACTATATCAAAGATCAATTAGCATTATTGTAGTAATACAAGGTAAAAAAAAATTCGATAATGCAATTAAACGGAATGACGACTATTTATATATTTAACAAAAATTTTATTGTTTAAGGCATATTGAATTTATTTATTAATATCGACTTCTTCAGAATGTTATTATGTGTTTCATTTATTTTATTTGTGATTTTATTCATTTTTTTCTTGCGAGCAAGAGGATGAATAGCGCTCTGTAGATTTTTACGTAATGAATTAAGAAGTTCCATCAGGGTAAGCCGTACACATAATTGAAAAAGATTCGACTTTTAATTTGTAATAATATTTTTATAACACTTAGGTCGGTGAAGTCACAGAGGAAGAGAAACATCTAGGTAGTTAGAGGTAAAACAGACTGAAACTATCTTGCTGTCTTGATATTTTTTTTGGTAGGGCTAATGCTAGTAATTTTTTATAACTGCTATTCATGAGTCAAAAAACTATTTGCTCATTTGTAAAAAAATTAATAAAACCACCTTACAGAAAGTACTAGATTTTTGTGCAAAATTAAAGTGATATATTTCGTTTATATCAGATAACCTTGAACTAAAGTTTAAGTGACTTGGTGAAGAATAAGAAAAAGTTAGTTTTAGCTTGTTACGGAAAAGACAAAACAGTAGTGTGTTCACTTCAAAAATATGAATGTGAAACAAAAATTCAACAAATGAAATGTGTATATAAGTTCATAAAACAAGAGTAGCTTTAAGTTCTTTTACTTCATCAACAGCTGAAACAATGGTATTGGATATGTTTTGCGTTTTTGACTGCAGCGCTAACAGTTGCTGGTAAACATTTCTACCTTGAAGCAACTGTAGTCCACACAAGGTGAAGGTGAAAACAAATGAAGTCAAGTATGCTAAAGTTTTTACTTCATTCTTTAATTAAATTTTTTTCATATTACTAACCAAAAAAAAAAATAAAACATATAACATTAATATAAAAATCACACAAAAAATTAATTAATTATAAGCCAATTGCACTACGACATATACGACATTTAGCAAAAAATTGTTGACTTTATCTAATATAAAAGCACACATTCACACATTACCGATCAAACTGGGTTGGTCAGTTAAATTTGGTAGACAAAATACACATTTGAAAATTCCTAAGAATTTTAGCAAAATCCCGCGTAACCTTAATTTTTGTTTTCTTTTTTATATACTTTAATATTTTTATCTTTTGTGTTGTATCCGATATCATTACTTGATATGAATTTTTTATATGACCTTATTTAAATAAAATATGAATTAAAAATTAAATATAACCTTATTTGGAAGAAAAATTTAAACCATCAGAAAGGACTCTTTTATAACAACTTCAGCGCTAGGAAATACTGACAAAGAAATAATGAGAACAGTTTTTGTTAATTAAAAAGAAGAAAAGAAACCAAGAAAGAGATCCTATATATAAATACATCTGTTTTATTAAATAAACGGAATGAATGTAGGTTTTTGCTTAGATAGACAAATGTTTTAAAAATGTTTCATGCATCATTGAGAATTTATAAAATATTTGTCATTTATGAAAGATGAAATTCAGTATATTTTCTATGAAACTTTTTGTTTATTGATTTAATTTATATGTATTTTTTTTTATATTCTACTATACTTATTGCAAAACATTTTCGTTAACATACGGTCTCCTCCAATAAACACTGAGCCCTTAACATTTTTACCAATCTCCTTCACTTTTTGTATGTCCTCTCTTCTCATTTCTATTCTATCACAGTATTAATTAATTTTTTTTTTCATTTCTAGATGTTAATCATCGTGCAAACCGTGGTTATTACTTTTTTAATTTTTTGTACCGTGAAATAACTGCGCATGATTACAAACTAATTAACGAGAACTAATCAAAAATGTAGATATACCTATTAAATATGTTTCATGTATTATAAATACGATTATATAATAAACAAATAAAACGCCTTCATAAACAAATATTCTTCTAATCCTGAAAATGTATTACGTTTGCAATAAAATAATTTTATGTCTCTTTTTCTCAAATTTATCGATTTCAGTTGCCATATAAATTCCATGCCCCTTCTCAAAGGTTTTGCATGATATATGCCAGAAAAAAGAAACTAAATACGATAGTTGATGTGAAGATGAGGAAGCTACTATGAATAATTGGAGAACTAGTAAACAATATATTTAATAATCATTATATATTCGATTCATATGTGAAAATGAACACATTTAACTGTAAATATTATATTTTCAATTTATATAATATAGGTATAGGTATACATATGTAGTGTTTATAAAAGCCGTTTCAAGAATTCTGGGTATGGTCTCTCACATCGAAGTAAAAAAAAAAAAACCTGATAACACAGTTGCATTACTTTCCCGCCACGCGGCTTTTTTCTGATGCGTCGTGGCTTAGACACACAAACTCACACAACTTAATTTTAAAATATTTATAAATATTTTATTTAAATATAATATTTTTTTAAATTTAATTCAATGATTGTAATTAAAGCGCGCGCGCATACCGTATTTCACTCACGCGGGTATTGCGGTACTAGCGGTCACTTTACATACTTTTTTACACTTTAAATATTATTAATTTTAAAATTCTACCGCTCACCTAAGACGTCACAAAATATCGGACGGCTAAAACAGTCATACGTTAATGCTAAACTAGGTCTTCTTGTGGTGACAGGAGAAGTATACCCCCTAGCTGTTTAGATCATTTTCTGGAATGGGGGTGCGACTTTGCCAAAATGTTTTTGCAAAAATTATTTTTTTATTGTTAACCTAGTTTAATTGTATTAGTATTTTTAACTGTGCCGAAGAAAGATAAGATCTTAATTAGGTGAAATCTTGAGATGCTGGAGTGACCTTTCTGTACAGCCTCACCCCCCTTGACCTTTTAAGTTGAAAAATTAATAGCATAAATGCCCTGTATATAGAAGTATACTGATCAAGTTTAGGCAAAACCGTTCCAGTACTTCTGGAGATATAAGGAGTATAAGACCGAACACATACGTATATACGAACATCTGGAAAATTTCAAACCGGTTTTCTGGTTTTTTGGGTTCATTAGGTGCCAAATGTAAAAATCTGGTAAAACCGCATATGCCCAAATTACAATATTTTTCCTATTAAAGCTATAGTTCTGCTATAGTTTAGACGGAAAAGTAAAAGACTATACATCATTATATGTCCGGAAACGCTTAGTTTGCCGACTACCAGCCATTTTGCATTTTTAACATAAAAATGTATTTCTGAGTAATGGTTAATTGTGTCAAGCTGAAAATTTGTACACTGGTACGGTACCTAGAGAGAGGTTTACTTTTCTAAGAATAATAAAACTGATTTCTGTATCCACTTAAAAATGGCGGTCATGTAAACTTTTTAACTAATATCTTTGCTATCGCTGATTTATTTAATTGTTATGTTTACAAAACCTATTAAGCATTTTACGACAAAGGAAATGACACCTTTTATTCAAACGCGTTTATAAATTATAAACTTGCGGCAATAACTCTTGAAGTGAATCACTCTGGAATAAAAAAAAAACACTTTTAATTTCCTACCTAATAAAATTAAATAACTCCACACGATCTTAACTGGAATAATTTATTAATGTTATCATGTAGAAATGATAATAAATTAATATGACAATATTAAAGTAAAATAAAATATTATTTATATATTGAAGATATTATATTCGACAAAGTGCACTAAACATACATACATACATATAATGTATAATGTATGTATGTATTTAAAGAAATTATATACTGTTTAATTATATAATGTTTGTTAATTGTTAATTATTTAATTAATAAAATTTTTGTTAGATTTATCTCAGAATTATATGAAGTAGTAATGGAAGTAACATTGGTTTATGATGGAATTTTTTAGAATAAAAAACTCTCCGTTTAAACATGAAACAAGTAGAATTGTATTATTTTAGTATAACTAAATATCCTAGTTACCAAAAACAAATCTAATAAATTCACTAGAATGTGTAACGCAGCATTAAAGTATGAATATTCAGATTAATAACGGAAATGACGGAGGAATAATGGTTTTCTCATTTCAATATTAATAAACGGAAATCTCATAACTTGTAATTTAAATATAACAAATCACTAACATTTTTACAAACGTAAACCTATAAATTCTACTATATTTTTATTTCAATTCATTACAAATCATACCGATTAATTTCAAGAAAAGCCAAAGAGAAAGCTTGATACTAATGTTTTTGGTTAATTAATAATCGAAAATTTAAAAAAAAAAACACATATTTGTGTAGTTAGTATGAATAAGATTTTTTAACAAATTTTAAAATAAAATTTATAGTTTATATAGGTAAACTAGGTTATGATGGATTTATTGATAAATCTTATCTACAAACATTCCTTGAAATGCTTACAATAGTTTATTGTAAACCGGTAACTTTATAGACTCATGAAATCATTCATTTATTAGAATAAATTATTATCAGTTCGAGAAATATCTAATATGAGAATAAGTAATTTATAGAATCATCAAAATATTTAAACACATAATTTAAGGAAAGAAGCAACAATATTAGTCTTTTGTCTTCATTAGTACTGAATTCGTATATCATCAAATTAAATTTATGATTTTATTAAAATAATAACATTTTTTTTCTGTATATCATATACTTATAAGTACCTAATCATCTGATTTGGTGATTAAACAACTACGCATATTTCTATATTCTACAATCTTTTGTATTCCACAAGTATTCTTAATTTCAATAAATAATTTTAAAAACTACCATTGCTATTTATGGTAAGTAGAGGGTAAATTAAATAATTTTTCCTTTAAAAGAAATTAATGGAATAATTTTGATGTAAGCTTTAGTTTCGTACATATGGGCCAATAAAATCAATAAAATTATTTTGTTAAAATTAACTAGTAATTAAAATTTACTATTTTTTATTGTGAAACGTAAAAAAAATTAATTTGGTACAATCATGAACCTGGTTTAATTGTTTTACCTGACGTATGAAATAACAAGATTGTATGTACATATTTAGTACCACAAACAGTAATTTACAAACACCGCAAATACAATATACAATCAAAATTAGTACAACAGTATGTTACTAATTAGGGCTGATTGACCGTCAGTAAATTAGAATTGCGGCGGGAGTTAAATGGTTTTACGGTATGAGTTTACGAGTATAAGCGGTTTCTAATCATAGGATACTAGGCTTCATATCCACTAAGAACTGTAATGTATCATTTTTTATTGCAAAATATTGTTACAATTCTTTTCGAACTTACTGAGCTTTTTCGAACTTTACTAATTAATTGATCAATTATGATTGCAGAGAAAATTTGTATATACAAAGTTAAAAGTTATTATCGTAAAAACGTTGATCAGTTGCACGTTTTAAATAACCACAAATAAAATATGAAAAATATCATTATATATAATTTTATCGTGCTTGATTTAATATAAGAGTTTAAGAAAAATTTGCATAAATTATGGATTTTGTATTTATTATTTTATTATATATACTTCACTCTCCATTACACAACAATAAAATAAATATCCTCTCTTAATTTATTCACAAATGGTAAAAGGAATTATGAATTTTAAATTTTAAATTACGTATATCACTAATATTGATCGTAATTATAATTTGTTTAATATTTATTTTTCAAGAGGCTTATTATTTTAAATCTATTTTATGGTATAAAATAAAGTTCAATATCATTTAAAATAATTTAACATGAAAAGTGGTTAAAAGCACTACAACCTTCCATGAATATTTTCCTCTCACTTAATTCTAAATAAAATTATTTTGCTCACTTCATTTTTCGTTAAAATATTATTTATTCAGAGGATTACTCAATACTTTGTTTAGTTGATAAATAATTATGCAATAAAAAATTTAATTAAAAATACCAAAAATAATATACTACTGCAACTATACTTATTTAATACAAATTAAAATAAATTCCATATATATGAATAGCACTTAAATTATTTTATATCTCAAATAAACAGGAATTATTTATTTAAATTTTTATAAAAGCATTACTTATTTCATTTGTATAAACTATAGAAAAAATTATAAAAAACCTGTTTCACCGTTTAGAAATTTAATGTTACATACAATTTACATAATTTAATTGAAATATAGCCTAATCTTCACATGATATAAATGTTATTAAATATTAAAGTTTATAATTTATTCCTTTTTACCTTTACGAAAATTGTTTCTTAGTCACTTTAATTAATTGAACCCCAAAAGTAATAGTAAAAAATCAACAGAAAATATATTAAAATATAAAACATTTCTATAACAGGGATTGAAAATAGTACTGCAGTATCGAAAACACATAGAACACACATCCCTTTGGTTTATTTTTATTATATTAGAGCAGGGCAAACCTCACATTAACTGAAGTGAAGTGTAATAAAATCATGGATATATGATGAAAATTAAAAAGGATATACCTGTATAAAAATTACTAAAAACAAAAATGGCAAAATAAAAATAGTTTAACTAAAAGAACACTACTGAATTAAGGGGATATAATGATACTTGATTGAGAAACAATCATACGTCGACCTAATCTTGATACAGTAAATTTTCATAAATTGAAATATTAATTTATAAGGAAATATCTTCTATTCAGTCAATGAAGTAAGTGTAAATTCAATAGTATAATTCAAAGATGGAAATAAAATTATTAATTCTTGCATTGAAGAATTGTGATAAAAATGAAGTAAGGTGAAATCGTAATAATATTTGAATACGTCCATTTAATTTTATCTATGAGTAAGCATAAAACCTTTATAACTTTACAGGGAATATTAATTCGTTTTTTTTTTTTTATTTAGCTATAAGATTTCAATATGAAGAAAAGCATCTAAGAAGTCCCAAAAATAATCCGAAATTCTGAGTGAAGTGAAATATGTAGTACGAATGTAGGCAATGCACAGTAAAACTAAGGTAAAACAAATGGGTTATGACAGTTACAAAGAGAGAAAAGTAACTACAATTAAGATAGGTGCAGCAGAAAAAATTTTATAAATTTACTTCAAGGTATTTTTTTCTCGAAATTATGCAATTTTTACCTCTTCCTCCACAACTATTGGAGATACCCGTATCGAGTACTGAAATTTCTACTGAGTAGTATTTTAATTATTTAAACAAATTTAGTGTATTACTGATTAAACATTTTCTGAGCTTCTCATTTTCAGTGTAAATTTTCACATATTTTGATACATTAAAATCAGTTGGTGAGCTTTATTTCCAGTAATTTTGTTTAATTATAAACTTAACAATTTTTTTCGTATAAATTATGTTTGAGAAAATAAATATGAAATTTTGGAATTTTCACATTAAAAATAAGGATTAAGATTATTTGAACGGCAATCACTTTTTTGTTCATTTTTGAACGTAAGAAAAGTAAAACATCAGAGAATTACGAAACACTATACGAATCAATCAATCAAAATATAATGGGCGATACTCGAAAAACTGTACAAAACCCCATAACATAGCAAGGACAAAGAGAAGTGATTAGTTATTGTGAGAGGCTGATAGGATATATAAATTAACCGGTTTAATTCTTTTTATCAAATCTAATTTAAAAAACATGTTAAGATTAAGACTGAAAACCATATTTTTCTCAGTTCATCTCCAGTTTTTAAGAAAAATTTGAATTGTTTAAGTTTTAGAAAGTGATTCAGAAATTAATAAAAAAATTATCTAAATTTTCTCCGATGATTATTAAGAAACTGATTAGGTTTTTAATTAATCAGTAAAGATATAACGCTACTGATGTAAATAAAATAATGCGACAGACAATCTTCAGACTATTTATTAATGTAGTAATAAGGAAATATGATATACTCGTAGTATCCTAATTATAAAATGAGATTTCTTTTACGACTGAAAATTCAAATAATAATGAAAACAAAGCGATGTGAAATTACTGAGTGAAAAAAATTTTACTTTAAGGGGTAAATTGCTTTATATTTTATGTACATTACATTCAATATGGTCCGCCACAAGGCTTAATTATTAATTTCCTCAGTACGTAAAATTTATTATCAACTCCCATTTTTGAAAACAAATCTTCATTTTAAACCTTGGACATTGTTTATGAAATTTGGTTTTTTCACTGATTAATAACGCTTAATTAATATAAAGAATTTACTTTTCTGATTACAATTTGAATTTTTTTATTAAATATACATATTAGTATTTTAAAATTATTATAAATATATATTTATAAAATAATATTCTTATATAGATTATCTTTTAACTTTTATAATTGTAGTCAAAAATATAATATTCTTACCTAATTACAATACCAGTTAATAAGCAATTAATGAACATAGGTTTACTACTTATTCTATCAATTTTTTGAAGAAATTGGAATTATTAGAATATCGCTTTACGTTATAAAATTTATATTTTTTTTCTGATGATATCATTTTAATATGCATTAGCAAAAAAAGTGAACAAAAACAAGTAAAAAATAAGTGGAATAAATTTCAACGGTTTTAAAAGAGGAAAAGATAAATAAAATAAAAGAGGTAAAAGGAACAAAAGATTAAAGAATAACAAATCGTAAGGCAAGCTAAAGAGAATTAGGTTACAAACTGTTTCATTTTTTTCACTAAAGAAAAATTTTAATTTTAATAACCACCACTCTCTGTATCTTTTTAGCGACTTTAAGTTCCAAGCATATCATCCAATTATAAAGTTACATTTTTCTTTTCTCTCACTACCACTCACTCGTTCTATATATCTCTCATTCTATTTCCCCCCCCCCCCTTTAATCGCCCTCTATATATATATATATATATATACATTAATACATATGAGTTTACTTC
Organism: Lycorma delicatula; assembly: GCF_047948215.1. Lineage (NCBI taxonomy): Eukaryota > Metazoa > Arthropoda > Insecta > Hemiptera > Fulgoridae > Lycorma > Lycorma delicatula. The sequence continues at coordinate 174,031,781 of NC_134455.1, read as the reverse complement.
TAGCAGTGACACCAATCTACCTTCATAAATTTTTCAATTTAATTGTTAACGTTGTTGCATCATTTAACAAAAAATTATATAAGTATTAATAATATAGAAAAATTATATTGAATTCTGTTTTACACATACTAATAATAATCAAGATATTTTTTCGGTTTTTTCATTTAGAATTAAGTTCTAAAAACAACATGGTTTTCAAATTTCAGTAACTTTTTAAAATTCTTATTACAATTTAAACATGAATATTTTAAGTCTGGATTAAAATCTGCTTGAAACAGTTTCGGGAAAACCTAGAACACAATAAAAACATAGGAAAAAATTTCTCATCACAAATTTGGAAATAAATAAATTTCATAATAAAATCTCCTTATTAAAAAACTTCAGAAATTAAACGTTTTATAGAAACTTGATTATTTTTCTGGAAATTCTAAAAGTTCACTTACTTCACCATTCTACATCCTTTGAAAGTAGTGCTAAATGCATTTTTCAATGTTCTGATCATGGTCAGGTGTCGCAAAGTTTCTGTGCTATTTATTAGTATAAATTGGTAGCCCAAAATAATGTTTAAAAAAGCCAACAAAAAAAATCATACGAAAAGCCTAAACACCTCGTGGATCTATATCCACGGGGTGTTTAGGCTTTTTCCGGGTTTTAGGTTGTTTCTTTACTTCTTGAAACATTTTGTTGGGTTGCATTAAAAATGAATTAATGTCTAATATGTAATTTTTCCCGTCACTGTAATTTGTTCTTATTTAAAACGGGTTAGAAGTTATTTTTTCTTTTAAGATTTCAATTCCTAAGAAGAGCGAGTTGAATTTCGTGACAGAGAATCTATTTGTATTTCTGTGCAGCCTTATTTACTTGGAAGCACCCGGAACTTAACACGTGCGTTGCTATATCTATAGTTACTGATTTTTTCAAAGTTTTTATATCATAAAGTACACCTTGCTAAGTAAATACCACATCATTACTGAAAACTAACTTCCTTTATAGCAGCTAAGGCCAAATGCTATTATATTTTGTTGTCCAATTAATTTTTATCTATTCCTTTATTCACCAATTTAGGTTTTTAATAACAGTCCATTTTCTTTAATAAAAAAACCCTAACCAAAGATGAAAATGATGTAGCTTCTATAATTTACTGTAACCAAATGGTGTTCGAATACAAGCAATAAATAGGAAAAAGAAAAGGTGGAGTATAATTTATATCTCTCAGTAAATAAATACTCAAAAAAGATGCAGTTTCTATTTTCTAAGCGTCCTCAGTACATATGCTTTGAAGGAAAATGTTTTTATGACCAACATACTAACTGATTGTAAAGTGTAAGAAGATCATTTTTGAAACCAAAAAAATATATTTACTTGATCTCAAGAAATATTTACGTTTATATTCGTAAAATATATACTGCCTGGGTCAAAATTTATCAATTCTTTTACAATGTTGTTAAGCCAACAAAACTTTACAGTTACCGTCACATTCTTTCATTTACCAGCTATTTAATTGTTTTTACACGACTGTCAAAAATAAGTGTAATGTATTTAGGATGCATATATGTTTGTTTGTTCCACTGTAGCAGCTCAACAGCTAAACCGATTTAGATGTATGACCCCGAGTTGATATCCTTTCGTTTCTAAATTGTATTGCAGGTATTTCTCAAGTATATATATATATATATATATATATATGCAGGTATTTCTAAAGGAAACAGAAATAACCTGGAAACTGATTTCAGAGCTTCTCCCAAAACGATTTGTTATCGAGATACAGCTAGCGAAACATTTCACGCAGATTTCAATTCCCCCCTATGAAATTTCAGTATATTAAATTTCAGAATACTATTAACTTGATGGTTTATTTTGTTTTTGACATGAAAAATTGAATAAAACAGGTTCCAGAAATTTGTCTCAAACGTGTAAAAAGTTTTTCCGAGAAAATTATTTAATAAAGTATACGATAAACAAAAAAGAAATCAAATTTTATTAATAACAAATTAAAAAAAAAATCTTATGAATTTGTAGTTTGAAGTAAAAACAGCTAAATTTGTAAACAGTACAATACAATAAATTTAGTTAGTAAAATAAATTTGAATTAATTAAAATATTTTTAATTTACTTTTAAAGTACACTTATGTACACTTTAATACATACTCATTAATCACATACACTGTTTATACTTTAATAATTTATTACATGACTGACCAAAAAGGAATGAAATGTATTTAGGATGTATGTTTGTTTCATCGTAGCAACAGCTGAACCAATTTCGATGTATGAACCCGCGTTGGAATCCTTACGTTATCGGGAGTGTCATACGCTAAATATAAATATGCATATATAAAACATAATATTGTTGTTGTCGCGAACTGGTTGGTTATAGATGCGTGCTGTATTCGATTTAGTTTTTCAGTTATTTCGTTTCGTTATTGTTGTTCTGGTTGTTTGTTGGTTCTTCCGTTTATTCGATTTTCTTTCTTTTTGTTGTTTTGTGTTTATTTTTTCGTTTTTGTTTTACCATAACCTAGCGTTGCTAGATTATGTAAAATTTGTTTACAACATTGTTTACAATTGACTGAATCGATTAATTTTGTTTTATTTGTTATAATTTTCTTTGTTTCATCAAGGAATAAAGATCATTAATAAATAGTTGTTGGACTATGACTGAACCAGATCACACTTTGGAGCGTGAGGTCCCTTCGGAGTGCAGCGGGACTGATATTGCGACGGAAATGGAGGTGGTGGAATTTCGGCGAGAGGAACTACTTAAGGAGAGGTGGAGAGAAACCAGGGAGAAAGGCAAGTGGACTCAACGACAGCGACAGGATACAGTTTCGCCTGTTTCAACCGCTGGAGACAGGATACGAAAACCGCGACGAGGAGAAGGAGGAAGAGCACGAATTAGCGCCGCTCATTGTTGACTTGGAAGGTTTAAGTGAGGCGTTCCGCAAGGCAGACGACAAAAATACTAAAGCGATATTAAACAATTGCAACTACGCATGGGCAAAAAATAGACAAAGTAGCAGAATACAAGTCAGAACTTTCAAACAAGAGCATGATGGTTCAGAAGACGGAAATGGTGACGCAGACGGAAGATCTGGTATTCCTGACGCGCTGTAAGGTCTGTGAAACAGGAACCGATAGGCTGTGAGGTACCAACCCAAACTCTCAAGAGGGTTGGAAATAAAGAATTGCTAAGGAAACTGGAAGAGGGAATCAGCGATGAGGAAATCCCCACATTGGTTGCAAACCACTAGGGGGAAAGACAGTTCAGGATGGTACGCATGGCGGAGAGTACGTTGCTTCCCTCCTTCTCATCATGAAAGAGAGAAGCAACGTTGTGGTTCTTCATGATCTAAGAGAGCTGCGCAAGGGCAGAAGAGCAGGACAAGCAGGATGGCGATCAGGGTCAAACCATATATGAAAGTATGTGTTTCTGGTGAGTGAGAGAATATATGTGAGACTATTCATGATTAAAAGATTGTAGTCAGAATAATTAAACCTAGGCGTGACATAAATATGGGAAAATACCTCATTTCTCTTTTAAAAAGAAGATAATTTTCCACGGTGGATTTGAAATAGAAAATTTCAAACTACATTTTAGAATAGACCAGAGACTATATATTAGTTTATTAATTTTTCATTTCAAAAAGCTTCCTTTTTTTAAAAAATAGACATATAGAATGAATTTAACCATATTTATTTTTAAAAAATCTGTATTGCTTTAACAATTGTTAAAGCTTTATCATGTAATTAAATGGATACCCATTATTTTACATTACTTTTTACGCTTGAATACAAAAAAAAAACATTTGTTTTAAAAAATCTAGCCAACTCTCTTCAAATTTAGCCTAAATAACCTGGAAAATTTAAATATTGTTACGCTACAGAATGTAGTGAAAATAAGCAAAACCTCAACAAATAAAGCAGTTAGACTACACGAGGTAAAATACATTTATTAAAGTAATTCAAAATATTATATTAAAACAAAATTATTCCGGAAAGAATTAAAGTATTGAGTGCAGTAAATTTACCAGTTTTGTGAATGCTTAATTAATTGAAAGCATGCTCTATTACTGAGGACAACAAGTGATATATTTTTTTTCTGGAGATGTATTCCAACTCTGATTTGGTGTAAGTTATTATTGTTTATTTAATTAACCTTACACGAAAGGTTTTAGTTAACTTCTGATACTTAATTAAATTTTAAACGTTGAACAGTATTCCCAATATATTATTCCTCAAATTAATCTTTTTTTACTCATGTAAAGTTAAAGTGAACTAATTAACAGTACTGATTATCTCATTACCAAATAATTTATTTTTACTTTAATATTATGTCTATTTAGCTTAACCGAACTGATAGAAGATATTAAAGAATTTTATATTCATCTGTTGTTGTCAATTTCCATGAGAGAATGTTAGCTTCTCGACCTTGTTTGCTGAAGAACCTGGCTTTGAACCTCAATCGACAATAAACTTTTCAAAAGCAACACGTTTTCTCCAACATATTTCCATTCATAAGCTTTGTTTTACGTAATTAATTAATTAATAATGATAAAAATTAAAAAAAAAAATTATATCACTAAATTACAATAATGAAAATCATTTGAAACATTTTTTCTTGTTAACGCATTAGATATAATACTAGTACTTATATTAAGTACTATTAATAATTTTAATAATTAATATAATAATAATATTAATAATATTAAAATAATTTTAATTATTAATAATATTTTACTCCTTAAATTTAATTAAAAAGTAAGGATTTATTTTTTTCTGGAAGCTATTTCTACTTGCATTATTTTTATTACGCTCTTACCTATTTTACAAGAGATAAATATTAAAAATTAAACAACACGACTGCAAAAAAAAATCATTTCTGACAAACATCGCTCTTTAATTAGGATAATAACTAATATAGGAGGATAATTAAAGAGCGTGCAGGTGATGATTTTGTATAGTATTTATTTTATATAGATATGGTATATATATATATATATATAAATCTCCTGTCACGATGTATATTCGGAATAAACTCCAAAACTACCGAACCGATTTTGATCAAATTTCGTATCTATCTGTAATTTGGTCCAACTTAAAAGATAGGATAATTTCTATCTCAATTATTAACCTTAATATTTGTTATTGCAAATTAAATTTTTATTATACAACAATAGTGTGTATTTATTGGTTAGTTCTATGAATTCCTAATAGATGGCGATTTACGTTAATTCATCGATACAACTCTCTAACATCGTTTGACATCAAGGTAGCGTAGATGGCGTTTTTTCGATTTCTAGATAATACATTCTATTCACGTCATATTTGTTTATGTTCACGAGATAACCGTGTTATTTTAATTTTTCGTGAATGATTTTTATAATTATACTGTGTATTGTGTTATAATTGTGCAGTGTATCGTTTAGATATTATAAATTTTAACAGAAAAAATAATAACATAAACTTTATAGGTAATATTTTTGGCTACCACCTCAAAAACGTGTAAGTATTTCTTGCTTTCTTTTTATTTTATTTTTTATTTTTTGTATTTTATTTTGACTTTTTAATCTGTTAATTGTTAATTAATTCATTCATTAATTTTGATCTAAATTATTTTTTTAAATAATAAATATTATCAATTTTTCTTTCAATTTCAGTATAATGCCACGGAAAAACTAACCTTAACAATGCGTGTAGCAAAGATGCACGACGCATGCGTGTTAAGAGAACTCATGAATTGGAAGAACAAACTGCAGCAAGAAACGCAGCTCAACGAATCAGAACAGCAGAAATTCGTAGACAAAAATCTCGAGAACAGCGTGATGAACGTCTGCGTCAAAATATCTAAAAACCGTGTTCGGGTTTTACTGAATTTAATTTTTTAAGAAGTGCGACAATGATTCTAGCAACACAGCCCCTGCCATTATTACTGTATATATGACACGACTGCTTGCACCAACCTCTAGGTTACTTACCTAAAAAACATAAAATAAAAAAAACAATTGACTGCGACGGGAAAGGCAAGCAAACATATTTAGCGAGCGAAGCCGCGAAGGGGATGCTAATATATATATATATATATATATGTGTGTGTTTAAATAAATTTAAAAGATTTGAAAACAAAATTATACTATATAGAAACGCCATACAAAATCTTCATCTTATCCTCCTATATCAATAATTATCCTATTATTTGTCAGCAATGATTTTTTTTTTGGCAGTTGTGTTTTTTAATCTTTAATATTTATCTCTTGTAAAAGATGTATCACTGGTTGACCTCCGTAATAGAGCATGCTTTCAATTAATTAAACATTCACTAAACCGGTAAATGTTCTGCACTCAATACTTTAATTCTTTCCGGAATAATTTTGTTTTAATATAGTATTTTGAATTACTTTAATATATATATATATATTATATCGTGTAGTCTATCTACTTCATTTTTGGAGGTTACGCTTATTTTCACTACATTCTGTAGCGTAACAATATTTCAATTTTTAATTTATTTAGGCTAAATTTGAAGAGGGTTGGCTAGATTTTGTTTTTTCAAACGAATGTTTTTTTTTGTATTCGAGCGTAAAAAGTGATGTAAAATAATGGGTATCCATCTACTTACATGATAAAGGTTTACCAATTGTTAAAGCAATACAGATTTTTTTAAAAACAAATATGGTTAAATTCATTTTATATGTCTCTTTAAAAAAAAAGGAAGCTTTTGAAATGAAAAATTAATAAACTAATATATAGTCTCCGGTCTATTCTAAAATGTAGTTTGAAGTTTTCTATTTCAAAATCATCGTGGAAAATTATCTTATTTTTAAAAGAGAAATGAGGTATTTTCCCCTATTTATGTCTCGCCTAAGTTTAATTATTCTGTCTACATTTTTTTTAATCATGAATAATCTCACACATGTATTCTTCACTCACTCACCATAAACACATACTTACATATACGGTTTGAAAGTAAACTTGAACAAATGTATATAAAAGTCGATTAAAAAAATATTTATAACTCATTTGAAGTAATATTTTACATTTGAAGTAATATTCATCCTACAAAAAATTTTCCCAGTTTAGATATTTTTTATCCCGGTTTTGAATCATAATATGAAAATTAACAGTAAGGTCAGATTTTTTTTTTATACTTTAATTCAAATAAAATTAATCTAATTTGAAGTTTATGTTGAATTTTTAGTCTGTTCTTTTTAAATACTGGAATGTGTAAACGGTTGCATAAAGTAAAACTGCAAATAGGAAGTAAAGAAATTGTAAAAAGGAAGCACTACAGCTTTAATTAAACTAATTCTTTAGAATAAGGAATAAATATTACTACACTGTTACATAGTGGTACAGAATCTCCTAAAATATTTTAAAAACTTAATCTCATATATTCATTTGTATGTGTGAGAATTTATTTAAGTATAAATTATATCTTGAATAAATTATATCTCATAAAGTACTTTATCAAATTATTTTTTAGGCTTCCCAACTAACCAGGGAAGGACCTGGACCTTCGCGTGTTTGTTATTCTCATGGTTATGGGATAATACTAAGAAAAATTAAAGGGTACAAATTTTATAAATACCTAAAAAAGAAACTAAATTACAAAAGAAAGAACAAATTAACTATAATAACTAAAGACACGGATTTTTGGTGCGGAAAACTTCACAAATCCACCCCTAAGGGGGCTCCCCGACTTATGGTTTAAAACCTTCCCTGGGATAACACGAATGTAACTTGAAAAAAATCGGAAGGTTGATTCTCGAGAGATGCTGTAGCAAATGGACAGACAGAACCCACTAAAAAATTTCGCATTTATATGTTAAAGTTTACATATCTAAATTATTTAAATTCCAGCTAACCTTAATAGAGGAAAAGCAGAAAAATCTTGTTACAAATATTGTCAGTAAAACATTTCCGAAGACAGAAGAAATTCTCCCTTGCAAACAAAAGTACGTAATACGAAAAAATTGAAGCTGAACTTCAAAAATAAACCTTTCCAAGTTTATTTTACTAAAGGATTTCTGTTTTGCATTAGGATCTAAACGTTATGTTCTTATAGTTTATATATTTATATATTATATATTATGTACGTTATAGTTTATTATATAGTTTATATAGTTATGTTATAATAGTTTATATTATTAGTTTATATTAAACCTCACTTATTGTAAACTAAACATCAATCCAAATATTTTAAACTCATTTCTTGCGTGTAAATTTTTTTATCCACCTTATTTGTAATTATTCTTCATATTACAATAAATAATTTTCTAACATAAACAGTGTTACACACTTTGTTAAATTTGTTTTCTTTTTAAAAGGTTATTTCAGCGTTAATAAATTCAGCTCATCCATCAGAATTAAATTATATTTCTAAATTTCAACTGTTTACAAAATGATAAAAGAAAAAAAATCTGTATAGAAACTTTTTCCTCAAAAGATTTCTAGACCTTTTAGTTAGTCATTCATATACATAAAATAAAAACAACACCAATTATGAAACATTTACAAATAAGATACGAAAAATTTTAGATAATTAAGCTTAAGTTTAAATATATAAACGAGTATATACTGGTATATATGTGTTTTCAATAGCCAAAATTGAAAAAGTAACTTTCGCAGAAAAAGCATTCTCATAGAAAAATAAAATAAATTACGTATGTAGAAGAAAAATAACAAAAACTACGTGTCGAATACTAGAGAATGAGGTTAACAGACAAATAAAACTTTCAAATGATCAAAGGGTTGGTCACCCAAATGTAGCAGTACAGGAAGACGTAGATAATAAAATAATAATAAAGAAAGTCTAAAATTATCATTGTTTATAGTTAGAAACGTAATAACAAGTTTGTGGACTACTTATGGAAGAGGTATTTAGTTAAATAAATTACGAAAAAAAGAAAATTTACTGATAAATTATCCACTAGCAGAATAACATAAACTTTATACTTTTTTAATATTAAATAGTACATTTAATTCTACATTATTGTAAGATTCTGTAATAACATATTCCCCTTACTAAACAAAGGTGGCTCTTTGTTTTAACAAGTGTAGCACAATGCATGACCTCAAAATCGTTGATCGAAGTGAAAATTAATTTCGTAAAAAACTAACTCTTAAAAAAAGTGTATTTTTAGAAACCTTACCTGTAACGAATTAGGTTTTGTAAAGCTACTGCAAGTAATTAAATCAAGAATGGGAAAACGATGAAAAGGAGTGTTTTAATTAGAATAATTGGGATTTAAAGAATCTAATTCTTGATTCAGCCTTCATATTTTTCTTTGTTTTCTTTTCTATTATTTTCGTGACAAAAATAAAGTAATCGTTAAGAACATTTTATGAAACTAAACAAAATTTAAACAGAGTTTTTATACATACATACATATATATATATATATATATATATATATATATATATATATATATATTTAAACATGGACTAATGAAAATAATATTTTTTTTTTAAATTTAACAATTTCACTTTAAGATTTAATTGATGAATCCAAGATAACAAATCTCAAATTCTTTTTTAATGCTAAAAAATAATGTAACAAAAGAACTTCTAAAAAAACACAAGAGTAGGTATTGGACAGTAGTTTGTTCTTTTTTTTACTACAATATTTTTCGCCATTTCCCAAAATGATTTTTTGTTTGTAGATAAATATATATATATATGTGTATATATATATATATATATATATACACATATAAAATATAAAAATTTTAAGCAACATTATGAACCAGTAAACTAGATTACTAAAAGTTTTTTTCCTACGAGTATGTTCAAGAATTCGTATAATAATAAAAACACAGACATTACTATGAGATTATAAATATATTAGTCATTTTAATATTTACTTCAAATTAAGCATTTAACTGTTTGCCGATAACTAGCAAAAGTGCAGACTTTATTCTTTAATTCATGCACCACACAAATATCTTTCGTCACATACTTTATTTTTATTAATCTTTCTTTCTTTAATCAAACAATTAAATTAGGAAATTTCTTTCACCAAAAATTATTTTATTTATTTTAAATATAAGGACAAACTAAGATGGCAATGTTATAGAAAACAGGGCTGCTCGAAGATTAAAACGGCTGCTGAGATCTATTAATAGGGAGACATTTAGAAAATTTCTAGAGAATTTTTTCCCCTTTGCAAAAGCATGATTACTTGCTATGTAACGCCACAAAGGACTTCAAGAGACCAGTACCTTCGTTCCCACTTTGAAAACTTTGGAAGGATCGTGGGCTCGGAGTTAAATGAGAAAACTGACATACTCGCTAGCATCTTGGCAAGGTCTTTCAGCTTTCTGCCACATGGGAAGCTGGTTAAGAGGAAATAATTGAATTCCTGAACAGCCCTTTTCCTATTCGTCTTTCTGTAAAACGTATTTCGTCAGCAAATAAGTTTTGCAAGTAATCAGGAAAGGAAGGAATCCAAAGAAAGCTCTTAGGTATTACTTTATCATTAACAAAATATTTTTCATGCTTCCATTCAAGGCTATACAATATATGTAACTGTTTAATGAAATTCTTCTGAGCTTCACGGGGAAAATAAGGTATCGCAAATGGTAGTGGTTCCGAAACCGAGTAAACCGGTACATAATGTAGCCTATAAGCACAGTACTGATTCTATCGAAGGTATTTGAAAGACTATATCTTTGGACACTATGAGTGACTCTGGTGGAAGGGCGTTTTATTCCTGACCATCAATTCTGCTTCAGTCGTGGTCACGCAACGATTGTACAAAGACAAAGGATTATCAACGTCATCAGCAAGTGCCTAGAAGAGATGTATTGCTCGACTATTTTTTATAGAAGATAGGCAGGCCTTTGATAAAGTTCTCCTGGTGTGGAAACGAGTCTTCCTCCACAGTGATAATTGATCATATCCAGTTAACTGGACAGATAATTCTTCCAAAATAGAATTATACGGTATTCTTTGATACTGAATCAGGTGTTCATCAAGGGTAGAACTGTTATATTCTCTATCTTCACAGCGGAACTCCCGACTCCGAGAGGACATCATAGTTGCACAATTTGCGAATTACACAGTAGTTATGGCTGTGGATGCTGACCTTATCGTAGTTTCTGTATCGTATTGGTACAACGTATTTGTAGCTTCTGTATTGGATCTGATTACTGAATGGCTATCTAAATGGAAGTGAAGGTTAATCCGGCTTAGTCTACGCATGTTACATTTGCGATGAGGAGGGGCGACTGCCCGCAAGTTCAACTTAATGGCGTTTTCATCCTGTATGCTAACAGCGTGTAACACATAGGACTGCATTTGCATCACCGTTTGACGTGGAGGCTTCACGTTAGAGAGAAACGGAAGCAGCTTAATTTCTGAGAGAGGTAGTGGTTATTAGACGGGAGAGTGCAGTTACCGTTATCCAACAAGCATTTTTACGTAACAATCCGATTTAAACCTACGAGATCCAACTTTGGGGTATAACAAGCAAGAGTAATATTGACATTGTACAGCGATTCTGGAATAATTATTGAGAGATATAACAGAAACGCAGTGGTTTGCGAAAAACACACAAATACATAACTATCTGGGAGTTCCAAGCGTTTGAGAGGAGATGTGGTGATCCTGTACTAAAAGCAAAGTGAGGCTGAATAGATAGATGAACTGGTTAGAAGTTAAACTTCTGGATAACAGCGAGAATATTAGTCGCATGAATCGGCTGCTCGTATTGGTTCAGTGAAATTCTTCGAGATTTGGGGTGAATCAGCTGCTTAGGATTTTATGCATCATCAAAATGTTTCGTTTCGTTTCGGCATTTATTTTTGTTGGTTTTATTTGTTTATATTTCACTGCTTCTTACTTTGGTTTGTTTTTTTGTGATTCATTTTGAGACTGGTAGAAATAATTTTTGGGGTTTTCTTTTTGTTATGATCTGGAATTGATCAATATTCTTTGGACGCATTATTTATTGTATGCATTTGTTTATCTTTGTAATACATTTATGTATACTGTATAAAATATGTATATATATGCATAAAATGTATTTAAATATGATACTTTGACAAATTTCAGTTGGAAACACTCTTTGTGTCATTTAAGTTTTGTAAACAAATCTACTTACTATTTCGGTTATACGGAACTGATTCTAAATAAAATAACTTTGCTGAGAAAATAAAATTATCTCAAATATTAACATCGACATTTTAAGATTAATTAATCGGTATATTCTATCTGCACTTTTTAAAAGTACTGCCTTTCCGAGACTTTGAAGAATAGTTATTAAGGTAAAGAATGTTCAAATAAAAATATTAAATTATTCTGAATATGGAAATTTAACAAAAAATAAATAAATAAAACAGATAAAGGAAAATGATCCATTCAGAATCAATACATACCGTTAAGTACGTGAACATAGACTGATGCTGGTTTCGCATTTGATGGTAAGCATGTATAATTTCCAGAATCATGAAGTGATGCTTTTGTGACCAGTAGTTTACTTGTTGTACCCGATTCTGTTTTCTCTGTTTCTAGTGAAATTCCACCTCTAGGTGAATCAAAGTCAACAACACTGGCCCCCTGGTACCATAAAACTGATCCTGGTGGGGTTGAATGTACATTAACTGAACATGTTAAACTGATAGTGCTTCCTCTTTTAACATAAACTTCTTCTGGACCGAATACAACTGCTTGTGCTGCTGTAACAAAAGTAATTAATTTTATAACCTTAGTAAATTTTAGGAATACAAATGATTTCATCATAAATTGAAAATATATAAATTCGAATTAAAAATTTTGAAAAATATCATTTATAAAAAGGAAAATCCTTCACTAACCTTGTACAACCTGCTAAGAGTGAATACTTTACTACATTATTTTAGATTAAAATTTTATCTGTTATCTTAAAATTACTTATCCGAAAAATTAGTTACTAGAGCAAACAATGTTAGATTAGTTCAAAGAAAAACGAAGTATTATACTTGTGAATCATACAAATAATAGTTTTTAAAGAAATTGCTTATTCGTACAGTATTTAATTTATCACAAGAATAGTGTATTTGTTGGTCTACATCTAATATTACATTCAGAAGAGATTTCATTACTGGTTGCTGTAAATAACTGATCCAATTAATTTTATGAAATATCTTCATCATTAATGACTATTTATTAGGTTTTTGGTTAGAAACATAACAGTGAAATAAAGAAACATTAAAATACATATTAACTACTCTGAATAAAATAATGATTAAGCAGTTTAAAATAACCTTAACGACTCGTTACCAAATTTAAATCAAGAAATCACCGATTGTTTCATCGATGTACATTTTTACCTCGCACATTATAGATATCATTCAATTACAATTTCTTATTTTTCAAAGAATATGGATGTCACCGCAAAGCATGCAGTTGAGGAAATGAATAACTGCATTATGAACAAATTTACAATCAACCCAAAATGAGATTTAATTAAAAGCAATCTTACGAAAAATAAGTTTTTAATTTCATAGTCTAGAAAAAAGTTAAGAGTTACTTTTAAGGAATTAGCAAATAATTCATTCCACGGTATTGAATGTTTTAAATTTACATGTTATCGAAACGTACATTTTAAGTACTGCAGAGCAAATTTGACAACAGAAACTCGCGTTGCCATAGCAACAGTCATATTCACTCATTCTGAAAGCTATCTGTCATCAGTCATTTGTCATATCTAAAATCAAAATTAAAAATTCAAAACTAATACGTAATCATAATGATAGAATACTATCCTTGGGAAAACGTTTTTTTTTTTTCACTTGACATGAACTGACGCTCGTGGATGGATTTTTATTTTTTTAGCTTATATCTCTAGTGAAACAGTGCACTAATACTGAATATTTAGAATTTTTATTAGTTCATTTTAAGATAAAAATTTAATCATAATGGTTGAGATATTTTACTTGTTTTCTTAAATCATAAACTTTTAAGTATAATTCGATAAAACTTTTACAAGGTTTTTAGTTAAATACTTTGATACTTACAAAGTTTTTGATAAAATAATAAAATATATTTCTTTTCTTTAACGATGGTTTTAACTTTAAAAAGGGAAAAATATAATGAAAGTTATACTTAACTGCATCTGAATCTGTTCATTAGATACAGATGCAGTTAAGTATAATTTTATAAAATAGCAGTAAAAAAAATACATCCATATATATGTATTTAATATTATATTATATTTAATAAATATGAAATATATATATTTCATTTCGTATAAAAATTAATAAATTAAAATAACGTAAAGCATAAAACAATACAATAATAACTGCTGTCACTGATAGAAGAGATTCAAAAAACTATTACAGAGATGGAAAACATGACAATCTTAGACCGACTGACGAATAAAATTAATGAGTAAAGTAAATCAATTATACAAATATATTCTGACAAATCTATTTTATTTGGTAAAAAATAGAATTACCATTTCTAACAGTCTCATTTAGAATCTGTAATGTTCATTATCAGCACTTAAAGGAATTAGTAAATATGAGTACTAGAAAAAAAAAAATTGTACGGAGGAAATGTGATGCTGATTTTTTAGTTCATCTATCGGTAAGTTTAGTATACTCTTCTGAGTATAATGAAATAGGTATAATCCTATCAGACAAATAATTTCAGGCTTATACGAAATTAAAAATACATTCAAGTATCAAATGTATCGTGAAATTATTTATATATTTTTTTAAAAATTGTTCCGCTTCTAATAAATAATCATCCCAGGCTAGTAGAAAAAGTTATTGTAATTGACAGTCGCAAATTCAGTAACTAGTTACAACATCAAATTTTTCCATTAACTTATCTTTTTACTATGTAAATTCACAGAATGTTTTATCAAATCAAAAGTAATTGAAGAACAAAGACCATAAGGTACGAAGTATTATATTATGAATTATTCATTTAAGTCTTAGGCCTTAGACTTGGTCAGCAAGATTTGGCTTGATAGCAAAATTTTTTAATGGCCAGGTTATTTAGGATAGATAAGACATCATAAATTGTCAAATTTCAGCAGTGATAATATCCAAGAAACCTTAACTGAAATTTTAGAGTGGCTCGAGCCCCTCGTGCTATCAACAGTGTACTGAGCTCCTTGTCATATATCTCGAGTGAATTATTTGCTGAGAATTTTACAACGCCCGCGTTTCATCGCGAGTGAGGACTGTAATGCTAAACATGTTTAATGGGGCTCATGACTTAAAACAATTGGGGATTGAGCTTTAAAGGATTGCATCATCAACAACATGCGTCTCGATATGATCTACCGATTACAGCCGACATACTGGCCGTCGGATTTGACTAAGATTCTGGACCTACTAGATTTTTATGTAACTTCCGGTATATCGTCTCTGTACACTTATGAAAGGATTAGTTATTTAGTTAGTCACACGAATCAACCTGTGATCATTCTTTTGTCCTACTCACTAGAGGAACGATCGTAATAAAGAAGAAGAAATTCTCTATCTTACACAACAGTAGGACAGACTAGAAGTTTTATTGAAGCAGGATGAACTGGTCGTACTGGTTGGTCAATGTTGGTCCAACTAAGTTTCTACTATGTTTTGCAATCTAGGTTATACTTGCAGTCTTAGTTGACTGGTTGAAGGTAATGGTCATGCTAATAGTCATGAAGGTAATGGTATGGATAGTTAAGGTAAATCAAGGGAAATCGACTCACATGACTTTCGCGACGAGAAGAGAGAACTGCCCAGGAATCTATATAAATGGAGGTTACATTCCGCGAGCTGTAAGTGTACGGTATTTAAGAGTACATCTAGATCGTTGTTTCACATGAAATGATCTCATTAAAGAAACAAGGAAACATATAGATATCGAGTTTAAGGAGCTATACTGGTTATTAGGCAGGAAATCGCAATTATCAAGCTATTTTTCATAAAGTGATTCTAGAACTGGTTTGGGCATACTGAATCAAACTCTGGGATACAAGTACCAACAATATACAGCAAGTACCAGCGTTTCTAAATAAATGTGTGACATGCCACACTGACGCCATGGTAATACAGAACAAAATAATTTACGAGTACTTAGGGTTACCGTGTGTTTGAGAGGAAGTTGATCGATTTGAATCTAAGCAAAAAATAATACTTAGCGGCCACGTAAATTATCCAGCTGTTATTCTCTTAAAAAACAGAGAAGATGTAAAGCGGTTATATGTATTGCACCTAGGAACCTAATAGTGATACTCATGATGAGGACTTTTTTCTCAAGTTGTGCATCATCAAAGTATTTATGTTTGTAATGTTATTTATTCTTATTTTAGTATTTTTTTATTTTTACGTTGTGGTTTCACTCCTAATACTGGAAATTTCTATGTTTATCAATGCCACTTTTAATGTTTATTAATTTTTTTTTAATTTTATCATCTTAATCCAATGCTCATGCTATCTTCGAGCTACTGTTGATGTCTAGAATGTATTAAGTTAAGGTGTTTTAAGAGGAATTCCTTTACCACTTAGTTATTATGATGAATATTTTTCATACAAAAAATAAAAAATAAATAAATAATAACTCAAAACTTGTCATCTTAATAACATTACGGTATCTATTGGCATAAAATTCTGTCTTGAAAAAATGAAATTTATTGTTTTTGAGAAATTGCCGATATTATGCCTATAATTTTACTTGAGAAAAAAATCATAAAATTATCTCTTAAAATTCAGTGTCTTCTTCCCATAACTTTATCACTTGATAGCAAAAAATTCCATACAAAAATTCTTTTGGTCGAATTTTATCTGTGAATAAGAATTTTAGACGTAGGATACAATTTAAGTTTTTAACAGGAAATTACAAAACCTTTTTGTAGAGTAAATAAACTAATTATAGTCCAGAGAAGTAGAATAAAATGACCTATGTTGAGATACCAAATTTATTTATAACCCATAGGGTTGGTCTAATGGTAAACTAGTGTCGAAGTTTTGAGGTTCAAATCCTAATAAATGTAGTTACTTTTATTCGGATTTGAATACTATATCTTGCATACCGGTATTCTTTGGTGGTTGGGTTTCACTTAACTACAGGTCTGAGGAGTAATCGATCTGAATTTGTTTAAGACTACAAATTTACCGGTACAGTTACATTACACTGATAAGTCGCTAATGACTTTAATTGTTGATGCGACTCTAAAAGTATTAAAAAAAAAACAAACAGTTGTCTATAATTAAGTTGAAATTTTGGGAATTAGCTACTATAATTTGCAACTTGGATGTTTGATGTAGTAGGAAGTAAAAAATTACCCTTGGTTCCCATAGCTCGAGCAGTCAGTCTATATTTAAGAGCCTTATCTTAACTTCTAAGAAAGAAAAGTTTAAGTACCTTAAACAAGTATAAACGTCTTAAAGGGAGGAATTTTAAGATACAAAAAATGGGAATGAATGTGTCGTAGCAGATATTCTTATATTATACTCGTACGTATAAGATGTTTATAGGTCGGATTTCATCTTTCACATACCAATAGTCCATTCCAACACTCAATTCCATCTTAATCGAGATTCAATCAAAATCAAGTAAAGCATTAAAACACCAATCGGGTAGGGATCTCGAAGATAATAAAACTTTCTCACGTAACAAAATATTTTATTCTTTAGTCTAAGAATATGTATTTCCCATGAAAGATTGCAATCAATAGTTACCCGTAGATATTTCATACTATCGAGTTGATCAATACTATCGAAACTACAATCAGCTATTCTAGAGCAAGTAAGATTATAATATCTAACATACGAGTTGCTAGTTTTCTTACACTGTAACTGGGGAATTATGCATTTGGATTTAGATATATTCAACGTAATCCCGTTTTTGGTTAATCGCAACATAATTTTAAATAACTCCTCTGCGATAGATTTCAAAACTCATTCAAAACCTTTTTCTTTATAAAAAGGCAGAATCATCTGCAAATGTGGTCAAATAACCTTGAAATTTGCCAGAACAGAAGCTGTTAATACAAATTAGGAACAGAATTGAGCCCAAAAGTGAATCTGAGGGATAACGAATTTTGTTACTCCCTCTTTACTGAGTGTATTTCTAATTTTAACCTTTAGAGTTCTTCCCTTTAAGTAGGATTCAGGTCAGTAAAAAGTTAAACCTATTATACCCGTTTACTCTATCTTATTTAAAAATAAATTATGATCAACAACATAAAATACCTTCTGGATATCTCAAATGAGAAAGCCAACTTTATAATCTTTATTGATGCCATTTACCAATTGTGAGACAAATTTAAGTAAGGCATTTTCAGGGCCTAAGTTTTCTGAAAGCCAAATTGATTAACATTGAAAAAAAAGAAAAAAGTATTTTAATTAAGAAAGTTAACCATCCTTGACTTTACTACAATTTCCGGAATGTTTGAAAACTGTGAAAGCAGAGCTATTGGCTTAAAGTTTCCGACATTATCACTATCTCCTTTTTTATAAATAGGAACTAGAACTGCTTGATTAATTTTATCTAGAAATTTACCCGACTGCAGACTTAAATTCCATAAACACGCAGAAACATGAGAAATATCTTCAGACACGGATTTTAGGACATACGAAGAAATTTCATGAAAACCAGATGAAATTTTTGTTTTCATACACTCTAAAATCTTTTCCATCTCGAGATAATGTGTAGGCTCTATATATAGAGCGGCTCTCTGTAGATAATAGCGGCTCCGACTTCTGTTGAGGTAAAAATATTATTATATAAATATTGATTCCGAACTATGATATTCTCAAGAAGTGTTTTTATTTTCTTTGCGATTCCTAAAAAATAACTATTAAAAATATCCAAACCTTCAGAATCTCACTATTTGGTTATATATCTCGGCTTTAATTCCTTCTATTTCATATTTTTTATCCTTTTTACCTATTAAATGATCAATCAGTTTCCACTGTTAAGTTTCCACTGGTATTACCAGCGTTATTAATAAAAACGTTTCTAAAATATAATTCTTTAAGACTTCCTTATATCATAGATAATTCTATTCCTGTACCTACTGTAAAATATTTTTAAACATAAATGTTATTGTTGATTTTTAACTTTCTTTAACAATATTTTTTTTGTTTAATTCTGTTTAATTAATTATCCGATACCTATGATTTAATTTTTTGGAAATTTTTAGATTTTGTTTTAAACTTATTCCTTTTTTCAGAGAGTACAATTAAAAGTTCATAAAATAACTCAAAAGCTCTGTCTCCGTCTTTTTCATTAAATACTTTATTCCAATCAGTATTTAAAATCTTATGTTTAAACCTAACTAAATTAATAAAACTACATTGATATAAAGTGATACATTCTGCGTTATCATTTTATATAAGAATTTTAATATCACTCCAGACAAGTATAAGAGAATGGTCTGTGATGGCAGCATGCGCGACATCAGCAAAAAAACTTAAAGACATTTCTTTGAATTGTTTACGCTAAATAAAAAACGATCTACACAAGTGTCCGTATCCAACCTGGTAGGATTGTTGACCAGAGACGCCAAGCCATTTGAATAAAGCAAAAATTTATATTTGTTAACAATATCGTTATCCTCTAAAATATTCAAAATTATATTTCCTACAAGCATCGTTAGACGCTTAATTCTGTGGATATCTAAGAAATTACGTAACTTAATAATAAACACCTCCAATATCAACCAATGATATCTATAAAAAGCAAAACTACTGCAAACAATTATCATCAGACCAAGATAAACAAATGCCGTCTGCCAATAAGAAACTGGCCTTATCGACCTTGACTGGAATATCAAGGTTTTATACAAAATGAAATATTGCCTTATTTATGTATATATTGTCTTATATCATATTATATATACATCAAATTTGAACTATTATCTTATGAATGCATGATTTATTGAGGGGATTCATTGAATCCTCTCATCAAGCGCTTATTGTAATTCTATTTACTTCTAGTTCTTTCCTGGAACCGACTGTAAAAAAACGAAATGTGATGCCCAAAAAAAAGCAAAACAAAGTAGCTATTAAACATCTTATTATAAGGATTGAAAAAGTAGAATGATACTTTTAAAATTATCATCTGATGTACATTATGAACACCTAATTAAATTTTTTTCCAAGTTAGAAAGTTAACCAGCATACTTTTTAATAAATTTATAAAATAACATTTTTTGCGAAAGAAGAAAGAATACATTAAAATCAACTTATCTTTTTATTTATCTTTTAACTATTTTCACAAAATATGTTATTACATATGAACTTCAATTTAAATCGTCATATACTAATATGTAAAATGGCAGTGAACGTTTACTACATATCATCTCTGCATTTAATCCGGAAAATCGAAGGTTCAAATTTCTACTAGGGTTGAAATTTTTATCATGTTTAAAAATTCGTTTCTCATAATCATTAAAAGATAAAAGTTTTATTATACTTTGTTTATATATATATATATATATATATATATATACATTTAATAAACTTTACTAAAACTAATATACGGTACGAAATTATCAGGAAAATACTACAACTCTCTTACAAGTAGTGCAATTAATTAGTAATAGTGATCAAAAATAAACAAATAACATTAAACTTCTTAAATACAATTTCAGATATCACATATATTCACAAATTCGTCCATAAAATTTAACAAAACTTGAAACTTAGACCCGACTTAAAATAAACACGCCCGATTACAGAATCATACAGCAGCAAGGGACACTGTCCAGGCTCTACGATTCGAAGGGAGAATTTGTGATACTCCCGCCACTTTTGCGTTCCATATCACATATTATTTTCTAGTCTTAAATTATATAGTAAGTTACATTAAGCAAACTGTGACTTCAGCTAATATAATTAATAAGATTATTATAAAATTTGATCGAAAACAATTCTTTGTATCTTCAAAAAGTTTAGTTTTTTAATTGGCTTAAATTGAAATACAAAGGATTTGATCTACAGTACATTTATTTTGACGTTTTATATCAAAGAAAACTAATGTAAAAGTTATACGTGAAACGCCACTTCCATTTACTGTGTTTTACACTACAGGTGATTTCAAATAACTAAACTGTAATTTGATTGTTTGAGAATAAACGAATGTGCACAGCATGTGTTCACAGACATTAATGGGGACAAAATGAAGCAACGGGGAAAACAAAGAAGAAGAGGAATATGGAAATAGCTAAAAAAAAAGGAAGGGAGAAAATTCTAGATTCTTCCCTCTCTTATTGCTGTTATATCAGCAATATTATGGCCTTATTCTCTCTTTTTATTACTCTCCATTTCTCTTTTATATCGTTTTAGCTTGCATTGCCTTACGTTGTAACCTCTTCTACGTTGTTTCATTTTATTTTGTTGGTATATCATTACGATGAAAAATAGGTACAATACTAAATTTGTTGTAAGGAAAAGGATGCGATCGTTTGCCTTCTTCTAAATCCTTCTTTAAATCCTCATAACAATAATCTTCCCTTTTCTTCCCTCTTCTTGTCATACAAAAGATGTTATCGTACAATTCTGTATAAGTGACATTTATTTTATAACAAAAAATAAGTTAAACATGTTATCCGTTATAACTATGCTATAACGTGTAATATGGAATATTGGAAGAAATCAAATTATTGATTTAAAAAAGTAAAAAGTTTTGTAATAGACTATTACACGAGTCAAAACAATATTCGTAACAGTATGCAAAGAAAAAAATATATATATTTTTATACTATAACTCCATTTATTGTTTAATTTCTGTTGGTACGTTAACAATTTTCATTTATGAAATTTTTGAGAAATATTTCATGTTGTGTTTGGAGTTTCTATTACTTACGTATTTTTGATTTTTCGATTTAACTCTTTCACAATATTATTCAATGACAAAACCATTTTTTTAATAATTATTTCATAAGTTTTAATTTCTCTGAAATAATTTTTTTCTTTAACAGGATTTAGCAAAGTAATTAATTTTATTTCTTGATAATTCGGTAGAAAGCAAATAGCACGACTAAAACAAAAAAAAAAATTGAACTTATATATATTCGAACTAAAATTCAGCTTGAAATGACTTAAAAGATTACTGATATGGTGTTAATAATTTAAAATTTTTCAGTTTTCGCAATTTCTTGCGCTTTAAAAAAACAGAACAGGTAAATTAATATTTTACACTATACTATTTTTGTGTAATACTTTGTTAATCAGTCTTGCAGTTAGTTGGTTCTTTTGAGTGTACGGTTCCACCTTTTGAGAGCGGTTGTTCTTGGATGGAATATTATTGCTAATTTTTTTATAATTAGGATATTTTTAAGATAGAAAAAAAACTAGAAGAACGTAACACCTCGATTATGAAGTTTTTTTTTTGTTTCATATGTTTTGTAAAATTGTTTAATGCCTTGTAAAAATAATAGAAAGTATATTTTCAATAATATTAGTGTAATGAATAATAGAAAAGCCGTTTTGTAACAAAATAAGAGATAACAAACTTTTTTTAAATAATACTAATATACATGTCAAAAATATTTTTACTGATAAACTATATTTACATAGCCACGTCTTCACGCGCTCGCACGTGCACGAGTGTTTATTGACCAGATATAATGATTTCGCAATGCTCCATAAGCTCTATGTGTTAACTTTCATTAGAATCGTTCCATTCAATCTGGAAATATCAAGTGAAAAACATGCTCTTAAATACATCATACTGGACTTCTATGTTAAAATTATGTTTTTGGCCATGAAAAGTTAAAATCTGCACACCCACTGCACTCAAAAGTTTCCCACTTAGTATACTTTCCCATAATACTACATACAGCATAAGGTTGCAGTAGAACTATAGAGCAGAGAAGGTAAAAATGTCATTATAAGAAAGTCATTTTTATAATAGGAGAACATTTCTGTATTTAAATATTTAAAATATTTCTTTAATATATGTAAGTTATATTTCAGTTTAAAATTCAGTTTACATTATAATTAGAAAATAGTACGTACGTAACATGTACGTAGTATTATCTAATGTAAGTCTACTCTCATTGGATGATCGGTGTTAGTTATAATACAGTAAATAAATGACACGTGTGCTATAACTGCCCTGAACGTCTCAATATCAGTTATTTCCGGGAAAGCATTACCCTCAGAATTGTATTGCAACTGCAGCCTTCGTCTTTTGCAATTAATAATTTCTTTAATTCCACCCAAGACTTCACGTACGGATCGAAATCGTAGATACTCGTTCAATACTACTTGTGTTATTTCTGCAATATGTACGCCAAATGTTACTAAAATTACATAAATAATTGTTAAAACAGTTAAATGTATAGAATTAATTTTATTTTAAAAAAATATTCTCTTGAAACTAAATATATACACGCACTGTTGCTACATATGCCGAGCTTCATATCAGCGAGCGCAACGCTAGTCGCTCAGATGTCAGCGGAAGTACAGTATACGTAAGTGACTGCACAAGCGCCACTTCTACCAAGCTAGCTAAACGTTGCAAAACAAACATTTTTGTAACAATTATTATTTAAATTTCAACCATTTTGTGTCTGTTTATAAAAAAACAAATTTCCGCAAAGTAATATCAAGGTAAGGAATTAAAGAAATTATAAAACTCAAGTAACTTCCGTAGAAACTGTTTTCTTAATTTTCACCGCGAGGTTTTTCAGAAAATACAGTCAACATCTGATACTCGGAAGATTATAAAAAAGTCAGTTGATAAAATTATACTGTATTACCCCATATCACATTAAAATTAATGACAGTATGGCACAACTTCAATAATTTCACGTAAGAGAGTATTTGAAGTAAAGACTGTCTGTAGTTCAATTCCTGTCAATATTATCAAATAAATCTATCCGAAGATATGGATATAATTTTAGAAGATGCTATTTTTAAGTAAACGTAGAAAAGCTGGATGATATCATTGAAAACGAAATCTAGGAAAAAGTTACAGTTTTACTTGAAATTCTATCCGCAACTTACTAATCAGTTAATCACACATAATGTTACCGTCAGTTCATTACTTCTAATGAGAAGAAATTGTACGTGTATGAATAAATGTAATCAATATTTAAGCAATATCTTTACTGATAGAAAATTAATAAACCATTAGTTAGTAAAAAACAACTATTATTTTGGATCATAATAATAAACAAAAAAATAATACAAAAAATCAGCAGCATATTGCGACATAGTTACGCATGTAATTTCTCAGTAGATATTTAAAAAGATCAAATGCTGTTGCAAGACTGTAAATCAAATAAAAACGTTAAACAAATATAACATAATCTAAACATATTTTATTAATATAGTAAAAAATAAAAATTAATAATTTTCGTCTTCTTTAACACCTTACGTTTTATATTAGGTAATTCAATAAGCCTAAATGTAAATTTTTTTTTGCTGAATTATAATTACAATGGGCTCTCCTGCGGAGCCATAAGTAACTTTCCTGACAAAAGCACGTGATTAGAAGGTCGTTAAGCAACTCCCAAAATAAATAATACACAATAAACAGTTGCAAGCAAACTTAAAGTCAAATATGAAATTTCAAGCTCAGTCACAAATCATAAACCATTAATTTCAGCACCGTATAGTCCACAAAACAAACATTAATAACAAATAAAATAAAAAAAAGAAAGAGAAGTAACAAAAAAAATTAGATACGACACCACTAAACTTGACGGTGTTAGATTCCAAACTGTTACGCAGATCCTAAGTCGAGTACATGCGTTCGTTTCTACCGTCGGACGTCTCTGCTGTTATCGAGTGGATTAATTGCAAAGTGGTTTACAAGATTCTCAAGTCTCTGCAGGTATTTAACATTGCGCTGTTGTGCAATCTCACGAACCGATGGAAGCTCCAGATAATCGTGAATCTCATTATTCCGCGTGAGCCACGGAGCTTCGGCAATTACCCTCGCTACTTAGTTCTGAAATCGTTGTATAATTTCCACATTACTAATACTAGCCGTTCCTCATAATTCTACACCGTACGTCCAAATTGGGCGCAGGATAGTCTTATAAATTAAGATCTTGTTGGATAACGTGAGTCCTGAGTGTTCCTCCGTAGCAGCCAATGAAGTTCCCTGTACCTTGCGTTTAGCTTTTTTTTTTTTTTTTTTCTACTCCTTGCGTTTAGCTGTTTCCACTTCACCCTCACGTGACACTTCCAGGTCAAACGCCGATCCAGGTAAAGTCCCAGATACCGCACAGTCTCCATTTGCCGGATCAAAACACCATCAAAGTACACACCGGGACAGTCACCTCTCCGCATGGCAAATGCGACGTGCTTCGACTTACCTTGATTAACCTTAATCCTCCACTCTTTCTGCCACACGCACACACGATCCAGCGCCATTTGTAGGTTCTGCGAGGCTAGTCTAGGGTTTTCGTTAACGGCCAGTATAGCAGTGTCATCAGCAAACGTGGCGATGATGCACTCATCCAGGACCAGAATGTTCGCAGCGAATATGGAATATAACACAGAGCCCAGTACAGAGCCTGAGGGATACCCGATCCAACCTCAAAGAACCTTGAAAACTCGTCATTACATTTCACCTGAGAAAAACTCTCCTCAAGATAATTCCGCAAGACTAGGAAGTAGGGTTGAGGAAGTTGTAACTTTAACTTGTAAAGTAAGCCAGGTATCCATACCTTATCTAAGCTGTTGGATGTCTAAGAACGCCGCCGAGCAGAATTTCTGCTCCTTCGGACACCCACTGATGACTCTGATGATTCATTAAATGTAACTCATTTACATTAAATGTAAATAGGACATAAAAATAAAGTATTAATTTTTACATTTTAGGTTTTCTTTTAATCAAAATTTTCATTCTCTTTTCTTACAATTAATTTAATATAAAAAACCGTTCGCAAAAAAGAAACGTAATGGCGGAAAACTTACATTTTAATAATAAAAAAAGAATATACAATCATATTAAAATATTACTATCAAATTAATTGGGGACGTCACACAAAAAAGCAGACAGGCTGAATTTTTTAATTTTTTTATTGAAAAATCTGCAACATGAGATTGTTGACTAGTACTCATATCGTCTGGTCTAATATATGAAAGAATATCAGCTAAGTCATGGAAAAGCTTTTGAAATAATTGAACCTCTGTGAACCCCTTTATGACCTCTGTAAGTAAAGAGGTTAATAAAAAAAGGGGTGATAAAATATAGTTTCAAAATATGTGACCAGACATATGTTGGTTGTAAAACTTTTTTAAGGATAATGTGTTTGATAATGTACCTTGTACGATAACGGGGCAAAATCATAATAAAAAACATTTTCATATCGGCTATTACGTCATTTTATGTTTTGTTTTAAAAAAAATTACTTTTAATAATTTATCTAAATACATAATCTTACTTAATAGTTACTCTTCTAGGTAACTATTAAGTTGCCTACCTCTATAAAGCAAAATAAATCATCGAAATCGATATTATGTTAAAAATAAAAAATTGAATAGTGTATATAAAGTATAAATTGATCTAGTAAATATTGAGAAAGATGCCATTTTTAATTAAAAATGAAATATTTTACAGAAAAAATAAACCTTTGAAAATATTTTTATTAAATACTTAACAAAATAAAAATAAAGTACTAAACGCGTAATTGATTCAGGATTAATTACACCCAAAAATTTCGTAAATTACATGTTTATAAAAAGTTAGAAAGTGATAAATAATTATAAAATATATATTTTTATATCGTTTCTTTGCTTTAAGAAGCCCCCCATATTATTATAATTTATATTTCAAAAAATTTTAATTAAATTTTCCTCCATTAGTTAGTATAATCCTTTAAAGTGATGCTGAATGGCAAACAACAAACCGATTCACAAAATTAGTTTTTGGTTATATCAAATGTCTTGTCTTAAAAGAGACCACAAAATTTCATTAGAAATTTCTTGTTTAAAAAATTTCATTATCTGCTTTCTCATCTTCCTTCACAGTTTTTCTGCTCTAGATGTCTCACTCCCTCAAACTCCTTTCCTCTTCCTTCTTTATTTCATCCCATCTTTTACATCTGCCATTTCTGATAGAGATGTCTAACATTTACACATTTTTTCACTTATAAAGGTTTTTTCTAAATGTAATTATTTCTATAATTTATACAATAACATTAAGATATAGATTAAATTTAATTAATTTAAATCGCTCAGAAAAAAATTAAGAAGAAATTTACTATGATTTCTAATTACTTTTATAGCATAAATTAAGGGAAATCAAGAAACGTTCCCAATAAAAAAATTAATTGTTTGGACCCCAAGAGCTTCTTTTTTTATATCTAGTTATTAAACCCTTGAATGTTATAACTATTTTTAAACACTATATTAAATTTCACTTCATCGGACAAAAAAATGATGGTTAGGAGAATATAATTAAATTAAAATCAAATTATGTTACACTCATTACAAGTAAAATTTTGTTTAAGCATTGCTAATTTTCCCATAAAAAAATACTTATAAAAAATGTCCTTAGAAGGAAGTTATTAACAAACCGCTAGTAAATTTTCAAAAATTTAGTAATGAAATTATTAATGAATTTTTAAAATAATTTGTTAAAATTTAATAATGGTAAATTTAAGAAACTCTGTCGCAGTTAGTGCGTGAGAAGGGCAGATTTCCAGTTTTGGTTAAGAAAGAAATAATGTTATACTGCTGTAATGATTTTTTTAAATTAATATTGATTTTGGTGTTTCAGCTTTCTGTTCTTTTTGTATTTCATGTTACATTAATATCATGTGTTCTTTTACACTACCGCGATGTACTGTGTTTTGTTCCAATAAATACATTATACTTGTTTGTATATTTGTGATTTTTTTCTTCCTCCTTTTCACATAGGTGATGAGTTGTGACTGCATGAATTGCTTAACACTGCTACTTGCCAAAAATTCACATTGATGTTACCCATAATTTCTGTAGTTTTGGAACCGTGCTCAAAAAAAAATAAAGGTTCAAATTGACCAAAAACAGACTCAAAATAATTCAAAACTGACTTTTTGAAACCAACCCTTTATCTTCAGACAAGATTACATTATGGACTATTGCAAAACTAAAATACTTGCACCCGGCGACGCTCGCAAAAATCTGATTTTGGCTTGAAACATGTAATTTTGAATCATTGTGAAACCAGCTCTTACCTGGTGGTGCTCACAAAAATGGTTCGGTCAGCAAGCTTGATGCTTTAAGATCATTGAGAAGATATAATTTTGGCTTTCCAACATATTCCATATCTGTTACAGCTTGAAAAACTATCCAAAAAACTTCAGTTTGCCTCTAACGCCAGTTATTGTGATCGGATTCACTTGAAAATCAATAGGATTTTTAATCTTGTAGATCTGCAACATTCTACTACGTTTCGTCAAATGGGTTAAGATTTTCTTCTGATAGAGCGGACGGAAACATCTTATACATATGTTCATAAATACAGACATACAAAAATATCTGTATTGCAGAATTGTGTTCAGAAGACTCCAAAACATAATGTTTTTGGGGAATGCTCGGGGAAGAAGACAAAGGAAAAAATAACAACTGTGTTTCCTGAATGAGACGTGGTAACCTCTTGAAACTCAAGAGCTTACTATCAATCTTTGGAGTCTCTGTTAAGAAGTGAACGTGGAAGGTTGTGTTAAATAATGCTCCTGCGTTAGTGTGTGTTACTAGTGCTTGTGTGTTGGCATTCTGCTTTGTTTCCGGCTACCTGTGTCGATGACCATGTGATGTCGCGCAACATCCCGTTAGGACGTCTACCTAGGACCTCAGCCACATACCAAAGCTATTGTCAACGACCGGATAAGTTTTAAACATTGTTTAAAAACTTTCTAATTTTATTTATATCAATAAATTTTTATTATTAGTGAATACTATTGAACATTTACAAGTAATTTTATTCCTAATTCTTAAAGTAATCATATTTAATTAATTTATATATATATTAATAATATATTTATAAAATATAATAACTGTTATTATATTTTGATAAATTGATATTACTTAATTTAATTTAACTTCATATAAGTTAATTTTTATTTAATTTAATTAATTAAGACATTAATTTGGACTTTATATAAATCAAATATAATATAATAAATAATTTTATTATGTTATATTAAATTACTTCTAGTTTTAACGTTTTTACTTTTTATTTTAAATTTTCTACGATAGACTTTTCATCGAAGTCAAAAATAGTTAAAAAACTTAATATTAATTTAAATTTTAGCAGTACTCTTCGGACGATTCTTTCTTAATGGAAAGCTATCTAACCGAACCCGTCCTCCTCCCACTCGTTCAAAATCACTGGAGTTTTCTGATCGAGGAGAGGATAACGGTGTGGGGGCAAGAAAACGTATAAAGCTAGGTCGATCACCTCGGATGATCAACCCTCCAAGGAGCCGATGACTACGAGGAGCAGCTCTCAAACGGCAGCTGCCACCATGAAGGTTAGCGATAAAAATTCATCGCAACCTCCGGTCACTAGGCGGGAGAAAATCTCACCTATCATGTTGGACTGCCTCAAGGAGTGGCCAACGCTGGCGAGAGCAATCTCCGCCATTATAAGAGAGCGCCTAGTAGCCAAACGTACCGGGCTCTCTGTGAGGCTGCAGCTAAGCAGCGAAGGCAACTTCAGGGAAGTACAGATTTTTCTGCATTCCAAGAGAGTCGCCTTTTAAGGAACTAAGGTGACCGCATTTGTGTCTCGAGGGGGTCCATCCCAATGCCACAGATACCAAAAGTTCGGCCACTTGTCAAACTATTGCTGCAGGGCACAGCTCTGCGTGAAATGTGGTGGAGACCAAGACACGGCTATGTGTCTAAAGCCGCGTGAAGAGCCTGCCTCGTGTGCAAACTGTAAGGGGCCGCACCCGGCCAATTACAGGGGCTTTACTTATTATAAGGAGCAGCTGAACAAGCAAAAGTGCACCTAGAAAACATCCGCTGTTACTGACGGACGTAGCTGGGCACGAGTGGAAAACCGAGCCACCAGCTTCAGGTAGTTTTACCGGTGGCAACGGTGACGGTGGAAAAATTGGAATCACCTACCTCCACACCGAAAAAGCCTAAATCTGCAATAGTTACAGGAAAGGTGGAGGCGAAAATGCCGAACAAGCCTGCGACGAAGCCTGCTCCGCAGAAAAAAAAGGCAGCCGAACAATCGGCAAAATCAAAGAGCCAAACCCACGACTACTGGCAAACACACCAACGACTCCCGGCCTCTCCAGCGGCAAAATAAATATAACCGCACTCCCGAAGGATAGTTCCGGTACGGATTTCTTGTCACAAGTGACAATGAAGGATGTCCTACCGGAAATTCTAGCAATATTGCCCCGCCTGCTCTAAGCAAAATCTTTGAAGGACTGTATTCAGTCCATCATAGAGTGTCTCATGAACCTGCTATCTAATTATGGTTAGGCAAACTCTCAGACTGCTACAGTGGAACGCCTATTCAGTAGTAGGCAAGACGACAGAACTTTGCCGTCTGGCCGAGGTCTACAAATAGACGTAATACTGTTGTCAGAGACGTGTCTGAACGGGAACAAACAACTGACCATTCGAAATTACTTTACGTATAGGAGAGATAGGCCAGTACAACCCTGACGCTCTGCCAGCGGCGGAACCGCAATTTTAGACGCCATATACACACGCGGGTCGACCTCCACACTAACGTAATGGAGCAGACATGTGTAGATATGGAGCATCTAGGCACGGTATATCGGGTGATTTTGGCTTATAATGAACCAAACTCAGCGGTACCCGGTGCAGATCTGGATGCCGTGCTAGAAAATTGGGATGGGCCCATGGTACTCATGGGCGACCTCAACTCTAAGCAGGAATCTTTGAATAACAATCTTACAAGTGAAAATGGCAGGTTGCTACAAGAAAGGGCATGAGCATGCCGGTTAGTCGTCATAGGCCCCGAGGTGCCCATCTTCGTTCATCAAACGGGCAGATCGAGCGAGACCTGATGTACCCGACATCGCAATCATGAAGTCGGTAACAACTTCGGCCATGATTGGACCGATAGAAGACCTCAGCTCGGACTACTCTCCTGTCTTATTGGAGTTGGGCCAAGCAGGGGGCGGCCGAGACCTCACGACTATACCCCGGAGGTTAGTCAATTGGAAAATGTTCTATGAAACTCTCCAACGGGATTACAGACCAGCGCATCCTGAACTGCTTTCCACACCGGAGGAAATCGACCACACGGTCGAACGCGTCACATCGTCAATGACCGAGGCACTGTCAAACAGCTCTACGGAAAAGACCACGAGACCTATCCGTAATAATCCCCCACCTCACGTCTCTGATGTTATAGCAGAAAAGCGCCGACTGCGGAGGAGATAACGAATCACCCTGTCGCCCGATGATGAAAGGGCTTTTTATATTCAAACGGACAGACTGAAACAGTTGCTGGCACAACATGGAGAGGAATCATGGAATGAATACCTCACCTCGGTCTCAGACAACCACTCCTCGGTGTTCAGGCTAAAAAAAAAACTACGGGAAAGAAAGAAGCCCAGCCACCCGGTTGTGGGGCAACCAGGCCTTCTGGCATATTCGGAGGCCGAGAGGGCGTAGGTTTTCGCCGACACCCTGGAGAACCAATTTTCTCCAAACCCCGCTCCCAGCACGAACGAAGACCACACAACCGTTGTGGAGTCCTTCCTCGTAGATTATTTAGCAGCGGTGGAGGATGCCCCAATAGAAACAGACCAAGTTACTGAAGCGGAGGTTTTCGCTGCAATCAAAGCTACAAGCCCCGACAAGGCCCCGGGTGTTGACGGGATCGGTGCCCGCGCATTCTGGAATGTTCAACCCGCTCTTATAGCGACTGTAACCACAATATTTACGTCAATTATTTACGTTGGTTATTTTCCGAATTGCCGGAATACTGCAGAGTTGGTATGCCTACCCAAACATGGGAAAAGTCTGCTCTTTCCCCAGAATTACACGCAGAATTCCTTATTAACAGTGTTGTCAAAGCTATTTGAAAGGATTTTCCTGGAGAGACTTAGGGGACATTTGGGAAAAGGAGTACGGTCTGAGCAATTTGGGTTTAGGGAGGGCCACTCGACGACCCTCCAACTGGTTAAAATAATCGACAGTCTTGTCGGAGCCCTAAATAGAAAAGCGGTAACTGCAACCGTTTTTCTAGATGTGGCTAAAGCCTTTGACAAAGTTTGGCATAGTGGCTTGTAGTATAAACTCGCACATACGACGAATCACTGTCGCTATGTCAGATTGATACGGTCTTATTTACTAGACCTACAATTTGTTGTACGTGTAGGGGGAACAATCTCCTCCGCCAGAGACGTAGTCGCTGGAGTCCCCCAAGGAGCAGTGCTTTCGCTGTTCTTATACACGGCCTACGTCAACGATATTCCGCTGTCGGAAGAGATTAAAACAGCTCTATACGCAGACGACAGGCATATTATTATGAATCCGGAAGTGTAGATTACGCGATCGAGTGGCTCCAACAGTAATTAGATCTAGTAGAGCCGTGGCTCGATATGTGGAGAATCAAGGTCTACGGTGAAAAATCGGTGGCAGTGATGTTCACATGCAAGTCACGTGCTCCAGCCAGGCAGCTGGGAATCTCAGGAGAGAAAATTTTTTGGGAAAACTTTTTTGTCGAACCCTGCGCTTCAAAAGAAATTAGAAGCCGTCCAAAAAGCATTTGCGGACGATATTTGGAGCATCGTGGTTCGTCAGACACGTCACTCTTCGCTACGACCCGGGACTACACACTGTATCCGAGGTGGGAATGGCGCAGGCACGCAGACTGTTCGGGAGAGCGGCCGTGTCCGAACACGGCCATCTCCGGTACATCTGCCGAGAGGACGGTACTCCACAGGGTATAAGAAAACGGCCTCATTCCGTATTAAACGAACCACCGTGAAGAGGCGGTACGAAAGTCAGAAAATGACTAACCAGGGTTAGGAGCCTCTATATCGCGTAACCTATAAATGGAAACCGCACGAAAATTCCGGCCGCGAAAGTGACAGTTTTCGCAATTAAATTTTGCTAAAACTATAAAAGCTAGACAACATCCCACACCGTCCCACGAAGAGGCCACAATTTCATTTAGTCAGTCAGTATATGCGACTCCCAGTATATGGACTGAAGGGGAATCACGCCGGGATTACTAGGCACAAAAGCTTAGTCTCTCACCGTCAAAACCAGTAAATAAATTTCACGCTGGTCCATACGGATAGGAACGCAAATTACCAAATCTGTCCATAAATAAAACTGAAAATTTATAACTGCCACTAAATAACCGATGAAATCCGCTCGATAGTAGAAAGATACAGCAGCAAGGGACATTGTCTAGGCTCTACGATCTGTAGGGAGAAATATTGAAACTCCCGCCATACTTGCGTTCCGTTCCGTTCCTATCAATCTATGTATTTTTATCACTATAGACATTTCATTGAAAATTTAATAACGATGTAAATATCGATTAGTACAATAAATCATTTTAATTTGCACTTTACTAGAAATATCTATTTCTTATTTCAAAAAAATTAGAAAGAGAAAAATAATCATAATTCTTTTACGGAACTAATTTTAAGCTTACATTCAATGCCGTTGCACATAATAGAGGTACTTTTTTTTTAAGACAGATATGAATGGTGATTTTAGAGAGGTAAGTCTGAATGACAGCTCTATTTTTCGAAATGGATTTTGATGTATTAAAAGAAATTCTTGTGCTAAAAAAAAATCCTAATAATAGTAGTTTCTTTGGGCGTAAAGCTTACCCTTATCTAAACTTTCAAAAGATTTAGAAAGTAGGTTTAGCTTAAATTTCACCTTAATGGTAGGTTAGCGTTTTAAAACTTAACTACAAACATCTGTCTTTAGGATCATAATCCATGTTAAACGTCGACTTACTATTCGTAGTTTATCGATAATCTACAGATTTTATTTATTAAATCACACTTTATAAAAATTTGTTTAATTAATCGAATGTATTTGATCAAAATACAGATTCATATATTTACCTTTTTTTTATAAAGCTTACATTTTACAATTTTTCTTGCGTATGATTTTCAAAAAGGAATCAGTAATATTTATAAATCAATAAAATAAATAATTAAACCCGAACTACTTTAAATTATTTAACATCTACTTATACTTAACCCTTATTTCAACTAAATGAGTCTATCAAATTGCACGAAAATAATATTTATATTTATGTATATGTTGTAGATTATTTTTTATAAATTTATTATGCAATTAAATAATAAAAATCTGCTTATTTTAGTTCTCTTTTAACTTATAATTAAACTCCTGCGATCTCACCCAACTACTAATGCTCACGGATAAGTTAGCAAATAAATTTTGTGGCAACCGATTCATAAAACTGTTAGTTACATGTTTTAATAAATGCAGAGAATGGTTGCCTAAAATATAATATTGAATATCTAGAGCTACATTTCATTTACGATTATTACAGTAAGCACATAGATAACCGTTGTGTATGCATGGATATAAGGGAAATCCAGTGTTTTTAAACAGCTATTTATATGAAAATCTGTATATTTTATTAGATAAAATGTTTCATTATACGTTTTCAGGGTTTTAAAATTTGATTAGTGAGTTATGATGGAACCAGAATACTAGCAAAAATTATTACGTAAAATAGACTCTAAATAATCCTCAAAAAATAATGAATTTGCACAAAATTTGAAAGGATTTTCAACATCAACCTTGCTTTGCCAAATTTAGTAGTGATATTAGATATTTATACACCTGATTAATCATGCATCTAAAAAAATACTTAAGACTATATATTCAATATGAGCTATAAATGGGATAAATAAATTATTTAAATGTAGACTTACTTATGAGCACAGTTTTATAATTTTCATTTTCTCAAAGATATGTACAGAAAAATTAAAATTCAAAAATTTAAATTGGGAATCATTCAATCAATAATGCTATATAATATTACTCCGTTGATATAAAATATTAGTGCTAGTAGGCAATAAAAATTACCATCATTGGCGAAGAAGTTTGTTTCTGAAAACAAAATTATTAGAAAGATCAATTATATGATTCAGGAATATTGTTAAATCTTAAGTGTTAAGAGCAAAATGTACAAATTAACAGCAATTATTATCATATGACTAATTAAATAAATTATTTTATGAAATAATAAAATAATTTAATAATTTTGATCTAATTTATGCTACTGAAAAAAACCCATTCAATTTCTGCGAAACACACTGGAGATGAAGTTAAAAGATTTCAATTTTTAATTTCCACAAGGAAACAAGCGTGGTATTACATCCCAAGAAATTAACAACAAAAAAAAAACACCGAAGAAGGAAGCTAAACGATGTACCCAATCTAAATTTGCCTGTTACTCGAAGACGGAAGAAATTAAAAAAAAAAAAACAAATTAATAAAAATAAGTAGAAAACTAACGTTACAAAAAAATATAAACACACAGAGAATTCTAAGATCTTGTAAGATATTGTAAAGAGTACACGAAAAACAAACAAAATAATAAAGAAAGGTGTTGTAATTAAGAATATAAAAGTCATATCTTTCGAGAAAAATGTAGGAAAGTCTCCCAAAAAGTAAAGGTGATAAAATCATCAGTTTAATACGCTGTGAAATAAACTAGGATAACATTAACCATTAGAGTAAGTTGTACTGTCTACAGTAGGAAGGAATATTAATTTTTGTCATTCCTTAAGGGAATCTGGTATCGTTGTATACAGTCAAATACTGTAAGAATTTATTCAAATTTCCAGTCAGATTACAACATATATATAAGTAACCAAATTTATAGGAAAGTAATGACAATCACAATTATCGTTATAAGCAGACTCATGAAATAACGATTATTTGGGCGAGTGTTAAATGAATACAATATTTAATACTTAATCCAATTTAAATGGAGATAACTGAACATTTTGTTACTCTGTATTTATTGTTCTTTGAATATGATGAAATATTAATTTTTATCCGTATGAAGGGTAATTCTGTTGTTCATTTTTGCCTTTATTGTAATTAATGTTGTAATATTTATGACTAATATTTAAAATAATTGGGTTTTCTCCTCCCTTCATAGATTTACTTAATAACAAAAAATAAACTTAATTTAACATCAAAAAGGTATGCATATATTTATTTTATTGATTCCGTCAAAAATTGCAATATACATAATTTAATTAAAATCGATCGGTTTTATATTAAATTTTAATTCAAAACTTAATGAAAAATTTAATAACAGTTTTGAAATTAATACATTTTTGTAAAACTGATAAATAATTACAAAATTCATACTACAGCCAGTTTCAAAAATCAAATACATAAAATAAAAATTTCTGTGTACATGATAATTCTGTAAACAATATTTTTCAAAAAACCAGCATAAGGAAAACTTATTTAAATATTTACTTAAAATAAATCTAAACGGAAAGTAACTAAACCTACATAAGAAAAAATCAATTTAAAAACAAATCTTTTGATATAGATACCAGTAAAAATAAAAAAAAACCTTAAATTTATCTAATATAAATCTAAGGTATTATATTAAATAATATAGTAAATCTAATATTACATATATATGTCCTTTTTTGTATGTCTTTCTTTTGAATACGTAGTATTTATTCCCTGTGCAAAACGTATGATCAACCAACAAGACAGCATTTTATTCGAATTTTATGATGCATATTGGTTGAATATTTAAAGTATTCAGCTATTTTATTCCGATTAACAATGGAATCTTTTCAAAAAAAGCTTTTCTTTGGCTTAAGTAACATACTTAAGCCAATACTTTAGGGATAAAACATTTTATCCCTATTTTTTTTTTTTGTAATTATGATTTTCAGTTTTTATACTTCAATTACTAATATTAACTAGTACAAATTAAGAGTTCCTATTTCTTTTAATAAAATTCTTGCCAGATGACATTTTACGACTAAATTCCCAAATTCTTCGTACCGTCACTTTTTGCGTAAGTAGAATATCTTTAATATTACCAGTTTCATATCCCTTAATTAAGTATCATATATAAGCCGATAACTACATAAATTAATATACCAGTATGAGTAAGCATTAAGATCGTCTGCCTGCCTGCTCATATCAGATGTACCGTAGATAGAATTACATATATTACTATTATTATTTCTCAAGACTCCGGTTAAAAAGATATAACAATGTAAAATATATTAAAAAAAACGAAAAATACATATTTATATTTAATGTTGCAAAAAATAGAACGAATTTTTGATGGTGGACCCAGGCTGAGAATATATTATTAATAATATTGCTATAAAAAGATACGCATAGTAAATTATGTTATACTTCTTTGGCGTGAATAAAAAAGTAATTTTTTTCGCATTCAAACAAATTTCAACTGAATCAAACGATCGATAGACGACATTAAATACCATAAATAAAAGATTGAATAAATAACACTCAAATTAAAATAAATAATATTCATTTTATACAGTTTTTTATACACTTTAAAAAGTACTGAAGTATTCGTTGTCATACAAAACAAAAGTTCATCGAATATAGTTCGATTAATTTAGTTCCATGAATTCTTCGGATGACGATTGAATAGGCACGAGGGTAATCAGCGGTTTATGATGTGAAAAATACGTCACAAATAGTTTTGAATTTATAATAATTTATTTTATCAAAAAATTTTTTTGGTAAATTTAAAATTATTTATGCAAAATCAACAATCTATCTGTCGTGTGTTATTTTCTGTCATTAAAAAATATAATTTTTCTCATAAAAAATAATACTTATATAAATGTAACCTCAAAACTTAATACACAATTTTCACAAAAAACGAAATAAACATACTTTGCAATATCAATAATGTTTTATGAATACGAACAATAATATTCACAGTTAAAAATATCCGTCTTCAGAAATCTGTGTGTATAAATACATATACACATATTTATTTATTTCAACTCAATATCTGTTATGTTTACAACACGTGCTAATCATTTAATTGCATTGAACTACTGACTGAATTAGACACGCATGTGCGTGCAAACTGATTAACTTGGGTATATGCAAATCTATATGGTGTGTTACATCGGCGCGCGCAACTTCCGTAACTTGCTAAAAATATACTCCGATCAGTTTCTCCTAACGCGCCAAAAGAAGTATAACTTCAATAACAGTTTCTAGTGTAGAAGTTTTAGAAAATACCTTACCCTTACATGTTATAATATGTCGACCTAATTTTTGCATTTTAGCTATTGGCCAGTTTCTCTAAGAGAATCCAACAATAACCACCACTCATTCCAGAATCTATTTTTACTGTTAACGATGCTCCATCGATAGAATATTTTATAAAGGATCTCTTTTGTGTATCGCTGTCAAAGCCAAAGTTTTAGGGGGAAAATCTAGATGGATGGGTGAGAAATGAGATTTATAAAGACTTTCTACATCATCAGTGTTTGTGGTTTTCTAATAGTTTATATATAAATATATATATATAAAAATAGTTTTGATACTTGCATTTGCATCAGAACTAACAATAGTATAACATCTTTCAAATACCTCCATGCAGCTAAGTTCATCTTTGAAAGATGAACTTTGGAAATGTTTTTTTATTTATGGACCATACCTTCTATAAACTTACAATCAGGCGGTTTAAGAAAATCTTTTTTAAAAATTATTAAATCCTGGTCTTTGTTTTTGCTGTGACTGTGAAATTTTTTTATAAATACGAATTTCGTATGAATCAGTGGCAGGGAATTTTTACTAGGCTCAATTAATTATTATAAGTTTCCACTTTCATCAGTAATGTTCAGTTCATTAGCCGATAATGGTTTTTTATCACAACTATCCCATAGACAAAGACAACAATAATATTTTGTGAATCCATAACAACTTTCAGGATATTTCAATCTTTGAGATTTGGTGGTTAGTCTTTGCATTTTATTGCTTATAACATAAAAGCAATGCATTGTGTTTTCATATCTTTTTGATGTTGAATACGTGAGCTAATAACACTGATGTATTTTTTACTAATATGCAGTAAAACTACTTTCAAGATAACTTTCATCAAATCAATAAAGAAAACGACATTCTTTGAATGATACATTCCAACATCTTTTTCAGGCCATCCATACCTCTACGCACACGCGCGCGTGCGAGCAGACATACATATTGCATTATTCATATCAAAATATAAAAAAAAGTTTCATTTACTTTTATAGTTATAACGTTTGTATTTCTCTCATTAAAGCCTCTGCTGTTGTAATTTATACCTCAGAAGTTAAACGAATAACTTATATACTATCAAACCACAAATTAATTCATTAAGTTCATCTTTTGAATTAAATTAGGGGACTTTTTTCAGGCACAGGACGAGATTATTTTAACATTCACTATATCATTTGATTCCGTATGAAATTGTAGTGTACTTTTTTTCTATCGGGTTAGATGATGACACAGGTCATCATCTAGAGATGTTGATAATTTCTATGTAATACCACCTTTAGAACAGAGGATGATTTTTTCAACATTTTTAATCTATATCCATATATATATATATATATATATATATATATATATATATATATTAGAAAAATCAACATTCAGAATAGTGGTTCATGCACACCACTGATACAGCAAATAGGATGACTTCATTGGTCGCGCTTGAACCATTCAGGTAAGAGCTGAACAACATATCCAAAGGACATTAGTCGCCAAATTTTTATTTTGATTCCCGGGTTAACTATTAAATTAGAATTTATATAAAATTTAATTAAACTTTAAAATTCCTTCTACAAATTTTGAAGATAAATTTACTACAAACATAAAAAAGATTGTCAACATTTTTAATACGATCACGAACTTTTAAAAAAGCCAAGTTGTTGAAAAATATAAAAAGAGACAAAAGATTTTTTGTATTACAGATTGATTAAAATATTTCAGCATGCTGATAATTCACTCCTATAATAAATATTAAGACATGTAAAGTAGACTAAATAAGTTCTGTATACTCTACAGAAGGTAAAGAATAGAATATACGGATTGCGAAGTGGTTGTAAGTGCGCAGTTGCATTCATTTCCCCTACTAAAGAT
The DNA here is from genome assembly GCF_047948215.1 of Lycorma delicatula. Classification (NCBI taxonomy): domain Eukaryota; kingdom Metazoa; phylum Arthropoda; class Insecta; order Hemiptera; family Fulgoridae; genus Lycorma; species Lycorma delicatula. The sequence goes on along the minus strand of NC_134455.1, from coordinate 173,991,743 downwards.
CAAAATTACTACTGTTTAGGTCTACATTTTATAACCTTATATATTAATTAATTATGTGGAAACCAGGTAAACACAGAAATCTAAAATAAAAATAAAACATCTATTCTAAATTGCGTTGAGTAGTTGTTCAAAATGAGTTTATATCACAAAATCAACCAAACATACATACAAATATATCGTCTGTGCAAAATCCTTACATGATGCGTTTTAATCCCATACAGAAAAGTTCTATAATGTGCTGGATACAAAATTTGTGTTACCTAATGTAATTATTTGTTAGGTATTAAAGTTAAAATATTTCAAAAATAAAATGAGGATCTTTTTTTCTATGCGCGTATAAAATATACTGTATTTATATATATATATATTACATACTATATTATTTGTACATGAACTATGAACACAAAAAAGCATTCGACGGCATGTATAAGCTCACGAAACGAGTCCTTAAATAGTAGTTACGATTTTAGTGATACTGCTCTGATATTAGTTTGTATAGTAGCGTGCTTTTCATAGTTGCCTGATCAAACATCTCTGGGAATTTCTACATATTTTTCTTTGTTATTATTAGCCACCTTTTAAAAATAAAGTCTTAGTCCATCATTGTGTATGAATCATAAAAAATGTACCTATTATACTATCTGTAGTAGTTGTAAAACAAGTGAAAAAAACAAATTATGTGTTCTGTATTAAAAAAAAATTTGTTATTGAAGTAGATCATGTTTTCAGTACATTTTAGAGTATATATTCGTGTCTTTACATAGTATAATATATGGTGGTATTATATATATATATATATATTCATATAAACTTGAAGGTATGTGTGTGTGTGTGTGTGTGTGTGTGTGTGCATATCCATGGTATGCACATGGTATGATACATGTATCATATATACATACACGGTATATGTGATTGAGTTTTATCTCCTTTATTACTTACTGCTTTACTAGTTGTGATTATTAGCCTAGCCTTTAATAAGTCTTAACATAATTTAACATAGTAGGGTACTTTAATGTAAAAAAAAAAATGTTTTTGCTATGCATTCATAGAAAAAACTTTCTGATTACACATTCAAATCTCATAGTGTAATTATAGTTACTATATATAATCAATTTTCCCTATACGAATAGAAATGTAAAGACATTTTAAAATAACAGGATAAATAAATTATTCTAAAAAGGAATATTTCTATTGACAATGTAACAAACCACAAAATGGATAGACTCTTATATGAAAAAATAATTAAAAAAATATTAAGATCTTGGAACTTAAATCGAATAAAAATATTACTTGTAAACGACGATTGTGTACAGATATGCTTTATGAAGATGGTTTATTTGGATTTTCAAATGAAAAGTAAAAATGATTAAATGTTTGAAAACTTAAAGCGGTAAATCCTGTACGTGATCGTACAAGTTATCTTGCTCCACCAGTTCGTCAGAAGGTGAAGGGCGAACTTCCCCTCTTGACAGTGAAGGGATTATAATCTATCTCTCTGCTGCACTCAACAAACAGAAATTTGTTCTAATTCTCGTTTTGTCATACTGAGAAAATCTGGTTAATTCGAATTTTCAGTCGATCCGTATTTCTGTAACTGGATCATTCAAATGTAACTCCAATACATTGGAGCAGGAACATAGTTTTTACCACATTAGACTAGATGCACGTATTGCTACCACATACTCATCATTCGATATTTGAGTACATTATTTTCACAAATTTTGCCAATTTAAAGTTATTGATTGCATGAAGGTGGTTTATAGATTTAATAAGCAGATTATGTTCAAGAAAAGTTTTATAATAATGTGGCAAACAGTTTACAAAACTAAATTTTTAGTATTTAGCGCCATTTTTTTACAAATTTACTCCCTGTTACATAATTTAAACGCACATATTACCTAATGCAAGGAATTGCTCTTATACGATGTATGCCTGTAACCAACTATACATCCCTGCTTACAACTAAATTATAAGTTAGGAAATAGCAGATTTCCGGATGTAATCTCGGGAAACAAAATAATCCTTATAATAGCCTCTCATCAAGGCTGTCGATATCCAAAACGTACAGATTGTAATTACTGTCTTTTGTTTCTTTTATTCCCACGTATATAAAAATTAAAAATAATATCGTTACATTAATTTCTATCTAGTGTAACACTTGTTTTTAATAGTCGATAAAAGGTTTATGCTATGTGAAATTACATAGCAAAACCAAATTTTAACACCTTTGCATTCAAAACTTACTTAAGACTATTTCCGGACATTAAACTCAAATGTTAAATTAATAATGTACACCCAGAACCGGTTGTAATTAGTGCATTATTGATGTCATAGAAATAAAATCCTGATCAAAATATGCGCAACATTGGATTGGTATTAAGTTATGAGTCGTGTTCAACATCGTCATAAAAACAGCTTAAATCGTATATTGAGGTAACAATATCTGATGGAAAAAATAACGAAATAAACAAATAAAAAGAAATAATAACATTTTATGCAAATAACCATTATCTTTTTAGATTAACAATATTAATATAAAGTTTATATTCTGTGAGGTTAATTTTATTTATAGGAATGACTTTTCCCGAATTACCTAAATGGATTATCTACTTTTTTAATTTATCTTTATTTACTAATTAGTGAAAATAGCCGTATTTCATTTACAGAGATTTTTTCATTGTTATTATTATTATAGAATGTTAAATAAACAAGAAGTTCAATTTACTTCCGAATTCTTAAAACTGCAATAATAATAATAATAAGAGGAAAAAGGTGAAACTACTTTTAGTTTAGCTTCAGAACTAATTTGTTATTTAAAATTTTTAATTTGTTATTGTTTTAACCATTAAATAATAATTTAAATAAAAATTTTACTACTACTGATAATTTTAAGTAATATATATTCATGAATGAAACTTATATTTAACTTTTACTAGAAAAAAAATACCCACTCATATATACTACTCTAAATTGGAAGAGATTTTCAATATATTTTCATTGTAGATCAGTACAAGAAATTTCTTTTGAATTATATAGAAATACTCGTAAAACTGGTTTTTGTAAGGATATTTAAAAGACTAACTCACGTACAAAGAACCACAAATAAAATCCCTTTTTCTGGAAAATATCCTTTTAGATTAATACTTATTATTACACTATTAAAAATAAAATAAAAATTGTTCCCTTTTATTTTCTCGTTTGTAGGGTTGAACAAGTTGTCCGTGTGTATTAGTGTTGGAATCTTTCAGTAACTATGTACGTGTATGTGTATCAGGGAGTGTCGAGAAAATAAGTTTTTCACAGTAATCTCATTTTAGTCCGCTTATCTGTCTTAAAGCTTAAGTTACCCTCCCACTTCAACTGTACAACCTCATACTCAACCCTTCACCAACCGCTAGTTTTTTTTCTTTTAAAAAGCAAGAGAAACTTCTCTTTACAAAGTTCTCATTTTTCTTTTTCTCGCCAAACAAGTAAGCATATATATTTATTACTTCCATACCAAACCCTCTATCCCAACTTTAACCTCTTTAAAATCTCATATGGAATAAAAATAAAAGTTTTAAATTTCATTTAAATCGACTTCAGATATGAATGAAGTCAATTTATAAGTTGTTAGAAAAAATGTATAATCATAAATATATCATATTAATGATAACTGTAAATTTTTAGTAATAATTATAAAAATAGAATTATACTCATAATAACCATTGTTATCTAAGACAATCGAAGGTTACTGTTTTTATTTTTTTAGTTAAAAAAAAGTCATTAAGTTTTCCTTTTAAGTGTTAATAAGTATTTTGAAACTTTTTACGAACTTAAATTGTTTGTCTATTAGAACACATTTGAAGTGTTGAAACATTTACACCAATAATAGAGAACCGTTTAACCACTTTACTCGTATTCGATGCTTTACGTGAAATTTTATACATACCATTCATTTAACATTATAGCTTGTTATCCACCTAATTTTTATCTGCTGGGGCTTATAATTCAAAGTAAATGAGGTTCAAAAATTAAAATTAACTTAAACGTTGAACATGCTGTCCTTTTTAAGATACTGTTACCAGCTAAGTTATTGAAATCAAATAGAAGTTACTTTGTCGAACATGAAAAAATATAAGGTTTTTTTTTTATTGTAACTTTATAGCAACTTTACAATCTGTTCAGTAAGAGAATTGAACAATAAGTAAATAAGATCAATTTGAACCAACATAAGTGGCCACAGACCCAATGGTTTGTGACTTAATAACGACATAAAAGAAACGAAATAGAAGAGCACTCCGCAAGGCGGGACTATAATGTCACCTAATTGAAACGATAATTCAAATCAAGAATATTGTTTTACATCAATCTTGAAAAATCACCGATTGTGTTATCCAATAAATTGACTGCCATATGATTTGGATGCCGATCCAAACGATTTTGATATCGTTCGCTGGCCAGAGAGATTTCCTGTCGAACGGTTCGCAACGTAAAATCATTCTATATGAAGTTATTGCTAATGTAACAGGGTAGTATAGCATTTTTCGCAGTGTCTTTGTCTGGTAGCGTTCAAGTATGTCAATATTGCAATTGCTTGCTGTACCCCAGAATTCAAGCTTTTAAGTCCAAATTGGCATAAAAATGGATTTATAAATCAATAATTTATTTTGTATTGAAAATCGAGACCTAATTCCGATTAGCCAGTAAATGTTTTTTAACTTAAGATTCAACTGTATCCGCTTAGATTTGTTATGTTTTGCAAAGGTTAGTCGTTGATCAAGATGAAAACCAAAAATATTTACAGTCTTGAAAACTTGGTATTGGAATATTGAAGATAGAAACAGTTGGAGAGTGTTCCTTTTGAAGGGTGAATGTGACGTGCTTCGACTTTGTTGGTTTGTTTTTATTTTCCAACCTGTAAGCCAGGATTCGAAGAGAGTGATATAATCTTGAATATAATCAGATGCAGTATCTGGGTTTTCGTGAACAGCAAGAATTGCAGTATCGTCAGCAAACGTTGCAACTGTGACATTCGCCGTAACTGGCAAGTCGGCCAGAAGCAGAAAATATAAGATAGACCCGAGAACGCTTCCTCATGATACCAGTAAATGTATGAGGAACAAATCCGTTAAAACCTCTTCATGTTTAACTTGAAAATATCTGTATTCTAGGTAAGCTTTCAGCACTGTATAGCAAGCATGCGGTAAAAACCTTTTTCAGTTTATAGAGGAATCCTACATGCCAAACTTTGTCTAAAGCTTGACTGACATCGAGGAAAACCGCTGAACAGTATTTTTTCTTGTCTAGAGCATGATTTATAAAGTTAACAATCATGTTTCCTTGCTCCACAGCATGTTTCTTCCTAAACCTAAACTGATGAATCGGAATTTGATCGTTCACAAACTGCTTCAGAGTTTTCAAAAGGAGCTTTGCAAACACGTTAGAGAGCAGGAAACAGGCTGATAAGCCTATAAAATGTTGCATTTGTTAGTCTTTAGCCGGTTTTTATATCACAATTATTTGCGAAATTTTCGATGAACCAGAAATATGACCAATTCGAATAATAGCATTAAAAATTAGAGAAAACAAACGTATCACATGACGAGGCAATGCCTGGAAAACCCGACCGGTGATCAAATCCGGTTTAAAAAATACAGTTCAATATAATAACCAAAAATGACAGTGGATTTACGATAAATTCACTAAATGCTGATAATTCAACAAAATATTAAAATATTATAAAGATAACATTGTATACTTACGTAGCATTAAGCAATTAAATGTGGTACCTTCTACCTTCACTAAATTATTCTTGGCCTAGATAAAACCATAGATCATAATCCACTCTCTATGATCTGAATTAATCTCTTGATTCATAAATTTTTATTTTTTATAAATTTATGATTTTATCATTGATTTGGAGATAAACATAAATAAAGATATTTAAGATATATTATTATATCTTAAAAATTATATTTTATATTAAAAATTAAATTATATTTTTATATCAGATAAAAAAATAAGGGTTGAACCTCCTTTGCTGAATGTTATAAAAATCAAAAATTTTATACAACATTCACGGTGTCAATAATATCAAAAATTGAAAAACTATTTCAGTTATAATATATGCTGGAGTCCATTTATAAACAAATCTATTAAAACTATTGGGTATTTCATCAACTTATTCTTACTGGGGCAAATCCCACCTTCTTTTTTTTTTTTGAACTCTACTTCCCTGGGCCGGTCCGACTGGTTGGTATTGCGCCACCCAGGGGAGTGCCTGTTCTACTCTAACGGGCCTTCCCACCTACTGGCTATAAGTCCGGAATGGCAGGTCGGCCCACCGGTCAGTTCTTTTGCCCATCCGTATATCGCCATGTCAATACCATGATGTGGCGATTGGGTCTTTTCAGGTCTTGATATTAACCTAACGAAAAACCATTAGGAGTTCCCAGTGGATCATCGGAACCAACACACCCGGCATGTCAGCCGTTACCACTGAGGTTGTCCACCCTGCCCTATGCTAAAGTTTAAAATCCTAGTCCCCTCTCATCGTTGTTTTTCTGCATAAGTATTCTTTTGATGAACAACTCAACTTTTTTCCAAGTTTCTTCACTGTTTAACATGCTATTGATTAGTCTCCCAGTTCCATCAGATGACAGGTCAATACCGTCTGTCTTTTCCCTCCATTTATGGCATACAGTGAAAGTATGTTCGACATCATCACAGTCACAGTACATACAGGCTGAAGGGGCAAATCCCACCTGGTCAACAAGAAGTGTACATTTTGCAGTGAAGTAATAACAGATATATTATAATAATTTACGTCCACCTAAACGAAGCAATAAAACTATTCGGCTTCCTTTAACTAAAACTTCATTTCTACATCTTCCTGCTGAGGCGTCAATCTCACCTGTCTTATTTGCATCAATTTCTTCAATTATACTCGTACTTAATCCGAACACAACACTCATTATACTATTTCAAATTCAGCTACATATGAAACGACTACAACAAATTATTTTTCTCATTTAGTCATATTTATAAGAGATATAAATAGTATATTCGTACGACGGTTTCTCTAATGTCATTATTTAAATTTCTTTTTTTTATAAATTCCTAAAAGGTGATTTTATTCGCACTGTTTTACTGTTATATTAAGGAATGCAAACGGAGATAATCAATGCTTATCCAAATAAAAATTAAATAGAATATTTATCAAGTATGCCATCTCTCTGAAACCAATCTAAAATTTGGTTTCGGTTTTTATGAAAGTCTGCATAGGCTCTACCTAACTCGCTGATCTTTCTAAAATTAGAAACCAGAGTAATCCTGATATAATTTGATAAACTAGAAAATTTCCTTATTACACTAATACATATTTATAAGTGATTGCATTTTTTCAATAATTTGTAGTTAATTTAGAAGATATTTTCTTCCTTCCTCTACTAAAAAACTGTAAAGTTATCCTCTATACCATTTTTTTTTCCTCAGGCCCTTGTTTAATTGAAAATGATCGTTATAAAGCGAACATAATCTTGTATGGTCTAACTGATCACTTAATACCTGTACAAACATTTCTGTAGAGTGAGTGTAGGAGAAATAATGTAGTAATAACTTCATAATTGCCAACCTCCTGGTGGACCTTATAAAAAAAAATACTTGCAAATCTATTTATTTTCCAGATCGTATGCATTATATTCATAGCTGAACTCAATGAATTATTACCAGAAAACCTCTGTACTCTCAAGATAATAAATATTCGTTTGAAATCCGTTCAACAGCAGCTTTAACCAGGTAAGAGAAAAAGGAGGTGGAGGAATTTTCGTAAGTAATAATAGGTATTAATATAATCTTTTTCTCCAAATTTCAATATTATCCAATTTTATGGGTTATTATAATACAGTAACAGTTGTTATAGAAAATAACGCAAAACAAGAAAGCAAAACTACCTACCGTACTTTAGTAAATTCTAAACGGCATAAATTCTGACCGAAAATATCGGGTGTATTAGACTTTTACTGATTAACATAAGTTGACTGAGATGGTTATGATGGATATTGAAATAATTTTTACCTGTTCTATAATACTGATATTATTAGTATGCTTATTTTTAATTACTGATAATTTTATACTTTGGTACTGTTTTGAACACCAGTTCAGATAAATTAATAGAAAAAAATAGAACCTCTATTTCTGAAAGCTAAAATAATCCAGACAACTTATTTTTGTTAGAAGCTGTTATCAAAATTCAGTATTTCAACAATTTTCCCGGAATGAAAATGGAGGAGGTATATTATGTAAGAAATATGACACGACGCGAATGGATACGTGTGACTGACACTCCTAAACACGATAAGTTTTAGAAAGACCGTTTCTGGATATGTGAGCGATTAATTTTATTGTGTACCTCTTTCTTTACGGGCATATCGTTCTAAAGTGAAAATGAAAGTTATTCTCTTTATTGGCAGTTTATTGAATGTTTCTTTCCTGATCTATCCGTAATTGTCGAACTCTATTATCCCTAAAATAAATATTTAATCTAAAAAGAAAGCTGAATTCCACTATTTTCATTAAGAAATTAACTGTACCGTTATCATCATATAAGAGTCAATGATTTTTTCTCTATTATCCGATATCCGATTTCCTTTTTTATTTTCCGATATCCAAAATGTAGCAGCAGTTATGTTGCTTTGTTTGAATTAATACTCGTTAATCTAAATAAATTCTGAAAAACTATTTCTTTTTCCTTTAATAGATTAAAGGAAGTCATCACTTAATTTCACTTAATGAAAAATTACTTGAAATAATTATCCCCGGAATGTAAATTTGAATTCAGCCTGTTAATTTGAATCAAAAATCATGTTGTAAGGATAAAAACAGAATTACCAATAGGTACAATCAGGGTAGAATAGTGCATCTAATATAAAATTGCGATAGTCTACCTATGAAAAAATTAGTAAAAAATATATTTTAGTTAAATTTCAGAGTTTATTCAGGACTTTTTTTTGTGTAATTTACAGCTAAAATAATTAAATATATCTTTAATTACAATATAGAATATATATACATTATTAAGTAATATAAAATAAAAGTATATATTTTAAAACTGTGTTTTTTTACTATAACTAAGAAAATATTTATTATATTCATTACATTAGCATTTGATCTAAGCTTGTTTTAAGCTTATTGGAACTAACCTATATTTGAAACTGCAACTTATTTCCTGAAGATAGTCGGCTACATCTTTAGTTGTCTGTACACTGTATATCTCAATTCATAGTTTATTTTGCTATTAACCATTATCGTAATATATTTATTACATATAAATGGAAAAAACATGTTACACTGAACGTACTGAAATAATCACATCGATAAATGTCTAATGTATTTATGAAAAAGGGTAAAATATACTAATAAACATATATTTTCATATATAAGAATTCAGATCGTTGCAATCATATACAATTACTATAAAATGTATATATTAATAATAAACAAATATAATTTTATACTAATTATCTTTTAAATTTCGAATATCATCCTTAAGAAAACGATTATCACCAATTTTTACTAAAAATGTGAATTCAATATGCGTATTTATTTTTTTGCAAAACTATCCTAAAACAAAAATAAATTATGAATTTTAAAGCGATTACCGTAAACCGGACTTTCATTCTAGTAAAAAAATGTTCGTTTCCAAGGAAAGGGTATAAGTAAATAAATACGATAAACACATTCAAAGCAAAAGACACAGCTGAGACCAGCTCTAGACGTGTTTGCAACAACCCTCTTGCAGTTTTTACTATTTTCTTTTTTGTGGTTCTTGTTTCTGTTGCTGCTCCTTAGGCGAGCTAGGCTATGCTTGCCTAAGCAACGGTGAGATAAGGCACATATTTTTTTTAGCGAAATGGGTGCCTGTGGACCCATATAAATATTACGGCCATTTGGCCACGTTTCAACCCGTTTTGTGTCGTTTTACAGGGTTGGGACTCGTTTTTTAATGATTTCGTCAGCCCAAAATTTATGCCTAGTAACCGTAGGCTAACTATGGTTTTGAGCAATTTTCCGCCGTAGTAGTGCATTTGTGTTGCTCTGTACGGTATTTTCAACAATTTCATGACTTTCATAATTATTTTTGAGTTGATTTTCTTCAGAAATTAGTAGAAGGAAGGATAAGTTTACATCAGCTGTTTGCTGATTGTTTATGTTCGGCCTCAGAAAACTTTTTTATTTCGTGAATTTTCTGATTTTTCTGATGGTTTTCGACAGAGTATGTTCTGTATTACTGGTTATTACTTTATTTTAACGTTTCTCTGTGGTTTTAGGGGCCTTTTTCCTGGGTAATTGAATTTTTTTGTATGCTTTATGAACTTCTGTTTATTTATTTTGTAATTTTTTTATTTTGAGATGTCTGGTTCTGGGAAAAGTTGTTCTGGCGGTGACGTACTTGGCCCCAGGCCGGAGGTGAGAAATCTACTCAGGGTAGAAAGTCAAAGAGTGGATATTTAAGCGGCAGTAAATCTGCATCGACTAAGGAAACGGTTTATCAAGAAAAGATTACCTCTAGGACGGAACTACGGAGTAGAAGGCGTGGATTGGTGATCGCAGAATATGCAGTCGATAGTTTATCAGAGGTTGAAGACAGCAGTGGGGACCATTTGAGGAGGGAATTGCCTCCCTTGTCGTAGACGTCTCGGGTGTACCCCAGATTGAGTAATGTTAAAGGACAACCGGTGGAAGAGCCTTCGCTGAAACGGCAGTTAAATGACTCTCCGAGGAGGGAAGAAACTTGAAGTAGTTGCGAGCTAGTGCCAAATACCACAAGCCGCCGGAGGGTGTCGAGAAGGAAGTGGCTGACCACTGACGCGGCATGACGGTTCAAATGAAGGTCGATGATGGAAGGGAGAGTTCGGAAGAGTAGGAGGAGGAGGAACAGACCCTCACTCGTCGAGTATACTTTCAATGTATCATGGAAAGATATTTGTTTCATTGATGAATTACAATCTGAGGTTCGTCGGAATCCTAATACCGATTCACAGATTAAGTAGTGTTCGGCCGGACTATGTGATTCCGCTTTGGATGTCGAGAAATTTAAGGATGTTTGGGATGATGCTGCGCCTGATATGGATGTTGTGGCCACGTATGTGGAAGTGAAAACGCGGACGGTGTCTACTCAGACTCCAGCGGAAAAAGGTTACCTGCGTCATGTTCTGGAGGGGTCCATGTCTCATGATGAACTGTTTGAGGTAGTGACTAGACCCTGGTCGAATACGTGTAGGGGTGTTGAGTCTGGTAGCAGGGTCGCCTTTGCATCGGACTTGAATAGATCTTTGCCTGTAGTGGAGCTAGTCTCAGTCTTCGATTGAGTGCTGTAGTTTAGTAGTGGGAGAGCTGGTAGAGATTTTATTTCCTCTCGATTTCTACTGCTGTTATTCCACAAATTTTGGCTAGCTAGCTCCTCCTCATAACCTGCACTGGCGTCTGAAGGCATTATGTTAGTGTTACCGTGGGTGGCTAGGGCTCCGTCTGAGCTGTTTTGATTGGCCGGTGGTAGGCGTGCTTGGCACCTTGCCTCGGTTACAGTGTTTCAAGTTTCAATAGGAGTCATGCCTGGGAGTGTGATTTTCATTCTCCCGGTTATGATTTACTAAATTAGCATGGCGTTTTGTTGAATAGAGTGCACACTTATTAATAGGCAAATAAGTAAATGTTGCGATCAACCTAGCTCAAAATCCAAGCGGTCTTCAAAGTGGAAGTTGAAGTGAAAGACTAGGGTTACACTCAGCTCCTGAACAGACCAGACCTGAGGTTCTCTGGGACATTATTCTTACTGGTAGCACTCGCTTGCAATATGAATAACACTAATTTAATTATTATATGCTGTCGTGGTATGAATTTTAGCCCCGACGCGGAGTCTTATTTTTGACGACTTTGGGGGTTGGCGACCCACGGGCCTAGCCTCTGCAGCTTTTCTTCCCACTACCCACTTAGCTGCAGAATACGTTTCACTGTACACGTATACTACACCAAGAACACTACACGAATTACAACATGTACATTTACTCGACTACACAACAACATCCAACACTATTTTCTCTTTCATTTACACTCCCTGGTGTTTCGACATCTTACGAAACGCAACCGTAACCTAAGGTGGGAACAATAGTGCCGATGGATGAATGGATCATCGTCGTGTGTCTCGAACGATGTCCTCTGGGCACCAGAGCAAAACCAGTTGTATTTAGCTCTAGCTCCTGTACGCGTGCGCTCTGCTGTAGTGGAATATTATATGGCCGGTTCTCGTGGGACCAAAATTTCAGATCCTACAGCAAATTCTATAATGGTTGGTGGTCCATCTGAAAAAACCACCAATTTAAGACTAGTAAAAAGGCCTCGGTCAGCTTCGTCTGACGAAGATAATTTTGCTACAGCGGACGAAGATGGTGTCAGTTGCAAAAATTTCGCTTTGTTATTAGAAATAATCAGGAAGGTGGCTCCCTTCAAAAGGTCTCACCTTACCTGATTAATAATTGCGTCACAGGATGTATTGGTTCTCCGAGGAATATTAAAAAATTACATGATGGGACAATCCTGGTGGAAACATATAACGATGAGCAGAGTCGCTCTTTATTACGTCTGACCAATATGGGAGGCATAATCGTAAGTACGACATGCCACAAGACCCTAAATACAGGCCGAGGAGTAATTTTGTGTCGTAACCTTCTGGAAATGAATTTAAGGGAAATTTCTGATGAACTTCGCACTCAAGGTGTTGTAGAGGTGAAACATATGATGAAACGGCAGAACGGAACAGAAGAAGCGACACCGTCTCTTATACTGACGTTCAGTCTTCCTGTTCCCCAGAGAAGATTTAAGTGGGTTACCTCTCCGTTCGAGTACGCCCATTCATACCCAACCCACGGTGGTGTTTCAGATGCCAAAGGTACGGTCACACTACAACATCTTGCTCGAGGGCGGAGATCTGTGCTCGATGTGCTATCGAAGGTCACAATGACAGTACCTGCGAGGAAATTGAAAAATGTGCGAACTGCAGTGGTTCGCATACAGCCCGCTCCCGAGATTGCCCAACCTTTAAGAAAGAAAGGCAATTCTCAAGATCTGTACTGAGCAAAAACTATCTTCTCCGGCTGCACGCAGGGAATATAGAAAGATAGTTAACTCACGGAACCTCGTACAACCAGATGTGTCTTTCGCCACCGCTACGTCAAAGTAAACTCCTTCAAATGTTCATAATCCGCAGTGGGGATCCTGTACTGAAATTAAGAAATTCGTTCAGATGCTTTCTGATCAAGTTATTTTGCTTACAGCTACTATTTCAGAGCTGACAAAAGGTGAATAAAAAGTCCTACGTCGCAATAATCGAATCCAACAGTGTGGTCCATACGAAAGTTCCTGCTCCCAAAGTACTACCGGCACGGGCAGAGGCTACCACAGCTGGCAGTAAGCCAACTAACAAGATCCCCACAAAGGGACCCCCATAACCACCCCCTCTGGGATGTCAATAGCGGCATCCCATTCTCATAAGTCTCCTCCACTATCACCCCATATGCTGGAGGATAAGGTTGAAGAACCTCATGACCCAAAGGTGTCGGAGTTATCTAAATTAAAGAACACGAAAAAGAAAAAGAGTATTACATACAACTAAATTTTATATGGTTTCCTAGGTATATTTATTATTATTAATTTTTTATTTATTTATTAGTTTTTTTTTGTTTTTCCTTATGAACATTATTCATTGGAATGTAGAGGTCTACGTTCCCGCATTCAAGATATTGGAGTACTGGCGCACGTACTTTTTTTTGTCTTCAGTCATTTGACTGGTTTGATGCAGCTCTCCAAGATTCCCTATCTAGTGCTAGTCGTTTCATTTCAGTATACCCTCTACATCCTACATCCCTAACAATTTGTTTTACATATTCAAAACGTGGCCTGCCTACACAGTTTTTTCCATCTACCTGTCCTTCCAATATTAAAGCGCCTATTCCAGGATGCCTTAGTATGTAGCCTATAAGTCTGTCTCTTCTTTTAACTATATTTTACCAAATGCTTCTTTCTTCATCTATCTGCCGCAATACCTCTTCGTTTGTCACTTTATCCACCCATCTGATTTTTAACATTCTCCTATAACACCACATTTCAAAAGCTTCTAATCTTTTCTTCTCAGCTACTCCGATTGTCCAAGTTTCACTTCCATATAAAGCGACACTCCAAACATATACTTTCAAAAATCTTTTCCTGACATTTAAATTAATTTTTGATGTAAACAAATTATATTTCTTACTGAAGGCTCGTTTCGCTTGTGCTATTTGGCATTTTATATCGCCCCTTCTTCGTCCATCTTTAGTAATTCTACTTCCCAAATAACAAAATTCTTCTACCTCCATAATCTTTTCTCCTCCTATTTTCACATTCAGTGGTCCATCTATGTTATTTCTACTACATTTCATTACTTTTGTTTTGTTCTTGTTTATTTTCATGCGATAGTTCTTGCGTAGGACTTCATCTATGCGTTCATTGTTTCTTCTAAATCCTTTTTACTCTCAGCTAGAATTACTATATCATCAGCAAATCGTAGCATTTTTCATGATGCTTTTCTTGGCGCACGTACATGATCCGATAATCATGTGTTTCCAGGAAACTCATCTCCTACAAGATGACCCAATAGCACTCACAGGATACTTCTGTGAGAGATACGACTGTATGGTGGACGGTAGAGAGAGTGGTGGAGTGGCTATTTTCATGAAAGATGAGGTATCGGCTACAAGGATTCAACACACCACTCTCGTTCCTGCTGTTGCAGTAAAGTTCTCTGTACCCTTCAAGTTACATATCTGCAATCTGTGTCTCTCATCGAACACTGAGTTCAGTGCTCTGGATATCTTAAACCTCCTCACACAAATACCATCTCTATCGTTAATAGTAGGAGACTTCAATGCCCGCCATGTTTCCTGAGGCTCGATCTTCTGCTCCACTCGAGGAAATGTAGTAGACAGTGTGAGACAAGGCTTAGACCTTTGTTTGCTGAATAACAGATCTCACACATTCATGTCTTTATCATCTGGTACTATCTCTAATATCGATTTCTCCATATGCTCTACGAATTTACTCCCTCATCTTGATTTGTCTATTTGTGATGACTTTCACGGTAGTGACCACAAACCTATTATTACTGGTTTTGGTGTGGACCACGAGATTAAGACAAGGCCACGGAGGCGGATTCTTGAAAGGGCAGATTGGGGTGGATATCATAAAGCCTATAAATCACAGTATGACGACGGTGCGACCATCCTTGAGCAATGTTCCTGTTTTACGTCCATGATACTTGAAGCTGCCAGCAGATAAATTCCACAAATCGGGTAATCCTAAACGTCCTTCCATTCCATGGTGGAATGATGATTGCAAATGTGCTATTAAGAATCGACGGCAGGCACTACGCAAATTCAGTAATAGACCTACTACTGAACATCTAAATTTGTACCGCAGGGTTAGAACGGTATGCCGTCGGGTCTTCTTGAACGTTAAGATGAATTCATGGACGAAATACGTGAACACCATCTCACGTACTACTCACACGTCTACTGTGTGGAAAAAAATCCATGCAATTTTCAGATCGCCAAGGCAATCTATTCTCGGTCTCATCGATGAAGGAGAACTCCTTTCATCATCTTAGGCTGTAGCAAATACTTTAGCAAATTCTTTCCGCTCGGTGTCTCTCACTTCATCATATAGTAACGACTTTCAGAGGTACAAAGCACAGATAGAAATATTGGCGTTAAACATTGGTGATTCGGTTGTAGAATTGAACACTCCATTCTTATTTAAAGCATTGTTACACGTGAAACTTCCCCTGCACCAGACAACGTTTGCCATTGTATGCTTTCACACCTTCCTAACTCAGAACTACATCTTTTGAATATTTACAATGGTTTATTCTCCGAACAAGTCTTTCCGCCCAGCTGGTCAGAAGCATTTATTATACCAGTACTACAGCCTGGTAAAGACAAAATCGATCCTTCAAGCTACCACCCTATTTCTTTAACAAGCGTGTTGTGTAAGATAATGGAGAGAATGGAAAACCGCAGAGCTACATGGTACTTGAAGAAACATCTTTCTTCGGAACAGTGTGGTTTTCAACAAGCACGATCTTCTATTGATCATTTAGTGTGAATGGAAATAGCCATACAAAACGCCTTCCTGAACCACCAACACCTCGTTGCTATCTTCTTCGATATAAAAAAGGCGTACGACACAGCCTGGCGACGTGGTATTCTTAACGCCCTCAAGAGATGGGGAATCAAGGGCAATATGCTTGCTTTTATCCGGGAATTCTTAAATCACCGAACGTTTCGTGTTCGTTTGGACGATTCACTTTCAGACAGTGTCGTCTCTGAAAATGGAGTACCTCAAAGTAGTGTATTAAGTGCCACCTTGTTTTCAGCCATAAACAGCATTACCAGATGTGTACAGGCTCCTATCTCATGTTCTCTATTCGTTGACGATTTTTTTATTTACATTGTGAGCCATTCAACGCCCACCGCAGAGCAACTGCTACAGAACACTATATTTCGCCTTGAGGCTTGGTCCAGAAATACTGGTTTCACATTTTCTTCCGAAAAAACGAAATGTGTAGTTTTTTCTCGGCTACGGAACCCTTCTATTCCGTGGGTTTTTCTGAACAGAGAGCTTATTTCTATCTCTCCTTACGTCAAGTTTCTAGGTTTGCTTTTTGATAGCCGTGTTACTTGGGTCAAACATATAAAGGATTTGAGGACAAAATATTCCAAACTTTTAGATATGTTGCGGGTCCTTAGTAACACCAATTGGGAAGCCGATCGGTCATGTATGTTACGTGTTTACTATTCCCTTGTTCGTTCCCGTTTAGATTATGGTTGTGTCGCCTACTCTTCAGCTCATCAAACCGTGCTTAAACTGCTGGACGGTGTACATCATGCTTTTCTTCGGCTTGCCACAGGTACATTTAGATCAAGCCCTATCGCAAGCTTATTTGTAGACTGTGGTGAGCCAACACTTTGAGAAAGACGAGACCAACTTTTGTTTTCTTATTTTGCTCGTCTCAAAGGACAGTCAAATCACCCGGCTTTTGAGCAAGTTATTAGGAATCCTAATTTAAGGAAGTATGAGGACCGTCCACGCTGAACTGCGCCTGTGGGTGTCCGTACCCGACGTCTGCTGCAGCATATAAATGTTGACACTCCTTCGTTTTTTCCATCATGTCCGTGCTCATATCCTCCGTGGAGAATAAACCTTGTAACCTTGTAAATTTTACATTTGGACATACGATAAACAATCAACACCACCTACTATTTTCCGGCAAATGTTTCTGTATATTCTCACCAAGATGAACCCAGACGCGGTGATATACACTGATGGGTCGAAACAAGACGATACCTTTGGTTGTGCTTTTGTTGTCAACGAAAGAACTTATATGTTTGGCCTACCTGGTATTAAGAATGTGTTCACCGCTGATAAATAAGGTTCTAAATATAGTTAACCCTAAATATAGAAACATTATTATGTTTCTACGTAAGTTCATCTCTGAAGAGTTAAATTTTTTTTAAGAAGTATGGCCCTTTTCTGGTGTTATTCATTTAAATTTAATTTACAATTTGTTTGTAAATGGATATTATTTTTAAGGGTCGGTGAAAATTATATCTAGCCGTAACGTGTGGGGGAATTTGATAGCCAAGGCTGAGTTGTAATAGATATTTAAATATTAATGCTAACGTCTCCGTGATGCTTTATCTGTTTCCTGCCGTCATGTTTTTGTTAGTTTCTAATTAACAACATATCCTAGTTTGGTAATCAATTGCTACAACAAGTTTCAAGTACGCTTTTTTTACACAGAAGGAGCAAAGTTCATAACAGACCCAGAATCAAGTAGGCTAACTATGTATAACTATTGAAAAAGAATGCTATTTCAAAATTTAGACTACACTTTTACATTTACTATAAAATATTTATTCAACAGATTTATAATGCAAACTACTGTTATTTAACGAAATTCAGAAGAGACTTTAAAAATCTATCAATTCTAGTTTACATCAAACTGAACCAATAAGGATCGTCTCAGAAGAAAAATAAATAGTAGATTTGGCTATGTTTTCAATAATTCATTTAACTGAGTAACTTCAAAAAAAATTCAATTTTTTGTTTACATGACACTTAGATACCAATGCGGAATTTCATCCAACTATGTGGGTTAGAGAAAATTTTCTGGTAATAATATTTGTTGTATTTTGAATAATTGGTATTTTAGTTTTTTTAAAGGTTTACATCATCTCTCAGTTACAAGTAAATTTTTGTAGCTTTTTGTTTTTTATTCTTTCTTAGTGTAGAGTAAAAATAATTGTGCACTTTCATCATACAGGATGAAGTCAATGTTAAAAATGTTCTTTTACAAAAAAACGTTTTTACAAAAAAACTACAATATGTGTGATGGGATGTACAGTGTGCACCGTCCGGGCGATGACTGGTTTGATAGCTATATGTATTTTAAAATGTTTATAGTTATTTGTTCAATAAATAACCGACTGCAATAAATTATTCTACTACGTAGATATATGCAGTAATTAAAGCGACTGTACAATTTTAATTATCCCAACATATAAATATATTTTGCGGCCATCAATTACCGTGTAACGTTTAAATACTCTTCCCATGTACAAATGTACATATGAAAAATCGATAAAGCTATAAAAACTGACTCAGTGGGATGTATATTTCGTAATTATTTTTTTGTTTTAGTAGATATTAATTTCAATTTAGTGCAGATTATCATAGAGTCCGATATTAAAAATATTATTTTAAATCATTTACATCTGTGTAACATTTGTTTAAAGGGCAAAATGAAAATAATATTTCACTTTGTAGTTTTTATAAATTTAAACGACACAAAATAAGTTTTAAAAATCCGCAGATCTAGCGATTTGGCTATTTTTTGCACTATAATAATACTGACGATACTGTTTAGATGATAATACCGTATAAACTAGTTTTCTTTTTTTTCAACTAACCCTGATTAAGATAGTATTACTTGAAAAAAAGACCAAGAACTATAAAACCGTTCGTTTAAAATTTTCAAATTTGGCGTAGCTATTAAAAAACGACAGCCAGTTGCTAATATATATTATACATATTATATACATTTTACATGGGTTTAAGCGGAATAAAGTGGTGCTAGGATAAAAAGTAGTTGACAGGAATCCTTTTCTTTAGTCTTGCTGTTTAATGATGTTGAAAAACAAAAATCAGTAATGAAAACAATTGTTATGCTGCTTGAAATCAAACAAGAACTAATTTTTTTTAAATTTTTTAATAAAGCAATTCAGAACGTTTTGAACTCTTTGGTAAAAAACAATAAGATGCCGGTTACACGAATAACGATTGTTTGCTTTTTCCTACGTTGATCTTCCTCCCTGTTATGCGAACAAGAAGGCCCCTATTATCAAGAAAATCTTATGTAATACAGAAGTAGAATATATCGAGTGGCGGAAAAGTAACTGCTACCCCTCATTAACTTTATTTATAATTGAGAAACTGGATGCAGATTGCGACAGTTTTCCTTGTACCGAGGGGCTACTTCAATGAATGTATATTTCACTCTTTTTTTGCAACCTGTTTAATTTTTTGAATATACATAACCCATTAGAACTGTAAAACTAATCTGAGAGCTAATATGTATATACAAAATACATATTTTCATCGAATTTAAGCATATTTTACATAAAAAAGCATATTTTCAATTTTGTATGAAGTTGGGTTTGTATGAGATAGTGGTAGTGTTCATGTTTTAGACAACTCAAATTTTGTACAAAAAGGAAATATAGTTTCTAATTGTTTACAGTTAGATTAATAGAAAAAATAAAATTTGGCGTTCTAAGAATCGCCTAATTTTTATGAATATTTTTACATTATATCAAAATTCTTGAATGGTATGCAATTTTTTACTAATGAGTAGTAGTTTCTATTTTGTTTTGTTTTTATTTTTTTACTAAGGTTTTAATTAATATACTAAGATATTATTATAAAAGCAACATTTTTTGAAAAAAATTAGAATTTTAATACATTTGTTAGATTAAAAATCTGGTGAAAACAGAGATTGGCTAAATGCTTCACAACTGATTCAAATAGTTGAAATTTAGTTAATCTTTTAGACTTTTTATCCTCATGTCAAACTTAAAAACTTTGACCTTCATGTTCTTCAATCTCTCACCTTTCAATTTGTGTTAGTGGATCGTCCACAAAAAAAAACATATTCAATAAAAATAAATTCGTGATGTTATTCTTATCACAATCTACTACTTTTTTAATTACGTAATAGGGACAGGAATAATACACATCAGTAAGAAGTGCACGATAATAAGATATTAGGAAATAATATATCAATAAATTTTAAGAAAGAACCGATAAAACAGTACTTGAATAAAAAAATAAAATAAAACAAAAAACTGAATTATAAAAGGAGAAATTGTATTTAATGGAAAGTTCTAGAAACTACTGACACTTGCGCCGGAATAACTTAAGAAATATGAAAGAAAATGCATGAGGGAACGATTAAAAGCCCTCTCACTACAAAGACATTAGCCAAAATTATTTTTGTAATATATTAAAGGCAAGCTTTAAATTTTTATGAGATTATCCATGACTTTTTTATTTAAAGATGTTTATCGGGAGTTGGAAGACATTTATAGTCGTTTAAATTTACCAGCTCGACGAGCTGTATGCCCCAGCGTATTTACTTCCGAACCATTAGCCAATTGGAAAAAATAATTGTTTCACTTAGTTTTAGCTTCAGCATACCCCCATACTTCTTTGTTGGTTCGCTGGTTTAATGCGAAAATTAACCTTGCTAATATATTTTAAATCTCTAAAAAATTATTGCTGCTTTAAAAATACAGAGTTTATGTTCTTTACTAAAATTTGCATTTTATTCTGGGCATGAGGTTGTTAATAAACGCACTTTATTATGTAAACATTTTCTCAATAATCAGATACCAGCCTAAGTGGAAAAGTTAACAGATAAATTACTAAAATATTCACTTTTCCATTTAACGAGATTGTTTAACTAAAATCCGTAACAATAAAAAATCATGTTAAAAATTACAATAAAGAAATAATAAAAAGTGGCACATTACAACCAAATAAAAATTCAGCTAACTAAAATAATAATACAAATATTTGCATAGTGGTAAATTTCTATTGTCCTTTCTTTCACTGAAAGGAAGGAAAAAACCGCCTTTCAAAATATTTGTTAGTTATACTCTTTTGTCAGTATTTTAGAAAACCAATCTTTTTTTTTTCATTTCCACGCACACAGTCCTTGACGCTTTCTCATACAGACATACAAACGCTTGTGTTTCAACACATAGTGTATGTGCTGTAAGCTGACTCAAACATAAACTAATACATAAATATGTATTAAAATTACTGAAAAATATTTTCCACTTGACAGACGCATTGCCTTGAATAATACACGCTTTGCAAAATAACTAACTTCCTGCCTAAAAAAATTAATATGATCTGAACAAGAACTCATTTCTTTTTTTTAATATATTTTACAGACAAAGCGAAATGAAAAATTTCAAATGTTCTATTTTAGAAATTAAAACGATCTGATTGTGATCGACTGAATGTATCAAGTCTCTCAATAACTGTGTATCTTTCTTGATTTCGACTCGATATATATATGTGTCCATAGTTTCTACTTTGACTGTACCTGTAACTTTTTATATCACTGAATCAAAAGCGTAGGGCATACTATTAATGAGATCACAATAACAGAATTGTGGAAGAGAAGTAATATGAAAATGGGCAGCTAGCGTTATAATACGTAAAAATTCGAGGTTGGCTCACAAACTATCTCCGACAACAGAAGATAAGCCGGTAACACTCAGCGCCATTCTGTTACATACAGAATATTAAAAGAAAACATAGATTTACATGAAAACGCCAAAAATAATGAAGGATGTACATTTCTTAATATTTTCAATTTAAATTATTTTAATTTTTATTACTGTAATTAAACTAAAATTGATTTAAATATTACTAACCAATCAATCTCTTCAACTATATTTCAGTTGAAAGAAGATATTGGTTGTTAAAATTACTACATATCGTGCTGTTTTCAGTACCAAATTATCGTTAAAAAATTTATAAAATTTACAACTTTAATAATTTGTTTACCAATTCAACAATCAGGAATGCATTTAAGAAAAAAAATAATGAAGTAATATTATTTATTATAATAAATAACAAAGTAATTATTTAATAATGAGTTAGAAATTTATTTCATGTGAACATTCCTGGTGAAGAATAATCTTTACATCAGAAATAACTAAAAATGTAAGTTACAGTAATATTTTTTTTTGTCACTGGTGGTTGTTTTTGATTAATCGCTTTCATGAACCGTGAATTTGAAAACAGCATTGATGAACTAATGAAGAATCAAATACGATAAGAATCTGTTTTTTTAATTATGATGGGGTTTATGTAATTTTTTTCAAATTTTGAACTGGTTACATTTAAATATGACGCTGAAGGGATAGGTTATTATTAAAATTTTCGATAAAATTCATTTTTTCTCTAATTATTCATGTTTCGTTTATGTTAAGTGGGCTGTAAATAAACAAATACTGATACGAATTAACAATTGTATATTAATATGTTCATGATTTAATTTTAACTTGTATTACAGTGTTGAAAAATATATATAATCTAATGTATGTATATGTCCATTGTATGATGTAAAAATTTTAATTGAACAATATGAGTCATCAAATGATAGATCGAGACTGGACTAGACGAGACGAGAATGGCAGATTCTAGTGCTGAACGGGCTTATATAGTGTAGATTGAGTCGAGTGAATCGCCAGGAGCTGTGTGTGGTACGTAACCGAATGACCCGCTAGGAACTGTGTGAATCGTCAGGAGCTGAGTGAATCATACGGAGCCGAATGAATCGTCAGGATCCCAGGGAATCTTACGGAACTGTCTCAACATACTGCTCGCCATAATTTAACATATCTTACGGTAATACAATAACATTGAATCCACCAAGCTTGTTGACTGAGCCATATCGTATGGTTGAATGTTACGCACTAACAATCAATGAATAAAAAAAACACATGTTTAATAAAATAAAAACAAATTACGTAGAAAAGAAGGAAAAACGTATATTTAATTATACGTAACGCTAGACAGCAGTGCTGCCTGAAAAATCCAAATCAAACAAAAATTTATTAAGAGACTTTAAGGGCAAGTTAAATCTTACTTTTAATCAACACTATAATTAACCCTGCTTTTGTTTATAGTTGGTATTAATGTAGCAAATATTCAGACCAATGATTTTAGAAACTCAAGGCAATTAAAAGCGTGCATAAAAAGAGTTTTGTGTTATGTTTTACTGAATTTTCTTACTCAGTTATAACTTGTTTATGATAGGCAATTTCCCAAAAATTCTTGTGGAGATGAGGCGTGTTGGTAATGATTTTATATTATCCCATTCACCTACTAATGTTATTTTTTTTTATTAGTATAACGTTTAATGTTTCTCATAACAACAAATTAGCCACCCTCAAAAGTTAAAATAGGTTGAAGATAACCCGTTTATATCGCTGTCTTCAATGTAAAAGACAATATAATGATAATTTAAGATAAAAAGATAAATTTAAGATTAAAGATAAAGATAAAAGATAATTTTCAAGATATTATAAGTATCCAACAGAGACAACTCTAGTTAAAAGAAAGATTTAGTACTAAAAGAAAAAAATGTAATATTTGCATCATTGGTAATGAAAAATATAAACTTTGCCCAAAATTCAGCCCAAACTTTGTTGGCAGAACTTAAAATACTATTAGAATCGTAATACCTTAACGTTTTTAAGCGCTTAAATATCTAGCAACTTGAAAAATATATTTTTAAAAATAGTCTGAGTATAGAACGAAAAACTTAGCAAGCACTATTAGCCAATTAATGGGATATATTTTTACAATGATTTGTTCAATTTACAAGGGATAATTTGGAGAGAATAAAAATTCAGTTTAAAAGGGCGGTTTTCCTTAATTTTTTCTTTTCTTTATAGACGGACTGTACTATTAAGTTAATATAGTTCAACAGAAGTGTGACTGGGATATAATATCAAAATGTTCATTAATTAATTTTCACCTCAATATGAAAGGATTTTTTAAACTTCTACTTCATTGAGAAAGATATAAGGCCACTAATGTAGTTTTGATATTAAAAATTCAATATATTACAAATATATACAATTAAAAAAAGAAATTTTGGAAATAAACTGATTAAAATTTAATAGTTGGGATAAAGTTTAAATTATCTTATTAGTCATCAACCCTAGTATTTTAGTGATTATACCGTACCTTGATAATAAGGTTAATTTCAATAACACTAAAAATTATGGATGGATTTATTTATTTCCTACCTCTTACATAATAACTTACACAGTTTTCTTTACTAAAAGTTTTAATTTTATATAGAATGATATTTACAGAAAACTATTATTTTTTATTAATTTTCAAACCAAAATTTTTACCCTCATCTAAAACACAATATGTATATTTATACATGTATTCATAATGATAATAATTATTTTAATAATAACTTCTTATATAATCCATAATCTGTAAACAGTAAAGGTGTAGAAAAAAAGATATTAAAATTTAGAACACAGAAATAACATGAAAAGAAAAGGAAAATTTACTTTTCCTCAACTAAATTATGGTTCTTTTTAATTTCAAGGTGTACAATTAAAAACATTAATCCCTTTTTTGTTTTAGTCATAAGCTTGATATATATATATATATAAAAAATTATATATATATATATATATATATATATATATATATATATATATATAATTTTTTTTTTTACTCTTTTACGATGATACTTAAATTTAATATTCTCGAGTACAATCTCTATATTAATGTTGCAGAATGTCCAAAGACTCACTTTTCCTTTTAGACATGGAATGGAATGTTAATTATTCATGAGAATGAACACATCTCATGTCACCTAAAATTCTTTATCATTAATGGCATATCAAAATTTTCGTAGCAAAATTACGTAATCTTGATGACAGAAAAATAAACTGTCTATATTTTTATAATTGTTTAATTTTCCTCACTTCGTAATTAGAACTTAATCATTTAAATTCCTTGAGAACAAATTTATATCTGTAATTTCTAGCAATAAAAAAGTGAACATTTATAATTTGAAAAGAGATGTAAGTACGACTACGTGTTACTTAAAATATTATTCTGCTTTTTTGCTTAAAATTTCTTTGAAAGCTCATGTTTTTTTTTTTATTTGTAAGAAACATACATTTATGAAAATACAAGTGTGGGCACGCATTCACGATCAAAAATAAGGTAGAATATATACGGTAAAAAGGTTTCCATTATTATCTGATGATTTTCTGCATGAGTTCATGAACACAAAAGCATACATTTTTTTATTTACTGCACTCACATTTTCAAATTACTTTAACATTCTGCTACTTCTGTACATTTGCATTATTCAATTTTTCATTATATTTTAGAATCTTCAAAGTTCAAGGATAATATATAAAAATAAATTGAAACGTAATCATAAAATGGAATTAAGCGGATCGGAACTCCTCCTTTGCACGGTGTAGAAGAAAAGATATTAAAATTTAGAACACAGAAATAACTTGTAAAGAAAATGAAAATCTACTTTTCCTCAACTAAATAATGGTTCTTTCTAATTTCTAGGTGTAGAATTAAAATCGTTAATATCTTTTTTGTTTTAGTCATTTGAAAAGTTTTAGGCCCGTTCATTATATACTAACCTTTACGAATGGTTTATGTCTACGTGTTTCTTATAACATTCTATATGCTCACGTTTCTGTTTTATATATATATATATATATATATATCATTTGTATATGTCTTCCTTTAGATAGACTCTGTATACCGACTAGTAACATTTAAATTTATTTTTATATTTCTTCTTTCATCCTAATCACGTTAAATCGAAAAATAGCGTTAAAAATCTTCAATACTTTTTTTATTGATAATTTTAAAGATATTGAACGCTATTAACCGTCTTATTTTTAGAAATTCATTGCAAAAACATCATATTGAAAAGCCTTTTGGAAGTCCTTCAGTTTTCTTTCTTTATTGTCATGTTTTTCTGGTAACAGTATTTAAAATTCACGATAATATTTTAAAGAATGTAATAGTTGTTTCTTATTCTAAGTAATATATTGAGCATTTAATGTACTACATCCGACTTTGGTAGTTTAGTTAAAAAATAATTACAAAATTTAACATTTATAAATGTTCTTTGCTCTCCTACCTTAATTTATATTCTTATTACCGTTATTTTATCTCTCTTTCCTTGTTCAGCAAAGAATAAATTACAAAATTATTTATTCTTTTCACATATTTCCAGTTTCAGCAAAAATAATAATATAATTTTTAAACATTAACATTTTTAATTTTTTCCCCTAAAATTTATACAGATATTAAATTTTCTTTCATCTTACAGTTATGTTTGTTTCGTTTAGATAGAAAACAATGTTGTATAAAATTAAATTTCCTTTTTATTCTTCGGTTTCCCTTGTCTCAATTTAGACATTTTTTTACAGTTATCCGATCTTTTTTAGACAACCATAACTCCTTTTAATCCATTTTTAAATAAAGGCTTTATCAGTGTATTCTATTCAATAATTTAAAATTATTTCTCAAGGTTTACAGCGCCTTTTAGATAATCCTGGTTTTCTTCAGTTACACTTTTAAAGAAAATCTCAATAGTTCAGTTACTACTTATATTTAAGTCATTTTTAAGAAGAGATAATTTTGTCATACAAAATCATACTAATAGAACGAAAACCGGATTCCAGGAATAAGGTTCTGATTGTAAAAAAACCAGATTTCTTCTGAATAAAAAAAAATTCTTTCAAGAAACCTAGCAAGTATTATTAAGTACGTCAGCATAATATAAGCACATCTTTAAGATTTATTTGAAACGATTAGTTATTCTTCACAAAAAATATTTATTATACAAAACATAACTGAATCATCTAAAAATAATTAACACACCACATTCCTGGAACGGAATAATGTACACAATAAGTCACCGTGTACGCAATTTTATTACCTATTGCAACAATGTTGTAAATTACACAAGAATAAGAACACCAGGTTTACCGTAGGGTAAACTTATTTCAAATAAATTGTTAATTGCGTTCAAAGTTTAAAAGTTGTTGTATTTTTTGAATTTAATATTTTAGTTTATAAATTTTACTCTTCCCCTACTGAATTGAGAAGATTAATAAATTATTTTCTTCCCGATAGAAAGTGATACTACGTATACCACGTATTTCCATATCCTATTTCTAACTTATTGAAACTATCCTTATAAGTTTATAGGAATTTATATCAGTCGCAGTTTAAAAGTAAAGATGTGTTCATGCAACAATATATTCAGCTCAGGGCGAAGGCCATAGAAAACTACTTCACTTTTTTAAATAAACTTGATAAGCTTCCCATTTTACATGAAAATGCGGGGTTGGATGTAAAATATTAAATACTTTTAATTCATTCCTGGTTGCTTTCAACGTTAACAAAAAGTCGAGTTCGTAATAAAAAAAAAAATGTGGTTCAGGTTTTATAATAAAATGTACTATAAAATTAATTAATTCACTTTTCTGATTCAAAAATCAATCTAATTTTATAATCAAACGTGTTATGTATAAAAAATGTTTAAATAATAAAGTAAATTTTCTTGAACAAATTATGATAGCTCATAAGATATAAAATATTGAGATTCAAAACAAAATCAATAAGTAACTGAGTTCTTCATAGGAGGTGATAAGTAAAAGAACGGCACTATATATCTAAATCGTCTTCTCCTAATTAAATAATGTACGATAACATATAATATAAATTGTTAAATCATAAGTTTTGTACCCACTGAGATTGCTTAGGTTTGAAAATCAACTTGTGAACCTGGGACTGTCAGTTGTGTTTGCTACCCTATGTTTTCTTTAATTTTCTGTTGACGATCATTATGTATAATTTATGTTTGTAATATTATGTTTCATGAGGAAAACAGCAAACTTAGTCTTGATGACACAACATAACAAAACTTGGAAGATTTTTAGTAATCAAAGGTAAGGTTTGCAAGTTACACGAAAACGTAGGACATTAGATATATTAAATTTTTTAATGGTAATTTATAAATTTTATTTTCGGTAGATAAATTCATGAAAAAATTACAAACAAATAACATTTTCATAATCTAATAACGAATATTATCCAAAGTTATAATTAATATTTATTTAAATATTAAAATCATTTGCTTTGAGAGATCAATTAAATGAAAAAGTAATTACGAATAACCTTAACTATCGAAGTACAACATTAATAGATTCACAATGTAGAATTTACATTATGATTTAAAAATGGTAACCAAGGTATTGTAAAAGAAAGATGATAATATCCAAGATTTATACTATCTTATTTTCAAAAATTTAGAGCCAATTTTCCAAAAACAATTTGAGAAAAGAATTTTGAACATTAATGTGTGTAGAAGGATTTGAAATAAAGGCATTTACATGATTTAGGATCATTTAGATGATAATAAATCATAAATAAATGAAACTAAATTTGGGATCTATCTCTAACGTTACGATAACAGAAGGATAAGCGCTTGTATAATAGGTTCCAACAAACATTTCAATAATCTAAAGATAAAACGACTTAATTCTTGACAAAAAAAGTTACGTATGATTTTATATACTTTACAATAAATAAACAATATAAATATTATATATATATATATAAATGTTTGAGGTGTAGAAAACAATTTTGCAAACTGTTTCGATATACTGAATAACTGAATACAAAATGAATAGATGAAGCAGATGATAACTTAAATGAGAGAATGATGAATGGTTTAGTTCAGTTGTCATGATGATTTACCGCATTCAGATACAACGGTATTTTCTGGAAATATGAAATCAGACAATTGTTAAAAACAATTTTCTTTTTAAGGAAAAAAATTTTTCCACTTACTCATTACAGATTTCTACTAGATATCAAGAAGTAAATTTACAAAATCGTATAAAAATTGTTTGATGTACCAAATTAACAATTATAGATCTCAATTAACAATTACGACCTTTAAAATTATCAGGGAATTTCTAGATTTGTTTAAATATTAATGAAGTTTTCTCATATTCTTAAGGATTACCATGTAGATAGATTTAAGCAAAATTTTTAGAAATTTGGTCAGTAGCTCCTTAAAAACATTTTTTATTTCCATACAGAAAATCTTTAGGGATTTTAAAGTTTTGATTAAATTTATTTCCTATTTACAGTAATATTGTGAATCGCAGTTTCGGTTATCATTGAGCAAACTCTTTGCATCTTCAATTAACCAACAGTAATAAAAAATTATAAATTTTATTGCAATAATCACTATTTACAGTAAATTTTAACTGAGAAAAAACGAATGGTACAAATTTTAGGAGGGTAAAATTAATCAAAATTTCGTCATTTTAGATGAGAACTCGTTCTTCTCATGAAATAAAAAATCAATTGTTCGCGTAATAATTAATTATTATTTTTTATTCCACCAATATTTCTCTAAAAATGAAAAATAACATACCAGTATTCTGTAGGAATACGCACCGAGCCAAGCGATTAGACAACAATAACAGGGGAGAGGTTTATGCATTTAACTCACTAATGTCCATAAACTACGACAATAAGTAACATGTTTTTTTTTCACGTTTTTTCTTCTTACTGTGGTTGCTGGGCAAGCCGATGCTCTTAAAATGTCATTTACTTAATAAAAAAAACATCATATGAACACAGATAATAATGGTTACCCGACCATATTTCTTAAAGCAAATGATTGGGTCTAATTTAAACAAATACAATTTACCAAGAAAACGAAGAAAAATTCACTAATGTCAATTTTATAAGGAAAAAATATTTAATACGGTTTCTCAGTTTAAACTCTGAAATATGAATTTTTGCCACTCCAGTTATTTTCTCTTTCACAATAAACTTTTCACCTTCGATATTTCGATAAAATTTTACAAATGTTTCATTATTTATTTCTCAAATTGTGCAATATGAAAATACAAACGGTATGAATCATGAATTGGTTCCGGGAATTTCTGAAATTTTAAAAAGTTATGAAATGAAACAGTGAACTTTTCACTGTTTCCAGATAATTTAATTACACATTCTGTGATGACAGTATTATCTAATTATTGAATATTATTGTACATTTAATATTATATGATTTTTATTAGAATGCAATCGTACTAATTTTTGGAATTTTTTTTTACATTTAAAGAATCCTTCATGCTTATCAATTTTTCAAGATATAAGTAATTGCACTCATTACTGATATTTCACCTTTCCTTTCTATCCTTCTTCGATTTTTTTAACTTGAAAATCTTTGACATAATCTATCAGGAATTACATGTTTTAAAACCTCTAAATTTTGGCTTAATTTACAGTTTTTAACCTTTATAACAGTTTATAAAATTTAATACGAATAAAAAATTTAAGTTAAAGAGGAAAGAGAGAAAAAACAGAAATAAAAATAAAATGGTTAAAAGACTTTAAACTTAAAAAAAAAAAGTAAAATTAAAAATTATTTTTCACCGTTCATAATTCTATAAATAAACAATCTAAACAAAAAAAAAATATTCCCCTTATATTTTTTCCTGAAAATAAGTGGCATTTTATGCTGTCATAGCAGATTAACCTGTTTCCATTGTATTAAATAAAATACCGTTGAAATCTAAAATAAGAATACAACAATTTTTGAAACAGATTTTTTTAATAGAAAAAAATATGAGCGGTATAAATGAATGAAGTTATTAAATTTTCAACGACATACATCAAAAAGTAGTTAGTTGTTATGTTTAAACGGAGAGAGAACTAGATTTTCGCTAATTTATTATATTTTTATACTACTTTAAAATTTAATACAATAAGATAAAATAAAAAAATATAAATTAAAAACACATATCCGAGTCAAAAGAGTAAGTAACCGAACGGCTACAATAATAATCAAATAATTTGCGATTTAAATTACTACGAATTTTAAAAATTCAGTTAAATAATTTTTTTGTTTGAATTTATATATGAAGAAATAAATAATCAGACTTGAAAATTAAATTTAGATAAAAATATCGTTAGATAGTTTTAATATTAAATGAAACTTGTTTTATAGCTAATCACCAGTACATGATGCATGTATTACAGCTTAACTAATTACATAACTAAAACGTATATGGTGTATGAAATGTCATAAATTAATTTTTGGAGTAATCATATAAAGATTCTGCAGAGTAAATCACGATAATTTATGCCTAGAAAACCTTCAAAAATCGCCGAGAACAATGATAAACTTCCGAGTGCAACGGGATGAGGGTTATGCATGACTAATCTTATGACCACGTATAAGATTATACTACGAACAGTAACGTAAAGCACATACTAATAAATAACATCAATTTCGGCTTCCAACTGAAAAATAGAAGATGGAGAACTTTAAAATGATTCAGTAGTCTCAATGAGATAGACAAGATGTTTTGTGGAAAAATATTACAGACAGATATTATAATAAAGTTTTGTTTTTCTTTTTGTAGCTGAAAACCAGGAATTTATCTTTAGGATAAATGCTGTTTCCAATAGTTTTTTTAAAGCTGACAAAAGATTTTAAACTCAACATAGATCTTAGTTTACGGTTTACTTGCTAGTTATAAATGGATTTATGTAGGTTTATCAGAATTGAATTCCTACGATAGCGATGCAGTTTTATCGTTGGGATTTATATAACACACATTTTCAAAATGTTGATGGTAACCGAAAATGATTACAAATGAAAAATAATTCTTTCAATTATCTTAACATATAAATATCACAAATAATTACTACTTTTACTTTTGCCTTACCGTTTTACGAAATGTAGTTGATATATATTTACAATCAAACGCTTACATAGAGTAGAAAAAAATCTTATAATACTTTCAAACATAATTTTATGCTAGTACTGTAAAAAAAAATGCTGGTTAACATTATAAACAAATATTATATGTTACATCAATTTTGTGACTGAAAATATCATTTTTTCTGTTTATAATAAATATATATTTTTTTTCCCCCAAATTTCTCTTTTGTTTCCTATCAGTATGTTATTTCTATTGCTTTGATTTTACAAATACACCTACTGACTGCTGTGTTTTTTTTCATCATCAACTTAAATACCGGAAGGTAATATATGTAAAAGACATCAATTTTTGTTTCTGATGTGCTGCTCCAATCTGTTTTATTTACGCTTAATTTAAAATAATTACATAATCTGTAAAAAGGTTTATAGGTGATTTTAGTAAATACGGTTACCTCGCATCATTGAAATTAATGTTGAAGAGTAAGCTAATCACTGAATTGCAGGAACTATATTTTGGAGATAAAAACAACCTAATTCTGTAGTTAAAGAAACTATTGTAATCGAATTTTTGTAAATTTACAAGAACATTAATGGAAAATAATATTTTACTTAATCTATTCTTGTTCTGTTGTACTAGTCTAAAAAATTTTACGGTTATAGTATTTCTTAAAATAGCTACTTTTCACACTTCTCCTTCTGCACGTTATAGCTATCCGTCAAGGGATTACCCCCTGACGAGTTTCCTTCTTATTCTACTCTTTCTCCCGTTATGTTTCTTGCACCTAAATTGGCTAAAGTGTCAACTTTTTATCATGGATTACGTCAACTATGTTACGTTTTTATCGTGACTTGTCATATTAAACTTGTTAGAATAACTTATAAACTCACTTAAGAACAACTGATACCTTATTTTCCAACCGTTTCTACTAAACAAATAACAATTTCGCGGTAGTCAAGGATGAAATTTAAAATACAAACAGAAAACACAATGATATATTGTTTAGCTTTTCAAAGTATTCCTGCTTCAAATCGCTGGGAATTTAAGCGGGTATGTTATTCAATTCAAGATATGGGAATCTCCAATGAAATATATATATACACCTCTTCTGTCAACAACACGGCAGGATTTTAAGACACAATATTATAAAGTTAAAATTAAAAAAAAAAAACATTCTTTAATGGAATACCCAGAATTTCAGCCATCCTTTGCGAATATAAAATTTATTACTATTAAATGATATTGTGCGTATTGCAACTACTTAATTGTGTTCCTGTAAAAAGAAACTTAAACAAAATGTAAGCATTTTTTACCTTTTACACTATGAATTTTAAATAATTTTCTTTTTCTGTTTTGGTGAAAGTGACCTCTACTGCCTTGTATTATCATATTTAACAAAACTTTATATAATCAGTATTATTTGTGTAATAAATAGAGTGATATATTAATGGAAATTAATATAAAACCGTATTTTATTCCCTATCTTATTATGTTTTATGTAAATTCAACTTATTATAAACTGATGTTTCATGTTCATTATTATTAATATCATAAACCAGTGCTATTTGGAGATAACTAGACGTGTTTACTAGTCATCTACTTTTAAAAGTTTAGGGGATCAAATAAAACAAGTAGTAAATTAGATCAACGAAATTTTTAGGATATTATTTTTGTTCAGGTACGATCAGATACGTTTAAGATTTTAATTCACAATAGCGTTTAATCATTAATTTTTATAATAAAAAAAAATCTATTCGTAAAAGAATCAGTAAAAAAATTAGGATGCATAAAAGTAGTAAAAAAAAAAAATAGGGAGCAATAGAAATTTTCTTAAAATCGTACTAACTTAACTTATTATATTCTGTTAATAAATGTAAGTGAAATATCAACAAAAAGTATAGGACATTATTTGTTAACCCACCTGGTTGGTCTAGTGGTTAACGCGTCTTCCCAAATCAGCTGATTTGGAAGTTGAGAGTTACAGCGTTCAAGTCCTGGTAAAGCCAGATATTTTTACATGGATTTGAATACTAGATTGTGGATACCGGTGTTCTTTGGTGGTTGGGTTTCAATTAACCACACATCTCAGGTACGGTCGAACTGAGAATGTACAAGACTACACTTCATTTACACTCATACATATCATCCTCATTCATCCTCTGAAGAATTATCTAAACGGTA
The DNA here is from genome assembly GCF_047948215.1 of Lycorma delicatula. NCBI lineage: Eukaryota > Metazoa > Arthropoda > Insecta > Hemiptera > Fulgoridae > Lycorma > Lycorma delicatula. The sequence continues at coordinate 173,957,580 of NC_134455.1, read as the reverse complement.
GTTACCGGAGGCTAAACAGGAAAAAGAAAGGACATTATTTGTAATTTTGTTTAAATTATATTATTTTTTGGATTGAGCAAGAGAACAGTACTTTAGCATACACGTTATTTTGATTATTACTTAAAAATACAATACATAAATCCTGTTAGGAATGACTAGTTGTGCTACTGCACAAATGAAAAGGTAACTGCTCCAGCATTTGTCCCATTGAATAATATGATCTTTTGGATGATCATGGAAACACACTAATTAGAGAACTGTCACGAATGCATAACTTTTTTCTCTAATTTTTGTTTAAAACGATTACATTTTTCTAGTAACCTTAAAAAAATTATACATGTTCACGTTAAAAAAGAATCTACATTGAAATTCCTCAAAAATTACATGCTAGTGCTATATAGAACGTCTTATGGTAGAACGGAGAACGTACACAAGGTAGTTTTGAAGAATTGGCCGTCAGTAGTACAGAAGAAAACAGTAACAAGAATCGTAAAAAACTGATAGGTGAAACACTTACAATAAAAAAAGTAAAAAAACAAAATGTAAGAATGAAAGTGAAAAGAGAAACAAAGAGGAAAGAAATGAAGGATTAATTATGTATAACATTCAGCGGGTGTAATTACAATAAATGTGTAATCTGTTGCAAATAATATTAAAAAGAAATATATATCTGGATTTCAAAGTGGTAAACACATATTAATGCATTATATTTATGTACATAAAAATTATAAAAGTATAAAAAACTATTATTTATATATATATATATATATATATATATATATATACATAGCGTAGAAGATAATAAGAATTATTTGTAACACATAATAAAAATTCAGCGGTTTTATTTTAATTTTTTTAGTTACTGTCGATAAAGTAGTATTAGTTGGCTAAAAATAGATAAGTTTTATTATTTAATAAATTAGCGAATGGCCTAATAAATATCTCAGTAATTTATTTTAATTTACTACCGAAGCATAACAAGGTCTTTTATTGAACCAAAATTTTGCTGATTATAAAAGGAAACAAAAATCTGTATTTAAGAGGCCCAAACCATGACCTGCATATTTTTAAATCTTGAAATTAGACTTTTTTGTATTTTATCAAATAGTTCTGCCTTTTTGAAAGAACCCAAGAGATAACATATTATTTTTTAATCAGTAAAAAACGATTGCAGTCGTAGAATTTTTATAAAACAATTCAAATCAAAAGAAATTTTGTACGATTTTTGGCAGGCAAAATCAGTTTAATCATTTGATCGCATCTAACAAAAGTACACTGAAAGATTTTACAATATGGTTAACAGAAATAATCATTTATAGGAATCCTATCCATAAAATTAGCAACTTAAAATCTGCCTGAGAAGCAAAATGTAACTGGTTTATCCATATTTAACGTTGTTTACGAGTAGTTACCATCCATGTAGTGTACAATATTTTGAAACGCTAACGTGAATTTTGAATGTTTTTAAAAATTATCTTGGGATGTAGATATATATAATTCATTATAAACTGTATAAAAGTGTAAAACTGTATAACTGTGTAAACGTGAATCCTTTGGGATTTTTAGCCAATAATCAGATATTAAAGGGTAAGTTTCAACTGCCTGTTTATCGTTAGAATTATATGACTTTTTCATCACTAGAGAAATAAGAAATACTTTCATCAGATTCCAAAAATTCGCAAAAAGGAAATCTTCCTTACCTATACTATTTAGATATTTACTAAAACTGGGAAATTACTGCATCAGGAATCAAACATTACTTGAAATAATGACAAAAGGTATTATGTTATTTTATTAAGAAATGCCGTTAACCCAATAACGGGGATTTGAAAGGCTATTCTTTTGCCGCCTGTAAAATATGAACCGATCATTTTATTCGTAAGCTGTTATTAGATTTCAATCTTTAACGTTATGTAGTTTGTATCTGTACATTGTAAAGGGAAATTTTGTTATAGAAATTTGAAGTTGCATCACTGCGGCCAGCGGAGGAAGCCGGTCGTGTGAATATGCTATGAAAAACATCTCCCACTGCAACCTCGTACGTTAGCTTTGTATTCAGTTTGAGTCGTTCGTTTTCGTAGAGCGTAGCGACATCGGTATCATTCGGTTAGTGTTTTTTCTAACAGAGTTGATTGAGTTACAAATGGGAGGGGGATTTTTTGTCAACGTTTACGCAAACTCTTATGTAGGCTTAGCCTTTTGCCCAAGATGCTTGTACCGTTACTTAATGTATAGAACAAAGATAGGTGAATGAGAATAAATTGTCACTTTATATCACTCCAGCAGGGTGGGGCTGAATTCCATCATTTTCGCATTGTTGCCAAACGACTCCACGCGTTTTTGTTTTTTTTTCACGTTAGTTTTCATTTTATCTTACTCAAATTTGGCCCGATTTGGACCAAATTTATTTTTTTTTTAAATCTGCGAAATGTGCTTTATAAAACTGTGTATAAAAATTTTTTTCCGATAAAAAATGTTTACTCTGGAAAGGGTTAAACGAAGAAAGTCACGTATTGTTTCCGAATTTTTTTTTGCTTGTCGGATTTTCTGCTGTAACGTACGTAAAAGAAATTGCACCGACATACGGTTCAGTTTTTTCGAATCTATGAATCTTTTTCTATAACTTGTATTTTTTTCTATTTTTTCCGACTATAAATGAATGAGTAGTGACAAATTACAATTTTCCCGCACGTAATTAGTAACTCGCGAGAGAAGACTGGCGACCCATGCGGATTTAGAAAGGTTAAGAAACTTTACAACTGTACTTCTTGTTTTTAAATAGGCTACTTAATAAAAATTATTTATATAATTTTGAATACATCAATTCTAAATTTTTCGTAAGAAGAGTGGTAAAGATACAATTTTAAAGCAACTGGATTACAGTCTATTGGTGTATGATTTCTTGATGTGATTTGAGAGGAAAAAAAAGTATCATCCACAACTCGTAAAACGGCCGCAGAAATTTTCCACACAATATCCACTGAAACCTTACTCATAATATAAAAATGCAAGTGCTGATATCTTTTGTTTTAAGAAAAATATAAATGACTGATCATAAGAAACCTTCTCAAGATTTCAAATTTATCAGGACTACTTGAAAAATTATAAAATAATTTATTTGATTTCTTTACTACAAGAATCGGGAATACGGTAAAAGTTGTAGGAGTAAATTTATATTCTGATGAGGTTTGCTGACCAGTTTTACTTCTAATTCACTTCTATTTTAAATAATAGATCTTATAATTTTTCACTATTCCAGTTAGATGTAATAAAAATATTTTTTCATACGAGTTCCGTTTGCATAAATTCATTCGAATTTTTTCAATAAATTTCAAGGGTAACTGACATTTACGAACATTATTTTGTCTAGCGCTAAAATTTATAATTAATTTTATAAAGCATTTGCTTATCATTTTATATTTAAACTGTGATATTTTTTTATTAAAGGGCAATTGAAAAAGTAATTATTCTGGAAAGTATTATTTATTTTTCATCAAAGATATATGTTACCTAATGAATAATAAGGAAAATTGTTCTAAGTTACTTTTTTAACAGTACTCACATTTTAAACGAATTTTTCTTGATCGTTATTTTAAATTTTCTTATCATTTATCATGTTTTCTATAAAGAATTTTATTCGTTTTTCAATTAAACATTTTTTAAACTGCTTTACTCAACAAAAGATAAAAGAAATCAGAAAATTATCTAGAGCTAATTTACAAAAATATAGTCGACATAGATACATGTGAATCTACGCTACGATAATATTTAGACAAGCTAACTCAAGCTGTGTTAACATTTTATTCGTCACAAGTCTAAAAAGGTTTAGAAAGTTAACATTAAAATTAACACAAACAATATGACATTGAATTTATAATTTTTCTTTTTACAACAGACTTCGTCAGAGTATTAGTTAGTTATTAGTCAGTTTATAGTAATTTCAAGGACATCTAAATTAACTATCAAAAATAATTCTTTAATGATATTCTTAGTCTTCTTTAATTGTTTAATGATTTAAAAGTTTCACCAAAATAAGATGACCTATAACACACCGGCTCAGTCCAGTGGCAAACACATCGTAAGCTAGCTGAGTTCTAAGGTTGAAATTCTAGTAAAACTTTTATATGGATTTGAATAGTAGATCGTGGATACCGGTGTTCTTTGGTGGTTGTGTTTCAATTAAGCACACTTCTCAGGAGTGGTCGACTTGAGACTCTATAAGACTTCACTTCATTCACATTCACACATACCATCCTCATTCATCCTCTGAAGTAATACCTTACGGCAGTTCCGGAGACTAAAAGAAAAATAAAAAGCTTTATACTCCCTCTGTGAAACTAAACCGTACTAAAATTCTTGGGGTACAAATCGAGAGGTAAATTTGGTGATTTCTTAAGGTTTCTGACCTAATAAATTGAATAAAAGCAGTAACAGATCTGTATCTCACTTAGATTATAAGAAAAACGGGATAAAATACAATAACGTTTTGTCGGAAAATGAAGTTTTTTTGTTTGAAATAAAATAAATTTGTTAACTTTCCAATAAATAAATAAAAATGTATATATATATATGAAAATTTACCAAAAATTTCAGAATTACAACTTTAATTAGAAATAAAATAGGCAACTGAATCAGAAAAGTGATAACGTTTTAAACAAAAAAAATTTACGTACAATGCTAATGAATTTGAAAGACATCCTTCTAAAATAGATTAATTTTTTTTAATTTTTTCATGGTTAACAGCCGATCAATAATTAATTTTAGTATCTAGTACAATATTTGCCTTCCACCATTTCATGAGGATTTACTTCTGCCCATGTATGTTCATTGCTTAAGTTTCTGATGCCATGTCGAGTGAAACTTGCCTTGTCGGTTAATGAAATATACTTGCAGAGCTGGCGATTTGTATTCCATCAGTTACATAAGTCCAAGCGAAGCAGACCGTCTCCTGGGTGTAGATGTCGAACAGGATGTTTATGATAAGGATAAGACTTGTTTCGTTTAAGTGTCCTCCAAACTATGGAATGCAAAGCTCCAATTTGCTGAAAAATACGTCGTGTACTGACACCTGGATTGCACTGAAGTGACTCGATTATAATTTAATCAATGACAGTGTCGTGTTGGGCAAATCGTTTGTTGTTGTTACGGTAACTAGTTAGTAAACCTGTTTCCCGAAATTTGCGAAAATTTGCAGTAATTGCTTCGGAATCTGGACTCCTGCGATACGGAAAATGGATTTAATATTCTACTGAAGCAATTTTTGCAATAAAGCACAGCAATACACACATCCAAAATGAATACCATATCAGTCCTTTCTTCTGTTGTAAATAAGTATGGTATTACTTCAATGGAAAACCGATCACATTCATAGTAAAATTCACAGGAAACCTGCGGTAACGTCAGCACAGTTTACAGTATCCGATATACTTAATCTACCTTACAGAATGGTTTAAATACTAATACGGTATTGCGCGTTTTGTTGTTCTTTTATTGCCAACTTTGAAATAATTTTTCAAATATTATATTTAATTTAACTAATAATTGATATATTAATTTCTATTTATAATTGTTGCGTAATTTCCAGTTTTTGAAAATCTTTAACAACAATTTTTAACAGTAAATTTTATTTTACAAATTTCAACTCGCTGTTACACTGTTGTTCACCTCACTAATGTACTGTTTCCAAATAAAATTCGAATTTTTCCAATTTTTCATTGTTTTATTCAACTTTTCTTAAACCATTTTGTTCAAAAATTAAATTCTCACCAACGTTTGATTTTAAGTCTTATGCTTTTGTCACCCATTTAGCGTTTATTGTTTGTCGAAGATAAAAATCAGGGTTTTTTTACCCAATTTATTGGTTTACCCCTATGATTTATCAAAAACTTTTTTCTTTTTTTTTTTTTTTACTGCAGTTACGGTTCTGGAACCTACCTTTTTCGATTTTTCAGGTCAGAAATCGTAAGAGATCACTAATTTTTCCCTTTAAAACAATTTTCCCTCGTGAAACAATTTGAGAAAATATATAGATAAACTAATTAATCTACATTTAATGATTAACTTGTTGAAATGTACTTACACGATTTCATATTTCTCTGTACCTTTTTACAAAGATACGAAAGGTGTGCTTTCATTTATTATTTTATTTTTTATTATAAACGTTATTTTATTAATTGAATGTAAGTAAATAATTTTGATAATATATAATATTTAATACAGGGAAAAAATAGTATAACATAGTCCACAGTATAACCTTAGTTCCGCTTCATATTTCGGTTTAAATGAGGTTGAAATTTAATTAGCTACAGTGTATTTACTTTAATGAAACCTTGATAATCTTGTCGAAATACGAACTTTGATCATGCATTTCTAATGGTATAGGCATGATGTCTATACTATTTCATTTATGTTTAATAGTAGTGATGCGTGCAAGAAATGAGGAATATGAGTTTGTGATCGATAATCACAAAACGTATTATTTATAAACTTTATTAAAGTTGCTAAACTAAATTAATGATCTAATTTGCACAACATATCAATAATGGCTTGTTGTGATTACGCTTTTGCGTGTATAAATACATACAGTTTATCATTAAATTATTGTTTAATAGTAAAAGTTACAGTAAATAATACCTACCATTGCTATTTCAATGTATAAGTTATTTATAGTGAATTATCTAGTTACATAAAATATATACATAATAAATTGACACTAATTATAAAATTTATTTTGTTAAATTCAATAATTTAACAGGCACATTTATTTGAAAATTAAATACAAAGTTACAGGTAAAAATAAATCAATTGAAAATTTAATTTAAATATTTCAGCGTAGAAAATTCGTGGTTAACGAAATATCTATGAGATTCCCACTTAAAGTTACGTTTTTCTATCAAAGTGTTTTATTTATAAAAAACACAATAAATATACTTAAATACATGTTACAACATAAGATTACCAAACTCTCAAAAAGAAAAAGTTTTGTAGAATTGATGAATACTTTAATTTTGTGGTATTATTTACAATCAAACACGAACAAATCAAAAGAAAATATCGATATAAAAACGTTTTGATTGAACTTTTACGATTACTGTATTAAACAATTTAATGTAAAAATAATTAATTTTATTAACAATAAAAATAACAATGGTAATAACCATTGTTATTACTAACTCGGACATAATCTTTTATAACATCGTTTATAATAATGTTAAAATCAGCTTACCAGTCATTCATATTAAAATGTAACAATTATAATAACAACAGGAAATAAGTCTACTCACCACCCGAATACATTTTTGGTACAGGTTAATGTAAAGGGGAATTTCTAATTTTTTTTTATTTTTTAGGACTATAATTTACTTTTTAATACGTTCTTATTATTATTAAATACAGATGATTTCGTTAGGTTCGTAGCTGAAAAAGTAAGGCTATGATAATTTTTTAAAGTCAAATTACTAAGATTTTCTCTAAAAAGGAGAAATTGCATGTGTGGAATTAATTTAATTCCTCACTCCTTTTGTTTAAAATTTATTCATTAAACTTGAAAATATTTGCAAAACCATCCTTGGATATCTAAATTATACATTCAAATTTATGTTTACTCTTACAAGTTTAAGTACTTCCTTTTTTTGTGAAAATAAGTAACTCTCGTTGAGTTTAAGCAAAAATCTTTAAGTCAGGAATAATCTGCTATTGAAGATGCATATTTATTTATTCATTAAGGTTTTACAATAAATGAAATTTAGTCAAATTAAAGTTAATCAAAAAGAGCGCAATTCTAAAGATTATGCAATTCTATGAATGGCAGCGTTGTTTCATAATAAAAAATTTTACAAAATATAATGATCAGTAATTAAACACCGTCTGAAATAGTCTACTTGCTTAGTTTCTGTTCGTTTTGTAATAAAACATTACTTTTTTCAAATTATTACAGTTTTCATAAAATTTATCTTATTTTTAATACACTTTTTTATGTAACCTATTAACACCTACGTGGTTACATGAACAAAAATCACTTAAGTAAATAAATTAAATATTGTTCATCCCTTTTTAACTTAAATAGTATTTAAATTGTAATTTATTCTATCATCTGTGCTATTGGATTTTAATTTTTTTTTTCTTCAACGTTAGTTCATAGTAAATCATTCAGAATTTAACTAATTCAGTTACTTGTAGAATAATTTTATCAACTCTTTCAGGGAAGAGATATTACGTCTGTGTAGTTATAGTTATGAGTGCTACAAGCGCAAGCGTATCTTAACCATCTGAAATTTAACTAGGCACTGACATACGTATTTACATCAAACTTTCTAACTCCATCGTAAGACGTTAATAATTTATAAAGATGAAAAAAAATTCAGTGGAAAGTTATTTGAAATTTAATAGTTTAATCGTTTTTTTTTTCATATTTATTTTGACTTCAAATAGCACTTCTATTTCATAAAAATAAAACTTCATTCTAAACTTTTAAAACAAATGCATGTTAAATATTTACCAACAAAATTTAAAAAATGAAAATGTGGAATTGCTTTATAATACTTTTAAATGTTTTCTGATTTAATGCATATAGATCTTTTTACTTACAGAGTGAAAAAAAATAAACCATAAATAAACCCATCATAATTTAATCTCAATGGAAATAATAACCAAAATAATAAGGAAATAGATAAACCCAAAATAGGAACTAAAAAAAAATAGATTTTTTATAATATTCAACTAAACTTAAAATCAAATTTAATTTATTTTTTGTTTATACATTGTAATTGAACTTAGTTTATTTTATTAGAATTAAGTTGTTTGAATTAATCAGTAAAAAAATAAAAACATGATTCATCTTTTGAAGCATACGGAGAGAAATAGATATAGGGAATTTGATCATCGTTCATCTGATAATAAAAACAGAAAATCTAAAATTCAAATAATTGTAAATAAATTACGAAATTTCTTTAAAAACACTCATCAATTTGTGAGTGTTTTAAATCACTTTGACTATGTTTGAGTGTGTATTTGTGTGTGTTTACACTCGAGTATATTAAATAATTATCTGCCTTTAGAATTCTTTTATTAGGCTCTCGAATTTAGGTATATTCATGTTTGGAAAACCAGAGTGTTTTTTCGTGTACAAGGTTTTATTAATTACCGGAAAAAAACACTCGCTAAAAATTCAAAAACATAATTTGTCAGAAATATGCCTCAAACTTTGTTTTAATTTTTAACCTTGTAATTATTTAATAAAATTAAGTTGCAGCTAGTGAAATAAATTTCTCGTCACATGATAGGTGATGGAACATTAATTTGAAATTTCACAAAAGGTTTATATCATATTCTAATTAATTTTCATTACTTGTACATTTTTAAAATGTACTCTGAGGATAAATAATAAAAATATTTTACCAATTGGGGAAGGGGTTAAAATTTTGACGTCAGTACATCCTAAGAAAATAAATACCAAATTTACTTGAAAAACTACTGAGAGCGGCCAACACATAATTCTATGTAAGAATATAGCACAAATTGATTAAAGTTCGATTCCCTATTTGTTTTTTTTTATTTAAATACAACAAATATAGCTCTTAAATAATTTTTTAAAGAGTCCTTTCTACCATTAAGTTTTATAACCCTTAGTAGTTTTAAAACTTTATATTTATAATGACAAAACAAATTTCATACAATAGAACTACAATGGTAAATAGTAAATAAAATATAAGACAGGCTGTGAAGAAGAAAGTAATTGTTTCAGTAAGCTTAGGAAGCATTCTTGTATTCTGAAAAACCGTTAATCAATCAAGGATATACTGTGCAATCATGTTTGTATATATAAATTGTAATCCAGTGCGTGTGTTTGTGTATTATTCCATGGGAAACAATTTTTCTTTGTTTTACCGGAATAGTATCAAGAGTGACTGAATTTATATAAAAAATTACTGCACTGCTTTTTTTATTCCATCCTTCCAAAATATCATAGGTTTTAACATTTACTATATAATCTACCATATTTACTATTTACTCATTTTCTTTTATTTTTTCCCTTCATGATAATTAGATTATTGATATATAATGAAAAAATATTATCTGGTTGTATGAAAACTGTTTATCCCATATCTACCAAAGTTTGGAATCTAACTCTAAGGAATCAGAAACTTAACGTCAATAGGGTTGATATAATTTTATCCTTTCGTAACTTTTCATCAACATCTCAAATTAATACCAAAAATATTTAAATAGTTATAAATTCAAATGTTTTAAATCGTGTTAAATATTCACAAAAAATTCAGATATGTAGTAGTAGGGAAAGCCTTCTTGCCCACTGGACCTGTAGTCCTCCAATTCCATAAGGGCTGTAGTGAATATTAAAATATTCAAAATGCCTATTCCTTTTAGATAAATTAAAAATGATACAGGATATTGGAATTATTATTATTTAATAAATCTAAAATAAATAAAAATAAATCGGAGCAGAAACCAAATTTTTCATTTTTCTTAAAGAGATTGTTTCACTAAATATTATCAATTTAAAAAATTTCATCAATTAATCAATTCTGACCAGACTTTTTTTTCTTTCCCTTGGAATCTCTTGAAATCATGTACAAAATTTTTGAACTTTGTTATATCAGGTACTGTTTCTTGATCTTGGTATTTTTTCAACCGCAAAGGTCCATTAATTTTAATTATTTTTGTTGCAAATGTAGTTAAAGATTTGTTTCGTTAGCCTGTCATCATTCATGCTTGTAAGATGACTTAAGAATTTGCTCCTTATTTTTCTAGTTGAATCTGGAATTTTCTCAGTTTTCATGTGTTTGTAAAGATCATTCATTATTACATCTGAATTTGTATTCGTTTTCATAGATTTTTATTGGTCCTACGATTTTTCTCAAGATTTTTCTTTCTTCTTTTTTATTGCGTTTATTTTACCTGGTTTCAAACCAGGATGAAATATTCGTATGAATACATGTTTACTGGTTTGATTACAATATTGTTATAATAACTAAATTTTTTGATACTTTTTTCTAAAGAAATGTATGTAATCCTACTACAAATAAAGTTTAAAATTATTAAAATAATCAGCTTGGACATCGTTACAAATAAGCTGAATTTAATTTAACAAGCTCTTTTACAAAGTAAATACATTATTATTATTATTGGAGGAAAGCAGACAGCTGATTTAGCAAATGTGAAATTTATAGTAAAACACGATAGGATTTATTTTTAATGATCACTTATACAGACACACGACGAAATGACATTTATGTCACCAAAACTTAGGGATCAATTAGTTTCACATCAATTTATGGTTTTCCAGTAATGATGAATCTTTATAAAACTCCCTTAACATGAAAACTTATATTGATTTAAAAAGAGGGATGAATGGTTTTGAATTACATAACCAATAAAGAAAAAGATTATTTTGATAACTTTTTCTTTATTTGAATCAGCAAAAAATTTTCCCTGTTAATAACTCTTACGTTTTAAAATAGATATCTTTGATGTACGATCAAAGAGATAAAACTTAAAATTTCAGTCGTTATTCCGTCTTTGCATAGTTACTAACACATATATAAAAACATAAAGTAAAACACGCTACGTACATGGTTAATTTTATACTAGAAAAATATATATAACAACTGTTTTGTAAACAAGCTATAACGGCATATCAGTAGTTGACATGATCAATTTAAAAGAAAACGAGGATTCCAAAGACTGCTGAATAAAGAGAAATAATCTCTCTAAAAACTTAATTTACTCCTGACTTAATGGAAAACCTTTTTTCTGTATCTCAAGTAATATTTAAAACCGGTTTAGTAGATTAGAAACCTTAAGTAAATTTCATCACAATAAAAAAGTTACAATGGAATATCCCTACAAACATATTAGTAGATTTATTCTTGATATCCATAACTAATCAAAGGAAGTATAAGCATTGGTAAAGTTCAGCAAGCTAGAAATCATGTAATGTCCAGTACTTCGAATAAAACTACAACGTAAAAAGAAAAAAATAGTAACATAGCAACATATTTCATTAGAAACGTAAATTATCATGAACATAAATAGTATGTGCCCAACTTTTGGAGAAGGGAGGCCTCATCCTGAGCATCACTATTAGGTTCTTAGGTCCAGTACTTGTACGCGTTTTAATTGCTTTACATTTTCTGTTGTCTAAGAGGAAAACAGCTAGAATGTTTTCGTGGTGACAGTCTTTTTTTTTCTTAATTGAAAATCAATCGACTTCCTCTCGAACATATGTTAACCCTAGTACTCGTGAATTTCGATGTTCTATACGAACCATGGCGCCTGTATAAAGTATCTCACAAATTTATTCTGGAAACGCTAAATAATCGCTGCATTAGTGATACTCACAATACCCCGGAGTTGTATTCCTTACGTCCAAACCGGCTTTAGATTCACTTTGTACAAAAGTAGTTTGTTAGGTAGGGATAGTGGCGATTCCCTACCTGAATCATTAAATCTGATAACTAGCTCTTTCCTTTTTTCTTTAATTTGAACCTTCCATGTTAAATTATCTAAGTGAACACCTCAATACTGTACACTCTCAACTTGTAGAATGCTCGCTTCATCTAAATGGATTTTTTGGCCGTCATTTCTTCTTATTGTGAATGTAATTTGAGTCGATTTCACTTCATTGATCTTTATTTTTCATTTCTTCAACCACTCGGCTAGGATATATAACCCAAATTTCAACTAAGTAGAAGCTTGAGTTGGATAATCATCGACAGCGACGATTGTCATGTCATTTGGCAAACGATGCAGTAGTGATATTTTTTGTGACTGAAAGGTCCGCAGTGGGAGTAGAGACTAGGCCCCGAGTAACACCTGAAAAAGCGTCAAAGAATTCAAATAACTTACTCCTCATTTTACTTAATCTGGGAGAAGCATCTGTCCTAGTAACTGCACAATATTAACGAAAAGATTTGAGGTAAAGCTCTTTTTTAGTCTGTATAGCACACAAAGTAACTAGACCTTATCGAATACTTGCTGGAAATCTAGAAAGGCAGCCGAACAGGAATTTTCCGCTCCAAGCAGTTGGTGAATGATCGTATGATCGTTGACATATGAATGATTTTGTGTGTCTGTTCAATAGTGGAATGGCAACCGCGGAAACCGAACTGGTGTTCCAGAATAACTTGTCTCTTCTCTAATACAGCCCACAACTTCTAAAGGAACCGCCTTTCAAATGTCTTAAAGATAGCAGGTCCTATACAGGCTAAGATACGAACATAACTAGCATTTTATTGGTAACCAAGTAAAAGCCACGGACTTTCTTTGAATTCCGGTCTTTTTCACTTTCACACTTTTGTGGATGAGAATGGCTTAATTGGAAGACTCATCGAAATTGGGTTCTCTAAGAAGTCCAGAATTTCTTCTTCACCATTGCTGAGATGTTAAGTGGTAGAAAGACCAATAGCATTCAACTAACAAAAAGGTTGGCCTTCTCATTGTCGCTTCTACCCGAAGGCCCGTGCAATCTGACTTCTTTACGAAAGGGAACTGAGCTGATGGCCGCTGAAATTTACTCGTGACTTTCCACAAAGAGTAGTTTATTACTTTTTTAATGCAAAAGATTATTTCGATAATTTTTTAATGATTACACTTTGAAAAACTTTAGGAAAAGTTTTAATCTCCGAGCAACCTTATTTAAAGATGTCTTAACCACTGGTCTCCTGTAGCATTGCCTTCTCCTCCTGAACCGCCTCTCAGTTGAAGTGAGATCTATATATGATGAAAAACTTGTAAATCAAATGCATCGAAATTTCTAAGGATATTACTTGCTTGCTTGCAAAATTTTGCTAAGGTAATTTACGTTTATGACAAGGATAATTGTTTAAAACTATTTTGTGGATTGCTTTTTGAATTTTTTACTTTGATTTTTTAATACCTTCTATAGTAATTTATATTCAGTGTGTCGATACACTAGAAATTCATACATATGCAGCGTTTAGTCTAAATATTAATTACAATATTACACTTAACTGTTAAAATTAAAAGTAGTTGTTTTATTATTTTCTTATACCAAGGTATAAATTGACGAAAGAAACCGTTTATCCACAAAATTAGCAGCAACTGTTTAGCGTTAACCTTTTTGTACTGATGAAAATGAGAACACGTGGATATTGTGCCTTGAAAATTAGTTTAGATTGTAAAAATTCTGAAGTCGAATTGAATAGAAAATTGTTTAACTTACTCAACCAAATTATTAAACAAAAATTTTCTTAGCTGATGAATAAAATATATTTCAAAAATAATTCATAGAAAATATAAGAGTTGTAATAAGATTTTATAATCATTAAAAAATCCAATACAGAAAAACACATTCCGAAATAATGAAATGATATTTCAAAGAGGATCTTCATATTTTGCCAAAAACGGTAACAATTTATTCTTCTGCTATGCATACAATATTAACAGATTTTCATAAATGTACATTGAAAATAAACTCGTACATGATTCTTCTTGTAATTGAATTAGAGTTATGTTGACTTCATAATTTCTTTATTTTTAGATAGTCTTCCAGTAAAGTTAATAGTTTACTATACTGTTGAAATATTAGTCAGTTTTTGTTTGTTTTTAGTTCACTATTATTTGATTTATTATTAAGTAAATAATAATTTAATCAAAAATGAAAAAAAAAATTTAATTAAACTTTAAACTTTAATATTAAAATTTAATTAAATGAACCATAAAAGATAAATAAATAAATAAAAGATAAAAAATGAACAAAAATAAAACAAGCTGTGTAGCTTACAATTATTTTACCGTATTCCAGTAAGTGTATAAAGTGATAAAGTGATATAAGTTTTTCTCGTAATAATTTTAATTTATAAGTTTTACTTATCCATTAAACATATATATATATATATATATATATATATATATAACAAAAAATAGCAGTTTAGAGATCGGTGAGAAATTTTTTTTTTTTTTAACTTTCATTACATGTTTTCAAATTTCTAAATTGAAAAACAAAAAAGTTATGAAATATATAAAAGCAAAACATTTTTGTAACTTGGATGTTACATTATTTATATACTTTTTTTAATGTATTCAAGACCACAAGCAAAAAAAGTAATAAAGACATCTGCTTTCATATGACAAACGTGCTCTTTGAAATGTTAATGAACGATAATGCATAGAACTACGCATAGTTCTATTCTTACCACCCCATTTCGCACTTCATAAGTTTTTAGTTCCTTCCCACGATTGGAAGTGGAAAGGAATGTGCTAGAGGAGTAATTACTTTCTTCATTAAAGCATTTTTCATCACTGAACAACTGAATACACGTACTTATTCCTTAAATTTAAAACCATTAGTTACATTCCACAAATATAATTCCTCTTTGAAATTGTAATTTTTGTTTTAAGTTTGAAATCTCCAACCAAAACTAACCTTTTCTACGTATTATTATTCATTTTATTTTTTACGCAATACTATTAAGATAATTTAAGAAAATCATTTTCAAAAATCATCTTCGAGTATTTTCCATCATTACTTTTGACTGTGTTGTTATGAACTTTGAAAACATTTTTAATTTTGCTCTTTTCCATCATGGTTATTTTTGAAAACGTAAAATTTGATCTTGATAATTCGATCTTAAAATTTGTTTTACCAAAAATGCAAAAAAAAGGTCAGTGTATTTGGGGACATTCGCAAGTAGTTTCAGGTCAAAATAATCTTCTAACTTAAAAGTGAGAATTACAGTGTAGTGATAATAAATGTTTAAAGTAATATAACTGGTAATAGTTAAATACAAATTATTTATTGCTACTCGGAAATACTTTCTTCCTAAGATGCTCATCCGTGTGAATTATACCGGGCTTTTCGGAAATTGTAAACATGTTTTGGAACATATCCTTTTATTCAAAAAATGTAATTTTAATGTGTCATGCAGTATATTTAATTTATATATGTTTGTAAAATCGGATTATACAATATTGATAAATTGACTTCAGGTAAATTTTTATCAGGAATGTAAATAGTTTTGTTATTCTAATTAGAATAAAAATTATTAAGTCACAAAGTAAAATGATTTATTTTTTGATTTTGTTTTAAAATGCTAAAATTGCATCTTTCATTTCCATTTGTTGTTCTTGTGTATTATATATATATATAAATATATATTTGTGTGTGTGTGTGTGTGTGTGGGCGCGCGCGATCAAATACCAATAGAAAATTTTCCAGATGATTTATATACAAAAAAAAATTAACTAAATAAACACACGTATTTAATTTTCAGCAAACCCGTTTGCAGAGAAAACCCAGTACAACATTTATTTTGTATAAAATAAAAGTGAACTTCTGATTTTGAATTTCCCTTCCAACTTTCTCATAATATTGTTTATTTTCAGTCATTAACCTAAACAAAGTTTGTAATTCGCTTTATGAAAGTGACTTTTTTTTTATTTTTTAAATGTCCACCTAAAAATGTTCTAGATTGAAATTTATGTTTTTAAAACGTACCCAGTTATATGCTAAAACATTAATAACTAGGATAAAAACAGGACATATTTTTTTATCATATTCTTAGAGTGAGATGCATGAATTTGTTAATAAGTTGTGAAAAAGTAAATTTTTTATTTGGTTTGTAAATTTTGCTGACAAATTTTTGTTAATGAAACAGGATTAATTTGAATATTGGGAATAAAAAAAAAACATCACTGTTAATTTATTAAAATTTTGAATTTTAAACTTTTGGAAAAAGCTCGTAAGTTGACAACCAGAATTAAATTATTCACTACGTGAACAAAGAACATAAAAAAAAAAAACAGCATTAATATTAATAATTTCCATATATAGATGCTAACTAATTAATTCTAATTTAAATTGTTCTTAACTTTTCAAATAAGTAAAAAAGAAATTAGAAATAGCATATAAAATTTTCTACATACATTATCGTTACACTATTTCTAATGAGCAATGCATCAACCGTGAACAATAAAAACGGTATTCTTTTCACGCTGCAACAATTCGTAAGGGCGACTCGGTTTGGTTTTCGTTACAAAAATACTGTTTCTTGACTGATTTTGTTCATGAATTAAAGCATTTTACGAAAAATTAAAACTCTCTCTAGGCAACTGTTGTTAACCTTTTCAGAGAGCGGTTTCCATCATAATCATACTTAATAATCTAAAATTATTCACTCAAAAAGCGCACTATGAAAGACTATAATTATTTTTCCAATATATGAACACTAAATATTTTGACTTATTATTAAGGATATGCATTTTTTTTAACGAATATTACTTATTATTTTTATGTTGTAGGGTAGTTAAGTATACTTTGTTTTTTTTTACAACATAATGTTTACCTATAAATACACTCGTTTTATAAATTGCCAAATTGTTACATATTATTTTTCTCTTTGTTGTTTAATTAATATAAACTTTTAATTTTGATATTATACATTGTAAATAACAGCAACTGTAACAGATATTATTGGTCTAATCCATTCGCTTAAAATTAATTCTGCTATTTATAAATTTTATTTTATAACACTGAAATTAAAAAAAAAAATGGAACTACGACTTTTAATGGAAAGAACTATTTTTGACAGTTAACCGATTTTTCTACTAGCCAATTATCGAATGCTTTACAATGCTCTGGTTATGGAAAAAATTGCAAAAATAAAGGGATAATAAAGTGTATTTAACCATTCGCTCATTAACAATGAAAATCTCTGGATTACTCATTCGCCAGATTTATATGGCTTGAATTCTGAGCTACGAATTACAAAAAAAATTTAGCCTCTTATGGGAGTGATTTCACTATCATTATGTTGAAGATTCTTCAAAACTTCCAACAAGAAAAGAGTTGGGACAAGTAAACAATGTAGAAAATTGGTGTAAAAATTAAACCAAATTATGATACATTAAAAATTAAATGAAAAATATGCCCGAGATAGATGTATAATGATTAACAGCATTGTTATTCCACAAATGATAGGAAGTACTTAGAATTTACTAGTATTCAAGGCTGACTTGGAAAATCATAAATAGAAAAATCGTAAACGTTTAAGAGGATAAACCAAAGTACCTTCATACGCTTGTTTATTTGCAGACAAACATCGTTCAGGATGAAACTATAGAATCCGATTCGTAAATCGAATCTTGTATCAATAAAAATGTTGCAGGCAAAGCTATTCACATACCACATTACCTGCGATACGTAATTAATGAAATCCTTAATAAAAATCAATGTAAATTTACAAAGAAGTAAAATTTTATATTCTGAAATATCAAGAGAAATTGAAGACACGAAAATCTTGACCATGATATTATAACTGTGGAGAAAATGACCAACATAAAAGATAGAAAATTCTGCATCCTATGTAGCTTTTAAAAAAAATTTTTTTTCAAATATTTTGAAACTAATCTAACTTAAAATTAACAAGTACCATAAACTATCTTTAATCGGAAAAAGAATCGAAAATCTTTGTAATCTGTGCGTTTTACAATTTACTGATCTCCCAATTAATTCTTTAAGGATACCATAATATTTGTAGGACCCAGCATATAGTGTACTTAGCAAAGGAAAGGCTGCTGAAAGGATCTAAATCTCCTCTGCTTGGATTTCTTTTTATTGTGCATTTGTTGATGTTTTATTTTATAAATTATGTTTTTGTTTTTTTGTTTTTTTTTTTTAGAGCATCATTTCTTATCCCCTACGGAGCTGGATACACAACTAAGCCTTAACACAGCTCCAGGAGGTGCCTTCGCCTCAAACTGCCTCGACGAAAACTAATGTTCCCTCATGCAGCCGGGTCTCGGCCTTTTGGTGATATGCCATGCCTCTAATGAGAGGAACCCAAGGGTCCCCCCACCGGGTCTCCGGTCTTTACGCCTTCCTTCTAGTGAGCAACCCCAGGAGGGAACCCCCACCGGGACTAAGGATTTAATTTGCACCCTAAATTCCGAAGCTACGTGGGAGTCCTCGCCCAATCATAGAGGATGGCACACCTAAGCGGCCCATCCCTCCTGGACGAGGCTGTCCCAACCCTAAAATCATCACAATAGTGAAGACGACGATTCATTTCCGGGCACCGGCCCTGCAGCCACGGCTCCCAAGAGCCTTCCCACGGACATTGGGACATTGCAGTGCGAACACTTAGCGTCCGTTGGGCAGTCCGTTATGCCCCTCAAGCCCCACAACTGAAACATAGTCCCCGTCTGTCAAGACCATCGCAGGTCTCCGGCCCCTCCGGGCGGGGACCCAACAGCATAACAAAGTTCTTCGCCGGACCTCCTGGACACCCGACTGTATTTCGGCCTACTTGCAATAATTCTGTCGCCAGCAGAGGAAGGACCGCCACTGTTGACACTTTTTTTTCGCCATATGACGCCCTCAGAAAGAGGACATCGATGGTAACCGAACCATTAACAGCTTCGCGCATCTCGCGCACAAAATCTTCCTCTGAGCTAATGGCGTCAACATCCTTTATGAGTAAGTGTACTCGCCGTGACCATGGTGCCTTCACCTTGTCCAACATTTTTTGCCTTAACATGGTAGCCACATCTCCTGTATGTTGGACCTGTATGTGAAGGTCCTCTCCCTGACCTCTACGCGCCGACAAGATGTTCACCTCATTCGTCGACACAGTGTTTCGAACCGTTCGGAAAAGATCCGCGTATGATCGTCCCGCCGTCTTCACTACCACAGTAGCGGTTGAGGGCACCACTAATTTCTTCGCCTGGGGTCACCTCCCCTTACCTCCCGACGAAGACCCATCACAATACATACGAAGCTTAGCGGAACTCCTTCGGGCCAAGTATTCAGCTACCTTATGAATGTATTATCCTGTCTTCCCCTGAGGCCCACAAAAACAAACTGCAGGATTTATCGCCAATGTTAACCTGACGGACACCACAATACGTAAGACCAACCGCTCCTCACTGTCGGAAGAATCGACTGCCACAATGATTTTCATTCCACCCACTGGTACCGCCCCATCAGCCTGATCCTCAGCCGGAGTACTACCAGCGAGTACCTGGCCAGCCCGCAGCAAGCCCGACCGGAGCATCGGCTCCGCCTAGATCATCTCCTCCAACATCTTTTAATCCATTCAAGATTCCGCACCCTGGGTCCATCACTCAGGCCAGTCCAGTTACACCAGCAACGTTCTCAAGAATTTCAGTAGCTACAAATGTCTCCTTGGGCCATAGATGAAAAAAACATTCACAAAAAATAAATTGATAATTAATGACAAATTAGTCCCTAAGGAAGCTAACCAAAACGTACTATCCAACAAAAAAAAAAAAAAAAAAAACCCGGAAAAACGAACAAATAGCACATAACAACCAATAAAAACTAATAACGTAAACGAACAAAAAAAAAGGAAAACAAAAGCAAATCCTATGACAAAAACGGAACTTGAAATAGACGTCTTCACACTCTCAGATCCCGACACGTACTATTGTCCTTTGTTTTGTTTCAACGTTACTGTGTTGTTATTGTTCCGTGTAATATTTTTATGTTTCGTGTTGTGTGTTGAACTCACGTTTACCTTCTGTCGGGTAGGTAGTTCAATTCCTTTGTTTAGTTAGGTCTTTTCAGTCTTTCTTAAGACTCGGTGAGATGTGTTTTCTTTTGAGTTCATTAATTAGTAGACAACGGTTCAAATGCACAAAAAACCGAATGACACTTGTGGTATTCGCATCGGTGGTATCCTGGCCGAGGCGGACTGGAATTGGTCAAAAGTCAAGGTTTCAAAGATGACCTCCGATGAAGCCAATAAGGGTTCTTGAGGGTTGGGGAGGGGGGCGCTTTCTCCTACGGGGATCAGTATCTAGCGTATTTCAATAGTATGAAAATCTTCAGAGAAGTGCTACCTATAGTAGTCTATAATATTCTTATTCGCTAACAACACTTTATTTAACAATTAGGTTATTGATGAGTAAGGTTTTGGTAGGGTTCATGGATTTAATGTAAATGTGTAGAAGAAATAATCCAGGAACTTAAATTGATGTTTGTTTTTAATAAATTATGAAAAATGATTATGCACGGTGTAAATTTTAATTTTAGGAAAAATAAAAAAAATAATACAATAGTGTTTCAATAAGAAGAAAATAAGAACTTAATTTTTACATATTTAAACTGCTTACAATAATAAAATGCAACCGAAATGTTGATACCTTCAATATTTCGCTTTTTTAAGCTACGTAGTCACAACGGATGTAATAAAAAAGCCGAATGTGCAATACTTTGTTGTAATCGACACAAATTAAATATTCACGAAGCAATAGATAAATATATCGTAGGTTAACAGGCCGTAAATATTTTATTTTCAAATCATTGATCCAATTTTGGATTTTACGACGATAATATTAATATATATTTATTACAAAAATTTTAATAAAATTAAAAATGAGATCGAATCAGTGAGTGAAGTAGAACAACATTTTATGTTAGTTTCAAGCCAAATTAGGAGGTGGCACAATTCTCTCTCTCACTTACTCTTGTGTCGTTCGTCTTCAGTTATTTATGAGCTGTACTTAATTACCGAGTGCCAACTTCCGCGTCCTGCCGTCGGCATCCGCCGCGCCGTGGCATACCGCCAGAGCGCTCCTCAACCACTCCAGCCTGCCTGGAGTCTAATATAGTTCGCTGTTTAACAATGCTACATCAGTATTGTTCTTAACATTTTTTTCATATTATTTAAAAAATATTTAAGCAACATTTAGAATTGTTTATCATTTAAGTTAATTTGTGAATGTGCCGTTTTAAATGTCCTAATAAACCAAAAAATGGACTAATCAATTACTTTGAGATATACGTACGTAGGTCTACGATAGAGAAGCGGCATATATATTAAAAAATAGCAAAATAATACATTATTAAAAAATAATAAATAAACAAACATTAGTAATTTAATTTAAGCATTATGATCTTTTATAAGCATAAATCATTGCTTAAATTAATAATTTTATTCAAAGTAATAGTTTTAAAAATTAATAAATAAATTAGGTTCTAAAACTTATGTAGTTTTGTATTGTAAAAACAATTTTTTTTTAATTTTTTTTTTCTTCATCCGCCGGATCCTGCAGTTAAGTATTACACAGCGCTAGGAAGTGACCGTTATTCTATCGGGCCTCCAGGTCTCGGCCAGCCGGTCGGATCTAACTTTGCGTCCGCCTCAAACTCCCAGAGTAGGCCACCAGGCCCAGCTATGACGTCCCTGGGTCACCACTCCGGGAGCCTGGACTCGGTCTTTATGCTAACGCCTCTAACGGGGTCTAGTGGGGCATCCACGCCGGGCTTCGGTCTTTTTCGCGCGGGGGTGCTCGGGGGTGCGAGGGTGTCTCATCGCTACCGGCTACTCGTGCAAGCACGTGCGAATACAGCACCGCCGAGGGCTGTTCCTCATCCCCGAGCTCTCAGATCCTTCTCCTGAAGAACCTTCGCCACGAACCCTGGAATGGTATCAAAAGTCTTGGACCTCCGCAACATGGTGGCGATGATGTTCTTCACGCTGAGCGGTTCGGTAATTGCCGAAGAAGCTACGCGGTAATCATCCCACTGCGGGTACCAGAACACCACGTGTTCTGGGGTATCTGGGTCTTAGCAGTAAGGACAGTAGGGGGTCATCTACCCTCCTCCTACCACACAGATAAGCGCGGATGATCCCATGACCGGTCAGGAATTGCGTGAGCCAGTAGTTCAGCTGACCAAACCTCCGACTGGCTCATGGCTTTATATCTGCGATAAGGCGGTACGTCCACCTGCCCTTGCTGAATGCATCCCAACTACCTTGCTAATCTCGGAATAGGGTTGCATGTATGTCCCGCTTGGGAACTTCTCGGTGGCCCAAAACTCGAGCCTCTGCCAGCTGCTGAAGAGGTCGCTGCCCCGTGATCACCAGCACCGCCTCTGTCGACATTCAGGCGTGTGCTGATGCCACTTTAAGGGCCATGCGGTGCTGTACCTCGTCTCGGAAGCATCTGTTGGCCCTCTTCCACGCCGGAACGCTACAGAGAAGAGTTGCATTGACCACGTGTAAACACAGCCTTCTTTTCGATTTTCGTGGTCCGCCGATGTTTGAGAGCAGTCTAGCCAGCCGCTGGACTATTCGTTCCGCCTTTTTGCAAACCTCTTTCACATGGTGGGTGAACGATCGCTTGTGGTTCAATAACATTCCTAAGTACTTGGTGGTTTCTCGCGAATGTACCACCTCTCCTTCTATGTTGATCGCAATGGGCGCAAGCACACGTCTATGTGATTGCGCCCGGTATTCCATCCCGGCCAAGGCTTTGTGCAGCTTCATTCTCCTGCACGCCCGGATAAGCTCTTAAATTCTGAAAGGCGGAATGTAATCAGCCGCAATAAGCTGGGCTTCTCCGGTTGGGAAGAGTGCCATAACACCAGCCCGCACTTGCTCTTCCTTTGGCACGGGCAATGATCTACCGAATCGCTCAGTAACAATCTGGAATCCTCTTCCTCACGGGTCCTCGTCAATCTACTCGCACAGCTTACTCCAGCACTGTTTCTTGACCCGTTTTATCGGGTCAGGATGAGCTATACAGCCCGTCCTGGATGTGGCCAACCTCTCTGAAGGGTCATTTCGGTGACTTGCCCGGGTATTTAATCTGATCAACAAATGGTCTAACAGGCTCTCCTCCTGAAGTACTCTCCAGTTGCAGTACTGAGGGATATGTTCCTCGGTGACAAAAGCCAGTTTAATAGCTGAACGCGACTCCCTCTGCATGAACGTATCCCCTCTGTTAATTAAACTTAGGCCAAGCGCGTTCAACCGCACACTAAGGTGAAGTCCTCGTATCGTCATTGTTGTGCCAGCGAATTCGCAATGACATCACAGATCATAGTCAAAGTTCTTTATGAGAGAGAAAAGCGGTCAGGCAATGATGTCCTACCGTCTTTTTACAAACAAGTAACCTCAGTTACCAAGTTGTTGAAAATTTCGATAAATAAAGAAATATATCGATATAAATTTTTTTTACAGAATTATTGATTTCAGAGAGAATGTAACCGAAAAGTTTCGTTCGCGATCTGCATTTGAACACTTGAAAAAATACTTTTTTGCTTCGTTATTATTTTTCAATCTATTATACCAGCTGGATAGTTAATCCAAGAGTATTAAAGCGCGAAAAATAATGAATAATAATTTAAAGCTTAGACAGCTCAAAAAAAAAGTATCTAAGCTATATAGTATTACTTTATCAATTTATTTTTCTTAAGTGAAAAATATTCTCCATAATTGCATTGACGGACTTTAATTCAAACAGTTGATCATACTGACACAAATTACATGCAAATTAATTTTCTTTAAAACTATTAAAGGGAGAAAAAGATTTTTGTATGGTTAGAAATTTTTACTAACATTAAGAAAATATTAAATTTCATTTAAAAAAAGCGTAATTGTATTAAAACTAAACATTATATTTTTCTGACACTACCTTAACTACGTATTAAAAATTTTATTTTTGATCAGAAACTTATATCATATTTCTTATATTCATGTAATTAAAAGCAACGTTTTTAATCGTTATGTTCTTTTATAACGGAACTTTATTTCTGTAGATTAAATTAGGTTTAATTTAAGTTGGCCAAACATTTTTTGTTACGTACTTTCTTTAAATTTATTAACGAACATCAAACTCACTTGCGCGTCACCATCGCAGCTACGTAAGTTGCTCATAGTTAATGTGCTCTTCCTTAAATTAATTTGGCAGACTATTATATATTTAAGATATTCATTCAACTTATTATGATTATACCTAAACCATTAATTATACCTTACATAAGTATTTAAATATTTTCTATATTTAATGATGTTTAAAAGAGCACCATTCATTAGGCATTATAAAAAAAAAAGTAATTAGATCATTAAATTGAAAAAATCGTTAAATTACGGTGAATGAGCTTCTTTTTAATCAGTACTAAACTGCTGCATCATTTAGTTCAGCAGTTCTTACCTAAGCAAACATTTAACAAAAATATTATAAATCATTTTGAAATGATATGATGTAAAAAAATTGATAGATAGTTGAATAAGCCACGAAATCATTGTTGAAAGTGAGTAAATTCTGAATTAATTTGCCTTACTGGTCTACTGCTGCAATATATTACATCAAAACGGGCCGTAGGCGTCGTCGGAGTCTATAACGTCGCTGAGGGGGTGGATCATGCTAGAAATGCTGGTGTGTAATTCGTTCGGTGGATGAACAGAGATGGAAAAATGATTTGTGATGTATTCTCGTATCCCTTTCTCACATCCCTTTCCATCACCTCACAAACCTCTCACAATAATCATCCAGGTCTAAGGGTTCAACCCCACAGATACCTTCATTCAGTCATAGGCGTTACCCTTTCTCTTACTAATTTTAATTAATATACCTTTTTTAATCAGTAAGAAAAATTTTCTGATGAGAACCTTATATTATCAAATGTAGTATTTTAATTTTTTATAAACGATCGCTATGTTTATAGATAATCTAATTGGTAACTACTCAACTGCCTTGCTTCAATATATTTGTCCTAATGCGGTCAAAATGTATTTGCTTATTGTTAATCGGTTGTATGAAATTTCCTTTTAAAGTTACGTATATAATTTTTGGGTTTCATAAATAAATTTTCTATCCAGTACAGAAACAACATTTAATAATTTTAATTAAAGATTTAAAATGTTTGATTTTTTTATAAACACCATATTGATAGAAATCGTAATTATAAAAAGAACCTTTAAACAGACAATAATAGAATATTTTATTCATACAGTGTAATTAAATATGCTTTTTTAACATTGTTTAGTTTTATACCTTATTTGTATTTTTTATTATAACTTCTCTTATTTTATATGATACGAGAATATCGATTCATTATTTTTGTGATATATTGTTTCAAAAATATTATAAACATGTTAATGGAACTATTTTATTTTAACGTATACAACTGTGTGTTGAAAAAACATTTAACATATTTTGACATCTAAGGATCTGAAAAAGGTTTTTATTTATAAACGTTGAAAAGGACTTTCGCGATAGGACTTTAAAACCATTCTTTTTTCATATTTAATAAGTACAAAATTTTTGTTAACAAAAAATTATGTTATAATTCCTAGGGAGGTTAAATCTTTTATTATTGCTTAGAGTAATGCGCAATCTAATTAATACGTGTTACGGCTTAAACAAAAGAGGCAACTCCCCTTTGATCACACACACTCTTGAAAGTTTTAGAATAATGAAACAAACAGAAAAGTTCCATTAGAATGACTTACCTACACGAAGTTCAAGGTACTAATCTACCCCAGATTACGCTAACAATTTGAATGTGTTACAGACTAATCAAGAGCTAAAAGGATTTTTTATTTTTTCACGCCTGCTAAAAAAGTCTTATCTACACCAAAAGGATCTTATGCAAATACAAATCGAGTAATTGACTTCTTCTAACAGTTTATTTTCGGTTATTATGTTTCGTGGATCGACACAATGACTCCTTTATGCATGCGCTTTATTATAACCTTAAACATGGAGATATCCATTGAAAATGATGAAGTTTGAGCTGCTCCACCCCTGATGGATAGCTCTAATCGATACATCCTCGTATAGCTTACCGGCTTTTTATACCATCTTTTTCTTTTATATCAATATGAAAAATATTTTCGGAATTGTAGTGATAAATAACCGTAGAAACGAGAATTATAGTAGTTCTGGGTAAAATTCATTCTTTTACCACTGATTTTAAGACACGGACGAAATTTATGTATGGTTACTATTAGTAGCAGTTTCTTCAACTGAACAATTTCCTTTAAATATAGGTAGCCGGTATTCTGATAAAAAGAATAATTCACTTTATTCATCAATTTCAAGAAATTAGAGTCCTTCAAATGCTATAGAATTACATAATTAAGAATTATTGCATGTCTTCCTTTAACAAGTTTTACAGTTATTAATACTGTTACTTGATATCTGTAGATTTATGCAAAACTTTCACAATGTATTTCTTTGATGCTATGAACACAAAACAAAACTACGTTTTCCAGCGGTAGCTCCTGATTTTCCAAAACACATCCACTTCCTTAAGATTTACGTCATTTACACAAAGAGGACAGTTAAATCAACACTTTTCATTTTTTTGAGCTTCACGGTGTGTTAAAGGAATCTTAAAGTCAATATATTTTAATGTTATTACACTATAGACTCAATGATTGGGCAGTTTAGCTGAAAAAAATGATAAGTGTGAACGTTAGATACAGCGCCTTCTAATATCTGACTTCCTAAGAAATTAATGGAATCCATCTCCTGAATATGACAACAAATCTAATGGTTTTCATTAAAACGTGTCTCATATATAATCCAAAATATACATTAATCAATATCCATAACGATATAATCTGTTATTCAAAATTTTTATTATTATTCCTTACGTAGAGAATAAAGAGAGTATTAATCTCTTTTCAGACAACAATACATTTTCATGTTTTTTATACGCCTACCAACCTAATACAAAATTATTTAAATAAGTAGGAACGTGGAACATAAACTCACTGTTCGGAGTTTGAATATACTCGTATCTGGAATTAAAATTGTTAAAAGTTAATTTAAACGTAAATATACCATTAATTATAATATAGTATTTTATAATGAAATTTATAATATTTTTAATGAAATTTTTTACCTTAATATAAATATAAAATGTATTTAATTACGAATAACTCAAAGTGGGAACTGAATACTTTTTCGAATTGAAATTAAAAAGATTAAGAGAAGGCAAATTAATTAATGTACCCATAACCCACACATTTATGATAATATATAACTAAGTGGAGATTTTTCATACTACTATGTAAATAACGGTAATCTTATTTTATAAAATAATCTAAAAAAATCCAAATAATTACTTTATACAATTTACATTAAGTCTGTATAATGTATGGACTGATATTTGGCTTATAAATGATTATCGTGATAAATTTTAAAAATTATAGCTCGATTATTAAATCTTTGCATATAAATAAATATATTAAAGTACGCACATGGCTCCCAGTTCTTTTACACATACAAATTATTAAACATCACAGAAAAAATTTATGCTATTGTTTCCATGTTGTACTCTCACGTACATACGTACATAATGTCATGTAAACGCTTGTATTATCTGGAATGAGTAATAATTTTTTCAATCAATCAAATAAAATCGTTTACCCGCAACTCATAAGTTATTATTTCGGAATTATATACGTGAACTATAGTCGTTATACGAACTCACAAAACGATATAGTAATTCTGTTTGCATACCACAAACCGATTTCAATCACCAGCCCATTTCCTATTTTACCAAAACGTACGAATGCATTACGATGTTCTACAGAGGAATTGCTTCATCTATCAGAATTGCGGATCATTTAATTCAAGCGTTCACCAACGAGAAACTTAATAGAGTATGTATTACGGATGCTTAAACCTTGCGTCGTTAGATATTATCAAACAGAATGAAGATAAAAGAGAGTCCACTAAATAAAAATTAATCGGTAATAAGTAATATCATTCAAAATTTAATCGTAGTGAGTTGAAAAACCCAATTAACAAAGTGAATTATTAATTAATTAAATGAATTGTGAATTAATGAATTAATTAAATTATTAATTTCACAGTAAAATAATATTGATTCTTAATTGTATTCTTTACACATAGGAATCTAAAATCATAAATGTTTGCACTTGTGATTATCAGAATTTTTTTTTTTTTTATTAACTTATAAAAAAGTAATACTTTTTCAATAAATTTATTTTAAAAATAAAATAATAAATTTATAAATACCTGTAAAGAATTGTTCATCTCTATAAAAAAAAAGTTACTTCAATCTCTTAGTTTACATTATTTGTTTAAGTCTTTCATGTTGCTATGACACGTCTGAGCGTACAAGGGGCATCAGGAAGATTTGCTTTTTCTGAATATAATGATGTTCATTATAAAGTTTGTCACTGTGGTGAAGAGACTGAAGGTCATTTGTCAAGTAAAATATCAATTGAATTTACGGCGCATACTTATATGCAACCTAAATAATTACTGTCCGCGACGAATTGAATTAAAAACTGTTTCACTCATCACTTTTCGTAGGAAAGGTAGTGTAGTAAACAGGTAATTGATAACTCCTTCTCATTTCTCTTTATTTGTTACGCATCACAATTAACAAAATATTTCCCTTGGTTATCGCTTTTCTTGTAAAACTGATTTTTCAGTTAACATTTCATTGTTCAGGAGAACCGGTTTTATTAGTATAGATGTATTTAACACTAAAACGGGATTATTTATAGTGTCCTCAGCTACTCGGTACGAAATTCAAAACTTTTTTCTTGATCAACATGTACCATAGTATGAGAATAGCAGGCAACTGCATGGTATTGGTTTTCCAGAATAATTATGCTTTATAATGGACTCGGTTTTTCCTTTAAAATGAACAGAGGAATGACTTTACAATATATTAATGAAATAGTTTCAATTTTTTTTGACAAAACACTATTTCGAAAATAACATTTTTTTATCAAACGACCCGTAACCGGTCAGATTATCAATCATTTAAAAAATAAAAATGTATATTTAGGCGCATTACTCTCTAAAAAAAGTTTCTATCATAGAAATACAGATCATTAAATCAATGCAGACTATTAAATCTTTTCATATAGATTTATAGCAGTATGCACATTGCCTCGAGCTCGTTTACATACACAAAATATTAAACATCACACAAAAAATTTATTGCAGAAAAGTTATATATCAGTTATATATCAATTTAGCATATATAGCAGAAAAGGTAAAAGGTAAACAAGGTGTATATCTGTTTTAGGGGTACATCTGTTTCTTTCTTCACCCAAATAGGCTGTTAAAGTACAATTTTTGTTATATAGAAAAAAATATATACATATATATATATATATATATATTATACATTATTATGGAAAATATGTTTTTATACTTGTATATAAGTTTTCTAACTCAACGAATGTCGTTTTAAAAAATATATATATACATCTTTTTAAATATACTTAATTTTATACAAGTTAATAATATATTTTTAATTGTTTAAACATTTAATTACACAATTTTAGTAATAATTGGCGTACATGATAATATTGCAAAAAATAAAAAATGCTTAGTATTAAATGAGCATCTACGACTTCGATCCCTACATGGAAAGTCTTGTGTAGAATTGTATAAAATATACCAAAATGAAACAAAGACTACATGTCAAAAATATTCCTGAGCGTAGTGATTTCCTGCAAATAACTACACACACACACACACACACACACACACACACACACACACACACACACACACACACACACACACACACACACACACACACACACACACACACACACACACACACACAGTGTTCATTTTATTCGCCCTAGGCAATTTTCTCGTAAACACGACAATATAAAAAATGACATAAACAAAAATTACTCAGGTTGGAGAGGGACACATGGTGACCTTCAATTAAAATCAGAAAATTTTAAATTGAAATATGTGGTCCAATATATGACTTTGGGGACCTGTTTTGATGGTCATAGGCTAAACATCAGGGATAGTGTTATACGGGTGACATTGTTATACGGTGATGATGTAAAAATTACATGTTTTTGAAGGTCATAGAATATTACTGGAAACTATATATTTCCGGCCATTTATCTCACAAACTATGAAAAAAAGAGCAGAAAAATGACTTTACATTATCGTATAACACTATTTCTGATGGTTAGATGTATGACCTACAAAAATGGTCTAAGGTCATACTTGTGACCGCATATTTCAATGTAAAATTTTCTGATCTTTTCTTTGGTGGGATCAAAAATAAGTCATTTCGTTTGAATAAATCGTTTTAACCTTGAAATAAGATCAAGGTCAAGATCGAGGTAAAATAAATGTCACCCTGAGGTGTCCCTCTCCTATCTGAGTAACTTGTGTTTTATATAATTTTTTTGTATTATGTGTAGTTCACGAGAAAATGGCTTGGGCGATTAAAATATAACACCCTGAAAAAAGATCCAAGGTCATATTACGATCACATATTTCAATTCAAAATTTTCTGCTCACTTCATTGATGGGATCAAAAATAGATCATTGCATTGAAAATATTACATATTTTCAAAATTTAATATTACTTATTAAATAAATCAATGCCTAGGGCGATTAAATAGAATTATTTTGTATGTATATATGTAACACACACACAAATATATGAAAATATTATTTTTGGTACTATGAATAAATGTATTTTAAATATAGTTTAAATGAAATAGAATGTTCTATTTCCTTAATAAAATTATTATACTCAAATTTTACTAGTTCATCAAGTCAATTTTTTTAAAGTTTTTGAGAATAAAGAAATTAAAATACTTGCTCCCACTTAATTTCTAATATTTTAGGGTGTTGTTTACTTAAAAATTAGATTTATTTTTCTAAATATGGTCGACGAAACTAGAATTTGTTTATAATATTTATGTGCTTGCAAATATTCCGGAAAGTGTTCATTTGTAAATGAACGACACCTATGTAAATTATGTTTACGTTAATGTACTACAATTTTTTTCTCTACATTCCGTTATAAACTCTCCAGTTTAATTGTAAATATTAGAAATATTTTTTTATTAATTATACTGTTTGTTTGTACTTATTTTTAATAGTAATTTAATACATAAGTAATAATTTTTTGAAAATTTTTTAAGAAATAAAAATATTATCTGTTCTTTTATGATGTAAATCTATTATTACATTTAAATTGATATTTATTAATTAATTTATTAATGTCCTTTTAATTAAATTTTTTTTTAGTTAAATGATAAAATGATTAAGTGTTTAGTTAAATTAAATTATATATATATATATATATATATATATATATATATATATATATATATATATATATATATATATTAATCATATTACAATTGTTTAATTGTAGTATAAAAAGGGTAAAATTCAATTAAGATCGAGTGTTTATCATACATCAAAAGTTACCACTGTAAACATTAATAATAAATCAATTCACTCTAATAAAAACATAAGAGACAATAATTATAAATTAATGATTCTCCCCGTATTAAAAAATGGACAAGATATAAGAAATGTGATATCAATTATTTTTACGAGTAATACCCTCAAAAATTGGAAGGATTCTTCTTATTAATGATATTTATAACTCTTTTATAACATCAGAGACGCCAACGGAGATTTAATTGAAATGATCGTTTTACGAGTAATATACTAAACTAAGTCAGGACTTAATTCTTATTATTTAATTCTTATATGACTAAATTCCTTTTTCAGTAACAAGTATTCCGCTCTTCTGCATCATTTGCTATAAATTAGTGAACCATTTAAATGTCATCATCAATTTGTTTAAATTGTATTATTTTATGTTATAGAACTAATTTTATTTCCTTGATTTTATAAATAATATAAAACTGATTTTTCTTCATCCCCGTTTAACAATACAAATGATATTTATTCAAATAATTTACATTAACTTCTAGCAAACAGGTGATTTTTTTTTACAATTAATTAATTTACTTATACCTAATTATATTTTTTATTTTAGTTTCATATGTTTCTTGTTTGCATAAACATTAATAAAAAATACAATATAAATATAAAATTTAATAAATTCATTTATTTATATAAGTTTTTTTAACTCTATTCACTTATTATTACAAGAAAAATGCGGGCATACGGACCGCCGCGGAAATGTTACATGGTTATGTTTCATTACACATGATTATTGTAAAATGTTTTTGCCAGTTGTAACCAAATAACGGTCATGAATTTAGGGTACTAACAACAAAAAATAAAATTACAACGAATAGCTTCAAAATCCTGAACATATTGTTATTTCTTGAGTTGGGAATTTTAAGACAACTTGCTAACCTAATGTACCCTTTTTTATCCCCAAAACACAAATGTAATTTTAAATAAATTATTCGTATCCAGAAGTATAATCGTTCAAACGAATTAATCATTTGTGCGCTGGGCGCAGCCGCCCGCACCAATAGCAGCTAAAATAAAAATGTAAGCACATACAACAAACAAACACACCCACGAACCAGCTTTTTCTTACGGACAGTGATTATTGTTTAGTCCTTTAACAAATTATTTTGTATTTTGTGGCACTATTCTTGTCAAGGTTTACATGTCTTCACTTGTCCGCCCTAGCAATTTCAGTACTGGGGCAGTTTTTTATCCGTAATCTTGCAGACGTACTGATTCCTGTGATAATGTATGTAAGGTAATGTTGCGTACTGGAATAAAATATTATTTATTAATGAATGATTTTGATCGATAACCTTTACTTGAAACTTGTTATGTAGTTTAAACATAAAATTAATTTCAAGCTTTAAACTATTTAAATTATAAACCGCATTTTTACGTGTAAATTTTTAATAAACAAAAAGTTTTAAAAATACTCTTTATTCTTTCCCCCATTTTCAGTAAATGTACTATTGTTCTCACTCTAAGTTAGCTAATGCTATTGTTGGCGGTTTATTGAGTAATCTAAATATTCAACAAGGGATTTATTGAAACGCATGCTTGATTTAAACTATTTTTTTAAATGTAATATATCGGTTTCAATTTTTATATATTTTATAACGTTTATTATGTTATCAGTATTGGTGGATTTGTTGTTTGATTCTATCAGAGAGTTGGCATACCTTCAGTGTGATTCTTTTCGGAAAGGATTTAAGGGTTCATTAGATTTTTTTGTTGAAGTAGTACCTGTATTGAACCCTGTAGAACACAACGTAGCAAGAACAATTCAGCTTAGGTTTCCCAGGAATTGTGTTTACTTGATGACTGCTTTCAGTGTTTAGTGATATTTTTTGTTTACTTTATTAATTGAGACCCATATTGCAATCATATTATTATTTTTTTAATTTGTGGTTTTTCCTTTGTGGATTTATGCATGTTAATGAGATCCATTTATGATTTACTTTATTTTTTTTAGCAATAGAAGTGTATCAGTAAGGGTGACATTACAGCAAATTGTTGCAATATGTATTTTATTTAATTGAGTTCTTGTATGCAGTATTCAAGTGATACTCATATGTATGTACAGAATAAGTTAATCATACTTCTAAAAACAATGAGTTTATATAAGATTTAATGGTTTGATATTTCAAAATAAAAGTTTTTCAATAATTAGTTTGTGTTTTAAAAGTTTATTTTTAACGGTTGCTTTTTATGAAAGTTAAATCAAGTTTGTTTTGAAACAAACAAATTCCTTTGTGTTTAATCAGTTTTAAAATTTATTTGTTGCTGTATCTTTGATGGTAATAATAATAAAAGCACATACTCTTGTGCTGTCTTGGTACAAGTCGGTATCATGAAAGTCCCTGAATCAGTATGTTATTTTGTAAGCACGTTTTTTTATGGTAAGTATAAGTAAAGAATATAAAATATTTTTAACTAAATAATGTTAATTTTTTCTGTTATTATTATTACTAAGATGTGTTGTGGTTCATGATTATGTTTGAGTTTGACTTTAAGAATGGAGAAGTGTTGTGGTTTATATATATCAGTAGTTAGGTTCATATTGTAAAATAATAAAAATTTTTAATTATCTTGTGTATTTTTGTCTTTTCCCTTTTACGCAATAGTTTAACAAAAAGGTTAATCATAAAAGCAAACGTACATGATAATAAAATTTCTATAAAATAATTAGGTACCGCCTCTACAGAGTTCGTAGTTAAGTCATAGATGGCCATTTAAAAATCGCTTTTATTAAAATATGTGATAATTTAATATCATTTTAGATGTAAAATTAAAAAAAAGTAGAAAAAATAATACAGAGTTTTTATTTGTTGATTAATGAAAATACAAACGAAAAATAATAAATGACAATAGTTGTTTAAAGTAAAAATTAATAACTGTGATGGTTAGTATTTTTTTTTTTAAATATCAGACGAGTAATGAATTTTTGAAGACTAACTTTGCTATTATCTCCTGCATAGAACTTTCCTTTAATACAATAAAATAATTTGATATCTCATTCATGTTCAGAGTAATAATTTTTCCATACAAAAAAGAATGTTATAATTAATTGACGCTATGATTCATTTCTAAAAATAATTCAGTTTTGTTAACAGTTATAAAAATGTAACTAATCGTAAGTGTGTAGCGATCGAAAAGGAGGCCTAAACTCAGTGCTTGTTTA
This sequence comes from Lycorma delicatula, assembly GCF_047948215.1. NCBI lineage: Eukaryota > Metazoa > Arthropoda > Insecta > Hemiptera > Fulgoridae > Lycorma > Lycorma delicatula. Next base: position 173,922,404 of record NC_134455.1, on the reverse strand, counting down.
ATTATAAACGTTTTGTGGACAGCAAATTAACCATCATCAAACAATATTTGTATGATGTTTTAATGAAAGTTTAGTATACAGAGATATTTAAAGTAAAATTTACGTTAATCACAAAATTGAAAATTCATATTTTGACTGATTCGTGCTGAATCATCAAAGACAAGTTAAATAAATGCTGATAATTTTACTTTCACTTTTATCAAAGTGTAACTATTTATTTTCTTGAATTTCCACACAGATATATCTGTTCTATATATTAAAAAATAAAACCTTTTTTCTTTCATAAATAAATAAGAGAATGTTTGGAAATGACTTTTTTTCTTATTATTGTCTGTATCGCAAGTACATAACTGCAAATACAATGAAATTTAAAAATCTGAATTAATTGCAATACAAACTGGAAGTAATTACCGTAGAAATTAGAATATTAACGTACACAGTAGATTAAAATGTAAGAGATCTGGTATACTGAAGTGCTAAGTAATCTATTTTCAAGCAAGATTTTAAAATATTTCAAATGAAAACTTTAGAAATATAACAAAATATATCGAAAAGTAATATTCCATCTGATGTGTGATTGAAATTATATTACATCTGCAGCATATTTTTTTTTTAAATTACAAAATATAAATGTAGAGAAGGAATAAAGTTTAAATAGCGAATATTACAAACTATTTTTAGAACGTTAGGAATTTTAAGAAAAAATATAATTTTTAATTTGTTCGACTAGAGAAATATTTGCACTTGTAGAGCATTAAAATGCATCCTTTAACTTAACTTATTTGACGCACTTTTTAAAACTTTTCTTCAAAAGATCTAGTTTATAATTTATCTAGTTTAACATAAACAGTATTTAATTTCTAGTTTACATTGAAAAACAACAGTAGGTGCTTAATATATATTTCTCAACTGCTTTTACCGATTTTCATAACGCTGACTCACTTCTGCACGTTCTGTAATGTGAGTGGTGTATCTTCAAAACTATTCTTATAGTGCTGTTGCTCCAAATTCTCAGAATCAGGTTTAATTTATTCAGACAATTTAATATAAAATACATTTACTTATTTCAAATTAAAATTCTTCGAAGTTCCATTATGCAGACGAGTTTTCACAAACAATACTGTAGTTTGTTGTTAAAGAACTGCATTTCTTATGGTTGTAACGGATGTTATTTGTGTAAAGTACAAGTAATAACAGTCAATATTATTTTTGCTAATAAAATTTTCTTCAAAACGCAGCCTAAGATGAATCAGGTTAGTGTATTTCTTGTGTAGTAGATTGTCACGTCATTTCAGGGATTCAAAACGGTGATATGAAAAAATAGAATTTTAGACAGTCTAAAAAGCTACTTTATTACAATTTCCATAGTTAGTTTGGAAAGGAGCCCTTCAACGTTACCTGAAGAGAGCTTCGGCTATGGCTAACCGAATGATGATGCGTTTTGGTGGCTACCATATTCACACCCCACACTAAAAAAATTCATGCAAAAAATTTTCTTTGCCCTTTCACACATCTCCAATAATCAACCTTCTCGAGGTGCCCTCCTGAAGGTAACATATCTAACATTCCTTCTTGAGGAATGTTAGGTACTTAATCCTAGTCGGAAACTAGTTTGGTGAATATATTTATCCTCGAAGCTGAGAATTTTATCCTCATTTTAGGGAGGATAAGATCCTAAGCTCATTCAGGGAGTTTCAACAGGGAATTTCACCCCCACTCAGGGAGTTTCAACATAAATAGATTCTAAAATCAACTCCCTCAGGAAACAGGCCAAAATGTTTACAATAAAAACTTTGCTAAATAAATGCCACTTACGTGGCAGTTCCACCACTATCCTAGGATACTGTATGCCCATAACACACATGCTTGAAGTTTTTATCAAAAGCAAAAATGAAGACATGACTTACGGGTTAATAACTGGAGACAAAAAAAAACCATTATGAGAGTCGAAACTTTGAATACAAGAGGAATATTGGGGAAAAAATAAAATGGCTGGGGAATTTGAAAAACAATAGAGATAGAATTCTTAGGCATAACTGAAACAGGGGAGAGAAATTAGGAATAAGAAGATTATTGAGCCGATTTAGACTGGTCTCATGTTTTTCTCAAGTGTGCTTTTCTCATTTTTATGTAAATATGAGCTGGTGCCAGCTTTTGTTCACCGAACGTACAAACCTAATTTTGCCAGCTGAAGATTCATCAATAAAAGATTGACAATCTTATTACATTATTCCAAAATGCCAAAATTGAATGTATGTAAAATGGCATGGCTTATTAGTTATGCGCCCAATGACGACGCAAATTCGGAAGATAAGGATATTTATTTTGATGCCCCGCAACTAGTTCTGAATGAAACGGTTGGAAGAGTGATAGGTAAACGACTAAGAGAAAAACTAAAGATGAAAAACTTGAGAAGACAGTATTCATAAGATTTTTAATCTCTCGCTTTAGAGTTTGGATAAGCTAAGGAATATGCAAGGAGAAGATTACAATGAAATTCTCTGATATCCTCTATACTCAGAGTTTGAAGAGTAGTAGAATAAGTAACCTGTAATTAGATGCATATAGTTTCTATGAATTGTACTTCAAGAATGTGGTGACTGCTGTCAAATTAATCATGAACTTTTTGATTAAGAAGCGCATTATTATATATCCTTTTTTACCCTTTCGTAAAACTATCATTATTTTCTGTTATTTGAAATTAAAAATTTTTAAAGGCTCTTTTTAGGAAAAAATTCCAAAATCTTTTGACTTACAAGTTTTGAAATTCTATCCACACAGTTCATTAGGCGATTTATTTACGTAAAATGTCTACCCTCAATTTTATCACGGATTTTTATATAAACTGTTTTACGAATATTTGTTAAATGTACGTGAATTACATTTATTTTACTTAATGTTTTAGAGTGTACATTCTATAAATTTTTAACGAGTAATATTTAACAGAATACTTTGTCGTTTTACGTAAACTAGTATTTTTTATAACCTGAAAAAAACGTTTGTCAAATTAGTTAGTTAAAGCATGTATTTTAATGCTTTACTGTGCCTACAAAGTGTCTTCCAGCGAGATGAATTTAAAATTAAACGTTCGCTAGATAACTTTTATACGTAGTAAAAAAAATAACTTCCTTTTTTACATAGAAGTATGGCATTACTTGTCAAACTTAAATAGTATGTTTTTAATCTTTCAGTTACTTAAAGTAAAATTTGTTCTTTTAATTTTACAGTCGAATATCTTTGGAAAGGTAAATTCACCGCTACTACTCAATATTATATTACATACTATTCGATATTGCAGAAATATTAAATGTTAACTTTTTAATAGAAATGCTTACAAAAATGATCCAGTTGGTTAAATTCAATAATATATATTGAATATATAGAATACGTTTTCAAAATGTTCTAAAGTGGTTGTATCTAGTAACATATTATATAAATTAATGGTAACGAACTTATTACATGAAGGACTCTTATTTTTTTAATTTAAATAGGAAAACAACCAAAACGTTTATCATTGCTCGATTACCAAAAATAAAAGAAAGCCAAGTTCAAATTAATTACAACAGATATTTTAACAAGACAGAATAAAAACCAATTACCATAAATTAGAAAACCTTTTTTTGGTAACTGAAGACATGCAAAGAAAATAAAGATATAATAACTTAGGGTAGTAAAAGAAAAAATTAAAAAAACTCTAAAATTAAAAAACTGTGGTTAGAAAAAAAATAATCGTTCCTTTAAAAGAAATCGTTTCCAATACCAATTTAAACATTTTAACTAATTTGAGCTGAAAATTTAACCCACTGAGCATTAAACCCACTCTCTTTAAGAGCATTCTCTCTTTTGAGCTTTTGAGCATTAAACCCACTCACTGCACGTTATGTTATAATCTAGATGATACTATTCATTTATGCAAAATAGTTAAATAAATAATATTTGTTTAATAATGTAACTTACCTGTTTCTATTCACAGAATGAACCACAACACACATTTGTTACAAAGGTGAATTCACCGCATTTGTTACAAAGGTTAATTGTGTTATTTATACCGCATATTGTACTGTATATTATATAGGTCTGTAAACTTACTTGGTCTTTGATTACCACCAAACAACATGTATCACCACGAAGTATTAACTTCAACAAACTAATATCAGTCAACAAAGAGAATGAAAGATAAATTCGCATGAAGTGTCATAGGTGTGTGTCGTAAGTGACTCACAATTGTCATAAAGAAAAAAAAAAATTTCTATGTTTGAATTGTTCAGAGTGTTTTTATTTCATTTAAACTTTAAGAAAAAAGGCATTTTATTTATATAAATAGTTAGGAGCCTAACAACTAGCTTCAATTAGATTTATAAAATTCAGTATGAACTTATTTTATTCTTCAATTAAACACTTCTTATGAAATGAATGAACTTCATTACATTAGTAATGTTACTTCACACACATTTATAGTTCTTTTATTCTGTTAATCAAAAATATTAAACTATTTATTTATTTTTTTAAATTAATGCTTTTAAGATATTAGTACAAACAATTGATTAAAATACTTGTAAATAATGGAGTAAAATTAAATCAATTAAAAAATCACAAGGCATTTTTTTTTTTTGTACAATCACCTTTTCTATAATGCATTGAAATGAAAATGTTATCAATTTAAAAAAAACAAAACAAAATGAGTTAAAATATATATATTTCTTTTAAATTTTGATCATAATAAGTTACAAAAATAGGGAAAAATAAAGATTACATTTAGAATATTTAGTGTCAGAACAATACGAAATTGTTCTGACAACTGTCTTCACAACCAAGAAGTAACGATGATTAATAATTTTAATAAATTATATACAAAAAATTAACACCTCAAATAATGCAAAATGTGCATGACGTACTCTAAAACAACTTTACGATAACTAAATGGAAACCTGATGTTACGTTTAGGAAGCTAAACGGCATGATTTATCGAAGATGAATTAAAAGTATCGAAGTATTTTCCTCTAGTCAGAAAAATATTCATAACTAAAAGTTTAACCGGCTAATGAATTTTTAAGATATTTAAATGTCAATTTTATGCAACGTTTTGTGTAAAATTTTATTGATAATCCGTATTACCAATAACCTGTGCTACAAAAATGAATTTGAATAAAAACGTTTAGCTTGCAATATCGGATTAAATATTTCGTTAAAAAAATTAACAAGTGATCTTTCTCGTTTGAATAATGCTCATTAGCCCAACCCAAAATCAGTTCTTGAAAAATTACGGGTGGAGATTTTGTAATATGTAATAGTTCATAGTGACATTGTTCATTGCAATTCTTGTTCAGCTCAATCGTGCGTAGTTATATCATATATTTTTTGGAATCAAATTTTAAATCAGATAAAAATAAAGAAAAATTAATTGCATGCAAACAGGATTGTGAATTTTTGGTTTGTAAGATTTTACGTATAAAAAACGAAGTAAGTTATGGGAAAACAAGAGATAAAAAGCATTTTATCGAAAAATAATGTTAAAAAATAAGTACTTTGTGAAATAAAGTGGATAAACCATATAGAAAAAGAGTTGGTTGTTTTTTATTCTGTATTCTCAGTAAATTATGATAAGATGTACTTATTCGTAGGTACGAATTTAAGTTGTAAATTTAAAAATAATAATATGTAATTTTTCAGAGATATACAGAACAGACACTTCATTTGGAATGAAATTAAAAAACTTAATTATAAGATATTACAATACTGACACTTCTATAACTTTTTACTCGTTATATAAATGTGTTTTTAGGTTGCTTTTAATTTCAAGTAAAAAATATATTTGCAAAAAGAAAAACATATCGTTAAAATTAGTTGATACCAGTTAATGTAAATAAATAATCATTCTCTGAATGAAAAATAAAACAAAATTATTTTTTAAAAAGACACATATTTATTTAATGTAATTTTTTTTTCAATTTCTATTCAGAAAAACATACAAAAAAGGGGATAAGAATTTAAACAAACAAACAAAAATGAACTCTAAATGTGAAATAATAAATGATGGAAACATAAAAAATAAACATAAATTCTGAAGAAAATATTGAAGTTAAAAAGAGCAGAGAACTATAAATATAATGGTAAGATATTTTTGTGTAAGGGTAAATCGAAGGTAAAAAGGGAAAAGAGAGAGAACAATCTCGCTAATGGTAGGAAGCGAGATAAAGATAAGAGTGGAATATCGAAGAAATGATGTCAGGATACTCTCAAAAACAATACTGCTAGAGAAGTGTTGCATTATTATTTCGCTCTGCTTTACGTTATTTACTTTAAAAAAGAGATATAGACTATTAAATCTCAAAGAAGGGAAAAAATAAAAATAGAAATACAAAGAAGAATGCAGGGAAAATCACGGAAGATATTTCTTTCTATTTTACGCTTTCCTATTTGAGCTACTTTTTTTCTATAATGGTTAACGCACACTTTAAAACAGTTAATATATACATAGATATAGAAAATGAAGTATGATTTTCAAATATTTATTCTGTATTACAGTTTCTCACTGAACTTATCAGTTTCGGAAAAAAAAACATGTTTTGTGTGTTTGAATGAATTCAATTTTTATGATAGTTATCAACACCAATCACTTAAAATCACATAAATATCAATTTTTCAGTTTCTCTGTTAATTATAAAAATCCCAATAAATGACTAAAAGAATAAACAGAAAATTAATTCTAATTTTTATTAAATATTTTCATTGCAAAAGACAATTTAATACCTAAAAAAATTTAATGTAATAACTTCATGCAATTGATTACAAATTTATAATTAATACATAAAATTAAATCACATTTACTTTCTGTTTTGAAGATATGAGGGGCTGGGATTGGATAGTGATTACGAAGAAAAAATAATGAAGCACATCATCATTGAAATGGCGATCTAAAGTTTTATACATTTTATTTACACCACACAGTTTTTTTTTCAAACAAAAAAAAATAATAAATGACTCAAAATGGTTTCGACTAATTTTGACTAATGGTTTTGACTAAATGGTTTTGACTAATTTAGGTTTTTATAAATAGCCAAGTTATTTGTTTATATCGGGTAATTTCGGGGTGCTACCACGCGCACCCCGAAATTCTTCCGGGGTGCGTATGGTAGCTTTTCATCCGGAGGTCACGGGTTCGAATCCCGATCAGGCATGGCATTTTCACACGCGCCTTTTCATTCATCATCTCATATTCTAAAGCAATAAAGCAATATCTAACGGTGGTCCCGGAGGTTATATAAAAAAAAAGTTAATATAAATGCAGTTTAATCGTTAAAAATAATATTAAAGAAAGACCGTTACCAGTTAATGACAAAAAAAGATAGTCGACAATAAAAATAAATATAAAAACACTCTAAAATAATAATACCATAAACTTTTTAGCATCACAACTAATAACTAACTATCCGCGATAAACAGTAAGAACCATACGACTGAAAGTTGTGGTTGGACAACTCATGACTTTCTTGTCCGTGAGTTAAATTATAATTACACATTTTTTTTAAAACGAAAAGTACCTAAAATTTTATTTCATTAATAACTTCTGATTTTTTATTTTTACTTATTTTTTTTTTTTAATTCTTATTCATCGTAAAAGTTAATATTTATTAATAAATCAATATATTTAAATTTAAAAAAACAGGAGATGACGTCCGATTCGAACCGATATGTTTTCCCCTTTTTTTCTAGATAGGGAATCTTGGAGAGCATCTTGGGAATCTTGGGAATCTTGGAACGACTAGCACAGGTGCTAGTCGTTTCATTTCAGTATACCCTCTACATCCTACATCCCTAACAATTTGTTTTACATATTCCAAACGTGGCCTGCCTACACAATTTTTCCCTTCTACCTGTCCTTCCAAAATTAAAGCGACTATTCCAGGATGCCTTAGTATGTGGCCTATAAGTCTGTCTCTTCTTTTAACTATATTTATCCAAATGCTTCTTTCTTCATCTATTTGCCGCAATACCTCCTCATTTGTCACTTTATCCACCCATCTAATTTTTAACATTCTCCTATAGCACCAAATTTCAAAAGCTTATAACCTTTTCTTCTCAGATACTCCGATTGTCCAAGTTTCACTTCCATATAAAGCGACACTCCAAACATACACTTTCAAAAATCTTTTCCTGTCATTTAAATTAATTTTTGATGTAAACAACTTATATTTATTACTGAAGGCTCGTTTAGCTTGTGCTATTCGGCATTTTATATCGCTCCTGCTTCGTCCATCTTTAGTAATTCTACTTCCCAAATAACAAAATTCTTCTACCTCCGTAATCTTTTCTCCTCCTATTTTCACATTCAGTGGTCCATCTTTGTTATTTCTACTACATTTCATTACTTTTGTTTTGTTCTTGTTTATTTTCATGCGATAGTTTTTGCGTAGGACTTCATCTATGCCGTTCATTGTTTCTTCTAAATCCTTTTTACTCTCGGCTAGAATTACTATATCATCAGCAAATCGTAGCATCTTTATCTTTTCACCTTGTACCGTTACTCCGAATCTAAATTGTTCTTTAACATCATTAACTGCTAGTTCCATGTAAAGATAAAAAAGTGACGGAGACAGGGAACACCCTTGTCGGACTCCCTTTCTTATTACGGCTTCTTTCTTACGTTCTTCAATTGCTACTGTTGCTGTTTGGTTCCTGTACATGTTAGCAATTGTTCTTCTATCTCTGTATTTGAACCCTATATTTTTTAAAATGCTGAACATTTTATTCCAGTCTACGTTATCGAATGCCTTTTCTAGGTCTATAAACGCCAAGTATGTTGGTTTGTTTTTCTTTAATCTTCCTTCTACTATTAATCTGAGGCCTAAAATTGCTTCCCTTGTCCCTATACTTTTCCTGAAACCAAATTGGTCTTCTCCTAACACTTCCTCCACTCTCCTCTCAATTCTTCTGTATAGAATTCTAGTTAAGATTTTTCATGCGTGACTAGTTAAACTAATTGTTCTGTATTCTTCACATTTATCTGCCCCTGCTTTCTTTGGTATCATTACTATAACACTTTTTTTGAAGTCTGAAGGAAATTCCCCTTTTTCATAAATATTACACACCAGTTTGTATAATCTATCAATCGCTTCTTCACCTGCACTGTGCAGTAATTCTACAGGTATTCCGTCTATTCCAGGAGGCTTTCTGCCATTCAAATCTTTTAATGCTCTCTTAAATTCAGATCTCAGTATTGTTTCTCCCATTTCATCCTCCTCAACTTCCTCTTCTTCCTCTATAAAACCATTTTCTAATTCATTTCCTCCGTATAACTCTTCAATATATTCCACCCATCTATCGACTTTACCTTTCGTATTATATATTGGTGTACCATCTTTGTTTAACACATTATTAGATTTTAATTTATGTACCCCAAAATTTTGCTTAACTTTCCTGTATGCTCCGTCTATTTTACCAATGTTCATTTCTCTTTCCACTTCTGAACACTTTTCTTTAATCCACTCTTCTTTCGCCAGTTTGCACTTCCTGTTTATAGCATTTCTTAATTGCCGATAGTTCCTTTTACTTTCTTCATCACTAGCATGCTTATATTTTCTACGTTCATCCATCAGCTGCAATATATCGTCTGAAACCCAAGGTTTTCTACCAGTTCTCTTTATTCCGCCTAAATTTGCTTCTGCTGATTTAAGAATTTCCTTTTTAACATTCTCCCATTCTTCTTCTACATTTTCTACCTTATCTTTTTTACTCAGACCTCTTGCGATGTCCTCCTCAAAAATCTTCTTTACCTCCTCTTCCTCAAGCTTCTCTAAATTCCACCGATTCATCTGACACCTTTTCTTCAGGTTTTTAAATCCCAATCTACATTTCATTATCGCCAAATTATGGTCGCTATCAATGTCTGCTCCAGGGTAAGTTTTGCAGTCCACGAGTTGATTTCTAAATCTTTGCTTAACCATGATATAATCTATCTGATACCTTGCAGTATCGCCTGGCTTTTTCCAACTGTATATTCTTCTATTATGATTTTTAAATTGGGTGTTGGCAATTGCTAAATTATACTTCATGCAAAACTCTATAAGTCGGTCCCCTCTTTCATTCCTTTTGCCCAGCCCGTATTCACCCCCTATATTTCCTTCCTTGCCTTTTCCAATGCTTGCATTCCAATCTCCAACTATTATTAAATTTTCATCCCCTTTTACATGTTTAATTGCTTCATTAATCTCTTCGTAAACACATTCTACCTCATCATCATCATGGGCGCTTGTAGGCATATAGACGTTAACAATCGTTGTCGCTTTAGGTTTTGATTTTATCCTTATTACAATGACTCTATCGCTATGCGTCTTGAAATACTCCACTCTTCTCCCTATCTTCTTGTTCATCACGAAACCTACTCCTGCCTGCCCATTATTTGACGCTGAGTTAATTACTCTAAAGTCACCCGACCAAAAGTCGCCTTCCACTTCCCACCGAACCTCACTAATTCCTACTATATCCACGTTTACCCTATCCATTTCCCTTTTTAAATTCTCTAGCCTACCATCCTTTTTTAAGCTTCTAACATTCCACGCTCCGACTTGTAGAATGTTATTTTTTACTTTTCTGGTGACCCCTTCCTTAGTAGTCCCCACCCGGAGATCCGAACGGGGGACTATTTTACCTCCGGAATATTTTTACCAAGGAAGGTGCCTCCATTATTGCTTTTGAAAATGCATAGAGCCACATTTTCTTGGAAAAAAAAAACAGCTGTAGTTTTCCATTGCTTTCAACTGCGCAGTACTCAGAGGACTGAGTGATGTTGATGTGGTCGTTTAAGTCATTGTGACTCACGCCCCTGACAGCTACTGAAAGAGCTGCTGCCCTCTTTCAGGAATCATTCCTTAGTCTGGCTCTCAACAGATACCTCTCCGATATGGTTGCACCTTCGGTCCAGCTACTCTGTATCCCTCAGCACGCAAGCCCCCTCACCAACGGCAAGGTCTCATGATTCATAGAGAAGGTTTTCCCCTAAGATCCAAATATTTCTTTAATTAAAATTTTATTTGACTATAATTCTGGAACCAATGAAAATACAAAAATTCAAATTTTATTTTAGATTTTGGTTTTTTTTGGACACTTCTGGTTCAGTCGATTGCAATAAAAAAGGGAGGTGCACAACTAGATGTTACAACAGCCCTAAATCCAAAATTTCAACATTCTACGGCTAATCGTTTTTGAGTTATGCGAGATATATATTACATACATATGTATGTACAGACGTCACGCCTAAACAATTCAAAATGGTTTTAGGGATCGTCAAAATGTATATTTCCGTTGAAGTCTCAAATTCGAAAGTTTTCGCGATCACAATACTTCCTTTACTTCGCACAAGGAAGTAAAAGTGTTTTTTGAAAACAATCCATGCCAATACAATAAATAAACCGTAACAGTCCAATTCATTTTTTACATTTTCCTAAAGCAAAAAAATTCTGCTCATACCAATCACTAAAAACAAGGATTTAATAATAATAAGCCTTGATTTTCAAACCAAATACGGAACACTTTCAAAGGTAATTAATATTGCTGTTATCAAGATAATTATTATTATATTTTCTGCTAAGATTACTATAATTTCTATGTTGAGTATTGTTTGTCTTACTTTGTTTCTTCGGGAATGAAACTAAGAAAGGTGAACAGTAGTCAACATAGAAATAAATAATTTTACTGATGTTTTATGTTTCTGCTCAGGGTCAGGGAATAATTAATATGTTTTAATTGGAAAAAAATTTTACACCGAAATTTCCACGAATCCTGATATATATATATATATATATATATATAAATATTATATAATTATATAATAATTATAATTATATATATATATATACAAATTATACAAATTGAGATGTCGTTTAGTAACAAACGTAATAAAAGTTTTTGATCAAGTAATATCTGTTAAAAATCTTTCGTTCGATTTTTTCAAATCTCCTCTCAAAAATAATAAAATAATATACTGTATTATCTGCATTAATGCATAAAGTTGTTAGGTAAATAATTGAAATACTTCTATTTTACATTTAGAAGACGTAAATTTTTTTTTTATTAAGAAACTTAATTAACTTGAAACTCAAGTTCCAAGAAGCAACTTGATAAAAATAAGAAATTAAATTCAGGGAAACGAAATTAAGAGACTACTCCTTAGGATGTACTAAGGATTTTTGACATGACGGATTTTTTATTATTTACTTTCTTACTTTTCCAAATTAACTTTCAGTAATTTATTCGAAAATATATAAAAATATATATGTATACTAAAAAATTTACTTTTTAGTATAGCTAAATAACTATCCCAACTATCTGTTTATATAAATATATATAATAAATATTTACTACATACACTAACATTAATAATAATAATATATATATATATATAAATATTACACTATAAAAATATAATAAAAGTAATTTTGATGAAAAAAATGTACATCTTCAAACAGTTTTTGTAGGCAAGATAATTCGGTTCATTTGAACAAAAAAATTACAACAAGAATTGGAAAATTAGTTGGTTGAATATAGAACATCCACATTTATGAAGTCGATTAAGAATACAAAAATATCATAAAAGATAACACAGAATCATACTTCAACGTAAATTAACTTTTATCCGACAGAATAGGATGTTTTAGTTTTATTATAATTGCCTTATGTAGTGGAAGAACTAATTAAAGTGAACTTATTCATCTCTGTTTCTAGGCTTAAAAGTATAATCACTGGAGGAATTCTAGTTTAACTACAAATTATTAAAAACAGAAATTAATTTCTACGTGCCTTCCAAATGAAAGAAGTAAGAATAAGTCTCAAAAACCCATCTAACAATTAACTATTATTTAACAAAGATAATATGTATAATTTTGTCAAATGTAACAATTTATTTTATTTGATAACAGACCTGTTTCATTCTGAGAGCACGAAACTTGTAGAACGGTAAAGATGACTGTGACTACGGACAGATATATTAATGGTGAAAGTGCTACATTTTCAAATTATTTATCTCTTCCCTAGAAAAATATCTACCACCATCAATTTTGTGGAAAACATATTTTCCTTGAAAAGCCTTGAAATATATGTGATATATTTTTAAATGAAAACTTCGTTAAAAAGAAATGAATATTTTTTTTTTTTTTTGTAATAATGGTTGCTCGCTTTATTATCCCAAATTTTCACTGACTGGGTTAAAAATAAAATAACCTCAGTCCGAGAGGGAATAAAATTTTTCTTTTCCAAATATAGTATTAATTCGAAATTTATGGTATAATGTACAAATGAGTAAAAATGTACCGATAAAGATTTAAAATGAAATGTTCGTAAATAATCATGTAAAAAATAGAAAAAAAACATACAAATATAATCATGAGTTTCTAAACAATGAATTTATACTACACAAATTGCAGAACTTCTATATTAGAACTAAATTGACTATTAAGGAAAGAAAAGCCACTTAAACTGACTACTGTCGGTGATTATGTTATATTATACAAAGTAAATGATTCCTTCCCTCGAAAATAAAATCGAAGACGGTGTAGTAAACAATGGTTCCGAACCACTTATATCAACATAAATATAACAAAAAAAAATGTTCTGTATGTTGTTTTGGAATTAAGCGACCACCAGAAATGACTGACAATATCCTAATCGAATGCAAAAGAGACATTCTTTATACTCTGAGACAGTCAGGAGTATATGAATTGGGTATTGTGATATTATTTGATTAAAATTTACAAAAGTATATATAAAAATAGGTATGTTATTTAAATATAAAAATGATTATTATCAATGAAATCATAATCTTCTATTATCTCAGTTCATTATGTTGTATTAAAATTAAGAAGTTATTTTTGTAATTACAATGTATTACAAGGTTGATTTTATTTCATTTCATTACTTTTACTGACTCAATCTTCTAGTAGAGTACAACGTAGAGGGAACGGATATCTTATTTGGGATCTAAAAAATAGAAACACGTTTATTATTTATCGATAAACGGCCAAGATGTTATACTCGTAAAAACCATTTTCTAAATGAGTTAAGCACGTTGTCAGTTCAAAAAATTTAAAGCTATACATTAGTAAAGATGTTTTTACCATGCAGTACCTACAAGTCTGATGAAAAACCACACAAGATTTAAAAGGGAAGGAAAATTATTTGGTCGAAAAATAAATGTTATTAATATTAATCTGACCTTCACTGTTATTCGAAAAAATTACCTGTGGAAATAATAAAAATAGATCCAAAAAGTATTCTTTTTCTTTTAAATAACAGGAAGCGGAATTATTTTTGTAAAATGTAAAATATTGAAATCTTTTTTTGGGAGCATTGTATTGTAGAATGTAAAAAAATAATATGCAGACCTGAAGAAATATGTGTTTTATTTTATTTTGTTTTTTTTTTTATTAAAGAACAAGGATTCACCTGCGGCCATTAGCTCCAGCAAAGAGAGAGCTATAAAGAAATTCTAGCCGAGATTACCGGTAAAAACATTGTTTCCAAGATGCACTTTAGGTCGGAGAACTGGACAACGATAATGAAAACGGTGACCTCGATACTGAAGACAAAGTCAGAAGAGAAAGTACTGCGGTAGGACACCCTGGGGTACTGGTGTGTAGGTGTCCCTGCTTGCGGGGGTAGCTGTCCATGAGATGGCCTCAGAACTCCTGCAGCAGATGCCTCGACGATTCAGCGGAACGGAGTCCCGTAATACATTTATCTCGTAATACCGGCTTTGTGAGTCCAGTATTGCGATGGAGAGGGGTTTAGTTAATGGGCGCTCGACACTCCAGTCTGCGCGGGCGGATGGTGGCTGGGAAAGCTTTTCCCTCCTCCGACGAAAACGAAGAACACAGAAATTTCTTCTAGATAGTAAGTAAAATACTTGTTAGAAATTTCTATTTAGTAAATTATTAAATATTTATTATATTTAAATGTATTAACTAAGTACAGGAAGTTTAAGAGATAGTCTATGTATATAAAATACATGAAACAAAAAATGAAGAATACCATAGTTCTATGTACTCGTATATATATTTGCATTTAAATTTAAAATGATTTAAGGGGGAAAACTAAAAATACGAAATATTAAATGCAGAGCTGGTTACTTCATTGAAGATTGAATCATGGTAAACTCTGGGCTAATATTAAAGTTGTACCGTATTATTTTTAAATACATAAAAACACACATATATATATATATATATATATATATATATATATGTGTGAATAGTGGAGTGGTACACTATTATTCAAATGCTATCATTTATAATACTGTAATGTACACCAATAACACAACTATATATATCGATCTAACGTTATGCTAATAGGCTTAGTTTGGCTCATACGAATCTCATCTGCGATGGTAATGAAGTAGTGCATTGAAGTAGCAAGAAGTTGAGATGTTACGGTCGGAATACATTCCTAATACGGTACCACTGTACAAACGGATATTGTGTTACGCTACAAATATATTAATACCATAATTTCTACAATTTTTTTGGAAATTATTGTGTAGTTGTAGACATAACAACAAAAATTATTTCTAATAAAATTTGTTAATTACACATCTTTTAATTTTCACTGAATTGCAGTTAATACCATAAAACTGGCATATAGCCGAGGATTCATAGTACATTTTAAATAAACGTCACTGAAACGCATTTAGTATTCAGAATATTTATGATGTAATCTTTACCTCCAAGCTACTTAATTCATTTTTATTAGGGCACTGTGCATTGGTTTATTGTGCTTTACAGTAAATGCTTTATAAAAACTAAGATTATATCACTAAAATGTTTTTGTTAAATCACTCTGTTTTTTCTAGTGTTGAAAAAATAATTTTAGTGTGATATGATTGTTTTCTTTCTGAACAGCATTAGTACTTAGTGAATTAAAAAATCTTTAAATTCTTAGTGAATCTTTAAATCTTTAAAAATCTTAGTGAATTGAAAATAAAAATTTATAAAAAAATCTTTAATTCCTTTTTTTAAGTGATTGACTTATTAATAAACAATATTTACGCTATGTCAACGCATGAACACGTGACTTTTTATTCCAAAAATCGTTATACAACAAAAGAAGGTGAAATGGTGAAATTGTGAAATATAGTATTATCAACAGTTTTTTTTTTTTTTTTTTTTTTTTTTTTTTTTTTTTTTTTTAATGATGACTACCGGGTTGGTCTAGTGGTGAACGCGTCTTCCCAAATCAGCTGATTTGAAAGTCGAGAGTTCCAGCGTTCAAGTCCTAGTAAAGCCAGTTATTTTTACACGGATTTGAATACTAGATCGTGGATACCGGTGTTCTTTGGTGGGTTGGGTTTCAATTAACCACACATCTCAGGAATGTCGAACTGAGAATGTACTAGACTACACTTCATTCACACTCATACATTTCATCCTCTGAAGAATTATCTAAACGGTAGTTACCGGAGGCTAAACAGGAAAAAGAAAGAAAAGTATGAATGATACTCCAAAGTGTTTAAGACATTTCTCAGTGATGAGAAATGTTTTAAATAACAGTTTTTAATAACAATTGTTATCACCCTTGCATATGTTATCGTCAGGACAAAATTATAGCCCGTAATGCTAGACGAATAACGTCTAGCATGAATATTTGTCCATGAATTGGTTGAATATCTGTAATGATAACTAAATTAAGAGATCTTTTAGAAAGAAACGGCTATACGATTTCACAAGTAAGGTCATCACATATTTCGGCCAGTTATTTCCTTAAATAGGTTTACTCTTTTGTAAATGGAAGTGTTCTTACAGCATTCAAATACCGTTATGAATTGATGACATGGATTTTGTAAGAGACAGAAGCAATCTACGTTAAGGTATATTACAGTGAGTTATAGACAATTTGCATTTACCTGTGCAAGAATGAGTACTTACAGATGGTTGCCATCTACAGAATGTTATCTTTAAATTTACTTTCATAAAAAGCACACGATGAATAGATTATTTTCACTTTTTCGATTACTATTTAAATGCAAAAACGAAAAAGTTTGAATTTTATTTTATGCTTAAGTTCGTAATCCTGCATAATTTATTACCAGCTCATCTGTACTATATCAGTGCATCCTGAATTCCAAGAAATTCTAAAATTTGAAAGTTTTCTTTAGAAAGAAACGCATATTTTGCAAGTAAAACCTTAAAATATTAAATCTAAAAAATATAAATTTCTAAAATCATGTT
Source organism: Lycorma delicatula (assembly GCF_047948215.1). NCBI lineage: Eukaryota > Metazoa > Arthropoda > Insecta > Hemiptera > Fulgoridae > Lycorma > Lycorma delicatula. Next base: position 173,905,191 of record NC_134455.1, on the reverse strand, counting down.
ACAAATGTTTATCTTTTACTATAAAAACCTTTTTTTTTTACAAATACAAAATGATACTAGGCAAACACTCAAAAACAGAGAACAAACTATCTTTAGTATTAAACGAGAAGCCATAATGGAAAATAAAAATTGAGGAATTTACGTAGCTATTAAAAAATTAACAAATCTAAAACCCAATTAATATTAATTTTTTTTTTCTTTTACCAGATTTAAAAAAGAATGCTATCATTTCAGTGGATGGACCACTGAATGTGAAAATAGGAGGAGAAAAGATTATGGAGGTAGAAGAATTTTGTTATTTGGGAAGTAGAATTACTAAAGATGGACGAAGCAGGAGCGATATAAAATGCCGAATAGCACAAGCGAAACGAGCCTTCAGTCAGAAATATAATTTGTTTTTCATCAAAAATTAATTTAAATGTCAGGAAAAGATTTTTGAAAGTATATTATGTTTGGAGTGTCGCTTTATATGGAAGTGAATCGTGGACGATCGGAGTATCTGAGAAGAAAAGATTAGAAGCTTTTTAAATGTGGTGTTATAGGAGAATTTTAAAAATCAGATGGATGGATAAAGTGTCAAATGAAGAGGTATTGCGGCAAATAGATGAAGATAGAAGCATCTGGAAAAATATAGTTAAAAGAAGAGACAGACTTATAGGCCACATACTAAGGCATCCTGGAATAGTCGCTTTAATATTGGAAGGACAAGTGGAAGGAAAAAATTGTATAGGCAGGCCACGTTTGGAATATGTAAAACAAATTTTTAGGGATGTAGGATGTAAAGGTGTACTGAAATGAAACGACTAGCACTAGATAGGGAATCTTGGAGAGCTGCATCAAACCAGTCAAATGACTGAAGACAACAAAATTAGCTATCATTTCGTACAGAAAACATTTTTAAAGGTACGGATATACGAGTATTTAACCCTTACTTGAGATAAAATTCACTACCAAATTTTTACTTTCTAAAGGATATTCTTGTAGTTATGTCGCAGTAAATTTCTTCCCGATTGTTTTAACTGTGCAATTTTTTAACGAAAAATCTTTATTTGTGTTGACGGTTTTAAGGTTTTTCTTAAAAATTCGTTATTTTTATCGCCATTATTTAATATTGAATTGATAAAGCGTGATGAGTTGTAGCCTGCTTCTATTTTGATATGTAAATTATTTTTAATCAAAACTATTAAAAGCATGTGACGGGAATATATAAGCGAGTTGTGATTACTGACAACTGTCCTGTATAATATTAGGGATTTGGATCACAACTCTTGGTCATCAGGACTACCTCTTCCTGTAAACCGAGATTTTGTTTCAAGATCTCTTTTTTATTGCACATATTTGATGTTAATAATTATATAAACATTTTTAAATCCAAATGTTATATATCAAACAATTCATAATTTACATTTTCTTAGATAGTAATAGATGTTTTATTTCGATGGAGTTGATTAAAATACTGATACTGCTATTGGCTGGAAAAGTTATATTGTGAATTTTGCTGTTGTAAATGAAAATCAATCACTGTGTGATTAAATCAAAGAAAAGTCTACTCAAATGCTTACTTTATAATAATCTTAAAGCTTTTCTTACGATTCAACAAAATCAAAAGAAGGAATTTTTAATGTAATGTAAGTGTCCACTTGTTATTCACAAAAAAATAAAATAGTAAGGTACCGAACAAATTATTTGCTTTAGTTTTACGAGGATTGACATTTTTTATCAATTACGGAAGATGTAACGCATTATTTATTTAGTTATTCTCCTTATTATTCAATGTTTTTTTTTTTTATTTTATAGTTACGGTAAGATTTTTTGATTGAATTACATTTGAATTTGTAGAACATTTTTTTTACTGAAATTATTTTTATTTAGTTATTAAAATTTTTCATAGAGGAAAAGTTGATTTATACTAGGGTAAAAATGGCTGATTTGGAACGGGGCAAAACTATTACATAAATAATGAATAAAATATAAAAATGTTTGATGATTTATTGTGTGAAAATTTATTTTGCGGTTGTTGATAGTATAGGCATTTCTTTTTAATTCTTACGAAATCAATTTTAGGTACTATCAATTACTATACGCTTTCGTGTGTTTGGGAGTAGTTAAATCCTGTAGACATATAATATTTTTATTATTCATTTTCTGGGAATAAACAAAATAATTTTGTATCGTAGTTTCCTAATAATGAAATTCTCACTACAAAGTAGAACGGATTGAACTTAATTTTCTTTCAATTCCCCCACTTCTAAGAAATCACAAAATCATAGCCCTACAAATCATTTTATTGGTTTTACATGCGGTTAAACACAATACAATCATTGACACTCATTATGGAAGTTTTTCGAAATACTGTTATACAATACCATCGCGTTAAAATTCTTCTAATTAGAATCATGTACCAAAAATATTTCTGAATCCCTAAATTGTCAAATCTATCTCAGAGCTCCTTAAAAGTACATTACTAAATTCTATTGACAATAGATAAATAATTTATTTTTTCTTATTCCTTACGTATAACTTTTTGTTAAAAAATTACTTAATATTTGATACTAAAGTAACTTTCACGCACATTCATTCAAGAGTTATAATTACAAGTCGATACAGTAACTAAAATAATAACATAAGTCACGTTATTAAGAAATTTAATTGCCCGTATTGAAGGTGTAAATTACTGGAGTGGACAAAACATATGCACTTAACAAAAACAAGTTTTTTTTTTTAATTTCCTGTTAAAAATGTGAAAATTCTTTATTTCTATTTAGTTTATGTGAGCTTATTTCATAGCATTTTAATTAGAATCAAATTCTCTATAAGTTTTTCTTATTACTTTGATGCATTTGTTACTAATCTGACAATGTTATTTTACGCTTAACATAAAGTACTCAGTTTTTCGACTCTAATATCTTTTACCCCAGATTTATTAAAATCTACAAAAAACACAGCTCTGGGACTATTTTTTTTTTCAATTTCTCAGCTGATTTCATATAAAACCACTAATTTATCCCTTAATGTGGGTCTTAAAAACTGCAGTTTGGTTTGATTTTACCGTTGGCGAAGAAATCAGAGCGAAATCTTTTGCCAGCCGATACTGACTAAGGAAACGTTTCCAAACCCATGTTTATACGAATATTTTTTTTAATTTTCACTAATAGAACATTTCCTGATTAATTTTTAATTATTTATATCCCATTTAAATGAACTAATTAAAAATTATTATTTTTCCTACTCAATATTGAATTAGGATTTTGAGTAAAATTATTTAACTTTTGTTTTTTTAGTACAATATTTTCAATTTTTAGTAGAACAATCATTATAATTGCTAGGAGGGCCGAGTACATTGGTAATTTATCCAGCAGATTTAACTGAAAAAACCTTTCAACGTGGATAGCTAGATGATACTTGATATGAATCTACTACCGATTAATTTACATTATACCGCTGAGGTGTCGTCAAAAATTATGCCTCATATAATAAATTTTTTTACTGCTTTTAATTAGAAATCCACCTTAATATATGATTTATGGTAGAATTTCTGAAATGATATCTACTGTATCTTGAAACACTTCAAGGAAAATTGACACTTTAAACATTTTTTGAATGAATCTCTTATGACAGTTAATGGGGTTTTGCTCATTAAGGAAGAAAATGTAAGATACAAATAGAAAATAATAATGCAGCATGTAACCATGTGTTCATTCTAATTATTGTATTTAATACTTTTGCTGCCTCTGGAAATTTCTCTATCAAATACATTGATCTCGCTATATTTCGTTTAAATGGCAGAAGAGCCTACAGAATTTCTTCCAATAAAAAATGTATATATGAAATTGAAATTCATTATACTCGTAAAATAATAATAGTGGATCTGTAAAAAGTAATAAAAATAATAAGACATTTTCCTACAGCAGATAATGTTATTTCCATATATGCTATAAAATATAACTGCAGATAATGTTATCCGCATATAATCTTGAGGAACAAAGAAACATCGAATAGCTCATCTTATCAGAAAATTAATTTTTCTGAAATCAGGCGTCAGCAGACATACTAAATTACGTTGTGATGATGCAGTAAATAAAATATAAAAACAGGAACTGATTTTTGATAACCTTGAATTTTTAACAACATTACCTCATGAACAAAATAATACCTTGATTCGATTCAAAAACACATACCTTACATTTTTTGACAAAGAATGCTTACAAGAAGAAACCCATATTTGTATTGATTAGCGACCATATAGATCTTTCATTAGGTCAAATCTTCCAAAAAATTGACATCCAGGAACTCTATGATAATATTAATGTGTAACGATTTACCGTTTAACTTAACTTAAGACAGATAGTAAGTAGTTAATAAAATTATCATTATTTACATAGTTGAAGCAGGATAAGAAGACCTATAAATGGATCAGGGAGCAGACGAAAGTACATGTTATCATCATGAAAGTTAAAGAATGGTGGTGGTCAGACCATGTAGCAAAAAGAACTGATGGCAGACGAACTAATTTAACAGTTGAATGGATACTACTAAATATTAAAACCCCATAAAAAAAATTTTCGTTGGATAGATGATATTAAATACATTTGACGAAATTAGCAGACGATCGCACAGATCGTATTAATTGAAAACCTGTGGAAGAGGCCTTAACCCTGACGTGGATCAATAAAGAATAAAATTATGATAATGATATATTTAAGAACAACAAAGTAATTTTCCATCCTTAATGATACAACTAATAAAGAAACTTTAGAATAATTGAAAATAATGATGAACAACATTTTTACAATTTCAACAATGATTTTATAAACGAAAAAAAGGAAAATATCAGTTGAGTGGTATTCATTATTATGATTAGTTTCAATTTATTGTATACAATATTTTGGAATACATTTTCTAATTATGGTTTCCAACTGATTGGCTAAAGGAAGAGGATGACCTTTATATGGAGGATGAAGGAATTTGATCACTTGGTTACTTGTGTGCGGAGTTTCTGGGATCTATTTCAATAGCTGTCTGTTGAAGGACGAACGATTCTGTGAGTACTGCCAGCAGTTGGTTAGTATTGGATGAAACTTACATTGCAGTGGAACAGGATAACCTTTCTCATCCCGATGGCAATCATAAAGACGAAAAAGCTGTTTTTACTTTTTGTAAGATTATATACTACCTTTGATTCTATGTGAGTACTTGCACTAGAATAATTTCATCCCTGGCCACTGTATTAAGCATTTTATTGATTCCTACAGCTATACAACAAATAACAAAATTTGTCATTAGTATTAGGAATTCTTTTTTTAGATTATAATGGAGAAAGGCCCATGAGATTACACTAATTAATTTAGGACTCAAAACTCACCATGAACGGATGTAGAAAGCACTTTTTCAGTGTCACAAAATAATTGTTTTTTTCCTTTTGCTTCGAAATCATAGACTGATTCCAAAGAAATCATCATATCATTAAAAAAACACCCAATTTTGTCGGTGTAACAGTTCAAACTGGATTTTTATTGGGTAATCATATTCTCTGTTTAAAATTTTAAATATGACACCATCTAACCTGGAATTTTTGAAATTCGGTCTATGAAAGGTTCATATTTCAAGTATCATCTGTTATTAATTACTTCTAGTTCATTGCTTTTATATAGCATTTTATTTTCATCAGGTTCTAGTCCTGTCATCCACGTATTTTAAACTCGTGGATTCTATGATACTAATAATTTTAAAAATTTTCTTGAGAGATGATGATTCAGTTCATTACGATTAATATACCTGAGCATTTTAATGACATAATTATGTCATTAAAGCATTATGTCATTAATGACATGAACCTGAAAGTGTTTGATTAATTTAACAAAATGGTTAGAAAAAAGATATTTGAGGTAATTCTAAGTTCCATTAAAAAACTGATAAACCGAATTTATTTTTTAAGTTAATTTGCTAGATGTATATATATATGCACACGTATAATAAGATGTATGTAAGGTTTTTTTTTTTAGAAGTTATATGTATTCTTTAAGAGGTGATGGTTTTGAACCCGTGGTTATGGTGTCGTACAGAATAATTATATTGTATATCCTTTTCCATAATTGTGCCAATATAGTTAAAAAATCTTATTTTTTAAGTCTGGTGATGATTCACATCGATTTCGCAATAAATTTTTAACTAGGACAAGCTTTTAAAGTTACAAGTGTTGGTTCGACTTCATTGGTTTTTCTGAATAATATTTCAGTTGATTGGTTTGTATAATTTCTTATAAGGTCTTTTAGCGTCTGAAAATCCTTGTATGTACGTAGTTTCTCGCAAAGTTCTGTATTCTTTAGTTATGAATGGTCTTCCAGAAATTCGTTAAGTTTTATGCAAATAAACATCATAGAATACTGATATCTAATGATCTTTTCATTCCTTTCAGGAATAATGTCTCTTACTAGAGACAGAATATAAAAGAATTACTATTCTTTTATATTTTGCTGTAATGGATAGCATAGAATTTCCCTCTGAATATTTTCATAGACTTGGACATATTTTTAATTTTTAATTGCATTATTTGTTATTTAATTTAATATTTGCACAACAATCTCTGAACGTAATTCTCCAGATAATAATTTTATTTGTTAAAAAATTTGCTTGGATTTTTCATTATTTACAAATATCATTTATAATCTAATTTATTTTTAAAATTTGACAGTTTTAGCCTGAACACGCGAAACCAAATAAAACTACTGCAGAATTATGATCAACAATACGAAAAATATTAATGGTAGTTTTAGTGCTTTATAATTACGCAAACGTTGGTTATACGAAAAATAAACTACTACAAATTATGATTACAGTCATAATAACAAAATCGTATAAAGTTTTTGCTACGCTCGTGGCCGCTCCCTTACTACTGAATAACAAGAAGTAATAACATTTTTTTATTTTTACAATTACTTTAGCAAGAAACACTTTCAAAATATAATATTCCCGTGTTTATAATTATGGCTCTCGTTACAAGTTCAAACATTAATTTAAATATCATTTATTTTCATACGGTCAAAAAAAAAAATTAATCGTACTTTTGAGCCGCAGTGACCAGTAGGGGCACTTTTTCAACAGTATAACCATCAAAAACTTATTGTTTCGCTTAAATATTTTTGAAAATTAAAAAAAATATAAATACAATCTTCCCATCATCAATATACTTTCAGTCGTATATAAAAACACAATATAATCCATGAAATGTATAATAGAATGTACAAGTTCAATTTCTTTTTTTTTTTAAATTAATCTTTCCGCTAAATTATACGTACTATATTTATTTGCTTTCTCTATTGTTTTTGTAATAAACCTGCGTAAGGCGCTGAGAAAGAAGTCAATGTATTTTTAAATTGCATTTTGTCTGACAGGATATTATATACAGTATATTATTTTTCACATTACTCGAACGTATAAAAGTTCTCTTGATTTTCAATAGATTCTTAATATTTAGAATTACTGATTTTTAAATCTACCTAGCTATTATCCTATTGTTCATAAATCTGCCGTAAAGAAATGATTATCTGAAAGACTTTGTATTTTATCAACTAATTCATTTTTAATGCAATTATAATTTGTTAAATGGTGATAGAGGGATAAAAGTATTTCTTTAGATTTTTTAATAAGTATATCATAGAGTAAAAAATTTATTTACAGTTAGTATAGTATAAAATACATTTAATGTATAATTCATGTGTAATGAACAATAAAAATAAAAGAAAATAAAGATTTTAAATGGCAACAGCAACACTCTAGAACTCATTGTAACGTTCGCCTCACACTGCCTAGTCGAGAACTGTCGTTTCCCCCAGACAGCGGGGATTTGATCTTTAATTATTCGCCATGCCTCTAATGACCTCGTAGAGATTCTCTTACCGGGACCTCAGTCTTGACGCCACGCCTCAAATGAGGAATACAGAAGAAGAGGACATCTAACATCACTGAGTCTCCAGCCGTATTGCGGATATCATGCACTAAATCCACTTCAGAGGTAAGGGCGTCTACGACCTTTATAAGCAAGTGAACACGTCGAACGCCCCTACCGGCCGTAACTGTCGTACCCTCCACCTTGTTCAAAATTTGCCGGCGTAGCTGCTCAAAACATCTCCAGTGTCCGTTAATCTCATGTGAAGGTCCTTTCCCTGATCTCGATGCGCCGAGAGTATACCTGCTTCGTCCGGCGACATGGAGTCCTTTACAGCGCGGAGATCCACATACGTGCGGCCTGCCGCCTTCACCACCACGGTCGCGGTTAGGGACCCTCCCGGTTTCTTCACTAAGACCCTTCCCACTGAGGTACCAATGATGACATATCTGTGTGCGCCCGGAGCTTACAAGACCGTCTCCGGGCCACATACTCATTGGTAGGATACAATAGAAGCCTACCCTCCGTTAGGCCCACAAAAACAGATATTGTCTTTCTTGCCCAACACCTACCGAGCTGGTTCCATCAAGTGATTAAACAAACGTTCCTCACTATCCGATGGAAACTAACACCAATGACACCAAATAATTCACTCCTCCTACGTCCACTAACCCACTGAGCAAATCCATCGTACGGGAATTGCCAGTAAAAACCTTAGATCTGGTCCTGGACGGGCCTGATGCTTCGATCGGGTCTGCTCAGGGCTTCTCCTCCAACAACGCCGAGCTGGCCCAATAATCTGCCCTCCGTGCCAAGTTGACCACCCACGCATGGCGATCAGCTCCACTGACATTTTCCAGTACCACAGTGGATGTTATTACTTCCTTGGGCCACCTCTGAACGATCAGCCAGGACAATTCGCTGTCAACTACCCTACTCACAGTGCTCCACTCTCCACTACCCTTACTCACCTTATTGTTTAGAATAGATTAACATCCTAAACAACAATGACAAATTTATTTTTGCATAATATAATTATACAAGGATTATTTTCTTGTCTGAAATTAAAATACTGTTACGTTCAGTGATAAACTATGCGTTTCTGAATTTCTACCCAAATGTTGAGAGAGGTTATTTATAATGAAATAAAAAATTGTTGTTAGGAGTGATACAGAAAGTAAGTGATTTTTTGAATGAAATAAAAACATCTTCATATACAAGTATACAGCTGCATATGAGAAATCGTTCTTAGTCCCTTCACATACTTTTTTTTAATTTTCTTGGTTTTTCTACATCATTATAATTGAGAACCTTCTTATCCTAAAAATTAGTATAATAAAAAAGCAGTTTTCATCTCGTAAATTATGAAATATATTCGATAGCAATTTTCTTATTTTAATATTAGAATAATAGTAGCGTTTATTAAAAATATTTTAAATAAACATTAATTCAGATTTTTTTATTTATTACCAAAAACTCTTTTTAACAGCTTAGAATATATTCAATTGTACACAATGATAATTCACTTAAATAAAATTTATTATTTAATAATTTGTTGAAAAATTATTAAAATATCATCGCCCTCAGCATTATAATGAATGTTTCGCAAGTTGTAATTTATATAGCAGTCGTTTCTCCTAAGTTATTATTGTATATTTTAAGGTTAATTTATTTTTCTACACATATAACATCTTGACGATAATCTACGGAATATAAAAAGACTTAAGGAAATATTTTTCTGTATTGATGAATTTCTTGTTATAAAGGTTTCATGTGATAATTGGTTATTAAATTATCGAAAAATAAGACATTTTAAAACAGTCAATAAAATAATTTTTAGCAAGTCATTATTTCTTTTAATTTAAGATTCTATTTAATTATAAAATAAAATCACTTCCGTGATTTTACTTCCTAAAAAAGAAAGTAAATCTTCATTAATTAGTTACGTTTACTAGGGTGCATGTAATTTAAGAATGTTAAAAAGCGTATTTATGTTAAAAAAAGCCTATTAAAAACATTCCAGATAGTAAAGCTGTCTACATTGCTTTGCAAAAAAAAGTTTTTCCTAACTTTTAACATTCTCATTAACGTTTCTTCAAATATAAAAGTGTACAAAAACGCATTTGAGAGATGTAAAAATTAATTAATTTGTTTCATTTACGGTTTGTTACCTTATAAAAAATAAAGATTAATGTAGAATAATAATTAATGAAGACTTTTTCCTGTACCATACAATAGCGGTAGAAAACTCTAAAATTAATGCAATAAATAAGTAAAAAAAAATCTAAGTAACCATTTTCCGGAAAATATTTCTTATACATAGATGTGTCAATAGGTGAATTTAAAATATTTAGTGAATATAAACAAAATTTAGTAATATAAATGAAACGCAATTATCAAATCGAAATAGGAAATTCATTTAATTATTTAAAAAATAAAATTATTGTAAATCAATCATTAGTTCATTAGAAAGGTTCCCTCAGCAAATATACGTTCATTCGAGGACTTGATATTATCATAATTTTCAACTGTTACGTTGCAGTATACATCACACGGGCACATGCATACAAAGACGGTTATTTAACAAGTTCAGTTAACAACTTTAACATTAGATTATCCGGTACAAATTACAACAGCGAATTTTTGTAATTAGATTTTTCCGAACAGATATCTGCGTACTTGTACTCTGGTATTTGAGGAAATTAATTCAGCAGTTATAACAGTTAAATTTTAATTAATAATTATAAAATTGTTTTCCTGATTTACAGAGTGAGTTACAGGCAAACACAAAATACGAAAATTTTGAACTATAAATGTTTTGTTCCTGGTAGAAAAAAGTACTCTGTTTTTCTGCGAACTTGGATGCGCCCTCATGTCTGTGTTCTTTTGTAGCAGTGTAGTGGACAGATCTTAAGATATTCTTCCCTGTGATTATTTTAAATAAAATTTAATTGAAACGATTAAATTAAATTATATCAGACAAATTATATCAAATATATTTATAAATAAATTTATATCAGTTTATTTATTTGTAGTGATAAATAAGCAATATGTTAAACCAGGAAAGATTTAAAATTAACTGTGTTAAAAAACTGTAATAAATAAAACAGACTAGAATTAATAAATAATTTGATATAATTCGCCAAACAAATTGTATAAAATTTATTCATAGGAAGAATGTATATTTTGGATTAATTCAAGTTTTCCCTATGATAAATAATAACACAACGCCTTCAAGTGATTATTAATTTTACTTCCTCTTCTTCAACAGTTTCATTAAGGATGTGTAAGATTATAATAGATTACCCCCCTCCATAGTTGGAGTGAATCCAAATAAGCAAACTTTAATGTCTTTCTTGAATAAATAAAAAAGATTTAAAATTTGATTGATGAGCGAACTTTAGGTAACACAGGAATTTTAATTTCTCCTTGGAGAATTTATCCTAAAGTACAAAGGAAAAAAATTGTTCTTTACATTTACAGGCAAAAAAAGAAAATTTATAATTGATTTGATTGGATGAATATTTTGAATAAATAAAATAGTGTACAATTAAGCTAATATAAAAAGTAGAAATTTAGCGAATTGAAATAAAATTTGTAGTCGACATGTGGTGGATTGTATTTCATACTTTTTTCAAGCTAATCCTTATACAGAAATAGAAATTTTCAGTTCGCAACTTTAAAATCACTAATGTAAAAAATATGAAGGATATACACAGTTTTCTTTTTTAATACTGAATGATATTTTGCATTATTCTCTGTAATACTCGTACATTAGATTCATATTTGGGCAGTTATACTCACTACATTGGCTATCAATAATAGTTAAGAGAAATTTTTGGTGAATTCATATTCAAATGGTGAATCATGTTTTCGTTTTTGTTTTTTTTTTTTGGTGAGATTATAATTATAGTAACCCGTTTATTTCTTCTAATGTAATTTTATTTTTTGTATGATTGACATATATATATATATATATATATATATATATATATATATATATATATACCTTCGTTACAATGATACTAACACAAGGAAACAGCATTTGAAGAAAGATAAAGCTGCGCCGATGTGTGAGATGTGGACGGTGCTAAACCGTAAACTTCTTAGCATGATTGACCCACAGAAAATGATACAGTTGATGAGTAATTATTTGCATACAAAGGAAGAATGCGGATTTATGCAGTACATTCTATCTACCCCTGCCAAATTCGGGACAAGGTGTAGAGGATATGTGACGCGAAAAATAATTATTCGCCCAAACATACACCTGAAAATCAGAACCTTGAAGAGAAGTCAGTGAAAGAGAAAGAACTGTCAATGATTTGGCCACTCCATTCAAAGACTAAGGCTTTGAATGGAGTGCCCAAACAATTTTTTCACAACTATTTCTTTGTCATAAATCAAACGTTTTGTAACAAAACGTTTGTTATTTACATATTTTCATAAGTAAATTTTGGAATCTAACTGTCGTTGGGATATTGAAACGAAATTAAAGATATACTCCGGCGGAAATGAAAGAAACCAAGAATAGAATTTTTCATTCTCGTTGGTCAGATTATATAATAATGAAACAATATGCTCCTATGTACCAAAATTGAATAAGTCAATTATACTTTTCATTTATGCACCATAATTTTATAAGTTCGGGAATAAGAAATTAAACGGACATGATTTTCTTTTATATAAAACTAAATCTGGAGTAGATATAATGAATAAATTTGTAGAAAAGTTTACTGTAAAGCATCGGACCAACAGGTGGCCAATTGCATTTTTTACAACATAGTTGACATTGCCGCAGTTGCAGTTACGTGATTTATTTGGTAAATAAAAATATATGATTAAGAGCAAGAGAGCAAGACCTCGAATTTTGTTGAGATAACTTGATGAAGAATTGTGTCTTTTTATTAACGAAGATACAACGCTAAATCAGCAAGTTATTATGAATTTATCGACAAAATTATTACTTTAAAATTTTCTAAATTTATCTCTATCACCTGTACTTCCATGGAGATTCCCTCTTCCTCTAAACCATCAAAATTTGACGAAACTGGACTTGTTCTATATTGTTATAATATTTGTTATGAAGTCCCTCACAAGTAGAAAAAAAATTCGGATATCAATTTTTCGTCCATATTCATCAAAACTTTGTGAATACTGTTTATTGCAATATGACAACTACTATCATTTATTCAAAGATATATTAAATATCTTCACAATAAACAGTATTTAAAACTGTCGTTCTTCGTTTGATTTATTAAGTTTATCCTCATATCTCTAATCAGAATATCGTGTGGTTTTTCGGGTACCACGAGCAGTTACTAGAATCCTACTCTTAAAATCACACAAATAATTCTTTTTTAAATTAAATTATATAAAATATGGCATGAATCTCTTTGAAGTAACTCAAATAGTGTGGGCCTGAGCGGTAAACAAGTTCAAAATAATTCAAGATCAAAGTCGAAATTGGGAACCCAGGTAGTAACATAAGGAATAAATATTTTTGTTCTAAGCCTTGGAAGACTTTTACCTTAACGTAGAATCGTAAACATTTTGTAATTCAATTTACAATTTAACATGATTAAAAAATATAATTAAAAAAACGTGAACAATAGTCCACCCAAATTAGCTCAAAGTTTACCTTTTTTTACAAAAAATACGTACAGGTGTTTGGAAAAATACGTATTTTTTTTCTTTTGAACGTTTAAAATACCTCCTCCCTATTTGACCTTGTCGATTTTCTGTTTGAATTTTCTGTTTTGGCATCTTTTACAAGAGTGTAAAAAAAATTGTAGCCCACTAGGAGCCGATATAATTTTTTTTTAAAACCACTGCGATATAATTATTAGTATTAAGGGATGAAACCAACGCTTAATTAAAAGTAAACATCAAAACTTTGGTTATGTTTGAATGAGTAATCAACTCGTGGTGAGTGTTTAAAAGTAGAACGCGCAAAAGTGTTTTGCGCTGCCGGCGAGGCGTAAGGTGGAGTAAGCAGCTCGTGAGAAATTCTACGTTAATTTAAAACATTTCAAACATGTTAAAAATGAATATTTTGCCCAAAACATTTTTGGACATGATAACAGAAATTTTCTGGATTAAATGCGACCAAATATTACTCGGGTAGGACGATCTTAGGATAGAGAAAAGCTGAAAAATGACCACCTCTGGGAGTAACGTTCTCAAAAGCACTTATTAAAGACATCAGGTGTCAGATTTTCCAGCAAAATCAAAGTACATATATATATATACATATATTTTTGCAAGAATTATTGATTAAACAAAAATAAGCTTTATCGTGTGTTGTTGCAATTATCTCAGCAACAAATTGTCAAATTTTAATCTACCACGGATCAGATTGTAGGGTTTTGAAAGATCTACAAATTTCTATAAAAATCAGTTTCGATAGGAATTTAACTTTTCAGACTTTTACAGACCGCTGAAAATGTCAGTTTTCAACTTTAATCATCTATAAACAACAAAATAAAGAAATTTCATATGTGACACATACAGGTTTCCATTCTCTATTATTATTTTTCACCTTGTCACGAGTAATTTTTACATTTTAAAATCTTATTTGCCTGGATTAGAAAATTACTTAATAGAATTGTCAGTTCATTATAATTACGTTAAAAAAAAACACTTTTTATATTCTTATTTCACAAAATTTTTCAAACCATAAATTAATTTCATTTTATTATCCCTATCTTAATTTCGATATAAATATATATATAGGAGTTACAATATATAAAACTACTTATTTTGTTCCATTATTTATGCCTTTCAGTATTTCATTTTTGTGATAGATCACTGTTTTTTAATATTTTACTTTATACATAGTCTTGGTTATTATAAAGAGTCGTCTATCAAATCAGTCTTCTCGTCATTACATGAATATAAACTTTGGCTTCATGTTAAAATATTTTACATTGTTAATTAAAGGGTTGTGAACAGTTAAAATATATTGTGAAAAATAGACGATACGATATGATAATTAAACATATGAATACACATATAAGGAAATAGACTAAAATTTAAATAGAGAAATTTCACTGTATCCACATTTAGAAACACTGTAGATTATCTGAAATCAGTTAAAGACAAATGTAAAATTAATAACGCGGAAACGTTCGGTATTGAGTTTAGTACAGTTGTTTCTAACACAAGTTTGTCATTCATTACTTTATTGTAACTAGGACAAAGCTGTTTTACAATATACACAGTTTAATTTCAACCGAATAAAAGCATAGTCGTATAGTATAATATGGCTGTTTCATAGTTTATCAATTAACCTCCTCCGTTATGCATTGGGTCTACTTCATAGTACTGACAGATGGTAATATTGTTTGAATGTGTAAAAAAATAGATAACTAAACTTATCTTAAAAAGTTATCAGACATTAATAATAAAATCATAATATCTAATTTAGTCTGTTAAATTAGCTTATTTTTTTAACTGGGCCAGGCTGCAAAATCAATGCAACAACTAATGGTAACAATTCTCCATTTTTACGTCTTTTTCTTAATTTGACTGAAATATATTGAGTCTCCAACATGATGAAAAAACGTGCTAAGAAAGGGTTTACCAAAATGTAATACATTTGCTTAACATCGCATCTTATATACTGGGTTTTTCAGAATAAGGTTTAATAATACACGAAAAGAGGTAATGAAATAGAGACTTTCACTAGCAGAGCCAGTTTGCGGAAATGTTTCATAAACACTCATGAACAAGTAGTCTTCCTAATGATAAATATGTAGCTGCGAATAATATATTAACATAAACTATTATTTCACAACTTATTGAACATGTATAATTTTTTAAAGAAATTTTGATCTATTTATCTTTCTAAAGCTTTAAACTGAAAAATTACCATCATAGGATCAATAGGTCTATTTTATATAACTTCTGAAAACTGATAATTGTAGTTATAAAAAATTCTATCACATTGTTCTTAATTACTTGGTTTATTAATAAATTGAAGCACCTATATTTTGGATAATTGTATAATTTATAATCAGTAATATCGAAAAAACATTAAGTAACTTCGTACGATGTAATGTAAACACTGAACGGAAGGGAGTTGTTAAGGGACTGCCAAATCTAAACAGGCTTGAAAGTCCATACCTCAGAAAAATAAATTGCTTTGAGAATAATATTTTTAAATATTAATTAATTATATATATGGACCTGAAATGTAGCAGGAGGAGTGTAAAGGACTCCATAAAAAAATAAATGTAAAGGAGCACAAAACAAATTTAGATTCAGAAAAAAATTGATTTAAGAATTTGAAATCTAGAAAATGAAGAAATACGAAAAATTTTGACCTTTTCTCTGTTCTTCTCAGATCTTGATGGTTCTCCAGGACTTCTTCGCAAAACTACGGCCCTGAAACTTTGCAATATAAATTATACTTCGACTGAAAACATTGCTCATTTCTAATCTTATATGGCCCCTAAATTGTATTTCTTACATAAACATGTTGTCTTGATTTCAGCAGTTTCTTTTCTAAACATTTTATTGGTTTACTGATTTTCCATTTTATTTCAAAAATGCTACGTTAAACTCTTCTGTTCAACAAACCTCTTCAGGTATTGGCACCGCTTAAGTAGTCAACACTGATCAAGCTGTCAGATTTCACGGCAGTGTTTGATTTTATATTTTTTAAAGGTGAATTACATTTTTTCTCATACATAGTTTATTAGTGATCAGATTAGTATTTGACTTATTGCCACAACTTCTTTTCTAAGTTTGAGAAAAATTTCCAGAATTTTCCGTCCATTGAACAATCCGGATACGCTTGAATTACTTTCATGAACGTAGATTCTTTGTATGTTACTTGCATAGAAAGAAGATTCTTTTGCAGTCATAGATGTATATATGAAAACAACAATTTCGAATCGTTTTCTTAGAGTAAATCTACGTTAAAAGTCAAGCTAACAAGATTGTTGAAAGTTTCTTTTATACAACAACGGACACTTAGAAACAACAAGACTACTGAAGCTTAATCAGTCATATGGAGTTTGATCGTATTCTTTCAAGGAGTATGCCATATAACAGCATGCCACACTCATATACCACTATATACTAAGAACAGTTCTTAGACGAGTGTGTGGATGTAAAAATGATTTTTGGTACTATTAAGTTACACCTATGCCTTGTGCTGGTTTGATTTGTATTCTGTTTGAATACTATTGAAGTAATGTTATACATTGTCTATACGGTTTTATTAAACTAATATCTCCCATTTCAGCTTCGATTGCGCAATAACGTAAAAAATTGGAAGTTGTTTTTGGTAATTACGTGTGGGCTAGCCTAATCAAAGTTAAAAGGATTATTCGGAAATCTTAGATAAAAGATATGTTCCCAAATCAAATATTTTATGAAATCAGGAGGATATTGAAGTTGTTCAAGAATTACTTTGCCCCAAGTTCAGCAAAGTCCAGGAGTTCATTTTCATCATTCCACTTTTTGGCATTGCAAAGTTTACGTATTTTAATCATGTTATCAATTTGAATATTATTCAAATTCAGATAGTCAGTTACAGAGTAATAATCAAAAGTTAATTTGAAACCTAACAATTGCTGAAGCCTGAACTCGAGTTTGAGTTTATACTTTGCTCTTCAAGTCTTTGATAGTGCTCTGGAGTAGATTCTCGTTTTCTACGATGATACATTATAGTAGCAGTAGACGTTCTTCCTATCAGTGTCCTCGTCTACCTACACGTAATGAAAATATTTTTACCAAAATAAAGTAGAATTTATGCGGATTATTTACATAGTTTACCGTGATGGATCTTCTTAATTCATGATATAACTATCTACAGAGTGTTACTTTATTAGCCCAAGGATGAGTTCTCGGTGGTTGTCGCCAGATTAGACAATGACATTAAATTTAGTAAAACACATAATAACTTTTTGATGAAAAATATTACTTGTCTGTTATTACATGTTTCTGATGATATCGAAATTCAATATCCCACAAACCATCTAAATTATGTTAAATATAGTCGTCATTCCCTTCAATTTTGTTATCAAATTAATTTATTTTTATACTTTTATAACGATAATTATACAATTAGTCTTTTATAGAAACTGATGTTAAATTTAATAAATCTCATAATAACTTTGTAGAGAAGTCGACATTTACTCAATGTCATTAAATTTAGTAGAAGAAGTTCTAGGTTATTTATTTATACATTTGATTTATACGAACAGCAGTGAGATTTGAACCAAGGTGGACATTTCCGTGATGATAAGGAAGCTATAGTTCCTTATCATCACAAATTCTAAAATTTAATCATGATTGGTTGAGTAGTTTCAACGGTTATTGGGAAAAAATGAAAATGACTTTAACTATATATAGTGAGATTGTTAAAAGGAAATCTTTAATAAAAAAAATCATGTTATTAAAAGCTTACTTACACTAGACATACGTACAATAGGGGGAACTCAATATTTTTTATCGCGACCATAATTGATTCAATGTGATCGTTCCCCCGTACTTAACACATCCCTTTTATTTCCTCCCATATCTAGGAGGGTGGACCAGCTAATGTACTGCAGACCCTCAGAGTTTGCCTTTACCTTTAACCTACCGATTCCCCGCAGGACCCGGCTATGACGTTCCCCGCGGGGGTCGTTCACCCATAGGCGGGGACTGGGTCTTTTATATGCCTGCCTCTAACCGTACCCTTCCTAGGGAGGGATCAATCCAAGTCTCGGTCTTTTTTATTACCCACGAACTCAAGGGGTCCCCGGTCAGTCATCAAGAGTGGTCCACCTCAGCGAACCACCCTCTCAAGTCTTAACACACCACTTACAACTCAACCAAGTACAATTTTAAGTGATATCGAACAATTAATTGGCTCTTTGTTTTCAAACCCCAAAATCTCTAGTTTTCTGTATATTCACGTTTGTGACTGATCGACAAAACTGTAATTATGATTGAGTTTAAAGGGTAAAAAACTGGATTTTGAAGCTCATTCGCTACGTACCTGACGCATAAATCCAAAATATCACTGTATCTTGTTAACATATTCTGTAAAGGTGTTTAACATGATTCATACAACCGATCTGCTACCGTCATTTCACAAGAAAACATTTTTCCGCTTTTCGGCAGTCAACCCCAAAGTCTGGAAATAAACTCGTTTTGTTTTTACTTTTCTTCGTCGTCGTGGTTTTAAAATTCAAGTAGTTTCAACGAAAAAAAGACCGTTTGAGAATTCAAGTTCTTAGCTACTTGAATCTTTTCTGCAGAATTTTCAATTTCTTATTACCATTCAGCACTGCAGTGCACATTAGTTGTAATGTGCAACATATTAGTTGTAATTAAACATATCAATCCCTCGATATGTTTAATTCACTATCGTATCAAAAATTACATACTTTGCTCTGACAAAATTTGGTTTTTATTACAATGCCAGATCCGATCTCTATTTGCGTCAGAATAATGATGTGCACTTACGAAATATCTTTTGTTTGTTAGGAGATATATCGATATATTGATGGAACTTTAGGGAAATTTCCTCAGGGGGAAGGAAATTTCAGATCATCATTTCGATTCTATGTAAGTACAAGCAACGAACAAGGTCACATAACGCAAAACTAAAACATTTACTATACAATTAAAATAATATATTCGTACAAAAAACTATAAAACCACGATTCAAATAATCAAGAGAAAGGTAACGCTGCACGAGCGCGTGTCCAGTTACAATAAAAACAAACACCAATATATTAATAATAATAATAAAGCTTATTATTTCTTGTAAAACGAGATAAGAAATAACAATGTAAAAAATTTGAAAAAATGAGATATAATATTACAAAAATTACAAAATGAAATATGGTAATACTATACCATTAGATTCGTATTAAAAT
This sequence comes from Lycorma delicatula, assembly GCF_047948215.1. NCBI lineage: Eukaryota > Metazoa > Arthropoda > Insecta > Hemiptera > Fulgoridae > Lycorma > Lycorma delicatula. The sequence continues at coordinate 173,885,424 of NC_134455.1, read as the reverse complement.
ACTGAATATAGTTAAAATGTTATTGTAAGTAATAATAGATTAAAATAACATACAGAATGAAAACAAATAACAAAGAAACAAAATTGAAAAGTTATAAAGAAAAAAAAAATGTTGCCACCGCTAGAATGTACAAGTGTTAAATCTTTGAGCAAAAGGTTTGCTTGTCCCAATTAATTTTTTATGATGTTGTGAAAATATAAAGTAGTATATAATTGACAGATTTTTCTGATAAAACGCAAAACGCATATGAGAAAAGCTAATTTCAAACATTTTTTAATTATTATTTTTAAATATAAGTTACTAAAAACAGTTATTTGGTTTACTGAAATAAATTAATTTTGTCTGAAATATTACTCTTATATTATATTATATATATTTATAATACATATATGTGCGTGCGTGTGTGTGTGCGCGCGCGCGTGTATTATACTATTATTTTATTTTAATTACGTTATTGAAAGGAGGAATTTATTTTGGATCGTTCACAATGATTTCATGCCTTCAGTAAATTGGAAATTTAAATTTACATCTCTTTTTTTTAATTTTTATCTAATTTCCACTGATTTACACAACTATTTGATTTTCTATAACTACCAGTAGTGGAAGGAATATAAAACAACATTAAGTATACTGAATTTTTAATATAATTAATTTGACAAAAACCATAAGATATGAAACAATTAATTAAATAAATATAAAATTCCTTAAAATTTAGTAGAGTTTGATAGTTGCCATATTTTCAGTTTTGAGCAAAATACTTGGTAGAAGTTTTAATGATTGCCTCAAAACGTTTATAAACGGAGAATAAGAATTAAGGAGCATATGAATTAAGGAAAATAAGCTTTAATACTAATAAAATTATTTATGACTACAGGAATATGTTCTGTACTGTAATAAACTCTGAATTTTACAATGTTTCTAAAAATATTAGAATTGTATTTACTTACTATACGTTTTGATATATTCTTTTCACAAAGAACATTGTATTGAAAACACTACCTGCAAAATAAATTTTATAAATAATGGATGAAAAATCTGCTTAAATTTAGTTATAAAAAATATAAGTGAAATTTAACACAATACTTCTACCATAAAAAAAGCAAGGGAATATTTACGCTTATCTATTTTCAAAAGTTTAATTTTTCATTATTTAAATAATGTTTTAGCTAAATCTAAATTTTATTTGTTAATTTTGTTAATAAAATTAAAAAGAAATATATAATCCATATCACTCGCAAGCAATCAAATGTTATTATATCACCAATTTTATTGAATATTGCCTTAATAGATTTACCGAGTTTACTATCAGATATCACAAATTTAGTAAACTAAACACCATTATCATACAAAATTGTTTACGAAAAATAATACTATGAAATTAATATCTTAAGGGCTTGTAATCTTAATGAATCGAGGTAGTGTGTAACATTCTCTATACAAACTAAGTTTACCCAGTTGTTCTGTATTCTGTAACTTCTCTTAATGATTCCAAAAAATAATGTTTTTTGTTACATACTTTTAATCTTAAGTTCGATGGAAACAGTTTTTTTCATTAACTATTTACAAAAAATAAAGAGTTTCAATTAGAAATAAAGTAAATAAATCTATACATAACCTTTCTTTTTTCATCAAAAATTAAAAAATTAATTTTTAAAATAAATTAATGTCTGGTACTCAATATTTCCCTACCCTACAACATAATTGAATAATAACTTTTAATTTCTGATTTCTTATTCAAAATTTCGTCTTCCTTTCTTTTATGATTATTATTTTGTTCTGCTGTACTTTCTTGTAATGCTTATGTCTACAACCATTTCTGGTAAGCATTTCAGCTTACCAGAGCTTCATTACAGTGATAGTTTGTAAATGGCTAAAAGGAGAGATGTGGAGGCGATAAAAATATTATTATTTTTATTATTATTGCAAGTAATTGGAAACTTTAACAGAGTAAAAAAAAATTATAAATCTATCAGGAAATTTAATAAATAATAGTAAATAATAATTTAAATATTACAAATATATAATTTTTTAGGAAATAATTATAGGAATTACATATACTTATATATATATATATATATATATATATATATATATATATATACTTATATGAAGTTTGTAAAAATTTATAATCACTCTAAAGGAATTTTCTAATTTTGACTCTATCTTAAACTTAGCTATATGTTCTTCGACAACATTAATCGAGATTAAGGTAAGTTTCTTGAAAGAGTACTAAGCCCGCTGCAGAGTTAGGAAGCTTAGAACTCTTCCTATTTATTTAGAAAATAAAAATAATATAAGAAAAAATAACTTTTACAATAGATATTTCAAATCCCTAAAAGTACGGGAAATATTAATTCTAGATTTCTTAGCAAAGATCTAAATTCAAAAGTCAAATTTGCTATTTTGAATAACTCTGATTTTCTACTAAATATCCTTTTCAAAGAAATTTTTCTACTACATTTTTAGTAAAATTACCATTTTTAAGAATCGTACTAAATCAAAATTTTGTCATTATAATTTATAAATTACTTTTTTTTTAGTAAAAATCTTCTTCATAAAAAATTTCGCTTGCTTGAATATTAAATATTCTTTTTACGAAAAATCCCATAATTTTTTTTTATCTTATTTTAAAACTACTAGGTACTTCATCACTTGCATGTGAGTTAGATGCTTCCTTAAAATCCTTGATGTGGATAAAGATATAGTATTAAGAGTTATGTATTTTAGCTTGAGATTGAAATCATCTCGAAATCTCTAAGACCATTTTGTTCAAACATGGAGAACTGTGATGTAAAAAGAATATGTTCTGGAATAAATATAAAACTATTTATATATACTTTATCTCTATCTTTTGATATGATAAACCTCATTTTAATTAAGATATTAATTTAAATACTTACCTACTTATAAAAACTAGAATGCATGATCGTGCAAAAAGAAAACCAAATCTACTAGTACTATGGTGTCGAACTGATTAGCATTTTGCCGTTAACATTTCAAATAAAAAAAAAAATTAAGTACGAATCACTTTCTTCAATTTATCGTGCAAATTTTAAACATTTTTGACGCTTTTTTTGGGAGGTAAATGTACGATTTAGTAAGTGTACTTATTTACACCTTATTAGAATACCTAATAACGTTAAACTGCGGTTCACTTCTCCAATTTTACTGGGTTGAATAAAATATTCAATGCAGCTTTTATAAGGATGATAATTTCAGTTGCGTGCAATCTATTAACTGATAGTTTACTTTACCACGAAATCATCGTTTCTGGAATTGTGTTTAAATGTTTTCTTAATTAGCAGAACTCATAAAAAAAAAATCAAGATTTACATTTATTAAGTGAGAATATACTATTATTTGCCACTAATACAAATTTTGACAAAACTGTAATAAAAATTCTCTTTCCTACAGCGCAAATTTTACGTCACTCGACTGATAAATTTCCGGGTCCAATAGTAGACTAGAAATTATTTCCTCAAAAAACATTACAAAACGTTTCAAAAGCTTGAAGAACAAACTGAACTGAAATTTCGCCGCTCTAACCAACGCTGCACTCTCCTGTTTTATGTTGTCACCAGGTCACGCTAATCCTTCTGAGCATGTATGTATTGCACGCAACACGCTGCAGGGTCCACTGTATGCCATGGTGCATCTTCCGTTTCACGAGGAAAAAAGAAGTGAATACCGAAAATTGCGGTAGATTACCGATAACCATCGCATTTCCAGGTCACCCTGTCATTACATTCAGTAAATAATAAATTAGTAACCGATAGTAAAGCACTTATGTGAGATTACTATGGAAAATCCATGGTAACTCATCCAACGCAAATAAAAAATAAATCAATGCCGCCATTTCTCGATAAGTACGGTATTATAATGGAAAAATCTTTGCTAAATTATTCTAATTGCAAGAATATCTTGAAATGTTCTTAGTGGGATATTAGTTTACTGCTTACACTGTAGTCGCATTGTGGCTCATTGTAGTAATCCCTTATGGTGATCAAAGCAAAAAATAAATTTAATAATTTCTTGATAGTTTTTAGTTTCTTCTTTCGACGTTTCATGATACAAAAACCATGTTTTATGTTGCTTAATTCTTATACTTATATAAGATCTTCATTTCTTCTACGTTACCGTTTTCCGTTAAAATCAAAAACAATTTCTAATTTTCAAATAAAAATTCACTCTTCTCAAAATTTATTTGCACTGATTTTATCAATTATAAATGATACAAAATTTTATCAAACTAATTACTTTAATTGTTAATTCCTTTTACTTATATAATTCATGAAAACTTTATGAAACTAAATAAAGTTTTTAACAAATTAGTACACAAGAAAATCGTTTAAATTTAATTTATTAATTTTTTCTTTCGGTTAATTCATTAAAGAAAAAATTATGTGAAATATCTGAAAGACAAATTTACAAGAAATCAAATAAAATCATTTATTTTTAGTCAGGAGAGGAATCAAGCGGTAACACGTCCCAATATAAACATTTTAAGGCTACGGTATTCAACAGAAATGAAATAGTTTCAGCATAAACTACAGAGAATTTGGCTAACAGAATAAAAAAATAAAGCCACTTTCGCGTCCGTTAATGAAGGTAATAAAAGCAGAACTAACTATTGTCTCCAACGACTGAATCAGAGATACAGACTCCAGTCCAGTATATGATCAGTCATCAATCTCAAGTAGTGTGTTATATATTTCGAGAAAGGGAATGGCAAAATTCACAAGCATATCTTCGTATGCTGTCGTCGGGAAAGACAAATTTTCAGTAAATTATAAAAACAAGTGAAGCTAATCAAGAGTAAGGGAAATAGAACATTAATTATAACTTATGTGTATTTTACCTATTATGAAAAGGTTAGCAAAACTTCAGAAATTACCACTCACAAGAAATAAATGAGTGGCTGATATAAGAGACTTCTCAAAACGATATTCTCTTCCTTGCAGCAGTCTCAGTGGTTATTTTATTTAACTTACTGGAGCCGAACCAAAGTCAACCGCAACGCAACGATATTAAATATTTAAAGAATATTTATGTAAATAAGTCTACAAGTCATAAATTATTCTATAACAAATGTCCTATATTTTTTCGGTTAGGTTGTGAATAATTTTTATTAAAATGGATCATTTTTATTTGATTATTTTAATTAAGAACCTAATATATAAACGCAAACGTTCGTGGCGATTCTGTCCGTTTGCAACAGCATCACCTGAGGACTAACCGAACTATTGCTTTCAAATTTCCAGGATTAGTATTATCCCTGGATTAGTTTTAAGCCATAGGTTGAGGTCCTAGCCTCTTTGAGATAAAATTGTGTTTTTATCCTCTTGAGCAATCACCTAATATTGTTTTTGATTTCGTTATTCAACGTAAAAATAATTAACTCTGCGTCTTGTAACATATCCGATTTCCAGCTTTCTACATTGATCCCTTACTGATATATATTCTTAATCGAAAGGGAACCAAAGAGGATATATTCGTCTACAGCAGGAACGTATCAGAATTTCTATGTCAAGAACGGGAGGACCGTTGCAGGAGAGAGAGTTCTTCAGGATTTAATTGATATTTATAAATATTGTTCTGAATAAACCCGGAGGATACGAACACAATGGGGATCCTAAAGGCAGAAACTAGATGGCTAGTATATTTCGTATTTATAGTATATTTCATTAAAATTATACATTTCTAAGATATTTGAATTGGTGACTTTTGTATTACTGATTACAATTAACTGTTTATTAATAATTACCTTATTGAATAAAAATTTAAGGAAAATAGTGTTGAAACTATTATTGGAATACTACAAAAATAATTCTGAATTTCACTTATTTTGAAGTCACCATCAATATTTCAACTGGAATAGTAATGTAGTAAAAGTTAGTATGTATCACTCAGTTTCAAACGTCGCTCGATCTTTACATTATACATAATCAAAAGTAGTTACAGATATTCTGGTATTCTAGTGAAATTTGTCAGGCTGGGATCCTACATTTTCATAAAAGTAGCAATTCCGCAAATTTAACTCTTTTATTTACTGTTCATTGACACTTTATTTCACATTAAATTTCTAACTTGAAAAACACACTTTTCTCACTTCTAAGATGTACGATTTTTTTTTTAAACCTTATCTAATAATAAAATCTTGTTTGTATCCTTTTTCAACAGAAATTTCTATCATTCTCTTGCAAACAGTTTACGATTCGGATACCGCTGCACATTAACGATTAAGGACAATGGGTACTCTCCACTTCTAAACTCTTACAACACTACTTTTACACATTTTAATTTTATTAAATATTAAATTCGGGTATGTCCTCACATGCATTCTTATATTCCTATCACATAGTCTATGTTCATGTAGAAAAGATTGAAGATATAGAAGACCTAATAATTTAAATTGAAATAAATAGGTCAGGAACGAGTAGATAATAGTCGCATGTGCCACAAAGATAATTAAGGTGGTAAGAATGTGATTTAGATGCTTTCTTTTTTCGAATATGAGTTGTTACGAATTTTGATAATTTTTTCAAATGAAATCATTAATATTTATTTAGACGTAATTCTACGTAAAAGTGACACAAGTTATCGCGAATCGTCACATAAATTATCACGTCATCAATAGAGTGAACGAAAAATCGATAAAAATATGAACTCAACTTAAAAGAATACCAATATTATTTTTTAACAGTAAAACGGAATATTCATATTTTTAATTCGGAAACGGCTTATAATTACACATACAAATTATATAAAATGTAAAAATAATTAATAAATAGATAATTGTAATTAACTGAACTGTAACATAATATAATATAAATAAAAGCTACAAAGATAAACATAGTAAGAAATAGCAATTAAAAAGTAGAAAGATAGACATATAACCTTGTGTTGTGTCAACAGGCGTCCCCGATCGAAGAGGTGATCCGGAAGCACGAACAGTGTCTGTGACCAAAATAAAACAAAAGTCAGATAACAATAAAGTGATAGAACTAAAATTTAAACTAACACATAACTGATAGATTACTAAAGCCTCTACTAACAGAGTGTTCAACTTAAACTGACCAAATCACTCAGTAGTTATACTAAATGAGTATTTAAAAAAAAATGCATATGATGCATTTTGATAGAATGCATAGGGTGTAAGGTGGCTAAAATAATATGGAAGATGTTGGGACGACTGGAGCTGGAGTGGGAAGGATAGTTTATTGCCTGCACGTTTGTTTATTGCCTGTCTATATCAAATAGTGGATTTTGAACATTGTTCCGTAATTGTGTGTTGTTGTTTGTTGAAATTCGGTTAACTGTTGAAGAACGTGTATCCGGGATGGAAAATTATTTAGAAAAGATATCTCATGTTGTGTGTCGTTGAAAGTTCAGGGAGAAATTTGAAGAGGAAACACCACTGAAAAGGGTTATTTCTGTGTTAGTCTAGTAACATGCCCGACACAGGTCAGTTTTAGCGATACCAGTCGTACCGGACATTAAACCGGGAGGTAGAAGTTCCCCTTGTAAATCTTTGCAGAGAATAAGTCGGGAAAAGAACATTTCACATGGTTCCGTCCACACTGCAGTGAGGATAATGCTGGAATTTTATCTGCTATCTGTATCGATTGAAGGTTTTCCACGAGTTAACTAATGCTGATTATGCTAAAATGGTTCGCTACTATCAACGGTTCAAGAACTTCATTAGAGGCAACATTGCTATTTTAGAACGTGTGTTTTTCACACACGAGGCGTGGTTTCACCTTGGTGGGTATGTTGATAATCAGGACAAACGGACCTGGGGTATCGAAACCCGTACATTTTCTTGGAATCTCCCCTACATCTACAAAAAATATCCGTATGGTTTATGGTTTTAAGGGGTTGAATATTACGACGCATGATTTTTTTTAAAAAACTGTGAATGCTGCCGTTTATCAAGAAATTATCCAACAGTTCATACCCTTACTGTATGAGAAAGAACATAGCAGCTGGTTGCAACAGGACAGCCCCACATACTATAGAGCTCACTATACTATGGAAATGACAGGATTTTTTCGATGGAAGAATCATTTTCCAAGACTGTGGCAACCAAGATCTCCTGATCTGACTAATCCACGCTTCTTTCTGTAGACATACTTAAAACAAATTGTTTATAGGAGCACTCTGCAGAAATTAAAGGCAAACATTACCAATGCCGTCCAGGATATAACTGGTTATAGCTAACAAGAGTTAACAGGAACATGGTCAAACATGTTGACAAGTGCGTAGAAGTCGATGGACATCATTTTAAACACCTTCTGTCGATTGTTATGTAAGTTTTTGCCAATAAACTGTTAGTTATATCTTAAACTACGTGACAGGGCCTCTTACAAGTTGTTCACCGTAATAAAGTTACAAATCAATATACTGAATTATTGTGAAAGCATAAAGTGATGCTTAATCAAAACATCTATAGATTTAAACATAATGTGATGATGTCCTTGTTAGTAATTCTAAAAATTCTTCATCCTTGTTAGTAAATAATAACAAAAACAAGGAAATATTACGCATCATTATTTTTATTTACTTATAAAGTAATATTTTAGTTTTAACGACACAGAAAAAAACTGTTATATAGTTTTTCCTTTTTATTCCTTTTACATAATTTATTACTTAATTTACATATTTGTCTTCTTAAGTTTACGACTTAGTCTTTTCTAATATATTTGTTAGGTTTACTTATTATTGAGGGTGGAAAAAAGATAAATTAAAAAAAATATTTTGTCGCAGGGAAATAAACATAGTTTTCTTCTTTATTAAAACAAATGCAAAAAACCAAACTATAAATAAAATCTAAAATAATCCATTTTTTTTCTTTAGAACGTTTACAATTCACTGAACTAATATTATGCAGTTTCAGTTTTAGGGACAAGAAACCAGCATCTCAAGTTAAAAAAAAAAGGTTATCTGTATTTGATACTTTTTTATAGCAAAGGTGTTGCATGACAATTGACCAGAAGATGAAAGAACATCACAATTAACAAGGTGTACTTTTTCCATTCTTTCTTATAGCTAATTTTCTTTTTTGTTCGAAGCAGAGAGCTAAATATATGACTGTAGATTCATCAGAATATTCACAAGGTTTGAGCTTCAATGCACACAATTATTCTCAGAATAACTGGCTATGAAAAAAGAGACGCAAAGTAACAATACATCATTATTGTTAATAAAAAACAAACACATATATATACACACATTCTGTAATAGCAAAACCAGAGATGAAAACCCACAACACTGTCTTATGTACATTATATTACTCTAAAAAATATATACTAGTTTCAATATTTATTATAAACAGTGTATATAAATAATTGCATAATTTGAGATAATAATTTTAATAATTTATGGATAGTTTTATGATTTACTTGAAGAATTCACTATGCACTACTATTTCTTAACTTCAGGATGAAATTTCGATGCATTTACTAATAACCTCTCAATACTTCAGGGCCATTCATATAAAATATAAGAGTTGTTAATTTTAGAATGAAAGATCAAGTCGGGTTTCTCTTTCACCCGACGTTAGTCATCTACTTTCAATTGCTGCTTAATATTTTTTTTTTATAAAAAACATTATCGAAACTCGTTGGATTTTAGATATTTGGTTCGGCAATAATCTATGTTACGTAAACGATCTTTTTGATTTCAGAATTCCTGCTTCGTTAAATGTTAAAATACACTTGATCTCATTTCTATACAAAACTAAGGCATTATTCAAATTTATAACATTAAGAAAGTTACCGATCTAATCTTCTTATAAAGTTATTTCTACATTAGAAAAGGCAGAAGAAAGAATCTTCGATAAATAACAGATTTTATAAAAGAAAGGTAAATTCAATGAAATGATTGTTTTCTTTATTATAAATTCTCATTTTACTTTTTTACATTTATATCATAAACAAGTAAATTAATTACATTTTACTATTTTAATATATATTAGGATTTAAATTTTAATTAGGATTGAAAATACAATAAAACAATAAAAAATTATAAAATATAACCGAAGAGAATATATTTAAGTTTAAAATATAATTGAACAGGTAATTTAGGAATTTAAAAATATGATTTACAAGTAATTTTTGACTTAATAAAATTATGAAATTTTCACATTATGACATTTAATATGCCAGTACTTTTAATTCAGTTGAATGTGTTTTTGATTTAGTGTTAAATTTAAACAATGGGTGTAAAAGTTAAGTTGATAAACTTTCTATTGATTGAAAGTAAGCGATTAACTTTCACTTTAGTTTCAGAAGAAGAGAGTTCATTTAAGTTTAATCACGTCAGACAAACCGACTTTATTTAAACGGAGGTCGTGGTTATTTGTTTACAGAGAGAGATTTTTAAAATATCTTTTCCACATGGTCAGATCTTACAACAGTACGATAGACTATGTGACAATCCCCATCACCAGTACAAACAATAGAATCGTTAATGTATATATTTTATTAATTTGTAAGATGTTTATTTCGCTATGAAAATTTATTAACAAAATAATTAACTATTTTTTCCTTTTTACATTTGCATTTAATATCAATTTAATAAGTACAACAGTCGTACACTCAGCTTCTTTCAGGTTCCCTAAACGTATACATTAATATTGTAGTTATTCAGTTTTTATTATTGATTACAATAAAATTCTCTTAAGTAATCTACTTTTGTTATAATTAATTATAGTTCAACAACTATCAATACGGTACTTAACAGTTGTTTCATTTCGTTTAATACTTTGTAGTTTTATTCATCACAAGTATTAATGTGAATAATTGTGCGTGTGTGTGCGCGCGAACGCGCACGTTCGTGTGTGTATGCGTTTGTTCACACACACACACACACACACACACAAGAAGCGAGATGACCTATCATCTCGCTTCCACATAACTTCATAGGTTTAAGTCTATTTTGTCATTTTATATGAGCATAACCTTTAGGCAAAACCATCTATATCTGTGCTTTGGTTAACCTAGTTTAATCTTACTATATATCTTGCATATGTAACAATGTATCTCGCCTTTTATTTACAAATAATTCATGCCGCCGACTATTTACATAAGGCACTCTTAATTCCAATTAAGAATCATCGACATATGTCCATGCAATATCATGCAATTGAAAACTACATCATGCTGGCACCTATATCTCTAAGTGTGTTTAAACTAATCTATTCGCAAAGTTCATGTGCTTGACCTCTGTTACATAAACCACGCAGACGGAAGTTGAATAGGAATTTTCTTTGAACTCTTCCTATTTTTCTGATTTTAATATATATTATATTAGCTTTATTACAATTATTGAACTATAATCTAAAGCCAGTCTAAACATAGTCTGGTACATCTTCAAGATGAAATCAATTCGCTGAATGTGTTGGCTTACCCAAAGAAGCTGTCCAAAATTACGTCTCGCTTTAGATGTTGTCTCCTCTACGTGGCTATTCAGAAGCAGCTTTGTATTCAACATAACTACCAGGTCACGAACTTTCAACACGAGATGAATTACCTTGTCATTTATTAAATAATGGTTCTTCATCATTAAAGTTTTCTTGAGAAGGTGACCACGACTCTCTTGCCCAAATTAAGTATCCATTTCATTACGGTTGGACCATACAAACATTTTATTAATATCTTATGACGGGATAAAACTAATAATACCCAATAATTTTTGAATATAATTTGAAATCGGTAAAATATTTCACAATACCTTTTAGATATAATTAATATACGATATAAATAATAGAGGGGCGAGTATAGATCCTTGTCGAGTACCAGATGTTTTAACGTAGTCACTTGAGGGTTTAGGTGATACATTAACTTGAAAACGTTTTGTCAGGTAGGTCTTTATTCATTGCAACATTTCTCCTTGAAACTCATATAGTTGTAACTTATGAATAACAAGTAACTGGAGAGAGACTCAATGGCCTTATGAAAATCTAAGTACTCGTTACTGCCTCAACCTGTCCCTGATATTCTACTCTTAGCGCCACATATTACAGCAGGTTGTTTTAAATGGTGGCTTTGGCTCTTCTCTCTACAGAGCCATGATGCCAAAAATCTACGCATGATTAGCTAAATTGGTATATATGACAATACACGCACTTGTAAGTGCTTATAAACCAATCTCTCCAAAACCATAAAAATTGTATTCAATATAGAAACATATAATTGCATATAATTGTCTATAATTGCAAATTTTTTGTATCGGTGATGCAAGAGAATTCTTCCAACACTTAGGAAATGTTGCAGACCGCAAACTAAAATTAAAACGCCAAGTCAGGACTGCCGCTGTTAGTTCAGCAATGCCTTGTACAATAAATGGAGTGATACAATCAGAACCAGCCACTGTTCTTGCATTTAAAGCATTATGATCAGTAATACGTCATCTTCAGTGATTGCAGGTATATTAATCAATCCGACATCTTCCTACCCTCTTTATTTACAGAACTTCCATTCGTTACAGGCTTATAAATCGATACAAATATTTATCAAATTCTTCGATTATTATTTTAACATTCCTTGCATTATTACTAATCTTAAGAGGATGAATCCCGCCAGATTCCTTCATACATGACTTGATGTATTTAAACAAACTGTCAGGTTTTATCTTCAATTCATTCTCAACATCTAACCCCTTAGCCGAAGTATCCCGTCTACGCAGGGATTCAGGTACTCTTATAAGCTTGGAAAAAATCATTATAACCTTCATCACGCCCAGTCTTCTTAAATTTCATATGACCAGCCCTTCCATTTTGAGACGTCCTACGAGTCCCCATAGTACAATTTGGGATGAGATATTAATATTCCTAATATTGGTACATATTAATAACAACATATTAACAATATTACATGTTAATATTTGGATCATAGGATGATTTATCCTGTGTTACCCCATAGTCTAATTTATTTTCCCACGAAAACAAGTTAGGGAAACCCTTCAGCCTTATACTCTTAACAGGCATAAACTAAGTAATTTTATGTTTTAAAATCTGAGTAAAGTTACAAACTGCCACACTAATGTTAAAGTAAAGACTAAGCTCCATCTGTCTGTCCAATATTATCATACACACCGAGATATTCACTTCTGGCGACGTGATTATGGACTGAAGTAACAATTTTCAAATAAAACATTCATAATTTGAAAATTTTATATAAATCTTAATTCTGATATCTGCTAATCTTTACTTTCTGCTTTCTTTACTCACGCAAGAAACAGCCAAAATTGCTGTTGCAAAACAAGTCACACATGAATATTTATTCACTCCGTTTACTAGCAAAAGTTCAAATCATCATTTTTTACACCCACACAATAATGGTGATTAACAGCACCACATGAGCCTTTATAGTTGTTTTTTTGCTTACCGTAAAAAGGCTTATCACATTTATCACACTTACTGAAAGGGTTATCCTGTCTAGAGCTCTTGCCTTGTTTGGGCGTTCTCGTCAGCAATGAGATGGTTGCACATACACTTAAGTAGGAATGCATCGGCAATAATGCATCGTCAACGGACAGGTTGAAGATTTCAAAATGAAGCAATACTAAAATGATCTGGAAAAAAGTTTGTCGTAGAACGGAAAAAAAAATATATTTGCAGTATGTTAATGCAGTAAAATAAGCCACATTTGGGTCGGGAAAAAATGGTAATATAAGTACTAAGATAGAAAGTTTCAAGTAAAGATAAATACGGAAAGATATAAGGTACATAATTAAGAATGTAATATCAGTAAAACCATAATAAAATTAATGGCAAAATTACTTGAAATTGTGTGTTCAAATTAAATGCAAAAGCGTCTTAATAATTTTGACGTAATAAAACGTGTTGATTAATTTCCGTGGAATTAAGAAATAATATTTTTATTTAATGAAGAAATAAAGCTAAGAAAATCTTTTTGCCACCGAGTAAGAGAACATTTAAAAATCTGAACTTCCTGCTTTTTGATGATTATGGTATTATATAAGAGTAAAGAAAACTGTAATTTTAATTACGAGTTATTAAAGTTTATTTGGTAGAATAATGTTTCAGGGGATTTTTTTTTCTACATAAATATGATCTTTTAAACTGTAAACCTGTATTTTTTAAAAATAATTTTAGAATTACATTCACTGCACAACAAAATACTTCGTCATAACAACGTAAACTTTTTGGATAAAAAAAATTTATTACAGAAATTGAAGTGCAAAGGTTTTTCGCATGTTTTAATCCATGTATCTTAATCTCTGAATAATTCCATATTTATTTTTGCATAAATTCCAATGATACTTGCCGATTAATTACTATAGTTATGGATGTGTGTTTTAATTTAATAATGTATTGTTAAACTATTAAATAAAATGTTATTGTTAAGCTCAAAAATCATTACTGAAAAATATTTCAGACCATTTTAACCGAATAAAACAACAATAAGGAATCCCGCGTGATAGAAAGTAGAAAGAAAGATTCTGTGGTTTTAAGCGTCATTATTTGATTATGATCATTTCTTCTAGTGCACGTTATTCGCTAAATTACTAAGCTTTATCTTACACATAATTTTAAGAATGATAAATAGTAATACTATTGAGCTTAAATCATAACTAGCTATAATTCAATATTACAATAGACCATACTAACTCATTAGATCTTGCCTTGTTTGAACGACGTTTTCATCAGCAATGAGATGGATGCACTCTCACTTAAGTAGGAATGCATCGACAATAACCTTCCTATTTCAATAGCGTTTGATTGTGTTTCCGCGTTAACAAACAGTTTAGATCAATACATCTAAAATGTAATGATTTATTTCAAGCTCACTCATTTACTCAATAGGAATACTTGAAAATATAACATCATTTCGATGTGATTTAATATATTACAAACCAAATATATTTTTTAATAATAATATCGATGAAAAACAAAAAATATATATATATATATAAGGTAGAGTAATATAAAAAAAAAAGTATTTAAATTATATTTTTTCTCCAGGCTATTATTTTGTGTTTTCCGAGTGTATTACCCTATCCTCACAAATATTCTTGAGTAGAAAATAATTTCAAACGTGTTGAATATCGTACACCGTACAATACTAAACAAGTATAATATTATAACGTATAATATTAAACAAGTTTCATTGTGTTCATTCACTGACTTTAATTTTATGAAATTTGTAATATCTCAGCATACTAATATCATCAGTAAAATCAATATCTAAGACAGCATACTAAATAAGAAATGTTAATAAATTCTTAATTTATTACAAAATTCCCTGAAAAGGTAAAATAAGATTACGCAATTTGATTTAATTATTTCTTTAAATTCAATTTTGAAACGTTATTAAAGTTGTACGGAATTATTTTTGACAAATAAATAATTTGTACTTTAATTAAACATTTAAATACGATGTGCTTTAATTAAACATTTGTCTTACAATGTTTTACTGACACGATGGGATAGAGTATTAATGGGTGTGGATAGAGTATTACTGCGTTCTATTATTTTAGGATGGTTCATTTTTGCCAATTTCTATTGAGAAGAATATAATAGATCTTTGTCTTTATTGTAGAAAAAAAGAAAATGAAGGGGCAGGAAGATATATAGAAATGTCTTAATATGCTTTAGCTTACCATTGCATTAATTTAGATAGACCTGATTTGTTATTATAGAGGTTGCTTAAAATATTAAAAAACATTATTACTAATTTTAAACTACATCGTAAACGAATGGCAAGAAACCCAGGATATTCCCATCAATGTAAGAAATGTAAGCAATCAGTATCACAAACGTAAAATACCTTTGAGGTATAATTCTACAGTTTAACCCTGGAAAGACCACGATGATGATCTTCAAAGGCATTTTGCAATGAGTCGGCGTGTCCGTGTTTCGGTGGCAGGCCAGCGTTTAAAGTATGTTCAGGTTCAAAACTATCTCGGGAAGTTTCTTGATGAGAAACTGCGATTTAAAAAGCGCCTTCAATACGTCACGAAGAGTGCCTAAAATGCCTTCTTCGGTATTCGACGTGGGTCAATCCTGATTGGGGTTTTAACTTTAGGACCATGAGAATTTTGTAAAAAGACGTGTGCAAAGCTATTATGCCATACGTGGCGCCTGTTTGGGGCGATAGGCTAAAATATAAAACTTATCGGGAAATATTATTATGGGCTTAACGACTAACATTGTTAACGGTAACTGGTGGTTACCGTACTACTTCACAGGAGGCAGTCTTGGTGATTGCAGGCGTGAAACCGATAGACTTAACTGCGTCTGAGAAGCAGAAGCGGTATGTTGCTAAAAAGTCGGGTGAGTTGACTTCGGATAAAGTTAGAGAAATTGATCAACATGGCAATGCCTAATGGCAGGCCAGATGGGATGGTGGACGTTATACGCATGATCTCTCTCCAAATGTTGTTGGTTTGCGGGACGCCTCTTAGGTGCACCCTAATAAATATGTAACGCAATTTCTTTCCGGCCATGATGCTTTTAGGAACAGACTGCATAAATTCAGCCTGGTAGATTCTGGAACGTGTCCTCAGAGTGGACAGTTGGATGACACCTACAGTGTTCCTATGCGTGCTCGAGTACGAGTTAATGCGTACAGAGACCATCGTCGGCTTTGATCTTATCGGGTCGGCGTTGGATCTCTGCGTTGATCGGCGCTGGGGAAGCCAGACCGAATGGCAAATAGTGGAGCGTTTTATAATGTACTTAGCAAAGGAAGGGGTTTTTAGATTGTAGTTTGGGTGGACAGCCTCAGGGGTGAGAGCCAGCACGCTGAGGTGCGCTGGTTTCGATGAGCCGCTGAGGACTCAGTGGGTTGACTGTTAGGTTTTCTTAAAAAATATATCAGGTTTAAAAACGTTAACGAAAAAGCTCAAAACAGCATATCACGACACATACGTATGGTGTGTTGTTGTAAAGGACAAAGTTAAAAAAGGGAAAAAACCTCAAAAGAGCCAACCGGTAGGCCTGACCTGCCATGCCGGTATATAGCCGGTAGGTGGGGAGGGCCTATTAGAGTAACGGACACTCCCCTGGGTGGCGTAATACCATCAATTCGATCCAGGGAAGTAAAAAAAAAAAGGAAGGGGTTGCTGAGGAGATCTAGAGCTCTGCTTGAATTTCTCTTGTATTCTGTTTTTGTTGATGTTTTGTTTTATAAATTATGTTTTTGTTGTTATTATTATCCTTTGTTTTGTTTTGTTTTGTTTCAACGTTACTGTGTTGTTATTGTTCCGTGTAATATTTTTATGATTCGTGTTTTGTGTTGTACTCACTTTTACCTTGTTTGGGTAGTTCAATTCCTTTGCTTAGTTAGGTTCTTTTAGTCTTACTTAAGACTCGGTGAGGTGTGTTTGTTTTGTATTCATTAAATAGTAGTACACCGATGGAATGTCATTCGTGGCATTCGAATCGGTGGCATCTTTCCGAGGCAGACTGGAATATGTCAAAAGCCGAGGTTTCAATTATGACCTCCAGTAAAGCCCATAAGAGTTCGGATCAGACAGGATGGCGGAAGGTTTCTTCCCCTACGGGGTCAGGATGTCCTGCTAATTCAATTTTATGAAGAAAGCAACCTGAGATCTTTCGGGTGTTTCATTAAAACGTTTAAGGAGGCAGTGATTGAGTCTTTTTTCGCTAAAGAATTGGGTAAACGGGAAACAAAAAGGTGCAAAATTAACTTTAAAAACTACTAAGGAATTGAGAAAATAATTTAAGATATTATGTTGTAAAACTGCAATATACCTAGCTAAAACTCTATCTAATTTCTGTTTTATTGTTAATATTAAAGATTATGTAATATAGTTTTTATGATTTGAATATAGTTTTTTATAACCGCTTTGATCAAAGACTTAACTGAATTTATTAACTAACTAATTTCTCCTTCCAGTGTAACGGCAAAAAAATCTCTGAGTAATTTATTATTACAATGTATTATAGAAACTAAATTCTTAACTGGGAATTATTTGACTCCGTTATACAAAAGACATAATTCTGAGAAGTAGTTTTCCAAATAGTCGATAACGGAGATCTAGGAGGCTCAGTGAGCGATAATAAATAGGACAACCTGTTCTAAATGTATTTTAGATATAATCTACACATTCTACATAATATAACGGGTTAATTTAAGTTGTATAAGTTTTCAAATTTATATTAATGGCCTTATTTTTTTAGAATTGGCTTCTTGTTGTAACAAATTAGTAAATCTGTATTTTTTCAGCAACAAATAAATATAATGTTACCTCTCACTGAAGAAAGTAAGAATAAAAAATCTAATAGGAAATATTTCTTAAGATAAATAAAAGATTTTTAAAAGGATTCTTGTACATAAATTCTTATCTCTTGTAATATGTTATTCAGATTATTTGAAAGTAGAGTTAGAAAGAAATGTACGGCTCAGATCCTTTTCTTAAATAATTTGTCATTAATTTAATACATTATCATTACGAAAGAATAGGGCAAAATTGTGTTTATTTTTCATATAATAGATCAACTGACTTTTAAATAATATTTTTACAATTAAATTACAGGTCAATAAAACTATTTTTTTTAAGTTAAAAAAATGAGTAAGCTTTTATTAATTCAGAAAAGTGTCTTTGCTATAAACTTATAAACAAATTAAATTTCTTGCGTATATTTGTGACCTACTACCAAACATATGACAATGAAATCCCCTTCCTGACGGTCAGTGACACTTCTAAACCATTAATTTACGCAGACAATGAACGTCAATCTGTCTGCGATAAAATTATTGTGGGTCAAACGACGATGCATTTGTGAAATTTTGATAGATAAGAATAGTAAGTACCATGTCTATATAAATCTCTACAAAACGGTGAAAAGATACAAATAAGTGATAGAACTCTTTTAATCATTCCCGTGGCAAAATTTCTCGGGAATCTTAAATGTATTGAGGTAATTTTATTCCATGTTCATGTTAACTGTCAACAGAAATAATTTATTCTACATCAGGTTTGCCAAACATTTTGTGAATGTCATGAGAGACATTCAATGCAAGAAATTTATTTTTTAAACCGTTAGACAGATTTTAATTAAAAAAAAAAAAAAAAAAAAACATGAACTTTAATAAAAACATGCTTAAGGAAAAACATGATTGAAAAAAACATGTATCTTATTTTTACCGAACTAAAAACCGCAGGACAATTGGAATTTAAAACTAGCACAGAAAAATAATGTTTTGGAGAATGAAATTTTTATGCAGTAGGTAAAAGTAACTCCTAAAAGTAAATGAAGTTTGCAAAATATAAAATGGTAAAAGTAAAATTTTAAACAGTATTTTATAAAGTTATTATTAATTTTATGAAAATAATCTTTTTTTTTAATTCAAATGAAAGTCTTAATTTACGATACTCATGTATAACATATACTGAAACTAGAAATGTAAATATTAAATTATGTTGGTTTAACATTTTGTAACATTACTTTTTGTTCTCAAGTTTTACTGACCGTCATTTTTAATGTATCCAGCAATTACACTGGAGATGACTGCAATAATATTGACATCTTTTCAAAGAATATTTTAATGCGTTTATTTTGTGTTACCGTACATTTCAAAAATGAATATCTAATCAAATGAGTTAAGTTAACGCCTATTTCTTTGGTTTAAGTTAACAATCTATTTCTTATAATGAAGATAAGATAAATACCTATATTTAATCTATCTATTAAAAATAAAAGAATTGTCATTCTGTAAAATATTTATTTGAAAATCCCTTTTAATGATCAGGTAAAACCTGGCTCGATAAACTAGCCGGACTCCTAATCCTTGACTACAAGAAAATGCAGTTTATTTTTATATGCATAACTTAAACACAGACGCTTTGATTTTCTGGTATGCTATTTCAAATTCAGAAAAATAAAGTGGGTTATAAAATTAGTATAAAAATTTTAACGACACTTACTTGGATTTAATAAATATTAAGTTTTGAATATGATTAAATGAACAGACATACATGTATTCTGTAACTAGTTTTTTCTATCAGTATTTCTCAACAACAAATCTCCTAAAATAGTAATAAAAAAAATATAAGTTAGAAATATTTTAATATGATTTACAATTCTGGATTTTTCCCAACAATGAATCCCATTACTAAACAATTCTCAGTTGAGAAAGTGTAATAATTTTGTACAAATATTATAAATATTTTGTATAAAGTATTTATGATAAATTTAATTAATAAAATAGAAAATTATGAATAAAATATTTTAATTTAATAATAAATTTATATATATAATAGCAATATTTATAAGAGTGCAAATATTTTTCATTTACGCTATAACACAATGAACAAAAGAAGTTAACTATTCATCTCGAATGCAAACGCTGAACCAGATATACTGAGAACTCTGAATAGAGGATTTAAGACGACTTTCCAACTCCAAATTGTAAACAGATTAACTGCAACCATTCTGTGTTTGAAACGTGATGTTTACTGTGATGAGATAGGTTTCGTGGAACGTATCTCCACGACTCATGAAGAGCTTGATTATTTATAAAGATATTTTTATTTCATTGACATACATAAGCAACAGAGATACGAATGAGTCTTAAAAGATTTGCGGTTTGATTAATGGCTTTAGAAATTTAATGTTTTGTTGTTTTATAACCAACAATCGTAATTATTATAATAACTACTACAAGAAGTTCAACTTAACAACCCCATCACTCAATAGTTTATACTGAACGAATATTTTTGTTAAAATAGATATCTTGTGGTGAGACGGAAAAAATAATGTAGAAAATGTTGGTACAACTGAAGCCGTTGGGGGGAGGATTGTTTGTTGCCTGGACATTTGAGTATTTCCGGTCCTGTCGAGCGCTGGCTTTTAAATAGTTCGCGCAAACGCGTGCTGTTTTTGTTTACATGCCGTTTACTGTTGAAGCATCTGTATTCGTAATGGAGTCTTATTTAGAAAACAAATTGTGTATTGTGTGTCGGCAAAATTTCAGGGAGAAATTTGTAAAGAAAGCACTAGTAAAAAGTGCTATTCAGAAGTTAATTAAAGGATTTCGTTAAACAGGTTCGATGTTAAAGCGGCAGTTAAATGATCTCATAAATTTTTACAAAGATAATGTCGGAAAAAAACGTTTTTCACTAGTTTCTGGCCACACTCCAATGATTAGAATGCTGAAATGTTATACATATGGAATGTTCGTTAACTACTGTTGATTATGATGAAAGGGTTTACTACTGTCAATGGTTCAAGAACTTCGTTGAATCAACTTTGGCAGTAGAGATCAAGCGTTTTACAAAGATGAGGCGTGGTTTTACCTTGTTGACTATGTTAATAGTTAGGACTACCAAACATGAGGTACGGAAAATCGGCACATTTTTTTTGATTTCCCCTACACATACACAAAAAATAAGCGTACAAAAAGTTATGCCTTTAAATGTGCGGTTTCTGGGGCGACGATTAATAAAACCCTTATTTTTTTTGAAAACCTGTGGATGCTTTTGTCTATAAAGAAATTATCCAACAGTTCGAGTCATACTGCAAGAAAATGAACGTGACTGTTGATTGCGATAGGAGAGCCCCACGTGCCATACAGCTCACTCAACTACAGTGATGCTACAGAAGTTTTTCGGTGAAGAATCATTTCGAAAGGTTTTGGCCACCAAGATTCCCTGATCTGACTAGTCCAGACTTCCTTCTGTTGGCTTACTTAAAAGAAATTGTGTATAGAAGCAATCCACACACTCTACAGGAATTGAAGACAGAACAAAGATTGGATACCATCCAGGAAATAGACAGGGTACAGCTAACAAGAGTAGTCAGGAACATGGTCAAACGTACCGACAATTCCATTCAAGTGCATGGACATCATTTTCAACACATTCTGTAAACTATTACATAAGTGTTCGCCAATTAACTACTATTTATAGATTGAACTAAGTGAGCCTCTTTTATGTTGAACATTCTGAATTTTATTTTAGGTAGTACATTGTTAAACTTTTTTTTTTTGTCTTCAGTCATTTGACTGGTTTGATGCAGCTCTCCAAGATTCCCTATCTAGTGCTATTCGTTTCATTTCAGTATACCCCCTACATCCTACATCCCTAACAATTTGTTTTACATATTCCAAATGTGGCCTGCCTACACAAATTTTCCGTTCTACCTGTCCTTCCAATATTAAAGCGACTATTCCAGGATGCCTTGGTATGTGGCCTATAAGTCTGTCTCTTCTTTTAACTATATTTTTCCAAATGCTTCTTTCTTCATCTATTTGCCGCAATACTTCTTCATTTGTCACTTTATCCACCCATCTGATTTTTAACATTCTCCTACAGCACCACATTTCAAAAACTTCTAATCTTTTCTTCTCAGATACTCCGATTGTCCAAGCTTCACTTCCAT
Source organism: Lycorma delicatula (assembly GCF_047948215.1). Lineage (NCBI taxonomy): Eukaryota > Metazoa > Arthropoda > Insecta > Hemiptera > Fulgoridae > Lycorma > Lycorma delicatula. Next base: position 173,863,049 of record NC_134455.1, on the reverse strand, counting down.
ATAAAGCGACACTCCAAACATATACTTTCAAAAATTTTTTCCTGACATTTAAATTAATTTTTGATGTTAACAAATATATTTCTGACTAAAGGCTCGTTTCGCTTGTGCTATTCGGCATTTTATATGGCTCCTGCTTCGACCAACTTTAGTAATTCTACTTCCCAAAAAACAAAATTCTTCTACCTCCATAATCTTTACTCGTCCTATTTTCACATTCATTGGTCCATCTTTGTTATTTCTAATACATTTCATTACTTTTGTTTTGTATTTGTTTATTTTCATGTGATAGTTCTTGCGTAGGACTTCATCTATGCCGTTCATTGTTTCTTCTAAATCTTTCTTCTAAGTTTTCCTACAACAATATTTCTTCTTTTTTAATCTTCTGTTAGTTAATATCATTGCAAGTAAGATGATAACATTGGTCATATATTGCATTACGCACGGTCAAAAAAGTGTTCGGGTATAAATAAAAATAATATTCCAAACATGAAATAAATAACTACACAAGGGGTTTTGGTCACACAAAACTTTAATAATTTACTTTAATGTCCTGTTTGAACATCAGAATATATTTAATATAGTTGTACTCCGTATTTTTCTCTGAAATGCAATTTATTTTGATTTTTTTCTCTGATGAAAACAATGCATCAAAATTGAATTACGAAATAAGCTTACTTACTTTTCAGTAAAAACAATATTTCAAAATAATTTGAATTTAGTTCGTATTTTAATATCTTTTAAAATATGAAAACTATTTGTGTTTGAGAAAACACAGATATTTTGTACCGCATGTAAATTAAAAACAATAAAAAACATTGTGAACATTTTTATCGTAGTTATAAACAACACAAAAGATTGAACTAAATTTTCAAATCAATATTTAATTTTAAGATGAATATTTACTCCAACGGTAAGTAATACTACACACACTCACACGTTTATCCATATTTGTCGGTTATCCAAATCATCATTGTGTCACTGACATCTACACTAAATACTCTTTTTAGCGGAACATTTATCAATAAAGTTTCTTGAAGATAGTGAGGTGTCCCCAGCAGTAAGAGCAAACGATCTAAAATCTTTTTAGGAAAAAATGAAATTAAAAACCAAAATTTAACCTTGCTGAGTAAAAAGGGCGAAACCGTTATTAGGTGAATTCTTATCCAATCAGCACTCCTCAGTTATGATTTAGTGACATCTCTTTCATTACTCAGAAGTTCCACAATTTATGATTTTTATGTACTATTAATTACATATTCTAATAACATAAAAGTTAAGCAACTAGTTTTATTTAATAACGTGTGTACTATAAATTGCTTTATAACAAACAGCTTAGCCCATGTGTGCACAAAATACTACATGGCTAGTTTAAAAAGAGGAAGGTCCGAAATTCCGTACAGAGATTAGTTTCTTTACCATCACCAATGTATGTCCATATTTTTTTTTTAATTTACTACTGTTACTCTCAATTTTACGGAATTAAAATATTGCTCTGCATTTTATCAAATACTGCTACTTCCAAAAGATTCTGGATATTTCTATATTCAAAATTAATAAACAATTAAAAAAATGATATCTTGAAAAACAATAAAAAATGCCCTTGGAAATTTTGATCATGTTAAATAATATCAAGCAATTTTTCTTTAAAAAAAAAGTATTTAAATAAAATATATATATATATCCGTTAACAAGAAACTACGAACAAATAAGTATATTATTCTAACAATTGTACTCATAATTTTTTAAAATGATATGATTCATCAGGATCAGAAACAAACTCAATAAACCTAATCGTAAACATTGGTTGGCAATCTGCCCTTAAATCTTTACAAAAATCGTTGCCTTAAAAATCTTTTCGTTCAGTTTCTTTTTTTTTTCAAAATAATAGGAGCGAACTTAAGAAAATTACATTATTACTATACTACTCGTAATCAAAAGTTTCAATAAGAATATTATAAAGATATATAATGATTTTTGGCCAGTTAGCTTTTGTTGTTCGTATGCTTTCAATTACTGGTTCTTTTATTTATCAGACATCATTAACTTATAAAATAACCGATTACTTTGTAATAGGTGCGCAATACGAAATAATAATACGCAACTAAAATAGTTTATTTTAAGGGTAACTTATACTCGTATATACAATAAATAAACTAGTAAAAAACCGATACTGGAAGATTTGCTGTTATTTATTATACTGTACCATACAATTTTTCATGCTTTACCGTTTGGGTTTAAGAAAGACATTACTTACTGTGTTTTAACTTGAATACGTTCTAAATCATCGTTAGAGTAGAGCGTATTTGGTGAACCCACTACTCCATCACAACTATTAAACAAACATTACGACTTGGTAGCTGATCTTGTGTGTTCTTTATTTTAAAAAACTTATTTGTGCTTCAAATGTACAAAATATATAATTTTTTTCTTCTTTTATTTACAATCAATTAAATAAACTGAGATAATCTCTGTATTATAAAATTCATTATTATGATTATTATTATTATTATTGTTATTATTATTATGATAGAGAACTGAACCTTAGTCAATAAAAGTAGCTGAGTGGAGTTTTATTGTAAAACATGATAAATTCATAGATGGAGATCATAGATGGATATATCTCTATGTATGATGGATATATCTCTGCTATGTATAAACAAAGCCAAATTTCCTCAATTTAGACTCATAAAAATTAGAATTCTGACCAGCCACAAATGACAATTTTTAGATTTAATTATTTTATGTAAACCCCCATTTTTTCCAATTTTTTAAAATAAATTTTGTAAGTGAATCGACAGTGTTTTCATAATTTATCAATTATTTAACTATGTAATAGCATGTAAAGAATGCAGATAAATTAAATTTTGAAGCAAGTGGTTTATCATCTTATAGCTATGTACTTAGTTAATTGAAAAAAATAACTCGGAAATAAGGATTAAGTAATACAGTAAAAGAAATTATGCCTCCAACTATATTTGTTTGTAATTATTCGATGAAATAAACACCTAATACCACGAAAGTTTCTACAATCATTGGTCAATATTATGTACTGACGCAACGAAATTATTCAATGATTCTCTGGTATCGTATCATCGTAAACTTCCAAATATTATGTTGAATTTCAAAAGTTAACAAACCATAAAAATACTAAGTTCATTTAAAACTCAATCACATTATATTTTCTGACTATTTGTAGGCGAAATATTTTCGTTAAACAGAGGTGTTGTTCCTTTGTCATACAGCAATTTAAAAACTTGCAAAAATGAGCTAAAGTCAGTTTTGCTATGAAAACTCATATTATAATATATTTATAAATATTTTTTTTCCAATAAAACAATTTTTTCAAAATAATATGAAATGTGTAATTTGTTTGAAAATGTTGGTGTCCTCTATAGACAAATCCTTGTCGAGGATTAGCATTACCGTAACATTTTATAAAGTGAAACAGAAATTCTAAAAACCGCCATCAGCAACTTAAAATAACAATAACAATTTATAAATATTGTAATCTTAAAATAGTAATTTCTATTACACAAATAATACTATATATTACATATATAATATATTTCTATATACACTAATAATAGAGCATTGTATTCTCTAAAGTCTCTTGCTTCCTTTATATTATTAATTAACAAATTGTACAACCTCGGAGCCACAAATTGTTTTGATTTTTTACGCCATTTATTTAAAAATGCTTCCGATAAACATTTCGCTCCGTGTAATATGAGGAAATCATGATCGATTAGGATGTAACGACACTTAACTTTGATAATTAATTTATTTGATAATTATACAAATTTTACAATTTTAAAATATTAATATATATATATATATAAATTTTGTGAATTTGATTATAATCTGTGGAATTTAGGTAAGGGTAGATTCTTTTTACCCTAACAGCCAATTTTATTTAAAAAATTAGTTTTCTTTTTGAGTTATTTTCTTTAATAAAAGTTTATATTAAGATGTGACGTAACCATTATATTATTCATGTTGATAATATTACAGGTTTATAAGAACGAATATTTCATAGATTCGACAAATATTCCAAATTTAGAAAACTTAGAACTAAAATAATGATTGAAATTAAAACGTATGAATAAGTTTTTTTAATTTTTTTATGATTTTCTATGAATAATTTTTTTTTTTAATTTTATTAACAGAATACTTAAACCCAAGACACTATAAACTTTTATTAATCTATTTTATTTTGATGATAACAGTTGCAGTTAAATGATTATGAAGCTTGTTTTGACTTGCATTTTTGCAACTTACTCCAAGAAAAATTGTGAAAAATTTATCAGTCATTAGAAATATTCTTATGCGATTTCGTCTTTGGTATCAAAAAAATAAAAATGTTTGAAAATATTTTTCAGTACGGCATAGAAAGTTAAACACTTCCTAAGCGGGAGGCAGATAAATTGGAAGCCATTCGGATCAGTTATTGAATCATCGTTACTCTCTCACTCTCTCTCTCTCTCAGTCACAACTTTGTTATGGGATTGGATAGTAGCAGCGCACTTACTGGATTTGATGATCTCGAAATGTAACAAGCCTTAATCTCAATCAGTACACGAAAAGGGCATGTTGAAAACATGTATGAAATTAACTGAGGTACAGTTAGAGACTTCGCGTTACCAGAAGATACAATCAATCAAATTTAATGTGTAAGTCAAAGAAAAAATAAAATATTTTGGTATAAGGTATAATGGTATAACGCTTTATTATTATTTTGGTGAATATTTAAAATTATTTTAACATTTTAGTAACGAAATTGTTAATTTACATCCATTCATGGGTTGTAAAGATTTACTACTTTTATATTCTACTTCCTTAGCACGTTTTCAAATGAAAGCGTTCTTTTTATGGGAAAGAATTGTTACAAGATTGTCAATTTATTCTAACAAATTTAGAATCCTATTTTATAATTACTTTGTTTTTTATTAATTTAACAAGAAGCATTTTTGGATGCATTCATATCGTTTGTTAAATTATGTATCTTTCTATTTCTTTCACTCATAATATGGGGTTGTTTAGTTACTATTCTTCAAAATTCTATTTCTTATTGTCAGTCAATTTACTATTTTTTCTTATTTTTATTGTCTTACGTCACTACTCTATAGCGTAATTCAAGTTCTACGTAAATTTTTGTTAAATTTAAAAGTCATAAACAAGTAAAGGAAATCCAATTTAAGGAACTGTTATCCTTAAAAGATATAATTTCTAATATGTAATGCGTAAGTACATTTAACAATATATAAGTGTGTAAATGAGAGAGCATACTTTAGTTTCTAACAGTTTTCTAAATAAACTTTCAAAAAATGTTGGCAGGTTTCCTACAACTGTACAACTCAGATAAATAAATCAAATTATCAAAATATCATGAAAGAAGAGAAATATGTGGAATATTATTTTTACATTGTTTTCTTTTACGAGAATATCTGGAGGCTACCAATTTCAACCCTATCCGCTGAAATTCAGCTTCTACAACCAGCATTTTATTGTAATTTATGATTCTATCTTTTCGAGTGTAAGCTTTTTAACAAAAATATTTGAAGTTAACTTACGAACACAACATTTTTAAAAAATTCCTACTTTATGGGATAAAAATTAAAATAATTACAATAATTGTTTTATTAATTTTTTTATATACTTCAATAAACAAAAAAAAAGATTGTTATAAATTGCCGTTTCACAAAAATGTAATAAAAATTGCAATTTTATTGTATCGGTTGGTCAGATTTATTTAAAGCATCTGAGTTTAAAATCTTATCTACAATAGCTCTAAAATAAATGATGGGATGTATTGTTATTTGATTAAACATAAAAAGTACTGCAGCTATTTTTATTATTATGATATACTATTAATATAACATAGTTTCAGTAGAATAATGAAATTTCAATGACGTTTCAGTGGCTGTTGCTACTTGTTAGCTAAGAACATTACGCAACGATTGTGTAATATATTATTTTTGTAACTGAAACAAGTTCTGCTTATAATTGGGTTATAATTAGTTTTTTTTTTTAGATTAACTGGTAACATAGATTCTACTACTGATTACAGTATTTTACTAATAGCAATTAGACAAATCTGCTAAAAAAAGAGCGTAAGTGCGGTCATGACCTTAACCTTAAACTTAACCTTAACCTTAACCTTAAAAAACTGATATGGATACCACATGACTTCCTTTAATTTAATTACATATACACATTTTTTTTTTTTTTACAATCACAGGTTAATAATTATTAATAAATCAATATATTTAAATTAAAAATAAACAGTTAAAAAAAGGAAATGAAGTCGGATTCGAACAGATATGCCTTCCCCTTGTACGATCCAAACGATTTCATTAATTAAACTTTTATTTAGTTATAACTCTGTAACCAATGAAAATAAGTACCACTTGGGATATATTGTTGAATATCTCTCAATGAGGGCTTATTACTGCAGTTAAGTAAAAGTCTAAAATCCAAGTATTTTGGATATTGAGCTTTTTTGGACAATTTTGTTCGAGTCGATTGCAAGCAAAAGGGGACGTTCACAACTAGATGTAGCAACAGCCCCAAATCCAAAATTTCAACATTCTATGGCTAATCGTTTTTGAGTTATGCGAGTCGCACACACACACACGTATGTGTCTCGTACAGACGTCACGCCGAAACTAGTCAAAATGGATTCAGGGATGGTCAAAATGGATATTCCCGTTGAAATCTGAAAACTGGAATTTTTCGCGATCACAATACTTCTTCCTTTACTTTGTACAAGGAAGTAAAAAACTGGTAGTTTATGGAATCTGTTATGGAAACTTCTAATCCATACATTCCCACTTCCATCACTCTCTCTTTTATTTCAAACGACCCAGTCGTACAATTCTTATCATCGACCGAATAATCAATTTTTCATAACTTGTTGCAAAAAGCAACATAATATCAAATAGAAATAAAAAATAATGGCAGGCCATTTTGAAATTTAAATAATAAATGTTCCGATTCCGTGAACTGGTTTATCTCAGAATTTTATATTCCAGTAAAATACAGCCGGTCTCCGTGGCGCAAGGAGTTGCGTCTCGTTAAATATTTAATCGTTTTATTCCTTTTTGTAGTATTGCGTAATTTAGCAACACTTAGTCCTTCGGTACTTTCCTGTAAACTAGGAAGTGAAAGGGAAAGGGAATTTTATTATGCTGAGTTTCAGTGTTTCATAATATGTTAAAAAAATGAGATATTATTGTAATCGAGATTTCTATAAATTAATGTTATTTATTTGCTTATGTTTTACATATATTTATATCCTTGTACGAAGTAAAGGAAGTATTGTAATCGCGAAAAATTTCGGTTTTCAGATTTTTAACGGTAATATCCATTTTGACTATCCTTGAATCCATTTTCATTATTTTCGGTGTGATGTCTGTACGTATAAGCCTATATATGTATAGTATATATGTCACAACTCAAAAACGAGTAGCAGTAGGATGTTGAAATTTTGGATTTAGGACTGTGCAACATCTAGTTGTGCACCTCCCCTTTTGACTGCAATCGACTGAACCAAAAGTGTCCAAAAAAGACTAAAATCCAAAAATAATTGGATTTTGATTTTTTACTTAGCTTCAGTAATAAACATCATTGAGATCTTTTCAACTATATATCATGTTGTACTTATTTTCATTGGTTCCAGAGTTATAGCCAAATAAAATTTCAATTAATGAAATATTTGAATCATACAAGGGTACACGGTTCGCATCAGACTTCTTTTTTTTAACTTTTTGTTTTTTTAGTTTAGCGGCAAAGACATATTTTATTTATACACAAAATCAACATGATGATTGCATTGCAGAAATAATACACATCATTTAAATTATGTAAATCTAGATAAAAAAAATATTCACTGAAATTACGACACTTTAAAAAACAGGTTAGTTATCTGCCACAGCTCTGTTAACAACAGCCAAATACACAGTTTATATTAGTGACTGAACTGATGAAAGCATAACTTATTTAACTATTTTTAATGTTATTTCCACAAAACTTTTCGATCAGTACGAACGTTCTAATAACAGGTAAAAACAAAAAAGAGCTGCAATTTTAGAAATTAATTCTTATAAATAATTCAGCATATATATGAAGAATTATTTTTCAGCATATGTTAAAATATAGTATATATAATATATATTAATGTAAAATTTAACATATTCCTTTATCTGATATTCTTTTTATTCAAAACTTATACGTACAGGGCGTGATACAAATCAATGCGGCAATTTTCATTTACAAATTTTGTAAGATAAACTTACTTTATAATAATTTAGACAAATTTCATTTAGTCAATAAAATGTAATCTTGTACATCAAGAAAAACAGTATTTCGTGGGTCAGATTTAACTCACTTTCTCTCCCTGTACGCATGTGTGTGTGTGTGTGTGTGTGTGTGTGTGTGTGTGTGTGTGTGTGTGTGTGTGTGTGTGTGTGTGTGTGTGTGTGTTTGTGTGTCTGGTGTAAGTGCTTTCGTGTTTTTGCAGTGTACGAGCGAGAGTTTGTGTATGTAAAAGATCAAATATTATGACTTAATAAATAAGAATTTTGTATTTAATTAATTAAATAATGATACTTATATATTAAAAAAAAGAATTATTAATTATTAATTTTTAAAAAATACGTTGTCATAGTAAATATGCATACAGTTTCCATAATATAAATTGTCTTCCACCTGCATTTGGAAAATATACCTTTCTGTGTTTGATATAACGAACAAATTGTTTTAATTTTAAAAAAATCAAGAAGTCTCCAATATATTCATTTTTTCCGGTCCAAAACACTTCTTTTTTTTCAAAAAGAAATTATACTAAAAAAAATCTCGTACAAAGTTCTCCTAGAGCTCATTTTTTTAATTTTGACATACATATTTTCGTAAAATAAAAAAAAATCTATAATTAGATTCAAAAAAATGCTTAAAAATGTAAAAAAAAATACAAAACATGACTCCAGCAATAGCAACAATGCATTTTTTCAGTAATTGTTGATAATTCGTTTAAATTTAAAAAAAATTCAAAAACTGATTACTTAATTATTTTTTATTTTAAATTTTCTTGAATTCTTAGATGTACAAGTGATTTTTTTTAAATTAAATTATTTAAAATTCCGATTTTTGCTTTCAAAATGATATTTTTCAATATTTTTACAATGTATATTTACAAATAAATAATACTAGTTTAATTTTGGTCTTTTTGGCAGCTATTTAAGTTAATCTTCATCGTCTGAAACCGTCAGGAAGAAACCGTCATCTTCATCTCGTCAGGAAGAAACCCAGTCTAATGAAGGCATTAGACTGGGTTTCTTCCTGATCTTCAAATGTTTCTTCGAAATCACTAAATTACTCGGGTAATTGATTTTCCAGGTTCAAGCAAAGACTTGGCGACTCGATTTCATGTGAATACTCTTCGGAGTCACTGAAATCTTCCGAAATTTTGTCAACGTTCGAACAATTGTCCGAACCATTACATTTTGTACATCAATCTCATTGCAGTCCGTGTTTTCGACACCCGCATCGATTACCTTTATAGTTGGTTTCGTAGCTACAAGACTTTTTTAATAAATCTTCAGGCATGACTGAAACTTCTGTAAAGCGAGGTATGAGTATTTTGGAATTATTCGAAATTACTTCTTTCCAGTCACACTTTGTTGCAGTTATTTTGTTTCCAAGCCACGTTTGAAGCTAAAAGTAAGCTCAATAGGAGTGTTGTATAGCTGCTCCAACAGTCGGTAATAATTTTTCTAATTTAAAATTAGACTTTGCAGTAAATACTTTGTAGTGCTGAAATCTCAAATCATCCAAACAAATTTATCATTTGTGCGTTTGTAAATGGATGAAATTAATCTACAACCAGTTGGAGCAATGAATTTTGACTCTGCATTAGTTTGATAAAAAGGCTCAACTCTGTCAACTCGGGAGTTTTAATCAGGGAATTCAATGTTGTTTTTTTTTCTATTACCTACAAAAGCAGATGTTGCGTCATAGCCAGTAAGATAATGTAGAAAACCAACAATAAGACGATAATCTTCATACTTAAAACTATTTGACGAATATATTGAGTCGCTTACATTGTCTGCACCTGGCTTGCGAAAGTAAATTGTTGCACTAATCGAATTTAATTGATTTAGTAGAACCACAAAAGATCAAGAAATAATATCTTGGTCAAAAACGATAGTTTTTTTTTATATTCAGCGACTCCTCGTGCTGCATTTATAACCTTATTTTTTTCGGCGATTTCTATTGCTGTGTTAATAATTAATGGATCTGTATCTTCTTCTGCTTGTTAAACTTTATATGTTTTAAATCTAAATGCTTTTGACAACTCTTTTATTAATTCTTATTTTTATCATTTGAATGGTTCACTGGTCAAAAAAAGTTTTTCGCCTTAAGCGTTCAGCTGTTTTTTTTGAAGATGCAGTCGAGTCTTCATTATCAGCCTCATTGTCCGGATAACCATCAAATACTATACAGCTATTGTCTGTATAGTGATTGCGTAGAAAATACAAATATTTTCTGGTTATCACTTGAATGGTATCATATTTTTGCCAAACTTTGTGTTACAGAAACCCACCATCCACTAGTTCAGTGCTAGTGAACTGACGAAATAATTATGATTTAATGTTTTTTAAGAAGCCGTTTTCTGTAAAAAGTGATAGCGGAAACGGAGCTGGACGCCCAGTCACCTCTATCGTTTAGATCCTTCGTTACATAAAATTACTCGACTTAGATGTTTATAGCAATACTAAAACACAAAAATAATGGTTCAGGCCAAACAATGAAACACAGTTTCTTTTGTATTTTTTTCTTACAATTAAATGGTGTAATCAGTTTTTGAAGTTTTAAAAAAATTTAAACTATCAACAATTCCAGAAAAATTCATTGTTGCAAGAGTCATTTTTTGTTTTTAATTTTTAAGCATGTTTTTAAATTGTAATTATAGATTTTTTTTTATTATACTAAAAAGTATATGTCAAAATGAAAAAAAAAACACCGGTAGAACTCTGTACAATTATTTTTCTATGTAGAATTTTGTTTTTGAAAAAAGTGTTTCGGACCGGAAAAAATGAATATCTCGGAAACTTCTCGATTATTTTTTCTAAAACTATTTGCCTTATTTCAGACCCAGAAAGGTACACTTTCACCAATTTTCGTCAAAATTAAATTTTTTTGCGGAAATTAAAAATAAAAAACGAAAAAAAGATCTTTCGCATTTTTCTCGATAATTTTGAGGTAATGTTAAAGACGTCTACTAAAGTTGTAGATTTTTGCATGAGCTACAACTTTAACAATTGATACTTTTTTGACGTCAACGTTCGCCAGAAATCACAATAATATCATTTTCCATCCCTTTTCAAACCCCAAATCAACCCTCCATCACGCATTTATTTTTTTTAAGTTTATTATAAGTTCCTTTACCATTTCCACTTATAAAAATCCAAGTAGCAATTTGTTTTTTCTAAGTGTAATTTGGTTGGATTATTAACGTGTATACTAAGATACTCTTAGTGTACCAGGTAAATATGATAACGTTATGGACAGTTTATGCATTTCAGTTATAGTTCAATGAAATCGCTTACAAACATCAATCGACTTTTACAACCTAAACATCGGCGAGACTTATTACCAGGAGACTAAACAGCAAATCACTTTTAACAACGAAGGATAAAACTATATATATGGCATATAGTCTTACGGGGAAAATTTTGTACAAAATAAATGAAGGAACAAAGATCAGTAAAGTAATTTCACCTGCACTAACTAATTTATATGTTAGAATAATAGGAACTGAAACAATAATGCAGCAAATAAAGAAAATATATTACTTAATTGTGTTTCAAATACGATACCTTTTTGGAGGTTGGGAAACATATACTTCTGGCGTTGGAAAGGGTTTAAATAATCCTTAGTCTCAGCTGTGTTCTCAGCTGAATATTAATTATATTTAGTAAAAACATTTAGTGGAAATTTAAGTAAATTATTTCTAAATCGTTAATCACTAATCTGTTACTTCTATTCTCAATAAATATATCCCGTATTTCCAAGACTTTTAGGGGGAACAGGTTAAAATAACATTCTAGATATGTACGTACACCAGTTTCAATAGTTTCATGGTCCTTTAGATAAATCTTCCCTTCTTACTATCTAAAATTCACTCTAATTTTTAAATCCTTCTTATTCAGAGATGTTTTTAGACCGTTCACTTACCGGATTCCTGTACGGCAATTTTTTTAGAGTTACTGTTTCTTGATGTCTACACGTTTGTAATAGCATAAAATTAATGAAAAAATTATTTTTTTCATTTTAAAACCCTTGATATTATTATTTATGTTTTATTAAATTGTAATGAGAGAGCCTGAACACTGATGCAAAATAAAAATTTTAAAAGAGAAATATTTATTTCAAAAGTAATCAAAATTGGCAAAAAATAATTTGAATAAGTATTAACAGCTGAAGGGAAAATTTGTTACAGGCGAATAAAAACTGTAAAACTGTACAGTAATATTAAAAAAATACTTCCAACAAGAAGTAAAAATTTATAACAAGGCATTCTAGCTTAATATAAGACTGTAACTTTAGACTGAACACGGCTTTTTAGGAAATACCGCTATCATCAGCTATTTCATAAGATAAGGATATATTAATTTTTTATTCAATATATGATTCCAAATAATAAAATAATAATGTAAAGTTTAAAAAGTAAGTTTATTTTGTAAAACTTTTAAATTTAATTAATACAAATTAATAGCAATTAATATGAACATTTAAACTAGCACAATATTCTTTCCTCTAATAATTTATAAAAAATATCTATCTCCCTTTTACTTTTCGTTCATTTAAATGACTTGTTTGTTTTTATTATGTAAATGTATTCCTACTGGTCACACTTTGTTTTGTAAATATCGAATTCATTACATTTATTGTGATAATAATTTGTGTAGTTTATAATATGGTCGTTTGGTTTTATACAAAATTATTTATTATAGTAAAATTTCTATTAGTTTATTATTATTTAGTTTTATTAATTCCTGTGACATTTATATTTCAGGCCCCGAGGTAGCCACAAATTATCGAAAAAGTCATTACAAAAATTTGAGGATATGGTAGAATAGTAAAATGAATTAGTCTATCTATGGAATGTGATATCACTTGTACATTTTGACGCCAAAATTCTTTTGTATGTAATTTTTATCACATTCATTAAAGACGGGTTCATTCATTGTAAATACTTGGTATTATTATTAATATTTGTTGACATTATACGATAAGTAGTTTTGAGTTAAGAAACAATCAATTTAATTTATTTTCGGGACTGAACTGAAGAACTTAAACTACCAAGCACGCACTATTGGAAATCGAGACATAACAAAGTTATAGGACGTAAGTTTCAGAAACATCCTGATGCAAGTAGGAACTGATGGCTAAGAGGGTTGTGACACTAGGACCACTAGTCTGAAATAAGTGCAGGATGTACACGCATTTCTGTCACGTACAGGAGACATAGCAGAGTTTTGATTGTTCAACTATCTTTCCATTTTTTCCTTTTCCTTATTTTTCTTTTTTTATATTTCTTTTACTGCTCTTTCTTTGAAACCGTTTCATTTATAGGGTACTCAGTGTTAACTTTATATTTTCTATTATACTTGTGTTTCCCCCGCTAAAAATATAATTCTAACATTTGTTCAAAAGCTATCCTTTTTTCTGCGATGAATCCCAGACATACAATAATAATTATTCAACCGTAAACTTTGAATAGAAATCTGAATAAGTTAATAACGGTTATTTAATACAAAAACACAAAAAATGGTCTACCTTAACTGATCTACAAAAAAATAATATTAACGAAAACATGTATATAGACTGTTTCATTTTAAATTCCCCCGGCGATTTTCTCGTAAACTAGGCAGAATATAAACAAATTACCAAAATAAAAGTTACTCAGATTGGAGAAGAACATTTCATGGTGACCTTGTATTTGGTCTTGTTTCAAGTTAAAACGATTTTTTAAAATCGAATGATCTGTTTTTGACCCCACCAATGAAAAGAGGAGAAAAATTTACATTGGAATATGTAGTCACCCCTATGATCTTAGACCTCTTTGAAAGTCGTACGGCTAACCATCAGAGATAGTGTTGACTAAATGAAAATTAAATTATGAACGACTAAATAATTCACAATATTATAGTAATAAATTTAAAAAATCAATGTAATTATTACAAATACAATAATGATTTTTTTGTCATATTTTTAACATTCACAGCTACCGTATATAGTAACCTGTTTCTTTATAACATTTACACTATTAATTTTTAATTCATGATTTTGAAAAGTTTAAAATAATGTTTTTGCATGTGTTTAATATTTTATATTGTAACTACGTTGAAATAATAAGAGCAGGGTTACTTATTCGGGTAATGTGTTATCTTAGTAATAGAATTATTCTTATTTTTTAAATCAGTTATTCATTTTTGTGACATAGAGAGTAAATGAAGATTATGGTATCAAAGTTTCATTCATGTATTCTTTTTTATTGACATGAGGATTTAATAAAATGAGGGTTGTGTAATGAATTCTCTCTTCATTTGAATTAAATGAATATATTTATCAAAATAAAGTGAACGTAACCAGAGAAAAAAGTACTGATAAAACCGGTAAAGCAATATTTAATATTAATTACTATGAAAGAAATATTAGGTATAGTACGGAGTGAAGCGGTTTGTCAATACTTTTTTAACTGAGTTTTATATTCTATATGAAACCAACTGAAATATATGTGACACTTACAGGTGATACAACTGATGAAACCTTTTCGATATTAGGTGTACTACACAAGTTACTTTATATTTGTCAAAGCATGAATTAAAATGGAATTGATTTTCCATTTAAATAATTTTAAATGCGTTCATCCTAATAAAAACTTAAAGACCAAAACCCCCCAATTCGAAGAAAAATCAATTAAGCATTCTACATGCAACATTTTTAGATGTCTTCTCAACAGCCGAGTGCTGCTTTGCCCTTGCGGTTGTACGAACCTAATAAAAATACCGACACATTTTCTGTAACCGACTGGACTATCCCTATTAATCAGCACGAATACATATACGATACTTTATCAATATTAAAAAATTTTACAACGGATTATCAATGATTATAAATTATATAATTATATATAATATTACATATATCTCACACATATCAGTTATATAATTCATAGACAATTTCTCTTTTTTGTAACTAAAGTAATGTTACTGATCTTGAGTTCGACTGTCATTGAAAATATATACGAGTATTACCCCTGGTTTTCTATATAAAATCTTATGGCAGTTACTAGCAGATAATAGAAAATTTAAGATTAAATTGATAAATTGTATTGAACACAAAAATTTTAATTTTTTATTAAATTTGTCACGATTGTGTTTTATATATTCAGGGAGTTCTGCTTTTAAACTCTTTTCTCCAAATTTGTGTTTTCCCCATATTTTGTTCAATATTTTATAAAAATTTATTTTCCTACTCATTATTTCGAAATTATTAGCCTTATTCTGCGCTGTTAATCTCGCGAAGTGATTTCCAACTTTCTAAATTACACATTGACAAGAAGCAGGTAATTTTAATAGGCTCAAAAAATATCATCGACAATACTGCAAGTGCAGTTGGAGTTTGTATCTTTTGCACAGAAAATTAAGATAGAATGGGATTAAAGAATTTGGTGAATGTTCATCTTTCAGCCATAAAAAAAGATCTTGTAGTATAACTATGTGATTTCGCTATTATTCAAAGGAAATGTTCTCTCGGACTTCAATTAAGATGAGTTTCGGTAGAAGAAACTGAAAACAAAAAAAAATGGATCGGTTTTAACTGACCAACGTTTCATACCATAAATAGAATAAAGTGTTAAAAAATATCGACCCAATGATGTATAAAAATTTCTTAAAAACAATTCTATACATTAAAAAAAAGTTTAAAGAAAATTAATATAAAATAATTCCCTATACCGTATAGTACTTACAATATTATACAACAGAATACCGTTAAAATGAAATACGAGAAAAATTAGTTTCTAATTAAATGATGCTGTAATTCATTTAACTTAATTAATTGTAGTATCACAACAAAAAAAAAAAAATCAAATAATAATATGAAATCATAAACAAAGAAATCTATAGTTTCACATGATTTTATACATTATACCCATAATATTTACACACCTGGTGGACCGACATTTTCTAATCGATAACAGACATGTACTGAGAATTTTGTGTAACTTTTATAAGTTACAGATATTTCCCTTCACATTCAATATTTTGTTTCACTGCATACAAGTACGTGTACGAAAACACATGCATACTATCTCTGAAGAATACTAGTCTGTTTCCCTTGTTATTTAATTAATTACAGGACGCCGCCTAATTTGTTGTTTTAACTTTTTGTTCCCTTACATATAAAAAAGAATAAATACACATTGTAATAGAATAAATCACGTACTATTATTATTATTATTTCTTTACTCTCTCTTCATTAAAAGAAGGAGATATCGCATAAACAAACTGCAGACGATAGAGCGCTGCGGAACTATATGTTTAAAAAATATTTCATACTAATCTTACAATTTTTTGTTTTTCCTTACAAAATGTTACATTCGCTATACACTTAATTTACTTTATTTTGTTTATTTAATTTAATTTATACTTAATTTTATATTAACTTTTAAACCCCTCACAAAATTTTTAATGTAAAAAAAAATATCATAACAATAACATCCCAAACAAAATCATATTAAAAATAATTTAATAAATAAACTATATAAGTTGAATAAAATCTTATCACTTCGAAACGTTAAAAAAGTTGCTTACCTTATTCTCTATCAGTGTCTGACAAACATTAGATTCCCTCCATTATATCCGATTCCGTATCACTCCCAGAAATTGGCGGTGACGACGAATCATCTCTAACATTAATTATTAGTTTATCAACTACAACATCGAGAAAATTATCTAAGTTCCACATCTTCTTTTCTTCTTCTGTAACATGCTTCACGCACTGTTTCCACTTATCTGTTAATACCTCGTTTACGCTTTTTTTCAAGCAGGATTTTAACGTCTTTCATTTTATATGTATTACTATTTCAGACGACGTAGCCTTTACTTGGCTCCACGCTATCACAATCGGATTTAGGTTGCATTGATAAGGGGGGGATCCTTAACACCGTATGACCTTTCGTTTCACCCAAATCATCGATTAAAAATTTATTAAATTTGGTATGACCTTTCGTTTCACCCAAATCATCGATTAAAAATTTATTAAATTTGTCACGATTGTGTTTTATATATTCAAGGAGTTCTGCTTTTAAACTGTTTTCTCCAAAGTAGATATTTTTTGACTGCAGTCGTAAAGCAATTTCTTGTTTCCTCCATGAATTGTTTAGAATATTTTCCAGTTTTACGCTATAATCCGGATCATTGTCCATTACAACAATACTATTTTCGGGTTATAACGACAATAATTTTTTAAACCACTTCCTAAAAATACCTCAGTTTATGTCATCGTGGTAGTCTCCCAGATATTTTGGATTCAAAAACGAGTAATCCTTTCTCTAAAAATCCATTTTCATTACTACAATTATTCGCTTTCCTTTATTGGACGTTGCAGGCATCTGTTTAATCCTGACAAAATTGCTGTTTTTACCAATGTAACTGTCGTATCACACCAAATTCTTGAAGTGATGTGGCCTTCATTTACCCACGTCTCATCTAAATAAAATATATTTGTACCCGTTTTTCTATAATTCGCTATTTTTTTAAATAATTATGCTGCCAAATTATGATCTTTTCTCTATCAACAATTACTCTTTCTTTATTTCTTTTAATAAATTTAAAATCCATCGACAGCAGTAATTTGTATAAAATAAGCGTCTTAATCTTTGGTAAACTCTTGTCACAGTTTATCAAAGCCAGACATTTTTTTAAGGTTGGTATTTCATTTCGAAAAACGAAATTATGTAGTCAATATTATTACATTTTTGTGAGATTCATCCCAGTTTCCTAGCACAGGTTTTCCACGTTTTCTATTTTTAACAGGAGTTTCTACCTTTCCTTTCTTATTTATTTCAGTCCGTAATCTATTAATACTAATAACCGATGCACCAGTTAATTAAGAAGTAAGTTTCACTACTTCCTTTTTAACCAAGTAGGATTTTTCTTCAGCAGTAGATTGAATACGTTTAAAACTATTTTTTAACAATTTCGCAAATTTTTCCTTTTTCTGTGTTTATTGAATGATATTCCTGTATTATCAGCCATAACGATAAATTATTCGAACACACATACATACAGGCTAATCACAATATTAAATCTCATTAATCAGTAATAATCGCACACTAAATAAATCTCACAATTATCACACAATAACGGAATATACACACACAGTCATGCGTACCAAAAACCAGTACTGAAACACAGGACTACAATTAAAAGAAAATTAAAAATATCCAGTATGAAATAAGAGAATTTATACTGTTATTTTGAAGTCGGTGATAAACAAGGATGTTTTGTTTTTAAACATCCGGTAGTTACAACAGCTCGGCGCGTACAGAAGTGTGCTGTATACACACGCACTACCACGATCGCAGTTTGTTTATTTCATATCTAATAATTCTGTTAATTCTGTTAAAATCTGTTAATTCTAAGAATTAACAAATTATACATATGCTTGTTTCAATTTTCTTACTAGTAAGTTTTTGTTTTTATTGTTACTTCATATTATTAATAATATAAACCCAGAATTTTATAATTATCCATTAAAAAAAAATAAAATATTAAAATTTGAGTAGCTATTTGCCGAGAAATTAGTGAGTAGCTCTTCCCTCACTTTGAAGGTAAAGATATGTAACTCGTGTTCCTATTTTACTTAGCTTGTTAACGCAGATAGCTATCAGCTTTGATCGGATCCATCACTTAAGCATTATCTGATAGAACTATAACTAAAAATATGTCGAGACTTCAGACCTTCTGGTGTAATAAACTTATCGTTTTCATTGTCTGTTTCGTGAGAAAAAAGTTTTTTTTTTCACTTCTTTCGTAAACATTTTTCCCCTTCTTCTGTGAATTTTTTAAAAAGCGTAAAAGAAAGGGCCTTTTTTTGGAAGGACGACCCGGATTTTTTTAGCAACTTTGTCTTTCATTTTAATTCAATCCAACCCTATTAGGACAGAAGAACAGAAAGCTAAGCGGTAGCCGTAAAGTAAATGAAAGTGCTTCATTATTATTTCGTAAACCATTTTCTATTCTGAAATATTTAATAACGTCAAAAATTAGAATTATAGATCTTAATTCAATTCATTACCATGTAGCCATTTGCATTTTCCTGCTGGAACATTCAGCTACACATAATTTGCTATGTCGTAACAAACATTCTTCCATCAACTACTCACAAAAATTAGGTACATAACATGGTACTCACTCATTTGAGACACAATAGAAAGTTCCAAAAAACTAAAGAATTAATAATACTGGCTAACAAAGCATATTTTGAAAATATAGAGCGTTTAAATCTAAAACGGTCTTCAGTAATACTAAAATGAATATGTACAAAACATTAAGGCCGGTGTCACTTACAGTAGTCACTTACTGTCACTTACAGTAGGCATGGACGCTAAATCCAACAAACACAAAATCGTTGCATGCGTTTGAAAGGAAAATAAAATGGCAAATATATTACTTTGTCAGTGAGGATGACACTTGGAAGTTAAGGTGAAATGAAGAAATAGAGATTATTGCAAAAATTAAAAAATTTAAAATTCATCAAATCCAGAACTTGATGAATGGCTGTTTGGGCCATTTAGAAAGAATGCCAGAATATGAGAGTATTTAGAATAAGAGTTAATCCATAAATCAATGGCTACAAGACGTGACAAGAATTTTGAGAAGCACGGGTGTTGTTTACTGGAGCGAGTTGACGAGATTAGAGATGAACGGAAAAAAGTTGTAGAGGAGGCCATGTTTCACGTCGGATCGTACAAAAAAAATTATATATATATAAGTTGAGTTTAATACTAAACAAGTGCTGTTTTTAAAAAACACGAAAAATATTTTTGTACAATTAACATTACAACCCAAACTTGCTAAATTGTTTTATATTAACTGTTTTACGTACATGCTAACAAATTATATTATTTTATCAATTTGGCGAACATACTCATATATACAGAAATAATGCAATATGTAGTATTAAATGAGTATCTACGATTCGATCCATGCGTACAGAAGTCATATGTAGAACTAAAGAAATAACTATTTATTAAAGACAAAAGCTCCAGCTGCAATGCAGTCCAAGCGTGGTGGTTACCTGGAAATTAGTGACATCAATACGCTCGTGGCAATTGAAATGTAATGGTCAAGTTATATTACTATAATTTGTATACGTAAATCTCTATGGAAAAATAATTTTGCAAGTGTGTGAATATAATAAACAAATAAAACCTGTACACATTAAAATAAAAGTTTTATGGCTTAAATAAGTATCTTAAAAAATATTTTAACCAATATTTTGTACGAGTACAACGCCTATGCAAAAAATTTACGTTTAAATAATTGATATTATTTTAAAATTCAAGGAGAAAATAATTTATTTTTCTGTAAGAGATAATCGTTTCACTTGGCTAATCTAAAATTTTACTGCCTTCTTAGGTAATTTAATAAACACAAAAAATAATGCCTATGTTTTATCGTATATGAACGTATTAGCTGTAAGATGAAAAAAGCTTTTGCCATATGACTTGATCATTTTTTTTATTATCAAAGATTGAACATTCTTGTACATTATAAACATACATAATTTAAACATTTGTTAAAAATCAATTTACATATATAAAATTTGCCGGCATCAAAGAGAAATCTTACACCCAATTTTAGAATCCAATTTTTTTTTAATACTATATTTTTCACAAAGGTAGGAAAACTGTTAGCATGATTTATATTCTGTAATGATGACAAGTAAAGATGCTTGAATGTAAAATTTACTTGATCTTGTTGCTAACAAACTTATTTGTTCATACCACGAAAATTCATCATCTACATCTATTTTTTTTTTAAACAGTTTTTTGTCAGTTCTACTAGTGACATCTTATGGTCCACGAAAATATGGTCTCCAGATTAATCGCCAGCCATTTATTTTGTAAAAAATTAATAATTAATTTTTTAAAAAACCTCTTTTAAATATATTTTAAGAAAAACTTAAAAGGTATTTTTTATGCATGTTTTTATTTATGCATGTAATATCTTGTACATTTTGATGTGTCTGTTATTGGTTGATTTCTTGGTTTGCTCAATTTTTCGTATTTACTGTAATCTCAGCCGTTTATTTTACGTACTTACGGATTATTGTGTCTGTCATTGTATTATTTATTGTCTTGTAATCTGATATTTTGTATTTACTTTGTGGTTTTGGAAGTACTACAGTAACAACCGTTCCTTAACATTTTGTATTTTGTTGGTTGACTTATAGATAATATTTCAGTGGCTTTACTGAGTAACAGGTAGATGTATAAACTGCAATGTGTTCTATTCCTCATCTTAGTTGCCAATTTATCTTGCCCTATCTTCTGGAAGAATAATTTTAGAAATTGTGAAATATATAAAATTATATATTTATATTTACGAATTGTAACATTTATAAAAAAATTAAAAATAATAACATAAATTTAAAGCAAAAAGCCATTGTATTTATTTCCTTTATCATTATTATATTGGTCGACCTCTATTTCTGGTTTTCATTCGGAAGTTTCTGAATTTGAATCCAGGTCAGGTTTAGGTGACTATAATTTTATATGTTATAGAGATGCGATGCAGTGCATTAGACAAGAAAAGGAATATGAAGCGATTGACCTCACTGCAAAGGAGAACCACATTAAAGATAACGGCAGCGTGTAGAACGGTGTTGGCAGCAGCCTCCCATTCATCTTTAGCCAAACACAGGAAAAGAATCTACGGGGGTATGATAAGAGAGGACACTAAAACCCTCCTCTGGCAAGAGTGGCGGGTGCTTGGGAGGAGTGATACAAACATGAACACGACAAAAAAGAACATGGACACGAAGAATGATGCCGCGATAACAGCCGTGGGTGGGGAGATGTGAGTTATTATATTGCACAGCTTCTCTCCGGTCATGGAGAATTTAGTGAATATTCACACCGATTTAGGAAGCGAGAGAGCCCAACTGTATATATTATGGCCTGATAGATTCACCTTACCGTACATTTTATGAATGTGACAGATGGATCGGATGTAAAGAGAGAGAAGGCCTTGAATGGATAATGCCCGAAAACATTGTACCCTACATGATACAAGTTGTGGTAGAATGGAATGCTATACACGGTTTGGCCACGGAAATTCTTCAGTGGAAAGAAATAGACTTTCGTGACTGGAGAAGAGAACAGCAAGTATAAAAAAAAGGTAGAGAAAGACCGATACCTGGCTACTTGGGGGGATCTGGGAACAGCAAAGCCGGACTGGGTTTCTCTACCTGGTGATTTGAGGAAGGCAAGAGGCAAGACCGAGCCCGGTTACTGTGGTGGGGCCCGGGAACGGAGAGCCTCAGTGATTTGAGACAGGTAAATGAGGTGAATAAAAGATCCGCCTCTCTGGATGAAGTATTGCTTGAATGCCAATCCAACCCAGGGAGCAGGAGAAAAAAAGGTCAGGTTTAGCATTTCTCATACTTTAGAAAATTCACCTTTCATTAGTAACATTAATTGGGGAATAAGCCTGCAGTTACTAAACTAAATTAACTTATATAAACTCTTATATATATTTTTTCTATAAAATACAAAAACATTGGTTTTCTGAGATTAATTTTAATAAACCCTTTTGTAATCATATATTTTATTTTTAAGAATAAAAAATTGCTATTTCTCATACAGATCGATTTTAATTTAGAATTTAGTTAAAAATAAAAATATTACTACTTAATGCAAAAATAAAATGAAATGCATATTAAATTTAAATGAAAGAATTTTGTTTGCATAAAACTTCCATCGATATTTTAATTGAAAAATACGATATAAAATTCTTATTAAAACGTTACAGGGTTTTTAAAAATAAATAGAGAGCTTCTGTATTTTCGTTGGAGGACAGAACTGAAAAGATAATATTTTTATAGTTAATATACTATCTATATAACTGTACTATAAATGAATAAAAGTTAAGTTTAAAACTCAACGAGTTCCTTTTTTTTTAAAAAAAAAAACATGAAATAATTTATAAATTCAAAATGGTTAGCATTATTATACATGTAATTGTTACAATTAATTGTTAATGTTAATTAATTAGCATATTGCATAATAGTATGTTGTGCAACGTGCAGTGATTTGAGGCAGGCGGAAGTTTCTGAATTTGAATCCAGGTTACTGTGGCGGGGCCCGGGAACGGCATAGCCGTGCTCGTTACCCCAGCTAATTTGAGGCAGTAAAAGAGTAATTTGAGGCAGACAAAAAGTTGTTGGTAAGGACAACATGACTCATACTGTACATTGCAAAACAGTACCATTATTGCATGGCTCCCTGGCCATGTGTGTTAATTGTTGCAATATATTGATAATGTAATTTTTATTCAAATTTTGTTTTAAATTATAAATACTGTTTGAGTATGTATACACACACACACACACACACACGCACACACAGAATATAGAGTAATGCATACTATTATATAAAGCATTACATATTATATATTACGTAGACGATTGTAATAGTTTCCACTGTCAAATATTAGCTTAAAAAAATACAAACGATTAACTATTAAGTAAACTAAAGTTTTTTTTTAGTTTTTGTTGCATTTAATGAAGGAATGTTAGCTTTACATTCGCGGAAAATTTATAATTTGAAGATACAGTTACATTACTGTATTCTGTGCGACAAATAAAGTTTCCCCACATTTATTTATTTATGACCCTGTAATAATGCTATCATCCGTTAATACTTACAAATCCTCAAATGTATATTTGTATAATTATTTACTCGTGCCGTCGAAGCCGTTCGGCGACTATATTTGAATAAAATGCTTAGTGCTATATTTTGCATATGAAATAATATGTGTACATATGTGGAAAATGCATTTTTTTATCAAATTATAACTTATTACATATCTGTGGCTAATAAAACATAAATTACCTCGTAAATCAAATAATCTTGTACGAACATAAAATGAATTGTTAATAAAATTGTATTATAAAAAGAATACCTTAATACAACACAGGAACAATCAATTATGAATATTAAAATTTCTTAAGTAAAAATAAACTTTAACTATGTGACTATGTTAATATGACTTTATATATCTGACTGACTATTGTACTATTCAGCCTGTAATAGACAGCTCTTCGACTTTTAGATTACCTACTCACAAGCTCGATTCACGGCTAGGATCAGACTTCATTTTTTCATTTATAGATTCGTCTACATGATCGTTTTCGTTAAAATACATACCAAAGTACGTCCAAGGTCGTATGAGCATTTAATATATCGTCTTTAACTTTATTTTAATCATAGTTTATATAAAAATGTAAGGCATATATTTTAATCCGCATCGTATTAGAGAAGTGAAAATTCTCTTTTACTATATATGATCTAATTTGTAATTACTATACGAAAATATTGCACGTAATTTTCTATTCCAACAGTTATGGGCTGTTGTACATATAAGTTACAATGAAGGGTTTATCGAATGGAATTTTCAAGTTGATTAAGGTGGTTGGGTAGTGGTGGCTTACACGACGACCAATTAACAACCATATACTCGAGCCGTTTATGTTTCTATAATTCTCGTTAAATTTAATTTAATCAACTGCATCTGTAATGTACTGCTAACAAACTAATTTATAGCACTGTATAGTTTCCAAAATATACCCTTAAACACGCCCGATTAACAGAATCATGCAGGAGCAAGGGACACTGTCCAGTCTCTGCGACCCCCCGCAGAAGGGAGAAATTTGTGAAACACCCGCCACTTTTGTGTTCCATAGTTTCCAAGGGGTGGAATTCCTACCTTATGTGCAGATTATTTATATTTGCAAAATAATTGATGTCTAAATAGGAAATTAATATTGTAAAAAAATTTGCACATAGTTATTGTAAAACTAATAATGATAAGTATTATAATTTTTACTAAATTAGACTAATAGTACATATACAGTACTAGTATGACGTAAAACAGATTACTTTGTCTATTTCAACATAATTCACGGCACATATTTAATTTTTAGTCGTGTTTAAGTAGTTGAAGTAGATTTATAAAATTTATAAATACTTTTTTTCATTTAAACCTATACTGAAATTTCGGTCTTTGCATTTTACATCATTTGTGAACAGTTCCCATCATAAGATTTAAATGTCCTAATCCATTAAACCGGTGTTCATTGATGAATAAACAACACCACGGTGTATGATAAACAACACCATCGGTGTTGTTTATTCATACTGATATATGCATAATTGCACACTCTAAACAGCTTCACCCATTAGACAAAAAACACATAATTCCACTTGTTGGCGAGAGACTTATTAAGAAACCACCGATCGCTGGTTACAAGTAAACAAACATTTTGAGAATCAAACATTTTGTATCGGCGTTTTCCTTCTTCTCTCTCTCTCTCTCTCTCTCTCTCTCTCTCTCTCTGTAAATACGACGGTGATAACAAGAATGATCCACAACACTGAAAATTGGGTACAAAATAGTAGCATTCAAATAATTATTATTTCTTTGAACTTTTTCACAGTTGGATAAAGAAAATTAGCGGTTATTTTTTTTTTTTTTTCAATTTCTAACGTGATTTTTTATTTTGCCACATAGATTAATTTAATTATATTTTAAGTATAAACTTATAAATTATAAAGTATTTATATTTTAAGCAAATAAAATGCAAAAGATAATGATAAACATGATAACCAGTTAACTAACTGATTGTTATCAACAAAAAACAAGAAATTAAATTATTTTTCACAATAAATAATTTGTTTTATACTTGATCGAACAACTGTTTATATTTATGCCCAGTAGCTGTTTATATTTTACAAACAATAATTTTTAACTTTTATACACAATGCTTTCTTTTTCTGCGACTGCCCAAAAAGAGTATAACGTATTTAGGGGTATATAAACAGTATATAATAAATATACATAATGTATGTATGTATCTATGTATGATGTACGTACGTTCCATCGTAGCCGCTCAACACTCAAAACTAATTTAGATATATAACCCCGCGTTGGAATCTTTACGTTATTTGGAGTGTGATAGGCTATATATATATATATATAAATATCCCAAAAAATTAAAATTAAATTTAAAACTGTATGGTAAGAGTCTCGCAGATATCATTTCTTCCGCTCAAAAAACAAAACTTTTTGTAATATAAGTAAAACTGTTTTTAACACAACGATACTGATATCAATAAAGGTAAGACACTATATTTCTATTATCAAAATCTGATATTAATATAGAATTTTCTTTAAAAAAAATACATATTAAATATATGCAAAAGGCAATAGATATACTATAATAAATAATAAACAATGTTTGAGGGTTCCACATATTAAGCAAAAAAAATATATATATAAAATAAGCAAAAAAAAGCCGGCCCGATTTCATTTATTAAGCAAGTAATAATCATAAGAATTGTATTATTTCTATAAATGTGATATTTATTACATATAAGCGAAATCGGGCTGGTAAGAGTTTTGTAACAAATTATTCTTTTTCTTTGCTTATTATACGGAAGGTTGTTCATTTTTGTTGTCTTACCTCTGTTGATTTCAACAAAAATATGTATTTTGTCTATTTTCGGCGAACGTCTGTACGCACGTATGTATTTTGCGTAACTTAAAAACGATTAGCCGTAGAGTATTGAAATTTTACATTTAGGACTGTTGTAACATCTAGTTGTGCACCTGGCTTTTTATTGCAATCGACTAGACTATAAATGTTCAAAAAAGTCCAAAATACAAAATTTTTGGATTTTGGAGTTTTTCTTAACTACAGTAATAAGCCTTCATTGAGAGCTTTTCAGGTACGTGTCATAAGTGGTACTTATTTGCATTGGATCCAGAGTTGTAGCCAAATAAAATTTTAATTAATGAAATATTTGGATCTTAGAAGGGGAAGGTACATCGGTTGGAATCAGACTTCATCTCCTTTTTCTTGAATGTTTTTTTTAATTTAAATTTATTGATGTATTATTAATCTCTGATTGTAAAATATTTTTATCATAGATAATAATTCAATATAAACAATAAAAAAATGTAAAAATATAAGAAGTTATTAATTAAATAAAATTGTACGTACATTTCATTTAAAAAAAAATGTGTGTATGTAATTCAATAGGCGTACAAATAAGTCATGTGGTGTCCACATCACTTTGGTGAAACATCTTATTATTCCTTTTTGTTTTCACTTTGTTGATGGTTACGTCACAATAATATAAAGAAACATAGTATTAGATTGATGTAAGATTCATATTTATTTAAAGAGTAATAAACTGACTATTGTCTACCCTGATATTTCAGGTAATATTTTACGTATTAATAATTGTATAGATATTCGATGTTAATAAAAAAAGTATCTGAAGTTATTACTAAAAAAAAATAATTTTACGTACTTTTCATTTAAAAAATATGTTTATATGCAATTTAATAGGCGTACAAGGAAGTCATGTTGTGTCCACGTCTAATTTTTTAATTTTTATAACGTTCGATAATAACAAATTCTGTAGAAGTAGTACAAAATGAAAAATATATTTAAACAAATTAAAACTCTCTGAAAGTTGATTAGTCTCGTATTATTTTATTTTATTAAATACTGCATAACGATGTATGGTCCTTTATTTCCATACCTTGTTTTCATCTGTTTAGTTCGATTTATTTTCGTTTTTTTAGTTCAATTATTTATTTTTTTTAATATAGAATTTTTTTTACCCGTTTTGTTTTTATTATTCAGTATCTTTACATTTAACAAAATAATTTGTGACTGCATATCTTCTGTTGTGTATCGGAAAAATTCTGAAAAAAAAGTTTATTTTCGTATTTATTTGTTTAAAAGCTATTATATAAAAAAAAAAAAAAACAAAAATTCATATATCTCACTTTATTATCCATATTTGCCTACAACTGAAAAAAGTAAAAAAAAAAAAAAAACAATTTCCCGTAAAACAGAAACTTCTAGTTTTGGATTTTTCACTGAATTTTTCGATAAATTTTTACTAATTAAAAGATTTCAGAAAGAGAAATTAAATTTGTTTCTGTAAAATATTAATATTTTGTAAATAACTATTACAAATTTGTCCATAACCCACCAAAGGAAAATTATTACTTTATAGAGATTTGCCTCAAGATAGAAAGAAGCAACATACATCCTGTAAAAGTGAACACTATAAGTTATAAATAAATTAGAATAAGTTGTTATTATTACTCGGTATTTGTATGACAGTAGTTTCAAAGTATTTATTAAGAATACAAGAGTTGATTATTTGATACACATACACTGTAGTAGCAATGCTGAAGAATACATTTTAAAAGCGAAAGATTTTTTAGTGTAATTATACTTAAGTAGTTAATAAAAGATTTATATCGTTTTTAGTAGGAAAATATAATTAACAAATTTCCACAGTCTTATCGTAACGTTATCAAGATAATATTTTTAATAGAATAGTATAAATGTGAAAATTGTTACACTTTATGAAATTGCTGTTGAAATATTATTTTAATTTGTTACAGCTATGAAAATCAAGCTAAGAAAGCGTGTACGTCATTTATACGTGTTCAGCTATACTTAACTGAAAAGGTAACAGGAAAATAGAAAATTTTTTAACACAGAAACGACGTCTGTGAAGTAAAGTTGTAATGAGAAACTCGAAACACTATAAAGGTTCTTGAATCTTTTATTATATCTTTTTATTATTATTATATATTTTATATATAATATAATATAATATTATATTAATATAATATAATATTTTATATATAATATATTTTTATTATTATTATTATATCTTTTATATTATATCTTTTATTTCCTTTTTATAAATATAAAAATCAGGAGGCTTGTATCCTTCAGCAGTATGAAATTTTTTTTTCACGTATTATCATTTACAATCGGTGCCTTGTAGAGGACTGTAAGTAAATGTGAGTAATGATAATCACGTGAAGAGAGTATCCGACGAAAGCCCTCACTAAAATATTCAAAGGTTCAACTCCTCATATATAAGAAAGCAATAGTACAGGTGGTCAACGTAAAATTCATTACTCATTAGAGCAATAGAAATTAATCACAAATGACGGGAAAAAAAAATTAAAATAATGTCATCAATATCAATATATGATATTAACACTACAGCTGAAACAAATATTTGTCGGTAAATTGAAGTAAATAAATTTCGTAGATTATCAAAGTGACCTTCACTATACAGTAACAAGGTCATGGAAACGTTTCAATCACCTGTTATCATTGCTGTTTCAAATAGATTTACTGCCAGATAATCTGCACGTTTGTATAACCTCCAACAGTACCGCGAGCTAATTTTTTAGATCTCTTCGTAATCAGAACGTATTCCTAGATAGTCAGGAATTTCTCCACTCCTAACAAACCATGGCATCTTTGTTATGATCCTCACCTATCTCTTTTGGGATCTTTGAAGTATCTCAATATTACTGTTGTTTCTCATACACTATAGCTGCTTCCCATATTTCAAATTAGTTTAAGAATAATTCTGTAAATCAACAGTTTATTAGAAAACAACACCTTTGAGTTTCTACCCAGTAACCAATTTAGTTTTCTATACTTGATGTTAAGTTTGTTCTATTTTTCTACCACGTGACCCTTCCACGTCAGAGGACTTTCAAATTTAGGGATGTAGATGACATTGAGGTGTACTCTTAGACTATTATTCCTTCCCATCGTAAACGTCACATGGGTCGATTAGTTCTGATTCACCCTCAGTTTCCATTCGACCAGCTAAGTGCCTATATCGTCTAATTCAGATTGTAGTTTAACCGAGGCTTGATTCAGATCTTCGTCACCAGCTAGGATTGCCCATCTGCAAACGGTGGGACATGATCAGAACAGGAAAGTCTGATGTGAAAATCGAATACAGATCTGGCTCCAGAACAGAACCCTGAGGAAACCCCGATTTCCTGTCGAAGAACCCAGATAGTTCCTTATTGAACTTAACCGGCGAAAAGAGCTCATCAAGATAACTTCGCAGGACTAAATAGAATGACTAAGACAGGCTCTGTTTTAGCTTCTAAAGCTTCCCGATCTTATCAAAGACCAGATGAACATATAAAAACGCTGCTGAGCAGTCGTTCTCCTCCAATCACGTGTTATAGTAGTTGCAGCTTTGTGGGTCAGTTTAAAATAATATTTTTTTGTTTTTTGTGGGTTTTATAATTTTTTTATTAAATTTTAATCAAATCAACATGTGATTATAATTTTTTTATACATGACGAATATTTACAAAAGTTATTTTTTCTAATTTTAGTTGGTTTGTAGTACTTTTTACTATTTTTATATTAAATTTATTAACTTTATTTTTGTTTTATCATCCATTCATTAATACTTCTGTTATTAACTCGAAGTTTTTGGCAAGGTTAAAATAGAATGTAAGGAATGTAATATTCTCAGCCTTTACACCCAAGCATCTCACACTAGTGTGTACGTTTAGGATCCAAAAAACGTAATAACGCTAGTTGACCGCTGTAACCACAGATGTCAACAACCGAATACTTAGCAATTTTATAATAATTATAATATCTTCTTTTTTTTGGAAATAAAGGGAAAACATGTAATTATGCAATTATGTAATTATGTAATTATATAAAGTACTTATAAGAAATGAACTTTTTGTTATTTTTTTTAACGCTCATGTATCCTGCTTCGTTATCATTAACATTGTGTTGGGTGAGTTCCCAACACATAGAATGATCCAATCTTTTTCTTAAGTGCAGTACTTGAATTCTACTTTTAATTATCTCTTTTATCTTTCATCTCACTCACTACCTTTATTATTCAAAATAAATGAAATATTTAAATAAAACATTTCTATTTCAATAAAATTTCTGACCCATATTGTATAACGAAAGTAGAAGAAAATTTAAATAGTAAAATAAAGAAAATAAGGAAAGGTAATTTTTGAACTTCTACTGCAACGGATTTGCAGCAAGGAGTTTGAAATTCTAAAATACTAAAATATTTAGCGAAAATAAGAATTTGTATAGCAGGAAAGTACAATAACAGTTGAAAACGAAATTGATTTATTAATAAAGATTTGATTTGGTCCGTATGTATATTTTTATAACATAAAAAATATTTATATAAAATTAGTTAAAATTGATTGTTTTTTTACATGTATTTTTATAAAATACGTAGAAGCAAATTGTATAATAATAAACGAAAATCAACTTATTTCTAACTGGATATAATACTTCGACTAATGTTATAGATTTAATTCAAAATCTAACAATAAAATGATTTCTTTAACACAGATACAAACCGAAAAATTAGTTAAGTAATTTTGTACGCTTGTAGTTTTTATTTCTAATCAAGGTAAAAATAATACTGAATTATTTTTTTCGTAAATAACGAAACTATAGATAATTTTTATAAGGAGTTGAATGAAATAAATTAATTGTATAATAAAACTATAATTCCAGCTTACCCTCAACATGTAAATATATAGCTAAATTAATTTTTGGCTCGGTGTTCACTTGACACTCGTATATTCCAGCATCTCGCGCCTGAACGTACTCAATACGTAGATT
The DNA here is from genome assembly GCF_047948215.1 of Lycorma delicatula. Lineage (NCBI taxonomy): Eukaryota > Metazoa > Arthropoda > Insecta > Hemiptera > Fulgoridae > Lycorma > Lycorma delicatula. The sequence goes on along the minus strand of NC_134455.1, from coordinate 173,831,220 downwards.
CCAATCGTCACTACCTTCCGGATGTAACACACTAAACCTAGCATCACCTGTGTATGTAAATATGTTACTTGTAAGAATATGTAGATCTCTTTTCCTCATCCACGATACCTGAAACAAACGAAGATATAAACATAAAGTTTTAAAATTACATTTGAATAAAATAATACATGTGAATTTAAAACAAACGGTTTAGTAGGCAATTACACCGGCTATCATATAAACAACAACGCTAAATAACATGCAATATACATGGATTAAAAAACCGTTCATTAGATCAAGGATGCTGAAAAGTCATATACATTGATTTATAAATAATACTAAAATTACTACTTTCGATAGATTAGGTCTATCATAATTATTACTATGAAATATTACTGTTGGGTAAAGTTAACTAAAAAAACACAGCTCGTATTTGCCAAAAGAAATTCGACTTTAATGAGAAAGAAAAACAACTTAAGTTAAATCATAATCTTAAAAACTAAAAAAAAATTATGAAAATAACATAATTTAATGATACATAAGAATATCAAATGAAATCAGCATAGCAATAATATTATATGAAAAAATACATGAATAAACACTTTTAAATACACATTTTTACAATATATATTTTTAACAAAGCCTGCAAACAAGAGAACATGAAACACCTTAATTTTAATTGTAAATTTAGAAAAACATAATATCAATAGAAAAAATGTAACTGGCAAACAGTTGTACTACTGACATATACTATAATGTGACAAATAGCAATGAACGGATGTCATTAACTTAGATAAATGAATTACAATAAATTTTAATTGGCACTGGCCTTTTCTGAATTAAGAACATCAACAAACTTAACGTTAAATAAATAATACATGTAATTCTAGTTTAGTGTAGAAAAAAGGCCACAATGATATTCTAGTACAAAAAAGAGTTAATAACAATAATCAAATTGTCATAAGTAAACATAAAAATAAAGAGTTAATTACAATATAATTGCATTGAAATTAATTGTAAAGTTAATTATCATAACTACAGAATTGAAATTAATAAAGCACGTGAAATGGTTGCAGCTAAACAATGACAACCTTATGTAAGTAACCTGTCGTGACTGTACTTAAGTGAAATTGAAACTTGAAAGGCATAGGTATGATGAACTGAATATTCCACAAATTTTAATGATAACATAACGGTTTAACGTAATAAGTAATGAAAAACTGAACTTGCCTGTAGCACACAAATATTTGTAAGAGAGGAACTCATGAATAAAGGTAAAACGAATACATACAGTAAATTCCTGGGCGTAGTCCGACGTGGTGTATCAGGAATACTGTGGTGAGAAAGTGGCTTCGAGGTTGAGCAAGACTGGGCATCTGAAATGTGTAGCAACGAGTTTGAAGAAATTCTGCTTCGCTGAAATTGTAATAAGAAGCTGGAGAAAATTCGGCGTCGACAGAATTGAAAGCTTGTAATGATTGAAGCACTTTCCACAGAGAAGTAATGTAGAATTTGAAGAATGTAGAAACGAGGCTGGACGAACATAGAAAACTGTGAAATCACGAAAAACTGACGAGTAGAATTAGAAAATATTTTAACAGGGAAATACCGCAACGTTTATAAGTGCGAAGACGACAAAAGTATCAACATTAAGCGAAAGAAAGAAAACATCGAAGCCTGGCCCTCCAAGAGGACCAGGATCCGCACAACGTTAAAGTCCAAACTAGAATGAATAAAAGCTGGCGTGGTGAGAAGTAGGGGAAGCGAACAAAGCAATGGACAGAAGAGTGTGTTGACAACAAGAGTAGTGTCTTAGTGTTAGTATGAGAACGATTAGAGAAACGGTGTGGAATTCGGGAACGAAGACATAACAAAAAATAATTTAAGCGAGGAGCCCACTAAAGAATTACGTAAGACTGATAAAAAATAATTTCTGAATACGCAAGTTGAAGAAATGACATCAGGGCAGACAAAGAGAAATAGACTTCTAAGAACTATGACAACATTGAAATTGGTTGAGAATAAAAAAAACACTAAGCCTAATATATACATTAAAACTAAACAGCAATGAAATAATGCGAGATATAAATAAGCTAACACCAATACGATGATGCAATAATCAGACAAGCTGGAGCCTGAGAGAAATTGATATCGAAAATAAATCCAAATAACCAATTTAAAAATACACGTAGATAAGAATTACAAAAAAGCAAAATAAAAAACCAAGCCTGTAAACTGCAAGACTTGACCATAACCTTGAATTCATTGGAAAAAACGACTTTACGCCAGTGGCGTAAACAATTACAATACAGATAACTTTTATTTTTTAATTTACGACAAAATTTTATTTTATTTATGTAATGCAGGAGTAACTGAACTGAAACTACAATAAATGATTGAAGCCGTGGAAAAATCATGCGGGAATCTCAGTCTAGTCATGTGAAATTATATAAAAAAAAGGTGACAAAAAAAGATAAAAAAAAGGTTTTTTTTTTCACCAAACCGCCCGGGCCGGATCCACAGCAAAGTAAAGCACAGCCCAGGGGGGTTGTCTACTCAAACGGGCCTCCCCATCCACCGGCCCATACGTCTAGTCTGGCAGTCTAGTCAAACAAAGCCATTCTCAGAGCCACTGAATAGAATACTACTGGCACTCCAGGTCCCAAAACGTCGATTCCTGCTGTCGACGCACTGTCCAATAACCACATCGAACTCGGAGTGATTGAGAAAGGCAGCTCGGAGAGGAGCATTACCTTGACAGAGCGGTTGAGGGCCACTTCCCAGCAGACATCATGTGAACGTCTGCTTCTGTTCATATTTAACTGGAGAAACTTCATTTTCGGTCAGAACATTCATCCATCCTGTGGCCCTCCGAACCACAAATCGCACACTTCCTCGGGTTCGTGAACTGGGCCCGCTGGTGTCCTTTCTGACCGCAATTAAAACACAGTTCAGTGCGGTCGGGTCCTTAGCAGGTTGAGGACATGGGGCCCTAACCCCATCACTGAAAGCATCTTTCTGATAACGCATTACGAAGGGTACAGGAGACATCCTGCGATTCATCAAATCGGGTCATAAGCAATTAATTGTAATTTAAACTATTAAATTAAATAACTGTTTATTCTGTCTACCAAGAAGGTAAACAAAGGACTTGTCGCAAATAAACAAGTCCTTTCAACCGTAGGCTGAAAGTAAAAATTATAATTTTAAACTCACAAATAATGGTGATAGTCATCATAAAACGGTAATTAACAAAGAAAATCACTAAATAGCACAAAATAAAAGTGACTATAGGTAATTAAACAGCACCAAATCAAAAGTTATGCAGCACCACAACAAACACAAAAATTAATTAAATCTACAACGAAAACGTAATAAATAACGAAATAACTCAAACGAAACAAAAAAAAAAAACCAACAAGAACATGAAAACGAACTGAAATACAAAGAAAATAAAAAACTTAGTATAATGTGGGAAAAACACGTCTAATCGCATGACTTAACCTAACCTCTCGTTTGACACCACAGTTTTTATTTCCTTACTCTCCCAGCCGGACATACAGTTAAGTAAAAATCAGCCCAGGGGAGTGTCCTTTACTCTATGGAGCCTCCGCACCTTCCGGCAGTAAGCCCGACATGGCAAGTCAGTCCCCCGGTAGGATCTTTTCATTCTTCATTGCCCATTCTAATGGGGGTAATCCGTAACTGGATTCCCCCCACCGGTATCGGGTCTTTTCGTTTGTATCCCCTAACCTAGTTCCCCTTTGAGTCCTCAATCGATGATCGGAACTGGCACACCTCGACATGCCGGCTCACCCGATTGGGGCTGTCCATCCAACCCTACAATAAAACCCTTCTATCTTCCGTATCTTTGCATCGAAGCACTTCCCTCGAGTATTCCTCCACTCACCTCCAGTTACTCTGCGAGGTCAGCATATACGGGACTATATCCTCCGGCTCCAGATATTCAATACCAGCCCGCCTATGTTGTTCAATCCACTCCTCAAATTTTAAGAGAGTGTGCTCAACCAAGTCCCGTTCAGCACAATATATACAGTCAGGCGACTCCCTCCTCCCAATTTCGTACAAATACCCTTCAAAATTTCCCTGACCGATAACATTTGTATCAGGCAAAAACTCGTTTCACCAAAACATATAACATAATGGAAGAAACCGCCGACGTAATTGCTCGACGTTTCAACGCCCGCGGTGCAACCTGTGATGTCATCAGACGACTTAATTCCTGTACTGTCCTTTCAGCCCTTTCACAGTACTCCAAAACGTGTTCGCTGAATCGTAGTGACTTGCCGATCACACTAAGTAACTTCACCTTAAGGCTTTCTTGTATGCGGGATCAACTCTACGTTTCCCTGTTAAGGAAACATACCGACACTTATCAAGAGCAAGTTCCAGACCGTAGTGACTCAATCATTCATGGATCAAATCAATCGCAGCATTACCCCTTGCAGGATCTCCTGCTATGTCCTGCAACGATTCATAAGGACTAAATAATCGGCATATGCAACTGACTGCGTATTTTGCGGCAACCGAACCCCCAATATGTCGTCAAAAACAATGTCCCAAAGAAGGGCGCCCAACACTGAACCCTGTGAGACTCCCCCAAAAATCTGGAAACTGAAACACCCTTCGAAAGTCTCCTCTTGATCCATCTCTCATTTAAATAATCGCCCACTTACTTAATCAGGTAATTACTAATGCCCTTATTTACCAGGACAGACATTATAACGTTCCAAGTCATGGAACCAAACGCGTTCCCGATATCCAAGAATACCAAAACAGGGATAGCCCTCTTTCTCCATGTGCCTTGTCTAACCTCCTTAGCTCAGAGTACCACTCGTGATACAGCTTGTATGGCCAATTTGCTTGGCACGAAACCATATTGATTTTCTTGTATACCACCTTCTCTGTTGAGCTGCTCCATGATTCTTGACGCCAACAACCTCTCAGCAACTTTACCCAAATTCTTAAGGAGACATAACAGTCTAAACCTCCGGCCATGTCATCAGCACAATCTTTGGGAAGGAAGACAAGCCGCCCTTCCTTCCAACAGGCTGGGAATGTCCCACCTTCCAGTTCTTTATTGAAAATGTCTACTATGGCCCATAGCACACTACCGATTACGCCCATTAGTCCCTTGGCCGGGATTCCGTCCAGTCACGGAATTTTCACATTCCTCAGCCTATTTATTGCCATGGTAACTTCATCACCAGTATATCTTCTTATCTCAAAAACTGGAGGGCCCACTATTCTTCGTTTGGCGCAAGGGAAGATTCTTTCCACCTCACACTTCGCCCTATCCATTGTCAAAACAAGGAGGTGGCTACCAAATTTCTTCATCACATTCTGGGAGGCTCCCACCAGGGATGCCTATCAGAATCCTCGAACAGCTCCATCCATTTTTTGCGCTTTACTGTCTTAATCTCATCATTGAGGTCACGTCTACAATCTCTATAATCTACCTACTGGCAGTAGGTCCGGCATGGCAAGTCAGTCGCCCGGTAGGATCTTCATCCTTCACTTGTTTTAACACTTCTTCATCCACTCCATCCTTCACTTGTTTTAACACTTGTTCATCCACTCCATCCTTCACTTGTTTTAACAAGTCAGCATAAGTTCTACTTTGAGCTGTTACCGCTACAGTTTTCGAGGGTGAACCCTGAACACATTCAGATGATTTTGCCCGGCCCACTGCTTGATCGTGAAACATCTCTATCTTTAACACCTTCCTCCTACCGCCATACTCCAGTAACTTCTTCAGTAAGGACCCAGGTCTACCACCTGCAGCGGCAAAATCCGTCTTGTTGTTTGATACTTAAATATTCGACCAATGCCAACCTTCAAATCCTCAGCCATCTTATTGTCACTCTGTGTGGAATCAACCACCACTACAAACACCGTGTGAAATTGCAGCTCAATTTCTTCACCAATGTGAACCTTCGTCTGCGGTTTAAATGTGAACAGCTGTCCCGCTTTCAATCTGTTCTTTCTGCCAGGCTTCTAATGTCAGGAAAACCTTTTAAGAACCGACAACGTAAAAGGGTTATCGAGAGCCGGTAGATCAACCACAACCGGTATGTCCTTATCCACACTATCAAAACAGAAACCCCTCTTGTCTTCCACATAACTATAAGCAGCTTCAGGCCAGCGTTTATCTATCAGACTCAACATCTCATCATAATCGACTCCATTGTTAACCTGCCGTAAAATATCATCAGTCTGTGTTGCAATCTCCTGAGTGCTTAGCTCCAGTGAGCTCCTATAAAAGGCCACCTTAAATCCAGCTATTCTTTACTATATTTTATATATCTAATTAAACTTGTTTAAATTCCCTGTTTGTATTTTTATCAATCGACTTGCGCAGAATACGAGCTGCAGTTTCCAATTTACAAATCCACTCCACTAGCTCGTTATCCGGGTCTCTTTCCACAGTAATAGGAGGACGCCGTCTCTTCCGGTCTTCCCTAAGCCTATTATCACTAGCATCCGCTATTGGCGTAGCCTCCATGGCCAACGATAATGTGACTTCAGATACAACCTCTGCACTCTCCTTGCTGTTCGACGCTTCTCCTCTCAGCGGAGAACGATTTAAACCTTCCCAGGTTTAAATGGGTTTCTATCCATATACTTTGACTCCCTTCCAGAAGACAGATTGAAGCTCGACAACCTCAGATTCCAAGTAAATTACTGAAAACTTTACTAAGCAACAATAGCTTTAGGCACAAGTTATACAATAGCTTATCTATCTAAGCGAAATACCAGTCTCTGTTTTCAGAAAGATAACCACCTAAAACAATTAACCTTTTATAATTAAAATTAATGTAGCTCTAAGATGTTTCGATGTAATCAGTTTGATAACTTATTATACTAGATATGAAATAATTCTTATTTTCTAATTTAAATACACACGCACACAAACTCGTTTCGCTTGGTAGTACAAACAGTACTGCCAAGCGAATTTAACCCTTATTGCCAACAGGCAATAAAGCAATAAAAACTCAAAATCACTGTAAAATATTCGTCCGTTGTCAATATATAAAAAACACGTCTTGTAAATTATCCTCACGCCGCTAAAGCCGAGTTCCCGGAAAGTTTTACAACTTTGGGTTGTTTTTGACGCAGGGCTTACACACACACACACACACACACACACACACACACACACACACACACACACACACACACACACATCAATCATCAATCATTAGAAGTTTATTTTCACATCCACTGCATAAGACAACCAGTTATACTCTTACAAATACACCGGGCAGAATAACGTGTGAAGGAGCACACTTGATGTTCCTGTTGGAGGCGATAGGCCTCCAACGGGAATGTTGTGGTTGTGGAACAACCACAACAGCAAACTGACGAAGCCGACCTCGACCATACAAAATTCCACCAAACAGACCTAATTAATTCTGTTCGACAAACCAGCAACCCATCCGAGATATTGGCTAGTTCCAGCTGTCTTCTCCTATTACATCTCCTACTACATCTTCTCCTATTAATTCCTGTAGAAATTTTCCTCTTTTCTAGTGCTAGAACTCAGTTCTCTCCAGTATACCATTCTGGTTTCCACTTTACCTAATAATATTAATTATTCATATCTCTTAATCCTTTAGACGCTAATACTAAACTTAAGAATGAGGACAAAGGTAATTTTAACAGCAATTTCTTACATAATTACCTCAGGACGCACCCTTGATTTTATAAGCTATAAATATGTTCTCAACCTACAACAAAAGTATAATATTTTTTAATCATAAAAACAGCAGGAATAAATATGGACGAGAACTTATCAGCCATCAGTTTCACATATCATGGATCAAATATTGTGGAAATTTGTTAACCTATAGTACCTGAGGTTGTAGTATATTAGAGACGTTCAATCTTGGTGAAGAAAGATTGCGAGTGTAAGGAGGTCAATTGAATTCAAAGATTAATCTTGGAAGGAGGCCGAAGAAATACACAACTATCGGTTTTGTTAGTTTTTTGTTGATTGAAACAAAACTGGTAGTTTTTGATCTTGATAAGGCATTTAATATGTTCATATTGGAATAAATGTTTTAGGTATATAGGTTGAAATATAGAAGAAGAAGAATCATTGTAATCTCTAAACGAGGTATTATTGTAGATAAATTTGCAAACAAAGATCAAGAATGATAACTTCACTGTGAAGGTGTGAAAAATCAGAATACATTTTTGCACCTTTAAAAGGGGTAGGTTTAAAAACTAGACAAATGCGGGGTACGTGATTAGTTTTCCGAAGTAAATCTTGAATATTTTAATGAAATTGAGAATAGAATATAATATTTAGATTTAAAGTAGCTAAATATAAGGCTAACTGCTACGTATGACCTATGTAAAACATAGCAGTTTTACAATTGTTTTACGCAAAACCGTTGTTTTACATCAAACTATCAAACGAGGAAGAAAATTTGCATTTATCTAGATAAGACAGCAACTGAACAATTACCTTAAGAGAATTTAATCCATTTTTCTTTCATGGATTCAACATATACGTCAGTAAACTTAAGATTTTTATGATGCTTACTCTCAATAAATTTTTTTGAAGTTTTTAGTTACATTTCATTACATGGATAATGATATAAGAAGTTGTCAGTTAATCCATATTTGTATGTATATTCATACGATATATATTCTTCAATCGTTATTAATTTCACCTGATATTAATCTATAAATTTTAAAGACTCATTACGTATAATGCTATATAAATAACCAAAAAAAATATTTCCTTCGTTTCAGTAAATCTAAAATTAAATTTGAAATGCAGATTTCTAAGGAAAGTTACAGCTTTTATTGAATCATCTACGATAAAAACTCGATTTACATTTACTATATTCTTTGCAATTTAAACAAAAATGACTGAAAAGGTAGTAATGTTAGATTGGATTTCAGTATTTTTTAAAGGCGTGATCTCTGAAAAAATTTCTCTTCCTTTTTTCGTTATAAAGGAGGACAAAAGGTTGTCTTTTCACATCTATTGGTTGGTGCTTCCCATCAATAGAAGACGATAGAGGGCAATTTCAACGACCGATCAATCTATCCCCCAGTGGTATTGCCCCAAATTCTTCCATCACCACCACCAACATCCATTCTACAACTATTACATCTACCCGTTCCACATTTTATCTAATGTTACACTCACTCATCCTACTGCACAAAAATACGAGTAACTAAAACGTTCACTTATATTAATTTTTTTTAAAAATCTATTGCAATAATATATACCTCCTTACTTAATGTATACCTCCTAAATGTATACTTCCTTACCAAATAAAATAAGTAATTTAATTTATTAAGTAGGTGAATAATGAAACAAAACGAACGAAGGTTTCAAAAAAATTTCTCAATCTAACACAAGTAACCTTAATGTCAAAGACGAACACTAATTGTTTCTGACATGAAATACGCAAGAAACTTAATATATTTGAATCATAGCAATTATTCACTATTGCCGATGAATAAAATGCATTTATTTTTTTAAATCAACACTTTCTTCTTTTTCTTTCGCATAATACTCATAATTAAATTTAATATTACTAAACCTTATACCACAATAACTATTACTGATAGGATTTGTAATTCCATTATATGTTTCAAATACATTTGAAGTCTTGCTAATACTCATGATATTAAAATAAATTACAAAAATTAAGACCATCTGATGAAACTACCTAACATCAGAACGATAATGTATTTTACACGCATGTCACAAATTAAAAGCATTTCTTATTTTTTGTAAGTAACCTGATTATACATAACTACAACAAATTTAAAAATACAATTGAGTATATATGAAACACACCTGAGGCAGTATTTTTGGAATGATGTGTAAAATATTGTAAATATTTTTATTATTTATATTTTTTTCAATAGGTAAAAAATTTAACAATATCGAAGTCACTTTAAGAGTACAGGTAAAGAATACGTACCCGCTGAATAATCATTATTCCGCTTATTCTCTTTACCGAAAATGTTTGTCCTTTATTTATATTCGAGTTTCAATTTTATTTTTATTTTTTTCAATTTAGATACTAATTTCAAAAATAACAATCTATAGATCTATAAAAAACTAACAGCAGTGCAATTTTTGATTGTCATCCAAGGTTTCTACTCGCTATTAAAATTTAATCTTTATTTCTTTTATTATTAAATATTAACTTTTTAATGATAAACCTTTGAGGATTTGTAAACTTCAGATTCTTAAGCTTACTATAAATAGGATATTTGGATAAAAATCTGCATCTAATGATAGATTTTTGTAAGTCTAACATACTTTCTGAATATATAAATTAAAATTCATTATAGAAGAATATACATATAAATAATTTTAAAAATTCAAGTTCGAGTAAACTAAAGCTGGATAGTAGATATTTTCACCCAATCCTTTTGTAATTACAGTGGAGGAATACAATGGTAATAAATTAAAAATAATTGTTATTTAGTAAATTTTTCAATCTAATTAATTCTTTATTTCACTGAATAGTGATTAAATGAAAACCGTTATTATGCTGTGTCATTGCATATATCCGTGCTTAAAAATAGAATACTATATTATTGACTTTTGTATTGAATGAAAGTATATTTTAACAAAGGAAAACATAGCTAGTGCTTGAAATAATTTTTTTGAAATAAAACAACAGTAATTGCTGTTTTCTATTACCCAGAGATTTCGCATGCTATAGAGATGCTATAGAGATTTTGCTAGTCTATAAATGGTAGACATGATATCATAAAAAAATAAACTAATATATTCTTCGTTCCTTATATGATTAAATTCCATAAAGACTGTTGCTCGACTCATTACAGATATTTTTTTAGTAGAACACTATTTCAGAAAATAATATAAGTGATTTTTTAAAAGAAAGCCAGATATGATTTAAAATATCAACCAAATATTGATTTTTAAATTCGTATTGATTTTTTACTTCTTCCTTGAAACTAAACCACTTTTTATCTAAAACAAACTTTTTTATGTTAATTTGATTTTCATTATTGCAGAAATTTTTAAAAATCTATTAAAATGTATATATTTTTATAGTAAATATCAACTTAACACGTGACCATACTTTTTTTTTGACAGCTTGTGGTAATTCATATTAATTAGGGTTTAATAATATATTATTAATTTTATAGAACTGAGACAGGGAAGAACAGAAAAGGTAACACAGTTAAAAGTGTATAAGATAGAGACGAATAGCGTTATCACCTGAGCGTATACGGCTAGCTGATGACAGGTGATAATTAATTACTATAGAACTCCTTATCCAGGACAATACGACCTCATCCTCTATTTCACTCCAAACCCGAGTACGATACATACCCGACTGTCCTATTTTGCTCTTTGTCCTCTCTCCTTTCTCTTCTACGTGTAGGCTCACACGTAACCTACTCCTGCTCACATCATCCTTCTCCTGTCTTCACTCCTCTATATAGCACTTGCATTACTATACATTATCATCCTACAAGTTCCTCGCTACCCTTCTCCCTTTAACTGGTCCATATATGCAATCCCACAGGACGGTCTGATCAACATACCTAATAATAACTGCTATTCCTGTGTAACACTTCGATTCGCTTCACACTTATATTGAATCCTGTATACCTGTAATTATAAAATATGGCTATATGAATATGAACTGGCATTGGGAAATAACCGCACACGTAATTAACTAGTACCATTTTACAAGAAAAATTCTATGTTTAGTGATATACAGCGTGAGGATAATAATCATGAAAAATGACTACTATAAACGATATAATTATTTAAATTAGGTCACGTCGTTAATTCCACTGATAAAGTAACAAGATGATGTACCGAATTTTTGGTTTTCGATTACTTTGAATTACAGTGATATACTGTGTGGTTTGTGGACATAAACTATTGGAAAATGTGTCTAAAGAACATCAAAATAATTTGAGCAGTGATCGGTAACAAAATAGAAAAAAAATCCATTATATGCTAAAATAAGAATCGTAAGGTTCGTCCCGAAGGTTTAATTAACCAGAGAAGAAAAGTTCAGCTTATTAGCTCCGCATAAAAAGTGAATCATTTTAGAGAGAAATGTGGCAGTAATTCAGTAGGAAGTAGACTTGAGAACTAATATTTACAACAAATTATGGTGGATGGAGTAGTATATTTAAACGAGGACGTCAAAAAGTGTTTGAACAGAAGAAATGCTTCAAGCCAATCTTCGAATTGAGGGAAATCAACACATTTAAAAGAATCATTTTTCAATCAAAGGCAGCTTAATTCTTTATTACAGGTGAAACTACATCGATTTGAGCGAAAAGATTGAGAGTAAATTTAAAAAAATGTTAAGCAAATGTACTAAATTATCATATTAAACTACTGTACTAAAATGTGGGGAATACATGGAGAATATGTGGAGAAATACGTCGATGAACAGACAAAATTTGGAGATCAGTGGAAGACAACGGGAAACAAACAAACAGTAAATGCATAATCAACTAGCCTCCGAATAGACACATAGATGGTGCATAGCACAAGAGATGAAGCTTCGTCCCGAGTATCACTAAGAGTCTCCAGGTTCAATACATGGAGCCACTACAGCCGCCTAACATCTTTGTTAGTCGATTATCTTTTTAGGTTATCATATTCTTAGTTTGTAATTTGATGCAAACCGATGTATCTCCTCCCGACGAAAGGTAACTCAAGTTAGTCGTGAATCTCGCTGTTCTATAAAAAAACCATGGCGACTCTGTTATTCACCTCAATAATTTTCTGTGTAATTTCTGAATAATTTCAATAATTTTGGTGCTTTTTGTACCCTAGAGTTGGATGTAATAGGTCTAAATTTGCTTCCAAAACAGTTGTAAAATAATAGCTTGATTGATAGTGATAACTGGGATTTCAAATTCTTTAATTTTATATCCAGCTTTTTTAATTTTTTCCATCATATGAATCATCCATGTCATATGAGAATCCAGGTGAATACTAAAAACCACACATTCTCAGCACGTGGGATATATCTCCATTTGGATGGAATTTTTAGCAACAGCTGTTCTCAGTGCGAATGTCATATGAGTAGATTTCTTTGGATTTATCATTTTTCCATTTGATCCACCACGGGATGAATAAGGTCCAACCCTGTTTGTGACAGTTTCTTGAGTCGAATAATCAAAACAGGTACCAGGCTTATGAATGTGTACGAAGACATATCGTTCATTAATTTATCCGGCTTAGGGACCATAAGTATTTGCGATACCTTCAACGGGTAGCATGTCGTACGAAGAGTGCTATTGAAAAGTTGAATCAAATAAAGCTCAGTGATGGATGGAAGCATACGAAGATTTTGTGGGTAATAAAGTCAAACCCAGGAGCCTCCTTGGAGTTCCGCACATTCTCAGTCACCAATCACCTGCAGATGCTTTCCTTGATGAGAAGTAATTAATTGGAAGACACATAAGAATCAGGCTGAGTAAAAAATCCAGAATTTCTTCCTCACTAGCTTCACGGATATCAAGTGGCTGAAAGATGGTGCACGTGTGAACTGTAAACAGGTCGGCCTTCTGCCTTCGCTTCTAGCCCATGGTCAATCCCATCTATTTAGAGGAGGAAACTGGGGCGGGGGTCGCTGAAAATTCCTCGTGGATTTCCATAACGAGTAGTGGCTTCCATTTTAAAGGGGAAAGATTGCCAAGGTAGTTTTTAAATCTCTGATACTTAGCTGTATTGCAGCAGCGATGATTGCGGGAATACCCCCGATAGACCTACAGGCGAGAATGAGGTCCGCCATCGCCTTGTGAAGGAATAGGGAGGGGGCAATTGACGACATTCAGATCTAGAATAACAGATGGGGTACCGCTGAGACAGGTCAGCTGAGATTCCAGCTCATTCAGGATGTGAAGATCTGGGCAGAACGTAAGGATGGTAACTGGCTATGAATTAACCCAGTTACTTTCTGGGCGTAGTTACTTCGCCGACTTCTTGTACAGGATTGGGTGGAATAACACAAGAAACTGCAATGACTGTGAAGAATTGGACACAGCCGAACACGTCATATTTTCATGTGTTAGATGGAGGGATCTGAGGATTCAGCTGATGGACCGAGATGACTTCCAAGTGAACAACATCATTACAACGATGCTGAGAGACAAAGAAACATGGGCTAGAATATCTAGGGCTTTGTCAACCATGGTCTGGGCCAAAGGGTTGGAGAGGATCAGGTGGGCTTGGAGTGTGCCGGCTACGTGAGGAGTACCGGCCAGTGGGCTGACACTGACTGCAGATGAAGGATGAGCTGGGTGAAGGAGGCTCCTCGGAGTCGCTGTTCGTCTATCGCCCCGTGAGGACTTCATTGGCGCTGTTCTGAGTCGGCGCTAGGTGTGCCTGAGCGGTTGCACGGGGGCTCTGTACATACCACACGGATTAGGTCCGACTCCCGTACAACGAGGGGGAGAAATTTAGCGGGGATAAGCTCCGGACTGCCGTAAGATCGGGCCTGGGCCTGGTGGCACCTAACTCTCTGTATGGGGAGTTTTTCTCTCTCCGTACGGTAAACAAAAAAGTACTGGAGTCCGGGACCTTAGTCAGATCCGATGGCAAATATGTCGGTTTTAACTCGGAGATCACGTCGAGGTGCATGTTCACAATGTATACTTTTAAAGCTCTACCTCGAATTGTTACAACCTGTGAGCTCCAGTGACGATGTTTAGCATTTCAGTGACTCTTTTAAATGAAATGGGGGCCCATTGTTGCAAAAAACTTGGAGAATAATTCACTCATATGGCAAGAAGGACAGTAACAAAAACCTGCGGTGCCTAAGCTAGTTCAGAATTGAGGCTGTTTGAATATGCCATTTGCTGAATCCCGACAGTTGATGATATCTTATCGCATTCCTTTATAGGAGCGCAGTGCCCAGCTAGACTACCGTTTGAATGATTAGTTGTATTTATAAAATATTCCCAAAAATGAGTATATTCACGATCAGTGAAGTGTTACTTGCAGATTAGCACAACATTCAACGATTTGGTAAAGATAAACGTTTGTAATTCCTGTCATTGAACATAGAACCATTGATTTCGAGGTATCCTGAACAACCTAGTTGTCGAATAATATCCCGCCTTGTTTCTATACCTCGCCAAGTTTAATTATTCTAAATATTTTATTATTCGCTGGTTCATTCAAATATATAAAAGTCTTTATTTCGTTTATAATATAAATTATTATTATTATTATAATCTTCGAACTTGTAGTTCATATATATGTTAATTATACATTCGTAATAAACACATGTTGTGTTGTGTCTTTGAATGATGGAATAAGACTGGCTAATAATAGATCATTAGAGAAATTCATTTAATAAGAATAAGAAAAATGTGAAAATGTTTATTTTTACACAAAAATGGAGGAAACGAAACCTGAGTATTAACACCTAGCCATTGCCAAATTTTGGCTATAACGTTGGTGAATAAAGAATGTTTGGCTATCACGCTTCCAATTTGCTAAACCAGAAAATCTATTTTGGCAGTCACTTTTTGTAATCTGTCTTCAGCATCTCCACAGTCATGCAAACTCAACTGCAGCATAATATTCGAGATGGGTATTTGAATGGACGCTTAGATCTCTAAGTGTCTCTTTGCCTAATGAAGGAAAATTGGTGTTGCTCAAATCAGATGAAGCTGACTATTTGTTCAGAGACCCGTGCGGACTAGCACTTCCCTTGGTAGGTTGCAATTTCTGCTTCTGCTTCCTTTGAAGGATCTGTTTATAGACCTCAATTCCTCTATAGTTAGGTGCTTACTCTGACTGGCAAAATGCCCAAACAGCCGGAGTACCTCTATCCTTCCTAGGACAATCTGTAGTTCATGATCTTCGCGCGGTAGACACAACGGAATAGCTGTATACAGTTATGCTTTGTATGGCTATAATATTGTCAGCGCGTGCATTGGTCCAGACAAGGAGGTATTCTGTGTATCTAAAGATAACATAGTTCACGATGTGCGGTCAGTTGGTTATTTCCTTGTTGTTCTCATTATGCTCAAGGTTGACGAAGAATGTTGACAAAGGTTCCTTCGTAACACGAGGGAGGGAGTTAATTATGCTTCGTAACTCATATCCTTCATCCCTAAATTTTACCTCTGATGATGTCGGTCGAACCTAGCAGTTCCTTAGTACCACACGAAAAGCTACCTCATCTTTCCACGTGGATGTCTGACCAATCAGCTTATGCTTAATAACCAGTTCATTGATTTTTTTATCATTTTCACCACTTTTTGAAAACACACGTAATTGTTTAGCACCAACAATCTTAACATAGTAGTCACTTTTAGACACGACCGATTCTATCAGCTTGTAGAGACGCTGAACATCGCTAATCCCGCAGAGAACAATCGGAACAGTGGTTTGACTGCATCTTTTGTTATGTTTCAACGTTAGGATCCTTTATCGGCAAGTTTTCATTTCTGTTCGACAAAGGTAAATCATTTGTGGCATCACTGATAGTCCTTTCTTTCTTTTCCTGTTTAGCCTCCGGTAACTACCGTTTAGATAATACTTCAGAGGATGAATGAGGATGATATGTATGAGTGTAAATGAAGTGTAGTCTTGTACATTCTCAGTTCGACCATTCCTGAGATGTGTGGTTAATTGAAACCCAACCAGAACAACGGTATCCACGATCTAGTATTCAAATCCGTGTAAAAAATAACTGGGTTTACTAGGACTTGAACGCTGGACCTTTCGCCTTCCAAATCAGCTGATTTGGGAAGACGCGTTCACCATTAGACCAACCCGGTGGGTTATCACTGATAGTCCGCGACGCACTCAGATTACGCAGTACTGGCACAGTTTGCCATGAGAGAGAAAATGACTGAGAATTCATGTAATCAACAGTAGCCTCGCTGAGACATCCAATTGGTCCCAATATTGTTCCTAGATAGCAATATTATTGCTGTTAGATATAGGCATTATAGATAATATTATAATATTGCTATTAGATAACAAGCAACTTCCGCCACTTAGTATCGCTGGTGTCAAACGGATCAACCGACAGCTGATCTGTATTTACTCTGCTCACCAGGTGAACTCCATTAATCAAATAATGTAGAATGTCTTAGCAGTTAATTAACATTAGTTGCAAAAAATTAACATTAAAATTATAATACTCTCCAAAATCGTGTAACATAATGGTCCACAAATAAATTACCCTGTTTATTAAAACTTGAGATTAAAAAACAAAAATTATCCAGGAGTAATAAATAGGTAAACACAACTTTACAAAATTACATTAGATGAGATTCAGAAATTAATTTTAATAAATATGTTGTTATTTAAAACAGGTAATCCTAGTAGGGTAACAGTTTAGTAATAAATAATAAGTCGGCTATTATTAATAATAATATAATTGCTATATTTAAAAAATTAAAAATTTATGATTAGAATTGAATGCAAAATTTCCTATTATTCACGAAAAAGTTATCTCTATCCTGATTACGCCAATACCTTTATATTTAACTGATTTTTGAAATTACAGTTACAAATATTACAAATTTTATATCGACCAGAACCAGTTGCGAAAGATACTCACATTTCGAAACTTGTCCTGCTCACCAAAATAAAAACTATCATGCTTTGTTTTATAGTAGTACAACTATTATATAAAAGAGTTAATTTCTTGTAATAACTCTTATTTAAATTCAATTATTTAATGTTTTTGCAAAACTTCGGAGATATCAACTGATGCCATTCTGGAATTTGTATATTTTCGCGTAATATTTAAGAAACATTTCTTGGTATATTAAAAACTTTATATATTCCCTTATTCCATAAAAACTTACCTGACGATAATCATTAAGTTATCTTCTAGCGTGTAATTATTTTATCAACATTTACGCTTCTATCTTTGAGTTTCTTAAGGCCACTTCTGAATTCAAACAGCAAATCCCACATCATTTCACTGTAGATGAAATATTTTAACTAACTATTAACTAACTATTAATATTTTAACTAACTAACTATTTTATTTTAACTAACCACAGTTAAAATAAAGTTAAAAAATTTTTAATAAAATTACCTTTTTGAAAAATATATCGACTTCCAAAATTTGCACTAAACATTAAAAAATGGTTATATCTTTAATTTTTTACTTAAGAACTTAAGAATAGTTAAGAACAGTAAAAAATTATCCTATTTTGGTTTATAGTGAAGTTTAATTCAGGTTTACTTTTTTTCATGAATATACGATTAATTTGAATATTCATGTTTTAGTTTAACAATTTATGTTCATTTATCGTTGAAGTACATGTAGAATAATCCTCGAATTATGGCCTCGGTTTTCGCGTTTTATTGATACTAAAACACTTTTTCTTAAGTTTAGCTCAGTGGTTGGTCTGGTCCGAACTCTTATTTTTTGAAGACAATTAACAGCGTCAATTCTAAATGACTGGTTATCTCAATCAAAGTATATTCTCTCTTTTTCTGTTTAGCCTCCGGAAACACTGTAAAGTATTATTTCAGAGGATGAATGAGGACGATACGTGTGAATGTGAATGAAGTGTGCAGTCTCAGGTCGATCACTCCTGAGAAGTGTGGTTAATTAAAACCCAACCACCAAAGAACACCGGTATCCACGATCTAGTATTCAAATACGTATAAAAGTAACTGCCTTTACTAGGATTTGAGCCTTAGTAGTCTCGACTTCGAAATCAGCTGATTTGTGAAGACGAGTTAACCACTGGACCAGTCCGGTGGGCTGACAAAAGTATACTAGTAATAAGAAATCATACATTTTATATAGAGTAATTCGTACATACAACTTTAAGATACATAAGTTATTTTAATAATGGTATAAAAAAGTAAACCTCAAAATTATATTTATGAACTATGAAAATAATTCTTTGATTTAAAAGGAAAACTTACCTTACACAAATTATAGTAAATTTAAGTTAAAAATATTAATCTAATTTTTCTTTAATACCCTTAAGAAAGGTAAAGATTTCTGTGTACATTTTTTATTTTGTAAAATCTGAGGTGTTAATTGTTTTACTAGAAAAAAAAAAAAACAATGTAATATATGATACGTTAAAGTAAATCATAATCGGAATTATTGTATTTTTTTTTTTACTCACAGCTGTAATCAATAATAACGAGCAAGCTGCTTTATGTACATTATATGTAATATTAATAAACCAATCCTCTCATGAATAACTAATCATCGTAATTTCTCCATAAAAATTATTGGTTCTTTAATAAAAACCAAATAAATTCTTTAATTCGATTAACAGCGCAATAAAATATTATCTTAATTACTCAAAATACTTAATTCTCTTGCTTCATCACGCGCCTTTCTTCGTTTGGTTCTGATAAATTATACTAGTCACGTATTATATCAGCTGATGAGTTAGAATTTTAATCGCTTTATAATAAGTTTAAGAATATCGCGGTTGTCTTATTCTACTCCTCCACCATTCTTCTCTTGATCTATGAACTTTCATTTTATTACTAAAGAAATATATTTCCCAACCAAAGGTAAACTGTTTTTCGACAGCGTTTTATTCTGTGTAAAATTTATGTATGTGTGAAATGCAAAGAAAAAATGATGTAGCTCAACTCATTAACTGCATAAATCGCCTTTTCATATTACAGACTCAATTTTGACCTTTTTGATCAAAGTTTGGTGTTGTTTATAGGCATTCTTTAAGTAACAACTTCATCAGATCTGGAAACCATGTAAAGTTTAGACAGCAAAATCTTTTTGCCATCTAATGTATTTTGCTTTCTTGTTTTAAAAACATATTTTTACAATAATTTTTTTTTTTTACAGTAACGTACTACTAATTGGAATTATGGAAGTTAATTCCAATTACGCTTTTAGCTTACGCTAGTTAAGTTAATGACTTTAACTTAACAATTAAAAACGTGAGTAACGGTTTTAAATTTTTATTATTATTTTTACATTATTGTTATTTTGTTTTCAATAGTTAACACACACTGAATAAATTTGCTTTCCAGATATATGTTTTCCAATGAATAAGGAGCTGCTTTATTATTGATTAATTTATAACAAATTGTTGAAGATAATATGTATTTAAAATCTATAGTTAAAATAATAAGAATCCAACCACGAACTGTTGTACATGTATGTAGTATTTCAGCCTTTTTGTTCATGGATTTGTAGAACGCCTCCGGTAATTCCAATATTCAGTATTCCTTCCGTATGACTCTCCAGTTAGACAACGCTAATAGCACGAGTGATGTCATTATAAAATACGTCACTGGTGATATATTCCATATGCGTCTCGAACTCAACAGCCATTATTTTTGTAATTCCCTTCTTTTTTATCGATTGTAGAAACGAGTTCGTTTTGGGGACGGCGATTTCTATAAGTACACCTTTTAATTAAAATATTGTCTGGTCTGTTGTGGTTTGCAGTTCTATCCGTCAAACTACCTCGATCAAAGTACAACTTAAAGTGTTCATTCTACAATACAGAAGATGCGGCCAAATTATACTGAGGCTGCTACACAGACACCAGCTCACATTTCTCAGTTCCAAGAAATGTTAGCTTCCGGTAAATTATATGAGCATCTACATTGTACTATCTTAGGCAGTCAACTTGATGAAGTCTGCATCCTTACATGATCGATGCCTTCTGGTATCTGGTGACATCGCATGTACAGATAAACATCGTAACATCATCCCAATCCCGTAGGGGAAGCGTCACCACCTTGTGACGCTTTCGGTCCCGTGCTGAACATCAACTCCAACGTGCTCCTTGTTGCAATCACTTAACCCTGTATTACAATCATGAATCTCTCTATATATAGTTTGCACACTATCAGCCAGCTGCTGGACTCATATCTGTCCACGAATTCTTGATCTACATGGAAGCAATGTCTCTCAAGTTCTGTTTTAATTATTATTATTATTATTTTTTTTTTTGAGGTTTTTAGGGGCATCGACTACTTTGGTCATTAGCCCCATCCCACTTCAAAAAAAATAATAAAAAAAGGGTTCAAAATTTCACATTTTCATGTGTCAAAAAAATGATCAAAATTTTACTTTTCTTATAACTTCTGATCCAATAAAATTACTTTCTAGGCTTTCCTTTCGGCCATCCTTTTTTACGTTTCTCCATTCTTCTGACGGCCTCAACCTCTGATGACAGCGTATCTGAGGCCTCAGACATGGCATCGTCTTCCTCTATTTCGGATGCCAGTGACGTTCTTCGGCTGACGTCAGTTGATGAAACTTTCGCCGGCGCTGTTAGCATCTTTGCTAAAGAATCTAAATTAATGTGCGATGATGTCTCCGCGGCGGATGAGCCGGGCTCTACCTCTACTGCAGTACTGGGTCCGGCTGAAGTAGATGCTCTCACCGAAGCTGGTCTTTGCGCTTTGGGAGGCTCTATTGGTACAGGTTTTATTTCATCTGCGCTTGGTGCTTTTTCTATAATAACTTGCACCTCCATTTCCGCAGATTCAGGTTTTCTTGTCACAATTTCTTTAGATTTGTGACTACACGACGGAGCGATCTGTTTCTCTTTGTCAGATAAATCAAGATTTTTAATTCTTACACAAGTTGGTGACTTTACAATCGCAGATTTAGCTGGTTTTTTAAACGGCGCTGGTGTGTCTCTCATGTCAACGGCGTCAGTCCGGGGATGAGCCTTCTCATCTTTACTTTGTTTTCTCTGATGAGTCGACTCAATCTTTGAATCAATGATTCTTTCAATCATCGTCGCAAGACTTGGTGCCATCGTGTTAAGCAACTGCTCCACATTAATTTTAGATGTGGAAGGGGCAGCCGCTGCTTCTGCATAAGAAGTCGATAGTCGTGGTTTACGCTTATTAACAATCTTCTTTGCTTCAGGATAGCTTACCTTCTGAAGTGTTTTAACTTCATGAATTGCTGTTTCTAATTTATATGTAGGGCAGTTTCTTGAACGACAATTGTGATGCCCTTTACAGTTAACGCAGGTTGGAGGGTCTTTACATGGGTAACCCTCATGTGTTTTCTCTCCACATATACATATTTCCTGCGCTTCACATCTTGCTGCTGTGTGTCCGAATCGTTGACACTTAAAACATCTCATCGGCTGCGCGATGAAAGCTCGTACATCAAGCCGATGGATGCCAGCTCGTACCTTTTCAGGAAGATTCGGCCTATTAAATGTCAAAACATGCGAGGCCGAAGGAAGAATCTCACCATTTCTTCTCATAGTAAGTCTGCGACATTGAATTACTCCCTGACTCGACATTTCTTGTACAATTTCTTCTTCTGTACAATTAAGAAGATCGCGACAAACAACAACTCCTCTGGATGAGTTCAGTGTGCTATGCGGTTGGACAGAAACCGCAAATTCACCGATCTTCTTCAACGCCAAAACTTTCTGGCTTTGCATGTCGTTGATGGTTTCGACATGCAATCCATTAAAAGTTTTACGAATTTCCTTGACAGGACCACCAGCATAATTTGTAACTTCTCTTGCGATAAGGAATGGACTAACTTTTTGAAAGTTTCCATTCTCCCTTCTAATAATTAAAAATCTTGGCTTTGGTGCTCTATAGCCAAATAGACTTTTCTTTAATTCTTTACTGATTCTATCAGCATCTTTCTTTATCCTATCAGATTCTTTACTTTTTTTCCTCTTCGCTTGCGGCGAATCGGAGGTTTCTAAACGAGGGTGTTTACGTGCACCCTCTGCCACGTTTGATTGTTCAATATTCATGAACAGTGGATCCCTTCTGTAGCAAGGCTAGCCGCCGGGGTACACCCCCACTCCAGGGCTACTAACCTTGGAGGTCCGATCCGGTACTCCGGTGGAACCGGCATATGTCCTGGCAGAGAGCGGATGCGTAGTCTCTGCACTGACTCCAGGCTCCTACTCACCGAAGCTTTCAGAGCTCCCATGCACCGACATACATGGGCACCATTGCTACATGCTTGCCATCGCAGGGGGCATGTGGACAACGGAAGGGTCTCCGTTACACCTGCAATAACATTGACCCTGGCCGCCACATCGCCAGCTCTAAGAGTGGTATGAATCCATTTCCAAAATCGTTTGTTATTCCATTTCCTGCAGGTAGCCAAAAATCCAGTCCGTTTAGTGACCTGAAGTTGGAACCAGGTCAAACTTAACAAAGCATAACCGACGAATTTACTCGGAACCCCGTTAGCCAGCTATATGTGATGTACAAAGGTACAGCTGTTGCCGCCCTGGTCGTGGAACATAGATGTTGTGTTCCGGACGTGGGGATTATCTACCTCAGGGCGTTTTAATTATTATTTTTATTATTGTATTTTTTCTGAAAATGTATATTTATTATTAAAAAATATCTATTTAGAAGTTAATGTATAGATTACATAGTTTATACGCTGTTAATATTACAATTTAAGAACTAATGTTCAAACAATCACATTTCTGATGTATTTTGGTGTATGATTATACATTTGAATTAAGATCTTTTGGAAAATTCCTGACTATGGAGCATGGCTCCGAAAGCACTCAGATATATACTTTAAAATTGTTGGTAAGTGGAACTTTAATTTTACAATAATGATAATACCAAAATTAAATATTAAATATGATGAGTACAAATCAGTGTATAATCAATCATACACTTTATTTTTATAAATTTGGTTGTTTTATCTATAAATATATATATATACATTATTATTAATGATAACCGGAGTGTTAGTCTTTTTCTGATGACTATTAATGCGTTATTTTTTTTAATATTTTTTTTATACTTCGTAAGATAAATCGATATTAAAAAAAAAAAAAAAAATATTCCACTTGAAACTTGAAACTCAATAAGAAATTGATGAAAGAACAAGTCAGATTCGATAATGATATGCTTTATAAACAAACTATATAATAATTAATTATTAATAGGTTGGGAATATGTCATTTAATATTAACTCTATTTCATAATAGTCGAAAACATCTTACGAACTTGACGTTACGGTCTTATTGACGTATAATTTAATTTTATTTCTTGACGACCGATTATTATGAACGTAACAATTTTAATTTAAATGCAATTATGCATTTGAATTTGAATTAAAATAATTTGGGAAATCCCTGATGATGGAGTACCGGCTCCGAAAGTACTTCAATATATGCTTTTAAAATTGTTGGTAAGCAGAACTTTAATTTGTACAATTGTATTAATACCAACGGTGCCAAATGCGTAGGTAATTAAACATCATTATTTTTCCCAAAGAACTGCGCATCTTTAACAACATCAAGTTAAGAAGAAGAGTTAAAGTACTACTACAAAATATATACTTAAAAATGTAATCAAAGTTTGTATCCAACTAAATTAAAATTCAAAATAAAACAAACGAAAAGGCAACTAATGATGTGCAAAAATAGATTTTCATAATTCACAATAAGCAAAAATGGAATAAATGCAATTTAACAAGAAGAATGAACCACCAGATCACAGCGAATCTACTTTTATAAACCGATGTACACAAAACTAGACAAATTCTTAAAAAAAAAACTAAGCAGTAAATATTACATTTTATAGCCTTCATTAATTAAAAAATAACCGCATGAATTTTAGTTGGCCTCACTAACGTTGTCAGCAGTAACATTTACGGTTTATCATTTATCACAATGCGGCTACCATTTGCTGACAGGGAATCAATTAATTTCGATAACTAATCATCAACGGTACCACTTGAAAGGACACAACGGTTTCAGCAAGCATCTCTTCAAAGTTACCAGAATACGATTAATATCCTCCAGTCATTCATCTCCTAAACCAATCACAAAATGTTAATATATCAGATGATCGTCAGAGTGTAAGTAATACACACTTCAACCGACGAGAATGTATTTAATTTTTTTCGGTTGTACATGGAGGTAAACGAAAGTATACCAGAAGATCTGTTTCAATAGCAAAAATGAGGACCACACTATTCTCAGATTTATACCGTTTCATTAATTCTTAGAAGCAATAAACTGTTAAGGGTGGATTATTTTTTCCAGAAACAATGTTCAGTTTAAAAAATTAATTATAATAAATAAACAAATCTTATTATTATTATTGGTGTTGTGTTTTATGCAATAAGGTGAGCGCCTTTCACTAATCATGAAATTTACTATTCTTCTACTATTTAAGAATAAGAAGTATTGACTGTACAAAAATAATATTTCGTAATATTTTGCCGAAATATTTTATGACTTTCTGCCATTCAGATTAAATTAAAATTTTTCCAATGAAAATAACGAAATCTGAATCAAGGACCTATATACGAATTTTTAATTTATTTTATTTAGACTTTTTACTTTTACCTTTAATTTATATCTTACTAAATAGAATATGTATTGATTTTTTTCTTTAAATATAAACGAGTAATAACAGTGAATAAATAACAAGAATAAAGGTACAGGTTTTTAATTTTATATGAACTTTAATTTTTACAATGCATTATAGTTACTGAATAATAATATTAATATAAATTAATAATAATTAATACTAATAATTTAATCATATTAAGTATGATTTCATGAAAAATATATTAAAAAATACAAAATTTTAATTATTAAAATTTTTAAGAATTTTACGGCAGAAATATACTATTAAGAAAAATTTTGTCTTCTTTTTAAGCGTAAACAAGATCTTAATAATTGATTTTTAAACCATAGTTTTGCAAATTCAGGTTGTTATTCTGTAAAAAGTAATATTTGTTTAAAAAGTACATATCCTATTTAAGAAATTATCCTTATATCTTATCAGCAGAACATATAAAAAAAATTTCAATATAATCTGAATGGAGAGAAAGAATATTTCTTATAAGCACCTCTTCAGAAAACATGCAATAGAAATCCTTCAGAAAATTATGCCTACTAACTAAAATAGAAAATTTTGCTACTGAATACGTATATAACATAATATAAATTTTGTCTCTGTATATTAAAACAAAAATGCTAGGTAAGTTACGAGAAATTATAAGACAAAAAGAATAAAACTAAATAAATAAATCGATTTTCACTTGATTTTATATTTAGAGTACCTAAGATAAGTAAATAGTGGATGGATGTCTCTTTACGGGCCGTGGTACATAGAATTGTATTGTTATTTAACCACTTCCGATTAACACTTATCTCTTCCATCAATGAAGATTCATATATTAAAAATGATGGGAGCGGGATCTGTTAGGTAAAAATTTCAACTAGTTTTTGCTAAATTCCTAAATATTTTAATTCGTCTATAATATTTAATAAAATAAGAAGTATTCTTTAGATTAACTATTTTGACTAGCAAAAAAAAATTAATATTTTAATTGATAATAATTATACCAATAAACTGAAAATTTTATTTATTTTTTATTCACTACCTACTCTTCAAGCTTGTGCTTGGGAATATGAAATAATTACCGAGCCCAAGACCTTCCGAATGAAAGGGTGAGACGCTAAACCACTACGGAAGTCAGAAAATTAATCGAATAAATATTACAAACAATGTTAGTACGTGAAATTTAAAAAAGCTAATGCTAAACAAATTGCAAATATTATGATTCGCTAACTGGAAGAAATTCAAGAAAAACATGGAAAATTGGGTTGAATTGAGGAAGAAGCATTATAAATTTTATGTCCTGGGAATGAGAAAAGGAATAAGCGAAATGGAAAATGTTAAATGAAAAGAGATGCTAAATGTATTGAGTTCCCATTTTAAGCTAGTTAAGAGTTATGAAAAACAAAATCGCACAATTCAATGTTTATTCTTTATCTCCTTAACAGTGAACAACCCAACTCGTTACAAGGGATGTTTTCCTCGTATTCTACCTAATCTAATCAGCTTTTCTTCTTCACGAAAAGTACTTTTTTTCTAAATTAAATATAATTTTTTATAATGTACTTGTACTGCAGCGCAGTATATTCAAAACGTAACAAATTGCTTCTTTTTTTTGGAGTTATTTTTCTATAATTTCTATCATTAAATAAAAATAATAATGCTAATATTATATAATCTATTAATTAATTCTCTAGCAGCTATAATTGGGATTAAATTATCGAATACGTAGAAATCAAAAACTGGGTTATAACCACCTTCAAAACTTACTTCTTTCCTAATTTTATTTGTTTATTTTATTGTACGTCTTCATAAATTTTAAGTCAAAATAATCAGATTTCATTTAATAATTGTTGTATATTCAGTTCAATATCTAGCAACCGTTTTTAAAGCAGTGCTATTAATCAAATCACTGCAGTTAAAGAATAGACTAGAAACTGTTATCAAAGTCATTTAAAGTTATGCCGTTTACCAAACCTTTTTATTAATTGTACTTCTCAAAAGTCTGTTTGTTTATATGTACATAGAATTTAATTACTTTCTGTTATCAAAAAAAGAAAATATAACCGCTTAGCCTATTTATTGTGTTTCTTCCAAATAAAATCTTTACCGGCGCTTAACCAAATAAAAGAAATCTACAGTAAAAAATTTATCTAATTCTTCATTTTGTTGTTATCAATTGTAATATGAAAAAGATGGACTTGGAAAAGATAATTGAAAAAGAACAATTTTGATATGTTGTTCACAATTAAGAACCTAAAATCTTATACTCAAGAATACATAGTATCCCCAAGTATGCACAGGTTCTTAAAATATTATTTTTTAAGCTAAAGTAAAGAATTGAAATTATCTTCGCTATTTTAGAAATAGGGTGGAATGCGGTTTAAAAATGAACTGGGTGTTTAATATATTGCCTCCAGTAAACTGAAATGTTATCATAGAATGGACTGACACCTATTTAAGTAAAATTATATACAATTTAAATCTGAAGTAGAAGAATATTTTTGATAACATTACATTTTTCATTTGAAATGTTGATGACACTTCAAATGTAATATTCAGCACAATTTATTACAAATACGATGATAATAAAATCCGACGGGCCTGTCAATATTTTAAAATATGCCCATCAGTCAAAAAGCAATTGTTTGTATAACAGTTAAATGTGATAACGAAAATCGTGAACTGTTTATCCAAGTGAATTAAGAAATAAATACATAATTCTATCAAGAAAGCTTTTGATTGTTTGAATGGTGAAAGTATTGAAAAGTTTATCTAAAAAAATTAATTAAAAATTAAGCGTATTAATTAACAATCTAATTTTAAAAACAAATTTTGCGAAATATTTAATAAAATATGGGGATATTGACTTATTTTTCATCCATAATAACCATTATTTGTTCTGAGTAGCATCAATAAAAACGGTTATAGAGTACCAGAATATTTTTTTTAATTAAAAAATGAAAAAAACAACAAAAAAACAGTACGCACGTTTGAACATAAAAAAATAAGCTTTCCTATAGAAACATTTTAAAATAACTTTTAATCGCATTTGGAATTACATTATTGATGTTCTTGAAATTTTTTAATGAAATTAATCCTTGCTATTAAATCATAGAAAACAAATTTCCCGTGGGTTGAATAAAATTAACGTTTGAAATTGAAAAAAAAGTTCTTCTAAAGTAAACAAATTTTATTCACTTCTATTTTTCTATTTTTTTTTTTATATATATCCAAAATAAATATATAAAAAAACCAAAAATAAATATGTATAATGTGTTAATATATAAATGTAAATTTTAAGAACATAAATAATGCAATTACAATTATTTTAAACTGTTTCTATATATAACTACATATATAAATGTATAAAATATAAGAACATTTTGTAAGCGATTCATAATGATTGCTAAGAATAAACTTCTGAAGATAAATCGATGAAAATATATCTGTAATTCTTTAAAACTCTGTTATTGTGAATTACTAAATTCGTAGACATTTTGGAATTCCGAATAACAACCAGTTTAAATGGAGTGAATAATCGAATTTACAATTTAAAAAATTTTTCAGTATCAAATTAAGATATCTGCTTAATTTTTGGTATATTTATTTTCCACATACCAATTTTTTTCACACATATATTTGAATATCTAAAAAATTCTAGATTTCTTGAAATTCCAAGTTGTTTAACTTGGAATTAGTTCCAAAGTTTAACCAAATTGGTTAAAATGGGGTAAATTAGATTACAATTTTTATTTTTTTTATTATTTGTGAATTTATCGGTAACAAAGGAATATATCAACTTGATTTTTTCTGTGTGTGATCTTCGTGTGAATATAACAAAAATTCAATTTTTTTTTAAATTCGACCTTGAAAGTGGTGAAGAAAAGTAAAAAAAATTTCGTACAATAGTTGCAAATTTTTCCTATTTCTGATTATACTAAACGATATTCACTCGATTTGGGCTTGCAAATACTCTTCAGATAAATATCTAAAACAAATTTTTGAGATTTTTTAATTTTATTTTAAGGAGTAAAAAAACAAATTGTTTTTTACATTATCATATTACGCTACCGCTATTGAATCGATCTTTACGAGCTTTGGTAACATTGTGATTGTAATTTATGTTTGTATTTCTAATATATATTTCACGAGCGATGCCGCCCACAGGAAAAATTAAAGCCAAGTATTTCCTGCACACAGGAGGATTCAGGGGGCAGAGACTAGCTAGAAGGGTTAGGTGAGCGAAGCGAGCCCTGAAGGCGGATAAACATTATCTGACCGCGACGGGAAATGCAAGTAACCATATAGAACGGGCGAAGCCGCGATAGGGATGTTGTTTTATATATATGCATATATACATATTCGAGGGTGTCCCACTGGGAAACCGACATACTTCACAATTGTATTCTTCTCATCAAAATAAGGAAAAAGTTCACATAAACATAGTTCTGGAAACTCTTCGTTAACGACTAACGGCTACAGAAAGATTTCACCCGGAATTCAGCTCCTCCGGTGAAATGAGGTCGAACTGAAATTTTTAGGACGTTAATTGAGGGGAGATATTAATACTTTCCTATGGTTTTTGACCTGAAAAATTGAATAAAATAGGTTCCAGAACTGTACAGTAGTTTTCATGATATTCGAAGTAAAACTGAAAAATAGTTTCTCTGAAAACCTTTTTTTTAGGTTTCCAATAAAATAACGTTATTAAATGACTAATAAATGTGAAAAAGTTAATAAACAAAATTTGTAGAGAATTTAATTTTTAAAATAGTGATTTAAATAATTTCAATAATAATCAAATAAAAGTTTAAAAAAATCATATTTTCCTGAAGAAAAACAGAACAATAAATAAATGAAATTACTTATTTTGGAAATTTTTGTAATCTGTTTACTTGTTTGTTTAAAAAAGACAGATAATAATAAACTAACACGTACAGTATTTAGTTAATTAAATACTTACAAAACAGTTATAAAACATTGTAAACAGCAGGGTATGCTGTTTAGAATACTCCTTTAAGAGAAATTGAACACTCAAGAATACTCCTTTAACTGAAATTCTTTATGTTTATTAAAAACTTGTTAGCAACAACAAAATTTTGCAACACTGTGCTTTACAAAAACAAAATTTGAATCAATGTTACTGTACAATTTTCCAACAATTAACTTATAATTAATCATAACTAGTCTCTTATCTGTGATCAGATTAGTGTACATGCGCTTTTTATGATTTGTATTAAGTATTCGTGCTTTCTTAAAAAAGTGAGATGCCATCCAAATTTTCACATCAAGAATATGCAGGTATTGTTTTAGTTTTCGGTTTTAATGATGTAAACCGGGTTGCGAAACATAAATATGGACGAAGATTCCTGAATAGAAAAATACCTACTCGCAAAATATTTTCCTTAGTTTTCAATAACTTACAAACTAATTGATCTTTTCCAACGCTTGCTTGTTCCATTGAACGTTTTCTTGTACAGACTGAACTTGAACAATAAAGTAGTATCACTGAAATGATAGAGCGCGCAGCCCTCATCTCAGCATTCGCCGAATTTCCAATCGTACAGTTATATCTTGTAGTGCAGTCAGGAGAACACTAAAGAAAGAAATCTTTTATCCGAATTATTTGCAAATTGTTCAAAATTTCCAACCAGGTGACAGTGGATTAAAATTAAATTTTTTGTTGATGGGTACTAGAAAATCGAAATATTACATTATATTTATGTATAAATCTACTTTTACAAGAAACGGAATAAAACATTTTATCAATAGTCAAAGGTGGTTACTGCAGCGCCGAATGCAATTAGAAACAAATTTTCAAACTCGATTTTTCATAAATTTTTAGTGTGGTGTAATTGGGGACCACTTAAATTGACTGTTTATCTTTAAAAATCGCTTTTCTGGTATCGAGACAAAGACCTTTTACAAAATCAACTGCTAGTTCTGGTAGTTGATATACCTCTAGAAAAAGGCAGAAATATTTTCCAACATGACGGTGCACCATTATTCACAAGACGTTAAACATCATTTAAACTTAAGTTTTCCGGGCAGATGGATTGGTTGAGGTGGGCCAATTAACGTCCTTGTTCCCTCGATTTAAATCCGTTGGACTGTTTGTATCTTCTGGATCATTTAACTTAACTTATTTCCAAGTTAATTACAAAGAACTATTGAAACAAATTTTAAATGCCTTTGAACATCTTAAGAACGACCCTGATACTATTAGAAAATCTTCCTTTAAGGTATACGTCGCACTAGATTTAGCATATACAAAATAATGCTGTTCAAATAATTTTGAACAGCACTTGTATGGTGTGAAAATTATATTTATAAACACAAAACAAAATAAAAAAAATTGGACTTGCGTGGTAAATCATTTCATTTATTTTTTTGTTCTGTTTCTTCTTCAGTAAAATATGATTATTTAAACGTTTATTTGGTTTTATTGGACTTATTGAAATCATTATTTTTTTAAATTAAGTTCTCTACAACTTTTATTAACAAATATTACGCGTTTATTAGTCATTTAACAATGTTATTGTATTGCAAACCTAAAAAACACTGTTCTCACAAAAAATATTTTTCAGTTTTAATACGGATGTCATGAAGACTAATAATACTAAATAGTACTGGATACTAAATAATAAAAGACTAAATAATACTGGAGTCCACCTGTAAACTAAACCCGTCGACGACCAGGAAGTGTGTCCTTGACGATCCAGTTTCTCTGACCACTCTATAAACTACATCTATTAAGATGTTCAGGTCAACTATCTCATGTTGCTCGAATCCAGCTCCGACCACAGCCCGAAATTGCTCCACTCTACTATGATCAAAGCGGGTTCTTCTCATACCCATTTGTTCTCCCAGAACAACTCCATCAACCTCACATGTTATCAGGCGGTGGTCACTGAGCGACTCCTTCTCCAGGACCCTCCAACCCGTAAGCCGCCGTACACACCTCATGCTTATAAATCAGGTCCGGGGTAGAAACTCCCCGATCACTCCTTACGAACGTCAGTTCTCCAAACCGGTGCTAAGTTGACCGAACCTAACTATCAAGAGAGTTGAAAAACTTCTGAACTGCTCTTAAGTAGCAACCGCACTCCTTACTATTAACCGAGTGTCTATGACTTTTCCGCAACCTTTTACAGCTAACGTAAGACGGAGCCTCTTTCTTTTGCGGACAATCGTCACGCTTGTGGCCCTCCTCACCGTAATGAGCGGAGACCGACGCATACTTTCAGAACTTGGCCCTGTGGATAAACCTAAAACACTTAAAGCAACGCTCACGTCAAGGTATTTCTAGACGCGACAGGATGCAAATTCCACGAAGATTCGCCCCTCCAACATGAACTTTCAGTAGAGACCAGCTCCTATCTCAAAAACACCGTGATACCGTGGGGCATCACGCTTGCCAGTCTTGAAGACCATCCTGCAAGTGAGTTCCTTAATTTTTAGGATGGGTATCATTACCAACACCGCTACCGATAACTCCACTGAAGAAATTTCTATGAATTAACTTCAAAAAATTAATTTTAAAGAAAGGTTTGCAGTATTATGAAATCGACTCGTTTAATATTTAATGATATTAATGTTATCCTTTTTTTCATTTTATTCAAGAAACAAATTTAATCTTGTAAAATCTTATTATATTTCTGATTTTTAGCAAGAAATAGAAGACAATTCAGCCTACGTTTTCAGTGGGTTGACCCTGTTGCCAAACACAGGATCTCTTAGCTATACATCAATTAAAATTAGTTGCTATTCCTTCTTCTGAAGGATTCTAAGAAAATAAAAAATCGAAAGTTTTATGAAAATATATAATTATATTAAATTTTTAACTGTATATGGATGAGATTGATTTCTTCAGAGGAACACGAAAACTTTTAAAGTGGAGACGATCACGTACTCATATATTATCAGTACTAGAGCATGCGTAAGGGGTAAACGTAGTGATATACGGGTAAGTATACGCGTAAGGGGTAAGTAATATCAGAGCTAAGAAATCGATTCCTTCCTACAATAATAATAACTAGACCTGAAAGGAAAAATATTAAGTTATCTGGAAATTCGTAACCATTGATATATATTAGTGCTTGAGAAAAAGTGAATACTCAAGAAAAAGTGAGACTCAAGCACTGAATAGATAATGATGCAGTAGTGGAATATGAGTAAGTTTCATGTGTTTATTCTGTAACGTATCAATTGAATATAAAAAAAAAAATTGTAAAGAATCGTTTCAAAAAATTCAATCCAGTTATCTTAATCAATATTGTTCCCTCCCCTGACGCCAAATTATGTAATATTGACATCAATTTTCAATTTTTTAATTTAAAAACGTTTTAAGAAAACGTTTATTTTTTATTCAAAGAAAAATTTCATATTTTTAATGTAAAATTAATTCACCACGTAAGCTTTTGAACGTTGTAAGTAGGAATATGGAAATGAAATGATATATTAATTAAATATAAACAATTAAAAAATATAT
This sequence comes from Lycorma delicatula, assembly GCF_047948215.1. Lineage (NCBI taxonomy): Eukaryota > Metazoa > Arthropoda > Insecta > Hemiptera > Fulgoridae > Lycorma > Lycorma delicatula. The sequence goes on along the minus strand of NC_134455.1, from coordinate 173,797,432 downwards.
TGCTTCTTCAACACCTGATTATAATATAGAACGTACTTCAGTTTATACAGAATAACGCTATATACCTATCTAGCTGTCTTCAGTTTTTTTATGTGAAAAAGCTGTCACGCTAAAGAAATTACGAAAGAATACGTACGATGTGTCAGGTACATTCCACTTGTTTAGACAAAGTTATTGTTAGTAATGTACAAGGAAGTATTGTTTAATTTAATAATTAGTAAACTAGTGCTTTGAAATATATTTTTCGGTTATGAAATTTATCCTAAAGTATAAATAAAAGACTTACTTTTGCATTTACTTTTCGGCCTCAAATTTATCAGTTTAGTTTTATCAAACCGAAAAACACAGATGTGCTGAGGGTCAGACAAAAAATTCGCATTTCTTATTTCTTACTTTGTTTGAAATTTCAAAGAATAATTTGGATAAGAAGTAATTCTACAACATATCGTTACTGATTTCTTATAACACATAATCAGTAAAATTTAAAGGCACCTTGATTTTAGACGAATGTTTATTTTCACTAACTTCATCTATTGGTTTAAATAGTACTTTATAAAACAAAACAAAAATTATAATAATAATTATACCTTACGTGAAGTAAAAATTCCAAGGAGGTAAAAAGGTCTTCACCTTTTTACTTCCTTGTATGAAGTAAAGGAAGTATTGTGATCGCGAAAAATCTCGGTTTTCAAATTTCAACGGAAATATCCATTTTGACCATCTCTGAATCCATTTTTACTAGTTTTGGCGTGACATCTGTACGTACGTATGTATTTCGCATAACATGAAAACGATTAGCCGTAGAATGATGAAATTTTGCATTTAGGGCTGTTGTCACATCTAGTTGTGCACTTCCCATTTTGATTGCAATCGACTAGAGTAAACGTGTCCAAAGAAACCCAAAATCCAAAATATATGAATTTTTGACTTTTTCTTAACTGCAGTAATCAGTTATCATTGAGAGATTTTCAACGATATATCATAAGTGGTATTTATTTTCATTGGCTCCAAAGTTACAGCCAAATAAAATTTTAATTAATGAAATATTTGGATCTTACAAGGGGAAGGCATACCGGTTCAAATCAGACTTTATCTCTTTTTTTAACTTTTTTATTTTTAATTAAATATATTGATTTATTAGTAATTATTAACCTCTGATTTTAAAAATGTTTTACAATAAATAATAATTCAATAATAACAATAAAAATAATATATGAAAAAAATCAAATTGAAAATTATAATTTAGAATCGTATTGTTTTTTCAATTATGCATTTGTTTCAGTCTACTTGATAATAAATATAGCTATAAAATTTAGTAACCTTCTCCTGTTTCGTTTTTGTTTTCATTTTTTCGATGGTTACATCATAATAATTTAAAAAACATAGTCTTTTATGTATAAGTCTTATATGTATGTAAGACTTACATTTATTTAAAGAGTAATAAAGATACTTTTACTCTAACCTAATATTTCAGGTAAAATTGTTGAATTAATAATTGTGTAAATATTTGATGTGTTAAAACTAATTTTTTAGCAATTCTGTAACTGTCCTCTTTTATTAAAGAACTGGAGGGTCGTACCTCACTTTCGAATGAAATAAGTTTAAATGAAGTGCAGCAAGAATGTATATATGTAATTTAGTAAGCGTACAAGGAAGTCATATGTGGTTCACATCAAATTTTTTACTAAAATAAACAAGATCGAATACTTTTTCAAAAATTGATAAGGTTTATAAAAATTTGGTTAATTTTTTTTTAGTTGCAATGACAATATATGATTTTTTAAAGAGAAAGTTTGTATTATATTTTGCGTTATAAGTGTGATTTATAATCTCACCTGTATTAACAAAAGTATAAGACAATAAATTTTATCTGAAATTACTCTCTTCTGAAGAAATGGCTTCTTGTGTATGGCCACATCATTATATTATTTACAGTACATACAATACACAGTACACATCATATCAGTATACAACATACACACACAGTATGTACAGTACACATTGTGTAGTATCAATCAAGACAACGGAGTCACTTAAAAACATCATATCGACTGAAGTTTCGAAAAGTAAATTTACCGAGTTAAAATTTTTATCTTGTGGTTCTTATGATGGTGTTTTCATTATCAATGCTGGAAATGCTGTCATAAGTATGTTATTCTTAAGTTAAGAAAAAACCAGGTGATAAAGTGGCAAATGCATTAGAGAAGATTGTTAACAATGGAGTATAAGATTGTAAGAATTAGGTAAGGAAGTCTAGAAAGCATAAAGAGAATAGTTAAAGATTAGGAAAAAACTATTATTACATTAGGAAAAGAGAAAGAAATCGGGAAAATTATTTATAAATTATTTTTCATAATAATTTATATTTCTGCCAGGATTATCATAGTTGATTTGAGTTTTATTTTCTACCTTTCCTAGCAATGTAATTTTATCATTTGTAGTTGACAAGTTTTAGAGTACCTCTATTTTCAAAACTTCTTTTATCACTAAGTCTTTCTGAGTTGAGTTCGTTGAATAAATAGCGATTTTAAGCTCTTCCCACACTCTAACAATACTGTCATGGCCTCTTCTGCTTAGATCCTCCTGTTCTAATGGATTTACAATGTCTTGAAACTAATACTTGTGATCCTTTATTTTAACAATTTAAAATTTGTAAATATTGAGTGTTTGTTTATTAATTATGTCCTGTCCTCTTAAAACTGGGATATTTTCATCTTTTCTAGAATATTTTAACGAATATTGAATAGATATTCCGCAAGACGCACTAGGAATGGGAAACCCTTTGTCAGGAACTTTAAGTGAATTTTTATTCAATGCGTAGAAGAAAAATATAGATCTGGATGTTACAAAATTATGACTGTTAAGAATATGTAAGATACGTTGATAAATTGTCAATAATTGTTTAATATGTAGAATAAAAACGGAAACAAAGGAGATTTAATGTTGAATGAAATTACCAAATACATAAAGATTTTACGTTTACAACGGAAAAAGAAACAAAACAGTGAGATAAATGTTTTAAATTTGTAATAAGAAGAAAACCAGAGAACTAGAATTTGATATAATATAGAAAATTCATTTACACAGATGATATTACAAGTGCAAAATCTATCCATCCACTGAAACATAAATTAGCTGCGTTTAGATAGATTCAGTAGAGTAGTAATTTTACCGTTAAATAAAGTTGAATACAAAAAAAAGAAGATATCATCTTCCAAATAGCAGTGAATAATGGGCATGAAAAAGGAATAATAAACTATTTCTAAAAATAAAAGAGCAACAAAAAGAAAGACAACAGGCCAAAAGAAAAAGAAGAGAAACGAAAACGGGCAAAATTTGTGTTCACGGAAAAAGAAATATATAAACTAAAGGACGTTTTAAAAAATATATAATTTACCACAAATAATAATAATACATCATGATTAGATTAAGAAATTATTTGGAAAAAGTCAGTTACAACACCCAATTGAATTTACCAAATAAAATGTTATTGTAATGTAACGTAATAGGACAAACGGAGCGAAAATTTAAAACGAGATTTAACGAGCACATACGGTCATATAAATACAAGAATAAAAGTTCAAATTAGACAACACATATTATAGAAAAAGGACTTCCAGTAAAATGATAAAATGTATGAAAATACTAATTATGCAGAAGAAGGTTAAGTATAAATATTCCAGAAAACAGGGAAATATTCCAGCTGAAATTAAAAGGTCAGGCATAATTAATGAATAAGCAAACATTCATCCGATGTAATGTTAAAAATCGATAATTTTCAAAATAAAGAATCACAAAAATTAGTTTCAAGGAACTGTAAAACCGTTAGAGCGGAAGGGACAAAGCACAAGGGGCCAAGATAGTAGTAATGGGGGTATTGGGAGGACTTTAACATCGCTATTCGACGATTCGAACTAAGGAAGACTTAGTGCTAAAAGTAATTTTGAGAATGGAGTTTTTCCGAAATGCGTCAAGTAGCATGTTACGAATGTTAGTTAGAATGACAGTGCTAGGAATGGAAGAAAATAACACTCAAATCAAAATTTTTAATTTTCCGAAATCTTTTCTTGTTTTCATATTTTAGACATAAATTAACAATCATATACGGTGCTGTATAGAAGTTTGATGTATTTTTCCACAGCCGTTATGAAATAAAATTATGCACAACTGAAATCATTAAAGATAACCAAAAGAAAATATTGTTCCGAAATTTATAGTTTTTTTAAAAAAGTGGCATATAATAGAACATTAAAAAGAAAATAATTAGCCTAGAGAAAGTAAATAAAACAATTCAGATATGTGAAAATGCAACACTGAAACCTATAAAAAAACTGAGAAATGTGTTAGTCACTTTAAATTAGAAAAGTTTTTGAAGTGAAAGACATGATACTAATTTCTTTAATTGCTTAGAATACAACTTTCGTACCGCCTTTATATTTTTACCACATACACATTGTGTAGTATTCCTCTCTCCTCCTGTAGTACGAGTAAATATGGTTAATAAACGAAGGTTTAAGAAATTCTAAAAAAATGAATCATCATATTTTCCAGTAAAATTTATCACCACATCATAAAAAATGATTGATGTAGATTAGTGAGGTAAAAACGTAAAAATATTGCTTTTTTTAACATATATATTTGTTTACTTGTTGCTTTTAAATCCATTTTTGCTGCATTATATTTACCATAATTTCATTATAAAATTGATTAAAATAGATTTTCAAATATTGAAGAATAGATTTTTATTCTGTTTTTTGAGGTTTAATTTTATTAAAAATTTAAAAAAAACTCTTGCTCAGTTCTGAGTAAGAAGACCGAAATTCATTTCCGCCCTCACTATTTTGCAGTCAGACGCACCGATTTTCAGAGTACTACGCGCTAACGTTAGTTCGATTATCGAGTAGCCCCTACAAAAGCATCAAGTTTAAAGTCATTCACCATTGTAACTTACTGCATAAACGCGCATGAAAAATTAGTACGAAATACACTGCTACAGCATACCTAGATTTCAGTGAAATTGATCGAATAGTTTACGAGCAACAGAATTTTACACATGAACGGTATTTTCATAATCCTCATACATCAAAAATTCATTTTCACCTTCAATTTCATCACTACATCAAAAAAAAATCAAACTGAGATTACATTGTCTGTTGTGGACATAAAATTGAGCATAACTCAGGAAAGACTCAACCAATCGTTATTAAATTTTCAAATTAACAAGTTCACATACACTACTACAGCACACCTAAATTTCACTCAAATTAATCGAGTAGCTTTGAAAATTTTTGAACAAAAAATTTTGTCCATAGACCTGTGTATATATAAGGAAATTACATATTAAGTGAATGGTATTTTCGTTCTCCTGATCCCTTAAAACGTAATGAAAATTCAATTTCAACCTCTTATCCCAACGGGTGACTGAAAGTAATACGGTACTTTTCTTAGAAAAGTCGGTAAAAAATTATTGCCTAATTTATATTTTAATAGAAGATAATAAGAAAGATTTTGGGTTTATTGCAGAAAATCTCCTTTCAAAGATAGAATAACAAAAGAATGTATCTTTTCTTATGAACCTTTTTCTTATCTAACCCAATATCGCTTCTTTTCTTAAATTGAATTAAACCTTAAATTAATGGGAGGAATACACTAACACATATTTTAAATAAATCTGTAAGGAATTCGGTGATGAAATTAAAATATTTTACCTACAGTAAGTTGTAAAACACTAGATTGTATGTAATTTTCATATCCTAAAAAAAAGTTAGGAAATATTTTCAATTAGTCTCACTTCAAGGAAAGGAATTATTTTTTTATTAGTATAAACAATGTTTTCTATAATAATACTTAATCTGTTGTATTGAGAGTAATTACAATACTCTAATTACTCTCAGTATAACAGGTTAAGTATTAACCAGGCAAGCATTAAGTATTAACCTTTAAGAGGATACCCTTTTAGTAATCTATTTCAGATTGCATGACTGATCTGATATAACAATCAACAGCTTACAAAAATTATGTTTCAACTTGTACAAAAAAAATTATTCTGCAGTGATGATAAACATTTATTAAAATCTATCATTAATTAAAATTTTTCCAGTCCTACTATACAATTGTAAGTTTTATTTATTTTTCTTAATAAATTAATTCACCACAGAACCTTACAGGGATCTTGCGATGTGGGAATATAGAAATGGTATTTTGTGGTGAATGCCATGACTAACCGGAATTCGAACCTGGGGGGGCCTCAGGTGAAAAAGTGAGACGCCTCATTTGATGCCTATTTTGTAAGAATAAATTTAATTCTGAATAAGGATTACATAAATGACAAGAATATTATTTTCGCTATTCAATAAATAATCTAATACAATACCCTCCAGGAATAGCCATTTTTCAAAATGACTTTTAATATCAAATTTCAATAATATTTTTTTTACTTTGTTACTTAAAAAATTTAATTTACTTAAAATGGTAAGTTTAATGTAATGTAAAGAACTCTAACAATTCTTTAATTCTTAAGAGAATCCCAAAATTTTTCGTAACTCTTTTTCTCGTTCTGTTTTAATCTACCCTAATGAGTGCGGCGTACACTCTCATTAGCAAAACACCAGATGTTACTTAAGTACATAATTTACATTTTAAACAAAAAATTACATTCATTAAGCATAAGTTATTAGCATAAAAAAATCTTAAATAATTAATTAAATTTAAATCAATACTTAATGTTGTTTTTTTTTTCATTATTCTTGGACTGAGATTCCTAAACAATATTAATTACTTGTGTTTCTTAAGTATCTACTAGAAAGTACAAACTTTTATTCTATTACTCAATATAGAACATTCTATGATATCTTCGCTATTTTTAATTACCACACTAAAATAAAGAAAATTATTTTTTTTTACGTAATGTTTTTAATTAATTTACATATAAATTACATAATTACATATAAATTTACATATGTGTTTTATACACTCATAAAATCAATTTATATGTTATTTTTTATTAGCTTATATATTATAATTATATTCTATCTTTCAACTTAGTAAATGGGTTATTAGTTTTCTGTTTTTATGAACTTCTACATTACTGTTAAATCAAGAAAAAAATTATTTATAAGATGAAAGTAATTATTAATAATATTTATCTCGTAAAAAGCGCAAATGAGAATAGTCACTGGCAAATAATTGTGAAAGAAAAACAAAGCTTTTGAAATATAAGTACAAATATATTTAAAAAATTGATTGTCCATTTAATTTGTTAATTAGTGTTTGATTTTATTCTTTTATTCAACTAGCTCTTTGTTCAATTCCAAAGATTAGGTCAGGTGTTTTCCTTTACTGAACAACTTTTAATTACCGAAAGTGAATAAAACTATAATTTGGCACCATTTACAAAAATAAGTTGAATAAATGAAGTAATATTGATTAAATGTAGTATTGAAGCAGAAACAAAAAGTCGAGCACAGAAAACCAAGAGCGCGGGCACATAGAGGTGTGTCTATTAAATAACGAAACTAATTCTATAAAATATTTTATTTTAAATTTATACATATTTAGTTATTATCCCCTTCAATATACACTCCTCCTCTGTCCCTAGAATGCCCCGTGAGAATTTTCCATTGTTTGAAACAGTTCTGGAAGTCTTCTTCTGTGAACTCTTTCATGATGCGTGCTGCTTTTTCTTTCACAGTTTCAACGGTGTGAAATATGGTTCCTTTTAATGCAGATTTGATCTTGGGAAACAGATAAAAGTCACATGGTGCCAGGTCAGGCGAATAAGGCGGATAGTCTAACACTGGGATGTTATAGTTGGCTAGAAACGTGTTGATAGACAATGCAACGTGAGCCGGTGCGTTGTCCTGATGAAGAACCCATGACTTGTTCTTCCATAAGTCGAGTGGTTTTTTCTTATTTTTTCACGGAGTTGAGCAAGGACCACACGGTAGTAACATTAATTAATAATTTGACCCTCTGGAACCCGATGAAGTTACATAATCCAATGAATATCGAAAAAAAAACAATCGAACATCAACGTTTTATTCAACGTTTTCTCGGCCATCTTCGAAACGCTTAAACCACTCAAAATCCTGCGCACATATTAAACATTCATGCCATACATTTTTTTAATAAGAGATAAAGTTTCAGTAGCGGTTTTCCCAAGTTTCATACGAAATTTTCTTGCTCCAATAGAATACTTATCATTTTTTCGGCAAAACAAAAGAACAGAAGACAGAAGTTATCCAAACGACGGCCACGGCCAGACTAATATGTCTACAGAAACTGGAGTGGCAATTATCAAAAGCGAGTTTTTCATGTTACACAGCTGTCGGTCGTACGAATTTGGCGCAAATGCAGTTCTTCTGAAGCAGCATTAGTCTCGTTATTTAATAGCCATACCTCGTACACAAATATACACATACACACACACACACACACACACACACACAAAACCCACATGCATACACCACTACCACCATCACCGTCTCCGCCCAACAGCAGTGTATTCACACCAATGGAAACCAGGCAATTTTAAATCATATTACGTTACTAGAATTTATCTGAGATTACAAATTTATTTAAAATTATTGTTGTAGATTATTTAATAACCATAGTAATATATTATAAGAAAATATCTTCCCTACAATAATCAGGGTCTTAATTATAAAATAAATGTAACGGAAAAAATCTATAAAAATAATATAATATTCTATAATAATTGTAATATAATTTAATAATTAATGAAATTTAATAGTTATGAAATTATAAAATTTGTTGCGCAATTAAAGATGTTTGCGATGTTAAAATAAAATAATATTAAGAAATGATTTGATTTAAGATTCCTCTGCTGAAGAGGTAGTAAAATATTTTGTAGTCAAGAAATTTTTTTATTTAGGGTCGTAGTTTACCAGAGGCTTGACCGGATGAGAAGGCTTAATTCAGTGTCGGACGAGATCGGCTCGTGCTGACCAAATGAAAAATGAGGGTGAGTCAGAACAAATTGAGGCATGTGACAATTACGATGAGAAGAGGTGATTGTCTACGTGTCCACCTGATTGGCCTGTACATTCCTGACACCGATTGGGTACGGTAAAATGGCCTATCCTTGAATCGTCACCTGATTTGGAAGGCCACGTGGTAGAAAAGAGGAGTCAGCTTAACATCTAGTGTAGGGAACTAAACTGTTTACTGGGTAGAAACACAGTTATCGTTATCTACCAAACTGTTGATCTACTGAGCTAACCTTAAACCTATAAACCCGAGGAGTAACCTGAAGACCTGAAAATAGACCCTCCATACGCCCCTACCAGTCGTCACTGTAGTACCTTCCACTTAATCCACAATTTGCTGCTGGAGCTTGGATAGTGTCTTCATGCGACAAGTCTCTGACACACATTATGTAGTGGCCAGACCTGTCGTTAACGTTCAGTACCTGGTTGTTGCCAGCTCGTATTTTCAGTGTAGAGATCCAACTGAGGAACATCTAGAGAGATGTTATACGATCCTTAGATTAACAGGCAATTTTACAATACTTATAGATGCTGATGTTAATGCCAAGTTGCTTTTTTGGCACAGTGATCCTAGTGGTGAATTCGTTGAGGGTATTATCGCGCAGCATAAATTTGAGTTTTTAATGTTGCAGACTACTTGGCCAGCTAAGTCGGCTTGATCGATGAACGGAGATCCTTTCGTAGTTCCAGAATTGACATTACCATCGTAGGAATATCCCTGGCAGGATCCTGGACTGAATATGGTTGAAGATTTCTATATCGATCATCGACTGGTACTTTTTAAACTGGTGAATGGGCTGCGCAATGTCCATAGAAGGCATTTCCCTGTTTTGCACAGGAGTGCAGATTGGCCTAGATTTTCTAATCTTCTTGCGTCCAAGCTTCGAATTTTTATCAGAGGATTTTTTATCAGAGCTCCCACTGGATGACCTGGCAGAAAGTTTTACTTCTATGATGATAGCAGCTGCTCATAGTTCCATTCCCTGGGGCGGTGACCAAGAACGAATTGCAGGTTGGTGGACTCTGGGCTTGACTGCAATGAAGCGATCTGTGTGTCGACTCACGAAAACCGCACAACCTTAAGGCGATCCTGATCGGCGCTCGGCTCTACTTGCGGATTATCAAAGGAAGAGGGTGAGGTACTTTCATTGCATTAGGTTCTCTAAGCGCAATTCCTGGCCTTCTTTTGTTCAGGACCAAGGGAATAAAAAACACTGGGGTGTTGTGTATAGAGTTCTTGGGCAAAACCGTAGAAAGGATATGTTATTGCCGTCCCTTTCGACTCAGGATGGTATTTTGATGGATAAAGATCGTATCCTCCACATTTTATAGAATGATTTACTTCCCGATGACACTGAGGTTGGTAAGACTTTGTATCACCAACATGTCTGGCGGGAAGTCGCAGGGTTCCATTATGAGCAACAATCTCTTGAGATTACAGAGACGGAAGTTCGACGGGTGATTTATGGTATGGCACGACATAAAGCTCCTGAGTATGATTGCATTACGGTGGAACTACTTGTTCGCTGTAATTCTCTCTGTAATTTACCTGTAATTCTCGGTCCCCTGACCAAAGTTTATAATAGAATGCTTTTGGCGTGGTATTTCCGGGACTGTTAGAAGCGTGGAAAATTGATATTTCTTTTAAAGGTAGTGACAAGGATTCCATTACTAGTTCTTCTTACCGGCCTTTGACACTCTTGCCTGTGATTGGTAAGGTTTTTAGAAAATAAATTGTTTAATTTCTTGATTTTCTGTATTAAGTCGAATGACGTTGTACATAAGTGAATTTTCAATGTACAAATTTTATCCCTAGGATTGATTTTAGATATTTTGTTCGAAAAAATTTTAAAATTTCACTGGACATTGAGATAGTTATACAATACATATACATTGAAAAGGCATGTTCAGTACATACTCCTCACCAACAACTCATTTTTATACAATTTTTTCCGATGAGATAGTAATCCTGATGAATTAATAAATACTTGAAGTCTTCAGATTGAGACAACGCTACGTTACTAAGTAACAAGGTAGGAAGACGAATGGGAGTTCCTTTACGAAGAGTGAATGTGACATACAGATAATTGGTTTTTTAACCGTAACCCTCCATTTCTTCAACCATTCATTAAAATATATGTAAAGAACATTTCAATAAATATCTATAAAGATGTAATCTTTAAGTAACCTAGTGTTGGTTCCTCTCTTGCAGCTAGAAAAGCCGTATCATCAGCTCAGGTAGCTAACATAGGATGTTGTATGTTGGGTAAATCTACCGTATAAAAGACATACAATTGAATTGAAAATTTGCTAATCTGTTAATTCTATCTATTGTATTAGCAATATAGTATCCTGGCCTCGGAAACTAGACAATGACCGGCAACATTATATGAAATATTTACTGGCCGATAATAATCTACACTTGTTGGAGCTTCCCTTTAAGAACCACAAGGATCTGTTTTTAGATTCATGACCGAATATTATAATTTCTATTAAATTTGGTAGTTATTAATCTTATGGTAGTTTATTCATTTGTGGTTGATATTTAAGGGGGAAAAAGCCGTTAATCAAAACAGATAAATAAACGTAATTGATCTAATGGCTATGAGTAGAACTACTTTTAAAAGTTTGTGTACTGAAATTTCAAAAGAAGGCAATTTCTGTATATTCTTCCATAGTAAACTTTGGAATGGTTAATATATTGGTTTTATAAACTCCTGGCATGTTTTTTCAAAATCTTTTCAAGTTTTTGTTAGCTTGCAACAGAGAATAGTCCTCCATCTTTATTTGACTAAAACTTTTACAGCTAATGTTGAAAAGATATATTGTTGCAGCGCTGATTAAGCGGTTTCAACCTTTAAGATCAAATATCTAGTGTTATACTTCTTTGGCTCTTTAAAGAATGTTAATTAATAAAATTTCCCTAAAAAAACAGAAAATTATAAACAATGCAAAACAATTTGTTTTGAAAGAAAAACTGAATAAAACACATTTTTTTAAAAATAATTCGAATTAGATATTATTTTAATTCTAATTAATATGAACATTAACATTATTGTTCGTATTTTTCGTAATTCATTTACTCTTAAAGCTTAGTATTATGATTTTTTTCGTAAGTGATAGAGCTAGAACACGGTTTGATAATAATTCCAAAGGGTTAGAGGTTTAAGATATGATTTATTATTACTACTAAGTGTCTGCATTTCATAAATTATTTTAATTTCTAATTAATAAAAGTTGATGAGTATTCTATACGTAGAAGTTAAAATAATGAATGTTAGCGTATTTCTTTCTTTCTGAAGGAAAAACATGAAATGATGAAATGTCAGTGAACTCCCGGGGAATGTGTACTCAAGTAAAATATAAGGAAAAGTCATTGGCATGCATAGATACACAATTTGTTCATGAACCTGCAAATGATCTTAAAAAAACTGTTTGTATGGGAATATATATATTTAGAGAGAGAGAAAGAGAAAGAGAGGAAAAGTAAAGAGAAATTTTAAGAGACTTTTAATAAGAGTATAGTGTATTGAAATAGAAGAATTTTTTTGGAGTATATTGTAAAAACTACCAACTTCAAATAAGAGAATTTGTAAAAAATAAATAAAATTAGGAGACTGTTATTGCATCATTATTTACACTACGCTCATTAAACCTCTTCCAATTAACATTTCTTTTTTTTTCATTTATTTCTGTGTAAATTAATTAACAATAAATGGAATTGTAATGAAATATATAAAAAAAGTTGCCTTGAGTGAAAGAGGGAGTAGAATAATACTGAGAAAAATTTACGCAGCCGTTCAAAAAATTTATTCTAGGATATTTATTATTTTCTTATGATATACCAAATTCTACAGTTAATATTCTCTTCTATTTTCACCTTCAAAATGTATTAAAATTGCAAATTTATTGTCGAATCTCTTATTAGATGAAGTTTGATTTTTATGGTGAAATTTATAAGTTTTGTAAAAACTGATAAATTTTAATATTTCAGTTAAAAATGGAATTTATAAGTCCTGCAAACTATGCATGCAATGCTGGTATTGTTAAGTTTTACAATATTAAAACTTATGATTACTAAAGAGCTTAAAACTTATAAACTTGTAAAAAGGATCCTAAAATGAACTCATTGAAAGGAATGTAACAAACCCGTATCTGAACTTCCGTTCTCAGGTTTGTCACCCACATATTCGGATTGCTTTAGACTTTGTTTGTAAAATGGAAGTTTTCTAGATATCAGTAAGATACAAATAAATATATATATATCAAGGCTCATTAAAGACTCCTGTCGATCTGTAAGATTACAAAGTTTTTGTTCTCTGTTGTAGCATTAGCTGTTTGTATTGTACATATCTATCTGTTAATATTGTACATATTAGTCTCCTACCAGTTTTAATAGCAAAATATTTCAGTGAGTCTGATTATTTGTTGAGATATAAGTGGAAGATAATGACAAGTGGAAATGACTTACGTGAATAAGTTACATGACTTACGTAATCATACGTTGTAATATTGTATGACTTAAACATCAGCACGGCAAGTATAGTTTATTGGACTGATAAATACCAATATTTAAATGAAAAATTATCAGTTTTTATAAAAATTCATATTCACATGTACAGGATTCATAGGATTTAATCACTTATTCTTTTAATCATATGACATCCAATTTATTTTCTTCTAAGTTAAATGTTGTGGCAAAAGCAATGGCATTCCATCAGGTATAATCACCTAAGCTTATGGAGACAACAATACAAACATAACGAATTTTGCTTTTTATATCTAAAAATGTAGATAGGAAAAATCCCTGAACACTGTGTTTAATAAGGAAAACTAAGAAGTAAGTAGATTTTTATTACAAATTTAAAGTTAATATTAATGAAATTTTAATTTAAAAACTGAACACTATATTGAAGGTTAATAAAAAATATGATTTATTGAAAGATAATTTTCTTATAATTTATGTTTAAACTGAAAACGAAATAAATAAACGGTAAATCAAATTGCCAAAAAAAAGGCGTAAAATATTTTATCACCTAAGTATTAGAAAATTGCTACTGCTCTATTTATTTATATTATTTTTTTTTTTTTTTGTTAAATGAATGTCTCTGAATTTTTTGTAACTATCATGAAAGAGTCATAGTAAGCTTACACATCCACAAAATGTTAATATTATAGCATTTTTTCCCCATCTTCAAGTTAAATTGTTCAAAAAAGAAAGAGGAACAAACGAAATAAATTATAGGCTTATGAAGATGATGAAAATGATGCATAACCGAAAATAATTCTGAAATATGAAACGTCCGCAATTCTATGAGAATGGATAAATTGTTAATTGCATCAAAAATATTGAAGATTCTGATTGATATGTGACAGTCATGATAATTTAAGAGGTTAACATTTTACCTATTCTATATTTGAAATATTTCAGCTTTCGGAATCCTTAAAATTCTGGTGTTAAAAATTGTGAAATTGCAATTATAAAAAGCGTATAAAGGTAAGAAGAATTAAAGACCTCAAGCAAAGAATATTTTTTTCAAAACGGAGCGTATTTAAATCAAAAAGTAAACGGATTTTAACTTTTTTTTTAATACTTCAAAATGGATAAGTAATTTTTAAATACTTCTGTTTGTTTATGTGTTTTATACTTCCACGTACGACGTACAAGGAAGTATTGTAGTCACGAAAAATTTCGGTTTTCAGATTGCAAAGAAATATCCATCTTGACCATCCATGAATCCATTATGACCTGTTTCGGCGTGACGTCTGTACGTACGTATGTATCTCGCATAACTCAAAAACGAAAAAAATAATCAGAAGTTATTAGTGAAATAAAATTTTATGTAGTTTTAAAAATGTGTATTTGTAATTTAACAGGCGTACAAGGAAGTCATGTGGTGTCCAAATCAGATTTTTTCATATAAAGTTTCACTGACAATAAGTAAATATTGAAGAATAAATTATTCAAAATAATTTCAAAAATTATTAAATTAATATAAATCTGATAAAATCTGGAACGGGAACTATATGATAATCTATTTCGTTTAATTATTTATCTTTGCTAGATTCGATTACTCGTATTTCTCTAATCCTGTTTCAATTCCAATTTACTGGAAAAGTATGTTTTTTCTGGCTACTCAAAACGTATTTACCACGAAGGTATTTATCAATATATATATATATATGGAAAAATCTCCCTGTATTTAATTCAGACAAAAATATAGTCATGAAAAATAATACTTTTATTTGTTTTGTTTTCGTAACTTGTAATTTAATAACTTTATTGCCAACGTTCAGAAAATTTTTTCATGCATACAAATATTTAATTGGTGAAATATGTTATTATATTTTATATTTTGGTTATGTCTTCATAAATGTTACATAGCTACTACAAAATTTTATTTTGAATTTTCCTTTATTTTTTCTAATTTATATTTACGATATCACTCTCTATTTTTCGTATGTAACTTTATGGTGCAACTAAAACATGTACTACTATAAAAAAGCCCAGTTCGTTGAGTAGTTTATGGTGGGGTCGTTCTACACCATTTACCGTGAGAAAATTAAACTCTTTTTGTATACGATTTACCGTTGTCGACCAGCGTAATTTTATTGGACAGAATGCAAGGGAAAAGGGCTGAACTGTTGAGTTTAGACGCATGGATAAATTACACACTATTGTACATAAAAGTAACTACTCAGCCCAATCCCTGTTTTAACCATACAATTTTTGCTGGATGTCAAAGATCAAATCGAAAAATAAAACGGCACAACTATATGGGTAATGGAGACAACCAGTCTCTCTCCGCACTTACAGATGAGTGCCTGTTAGTATTAGAAAGTCTGATGAGTGCAAAAATTATTTTAATAAACAAATTATGAAACCAGTACACTCATTTTCTACTTATAAAACTTATTGTTTACAAGTTATACTAAATTTAGGATAAACCTAAAGCCACACGTTTTATTGCATAATCTGTTGACTCATTTCTTTTTATTTCTTATTTTGTCGTATCACAAAACACATTGATGTTAATTTATTGAACTACATAACGATAATTACTATTAATTAACAAATTCAAATCAATACTACAACAACAAATAAAATTATTTTTGCCTAACTACAAGAAACTTAACTTATGACTGTTTATTTTATGACGGCAATAAATTTAGTATGAGTTAATTTTCCTACTCGAATACCTCGTTCGCAAGTTTGTTTTTCGCTTCACTTAAAATGCATTGTTGGACTTATTATTTGGGGACTAACATTTTCATTTTATTGTTTACATTTTTTTGCTTTAGTACACTAAGTATTATTTTACTTACCCTAGTATTAAAATCAGTTACTATAATGTGAAATGGTTTTAATCTGGAATTTTAGTTTATCTTAAGAGCATACTGGAGTAGCTGACATTGAAATCGTAGGCTGTCGTAGTGTAAAATATCGTCAAGGATAGGTTGAAAACGAAAACCAAATTAAACGATATAGCTAATGAATTAACTTGTGCCTGTAAATTTATGCTAGAAGCAGAAAATAAAATGTTTAAAATTTCTGAGGCTAAAGAGCGTGAACATTGAGTGGAGGAAATAGGCTTACGAGATGGATTTAAATCCGACGGGATTAATATGGTGTAAATAAAAAAATTAAAAAAATTAACTAATCAGAACGTTTCCTTTACGGTATAATACTGGAGTATGATTAATTACGAGAAATCTCTTTACAAGGACCTGAAGCATGGATTAGGAAATGTGATCTCTGAAAATAATTTGATCTACTGCAAACACCTGCTTTTGATTTAGTTGTAGGTAGTTTTATAATTTTTACTTTACATAGTTTTTTTTTAAACTAATAGCTAATAAAACCAACAACAGATAAATATGAGTACTACTCATATTTCTCTGCGGATGAATCTAAATTTGAGGAAGTTTAATTATTGAATATCAGAGAATTCTTTTTTTTTTTTAGATTGCTTACTTTATTACAAAGAACGCGTTTACGTAAGTATTAAACTATTTCCCTGAATTTTTTTGTAATTTTAAGTGAATTCTCAACAGTTTATTTTAAAAATAAATTTAATTAAATTGAAAGTTACTCTGTTTCAATATTTTCTTTTTATAAAAAACATAAAACATAGTAAACCTACGTAATACTTTACAAATCGTTGCTTTACGCAACGTTATTACTTTATATTTTATGTTTCGTACATACTGCATTTATTTACCTGTGTTTATTTACATCAAACAAGTACAGAAAATATTACCGCATGGATGATTGCCGTAAATAAGAATAAATTAGTCCAATTACTATCCCTGTTTTACGTGGTTGTAAACAACCTTTCTGTTTTTAAGTAGCGTACGATTTTAAGTTATTTGCACATGATTGTTTTAATAGGAATGCTTTTTTAAGTGTTTCCACCTTAAAATATATCTGCAAACTCAGCTGTAATATCACTTATTTCGCATACAAATAGACTGTAAATCGATTCTGTTTAAAGAAAAACCATAATAATAATAATAATAATAATAAAAATAAACGTTTCCACTTTTCAGTTCGCAGAGTATGAGTTGTTCAGTGGTAATTCCAGTGTAATTTGTTCACCTTTGTTTTTTAATAGAAAAAAAATGCGTGATCTATACACAAAAACACTTAAATAAACTTCTATGTCAAGACCTCAGGAGATATGTTTGCAAAGCCTCTCAGTTTTCTAATAAATGATTGTTAAAAATAATACATTTATTTAATTTTAATAAAAATTGACATGCTAATACCAAACTTTATTAGTTATATCTGTAGAGTCATATTATAACTGTTAAGTTATTCATTTATGTTTAGTACAATTATTTAGTTTTATTAATTTATTGTTTTTTTTTTTCAAAACTTAATTAATAACGCTGTCCCTATGTTCGGATATATTTGTGAGATTATCCTTTATCACTCTCACTTTTCCATAGTACGTCATTTCAATTTCCACCCGTATCATTTTTCATGGTACGTTTTTAAAAATTTGTCCAATTAGATCTGGGATTCCTCACCTAACTGCAAATTCAATTGAAATATTAAAATTATAAAGGAATAGTACTTTGTTTAAATTAGTTGTTTCATTAAATAGTTGTTTCATTTTATCTACGCCATCAATATCGTGAAATATTACGACAAGTTATTTTTGAATGGTCGATCAGTAGACGATCTATTGTCCGGCGTCTAGATATTACCCGCCAAGAACTCACCGGTTGATCGTATTTTGTAGCCATTAATCTTAACTTGTCGTTTTTGTAGATTTACTGCGTAATTGTCCATCAACAGCATTGATCTTATGTTACACTTTCTCGATAAAACTCAAGTGTCAGTCCTAAACGCATGTAACCGGATCTTCTGCCTTTTGAAATACGATCTTTCAACCTGTCACCTGAATAACTGACCACAATTTATTTCTGATTTGTGAAGATAATATGTACGATTCGTCAAGGTACACTATCAGCCTAATTTCATTTCTAAATTCTTTTACGGCAGTCAGATACTGAATACGCTTAAACCTTGTCATCTCGTTCATTGAGAACTTTCTTGTTATTTTCTCCACTTAAATCCTAATTCTTTTATTATTTTTCTCAGACTCAACTCTTTTCCGTGTATAACCAATATCATCTTTAAGCGTTAATTTATTTTTTCACCGTCGGCATTGTTTATGAATTTCGTGAAATTCATTTATAGTCTTTCAAATTACACACTTGTGAAAGTCAGCTAGTCCCGTTGCAAACTTTTCACGGGGGGTTTGTATTTTACTGGAGTATAGAAAGAAATCTCCGCGGATTTTCAGCTTAATTCTCTGGCAACCACTTTTTCTTTTTTCTCATTCTTGGGACTTGGAACAGCAATACTTTACACGCAGCTGCTTTTCTTTCTTAAATTCATTTCTTTTATTTTTAAAGTGAATCAGGTGAATCTAAAATGAATCTTCTTTCTTTTCCAACTTCGGAAATCGTTCACTTCTCATTTTTAAACTCACTATTTATTATTTCTCGTGCCTGACGTTTTATTTTTTTTGTTTTTTTAAGATACAATTAAGTTCACTCATAATTATAAAACAAAAAAATTACACAACCAATTATGAAACATGACTACTTTTTCTCATCAAAACTTTAATAAAAATAAATGAAATTTGCCCAAATGGTCTTACATGAACACCAAATACAGAACACTAGTTAACTACATTGTACTCAAGTACCCAAGAACGTAAGCTTTTCGGTAATTATTTTACATTGGTCTGATTGAATTTGGAAACTATGAGCACATAGCAAACAATAAATCAATATTTTTTATTGATATGATTCTAAGAAAGATAACTCATTTCCTGAAATAATTATAATACTTTATCCGTATATTATAACGATAGATGTATTTACGATAAATTATAAACCATGTTTATATATGTCAGACACATTTGTTGTGACATTTTTGTTAATTAATTTATCATTTAGCGTTTGTTTGCTGAGGTAATTATATTACTTGTTGAGAATAAGCCTACATTTTCATACCATTAAAAATTTGCCATAAAATTTCTTTTTACAGAAAAATACTTAATCATTTATGAGTGTTATCAGTTTTGATATCAGCCATCGACCAAGCCGTCGTAGCCATCCTTCAAAATTTACTGCGGCAACTATACTACTTAATGCGGATTACAGGAAATTTTATTTACTTTATTATATTTTTGTTCACTCACTAAATATAAATGTAAATATATAAATTAGATGCCTAAGATATAAGCAAAATATAAACTTTTCGTAGAGAATTTGCCAACTTCCTATAAACTTCTGACGAAAAACAAAACTTCATCAAAGCTTTCTTATATCTTAAATTACTAAACTAAACAAGACAAATTTCTATATTTATCAAATGAAACAATATTTCAGAAATTTATCAATCAATATTATTTACATCAAATACATATCGTGATTTTGCAGCCTTTCATACTAGAATATCAGTTTTTACACTGGTTAACTTGTTATTCTTTGTTTTACATGATATTAAGTAAAGTAAATATTAAGTTGTTGTGATATTAAGTAAAAAATTAATAAATAAGTAAAAATGATAATAAAGTGGTAAGTAAACAATTCTCATGATATTAGACTAATAACCTACTAACGTAAATTTGATTGTAAGAACTCAGTAAAGTTTTAACCCCTTCATTTTACGTTCTTGTTTATCAGCCTTATAACACGTGGCTGCACTGCTCATTAACAATTTTAACAAATGTGTAACTTTAATTTATATCCTTTGCATGAAGTGAAATATCTTTCAGGTGAATGATTTTATTTATTTATTTTTTTTGTAAAAATTTGAAAGCAATACATTTTTTAAATAAAAAAGCTTTTTGACCTTTACAGTCACAAGTTTGTTAATAATGAATGAAAATAGGTTTCGAAATATTAAGGGGAAAAACTTGATTGTATGAATAATGACAGTATTTGAAAAACAAAAAAACTATTGTTATTCAATAATAAATTATGGGTCTGAAGCTCCTAAAAGAAAAAATTATGAAGTACAACAGAAATTGCCAATTTATTAATTATTTAAGGAAGTGTGTATCTATAAAAGGTGATTCTCTTCATAATCATCAGAAAGAGAATAACAAATCACATTAAAGTTAAAAAACTTTCGCGAGTATATTTTTCATGAATTTTTCAAGGTTCCTTCAAGACCTGATTAGCAGCAAAAGATTATTATCGATTTTAAGTAAATAATTAATATTAAAATCTAAATACCGTATTCTTTTCGTTATCTTAGTTATATCCGAATATGTATTTAAAACGTGTAGTTGAAATGTAAATAGCTCACTGAAATATTTCGCATTTATTATTAATCTTTGCAAAAGTTATTCATATATAGTTTGTATATTATCAAACACAATTCGTATGTTATCATAAAGTGTTTGTATGATACTATAGGATTTAATAATACAACCATTCAGTTTGTATTCGGTATATAATGCGATGATTGCAAATATTACGAGTGAATATCGCTAAAATGACTTATTTCATGAAGAAAGTGTTCTAACTAATGTGCTTTTATCCTTTTTCCTATTTATGTAAACGCGATACCTCTCTTTAAATAAGAATGATCTATTTTCAATAATTTGAATCAGAAATATCAATCACTGAGACTGTTTGAAGCCCAGTGATTATTTATTTGAGAGCGCTCGAGAGCCGTGAAGCATACGATGCGCTACGTTACTAACGACGATCGCGTGGTTAGTTTGCTGTTTTGGTATCGCAATTTACCCTTGAATTTCTTTTTATGTTACTCTGATCATGTTTTGAATAACTTTATCAGGTTTGGGTATTGCAAACGTTATAAGCATTTAATTAGGTTTAATATTATTTACAGCAATGGTGATCGATTTATAACGTTTTTGGTCGACTATAATTTGTGTATAATTTCTTTTGACATATCCAACAGATGTAATATTACGTTATCGTTCAGTTCTACATACGAATCGATTCTCCAAAATTCAAATGTACAGTTTAGGAAAAGTAGTGCAGTGAAACAATATTATTAATTTACATCATGAAAAGAAAAAAAATTTCATAATCTATGAAAGTAATTCTTTTCCACTGCTGACTGCAGGGTAAATCAGTACCAATCACTATAGTTGAACGTGAATAGTACATTCAAGAAGTTGTTTAAAACAGCTGTTTCTAACTTGTGATGTACATAACTTATATTGTGTGGAGGCAATTCACATATTCGAAAATATTAATTTTTTTCTTAAAAAACTTCAGAATAATAGTAATAATAAAAATTAAATTATTCAGGCTTTATAAAAACCTGAAAAAGAAATCAAAATATAAACGAAAAAATAGTCGTAACTAAGGTAATTAAGTACCATAAATTAAAAATATATGCGTGGTTTATCTCTAATTAACAAATATTATAACATATACAGTCTTGTTTTCTGTCTACGTTTGTGAAGAAATGTGCAAACCACCGAAAAATTAAAAAAAAAAAAACAACTAAAGATAAAACTCTGAAATTACAATTAAATATCTAATTTAATAAATTATTTAGATATTTAAAGAAAGAAAACAACGGGAAACATAAATATATTTTTATATTTACAAAATTTTGGTAATTGCAGACAGTTCGAAGATTTTACTACGTTAGCTACCGTTTAAATTAAATAGGGTCAATCTTTTATCTCTTGTCCCTCTTACCTTGTCTCTCTTAGTAACAATCTGTTACAATCAAATTCAACCCCCTTTGTTAAATCCACCTTATTCCAAGCTGAAATCTAACTAAAATCTCTAATCACGAGAATGGTACAAATAAACTACCTCGTTTCGGATTGCATTTTCCAATAAAGTAAATATACGTCGTGCGCGCGCACACACACACAAAAAAAATATATATACACAACTAAAAACAGGATCAGACAGATAACAGAAACAACAACAGACAAATAAAAACAGGAGAACAAGAGAATGAGTCTTGCAAACAAATTGGAAAGATGCACTAAAACATTCAATAGAATGGATGTGTGTGTTTGTGTGCAGAAAAAAACACGTAATGTTTGTCTATACTAAATCCTAAACAGATCATTAACAGCATGATTAGAACTTATCAGATTTATAGTTACTGGCATTGATCTACTTTATAAAATGTCATTAACCCAGTACTGCAGTAACGGTAATAAAAAAATTTAAGTGATTATATTAAATAAATTCTTTTTATACATTTTTCTAAATTTCTATTTCAGTTTCGTTTAGCATTCTGATGATAATATTATATTTTTTCCTGATCTTTAAAATTATTTTCCATTCAGTTTAGTTTCTTCTTTAAGAACTTATTTTCAGTAACGTTTCTTTGTTACTGGATTTATTACAAACACACCAAACAGTCACAAGCGATCAGCAAACACATATCACACACATCAAGTACACAAGTCTCACACTTCTTTCCGATGGCCACCATCGAGTACACGAGCAGAGTGCCCACAGCCTCATCACACTCAGGCGATCCCCACATGCATAGGGAACCCCCTCAGTGCTCAGCAGAGGGCCTGTTTGTCCCATACTCTTCGATGCCGTGTTCTTGAGCAAGACTCTTCCCTGGCCCTTAGTTGTTCCATGACCTTGTTTGTAAATCCAGACATCGCCGTCCAGTTACTCTCCGATTCTAGTAGCACAGCCTGGATCTACTCAGGCATACGTCTCTCTATAGATGTTACTTAGCAGTTCCACTCTCGAATCCTCAAATAAGGGGCAGGAGAAAAAAATATGCAAAGGATATCTCCTCCTCATCATAAGTGGGCAATAATCACAGTAGTCTAAACCAAATCTAAATAGGTAGGATCTGAATCCCAAATGGCCCGTCAGGAACTAAGTCAAACAGCAATCAAGCAAGGCATGAGGTTGATCACATCTCCTAATATCTCTCACTAAATGGTGTGTCCACTCTCCATCATCACCATCGCCGTTACCATGAATCCATAAGTTCGTCCATCAGCACATTCCCTGCCTCTTCCTTTCAGCAGGTAGTAACGGCCCTAAATCCTGCAACCTTATATTGCAAGATCAGTCAGGAGAAGCCCAGCCAGGTTCTCCGCCGCAGCTTTGGAGACGGTCTCTGTACGCAGTCATGACTCAGAGGCAGCATCTACAAGCAGCGCCCCTAGCACACCCCTATATCTAGCGTACCTAATGACTCCACCCCCTACCACCGCATCATATAAAAGTGTGGAGTAAATCACTCGTACTAGTAGTTTCCTCCTCTGCAATCTAGGGCCGTGACGATTAGGTAATAGTCCGGCCACCAGCTGCAGTACCTTGTCCGCCTTTTCACTAGTCTCATGTGCGTGAACACCGAACCGTAGCCGGGCGGATATTCAGACGCCCACGTACTTTATTGTATGTTTAGAAGAAATTCTTTGGCCCTCCAAGTTTAGGAACAGAGTGGGTCTCATTTTTGCAGTCGTAATAACAACTACTTCAGTTTTATCTGGGGCCATTCATAGCCCTACACAACGCATCCAATCATTTATGTAACAGTCACTGCGAATGAGATCCGCAGCCTCTCTTTTGGAGCCCGCCTCCACAACCAAAGCAAGTTCGTCAACATAGCTGATGAGACGGACCTTTGGGGGGAGTGGTAACGAAAAACCCCATCATAGGCCATGTTCAAAACGGTCGATCCAAGGAACGACCATGCGGGACTATCTACAACACACACCATTTCACGTCGCTCCATTCAACAGACGGGAGCACAAAAAATCCGTATCTTAGGTATATTTTTATTTTAATTAATGGAAAAAAGCTATATTTTGGACGAATAAGATTGTGATTATTACCAAGGGTTAGGAAACTGATTTTTTTTTATTACGTTAATTTTGGGTAAGAAATCTTTACATCTGAAAATGTCGATTGTTAACAATCATTTTTAAAGTTGTAATAAATTTAGTTTTAATACTACATGTATTCAGTTCATCTACGTTTTAATAAAGCAAATACATTCATTTTGTAACACATTTTTTCTGTACAGAAAAGGGTACTTTAATTTCTTGTTATACTATAAATATCCTTTTATATGACTGTGATACTCCATAAGAATCTGGGAGTGCAAGTGATATTTACAAATCTCTACCAATTTAAATAGCAGTTTTCATTCCTCACCTCCCCACCTTGGCGGTGAAAAGACTGATTGCTTAGCCAATCACTCTCGTCAATGGCTAAGAAATTTTTATGAGCGGTTTGTGTGTTGTAACAGTTAATTATAAAAACATTATGTATATACTCAGTACAAACCATTACATTCATTATTCATTACATTCTATTTTCAAACCTACCGTCTTAGATCGTTTTATGAAAAACTAAATCTTCTTTACCGAACCATTGGATCACCATAATAATATCCTAACAGTAAGAGAATTAGAAAAATATTAATTATTATTATTATTGTGTAATTTAATTAAATTTTAGGTAAAACACCCACACTTTAATTGAATTTGTTTGGTAATTAAATATTAATTTAGTTGGTTTAAATGTTTTTTAGAAACTTTTAGTTTCTTTTGTTCCTATTTTTATTTTTAAAAAAATAATGACAAAAGAAATAGCTGATACACTACTTTACATATAAGTTACTTGCATTAGTGACTCTCATCCCATAATAAATGAAATAATCTCGTAATCTATTTATATTAGAATACCAGATCAGTTTGATAACCTAAATTGGAATTTTATATGCTTCAACTACTGAAGAATCAAAACCTATTTAAAAAATCAAATTATTATAGGAGAGCCAGCACCACCTCTGGAGAATATTTTGTTCAACCCGAATGTAAATTTCTGCTAGAAAACAAAAACAATTTTAGAATTATGTAGACAAGTTATGTATACATGAATTCACAATAATGTATGAAGGTATGCAAGTTAAATAATTATTTTTTTATTAAAACCCAACTTATAACTGATATTACGTAGTTTTTTTACAAAATTAAAGAAAAAAGAATTAGTGCAATATCATAAATTAAGATATAGATATTTTAGTGCTTGAATTCCAGAATATTCCCAATATATAAAGGCATTTTTTTTTGTAATCTACTTTTTTAATTTGATGCCATTGAAATTTTCAAGCAGTCCCTTTTACAGTCAGTCTTTTAGACTCTTAATATTATTTAACCAGTAGACCAATTTGCAAAGCTGCAAAAGTTATCAATTACTAACAGTATATATATATATACTTGATGGTGATGAAATAAAACAACTCCTTGTTGCCTTTGAATTGTTATGTTTAACATGACGTTACTCTTGACATAATAACTAATATGACAAACTAAATTGAAAATAATAAATGCTAACATAACTAGACTTGAACATTATCAAGTATACTACTAATAACACTAATTGTCCATCCGGACGAAATGAAAAATACGACTGCTTTTTGCAGGATTCGGAGCCGAAAAAATCAGGTTACGTAAACGATCATGACCGCTCCTTACGGCATCATGACGTACAACAGAGCTTGGCGGGAAGCTCTAGCTTTCGCTAGGTAGCAGCACCAGACGACAAAGAACAGAATAAAAAGTAACCAGATAAGAAATAAAACAGAAAAAAAAAATGTTAGTAATACTTTATACGTAAAATATATTTACACAAATAAAGTAGTAGAAAATAATATTAACATATATGATAATAAATTTAAAAATTCTGATGTCGGCACCATACGACTTCCTTCTACGCCCATTAAATTACTTACACACATTTTTACTTCCGTGTAGGAAGTGAAGGAAGTATTGTGAAAATTTCGGTTTTCAGATTCCAACAGAAATATCCATTTTGATCATCCCTGAACCGATTTTTTTTTGTTTAATTTGTTTTTTCATCCCTTTCCCCTTGGGACCGGACCTAGACTGGCGAAGCACGACTCAATCCCAACGTTGCCTTTGCCTCTGACCTTCCGAGTGACCATGCTGGATCCGGCTATGCCGTTCCCAGCACGGGGTACCACCCGGTCGGCCGGGACTGGGTCTTTTCTAATGCCTTGCCTCTAAGCGGAAGTCCCCCTACAAGGACCTCCACCGGGGACTCTGGCCTTCCTTTATGCCTTGCCTCTAACTAGAAGGACCCCCTAGAGGATTCCCCACCCGGGACTCTGGTCTTTTCATTTTAAGCTCCCAACATAGTGCCACCTTATTTTCTGTTGCCATAAACAGTATTATCAATTGTGTGCAGTCTCCTGTCTCTTGTTCTCTATTTGTTGACGATTTTGTTATTTACATTGCGAGCTACATTCAACGCCACAGCAGAACGTCTACAACAGAACACTATATTTCGCCTTAAGGCTTGGTCCAGAACTACTGGTTTCACATTTTCGTCCGACAAAACGAAATGTGTAGTCTTTTCTCAGCTACGAAACCCTTCTATTACGCAAGTTTTTCTGAACAGAGAGCTTATTGCTATCTCTCCTTACGTTAAATTTCTAGGTTTGATTTTTGATAGCCGTCTCACTTGGGTCAAACGTATAAAGGAATTAAGGACAAAATGTTCCAAACCTTTAGATATGATGCGCGTCCCTAGTAACACCAATTGTGTAGCCGATCGGTCATGTATGTTACGTTTTTACTATTCCCTTGTTCGTTCCCGTTTAGATTATGGTTGTGTCGCCTACTCTTCATCTGGTCCAACCGTGCTTAAAATTCTGAATGGTGTACATCATGCTTTTCTTCAGCTTGCCACAGGTGCGTTAAGATCAAGCCCTGTGGCAAGCTTACTTGTAGACTATGGTGAGCCATCACTATGGGATAGACGAGACCAGCTTTTGTTATCTTATTTTGCCCGTCTCAAAGGACAGCCAAATCACCCGACTTTTGACCCAGTTCTTATCCTAGTTCCCAGTTCAGGAATACTAATTTAAGAAAGTTTGAGGACCGTCCACGCTGTACTGCACTGTACAGTACCGCACTAGTGTACTGCACTGTAGTGTCCGTACCCGACGTCTGCTGCAGCATATAAATGTTAACACTCCCTCAAACTTTCCATCACGTCCGTGCTCATATCCTCCGTGGAGAATAAACCTTGTAAATTTTACATTTGACCTTACGACATACGATAAACAATCAACACCACCTACTGTTTTCCGGCAAATGTTTCAGTGTGTTCTAACCAAGACGAACCCAGACGCGGTGATACACTGATGGATCGAAGTAAGACGTTACCGTTGGTTGTGCTTTTATTGTCAATGAAAGAACTTATATGTTTGGCCTACCCGGTATTACGAGTGTGTTCACCGCTGAACTACTCGCTATAAATAAGGCTCTAAATATCATTAACCCTAAATATAGAAACATTCTTATTTGCAGTTACTCGTGTAGTGTTCTCCACGCGTTAGAAAACTTTTATTCCAAACATCCTGTCGTCATTGAAATTTACAATGCAATCGCTGACTTGAATAATCGCAACACAGAAGTAAGTTTTCGCTGGGTCCCTAGCCACGTAGGGATTCCAGGTAATGAACAAGCAGATTTTGCTGCCAAACAATCGTGTATTCAAACTCGTTTCACCACCCGAGTTACTACCTTTGATTTTATTAATCGTGTAAAACAATCATTGAGAGCAAGGTGGCAAAATGCCTGGGCGACTACCGTCTATAATAAACTCCGACGGATTAAAGATTCAGTGTTGCCATGGGACTCCTCTTGCAGAAAAACTCGACTTGAAGAAGTAGTCCTCTCCCGATTACGGATAGGGCATACGAGGATCACACATGAGTACCTAATGTCAAAAGAACACTCACCCCTATGCACACGATGCAGCTGCCGCATGACTGCACTGCATTCTCATAGACTGCATATGTTACGCGGCGTTGCGTCGTAAGTTTAATCTTCCCAGAAACATCCGTGGTATCTTGTACAATGATAACCAAATTTTGAACCGGATGTTTCTGTTTTTGCGTAGAACTAGGTTACTGCAAACAATTTAATATTATCATATATATTTTTATGCTAGAAGAGTTTTTGATAACTTACTTTCAATTTTTATTTTTTTGGTTCTATGACTTTAATTTTATTATCCGAGTAGGGAGCCTTTTGCACTCCCTATCGGAATTAGTTAAGTTTTATATAGTTTCATTTTTCTATCATTTTAGTTTTTATATTTTAAAGACTCCGTCTGCAATATTAGTTTTGATTTTTATTTCACTTGTTTAACTTTTTTTTTAATAAATATTTTATTATATAATTTATATTAATTTTAAACCTTATTTAGTTTTATAATTTTAGTGTTATTTTACCTTTTTATTAAAGAAAATTTCGGGCGATGATAACGCACAGCCGTTTTTCGCCCCCAAACAAAAAAAAAAACAAAAAAAAATTGATTCTAGCATTTACTCACAAAATAGAACACTATAGCATTTTTATAGCAAAATGGAATTATATTTGAATTTTAAAGTCTTTTATATTTTTATTATTATTTTTTTTAAATTACGAAGTGTTTTCTCTTTTATCTACTGGTATGCTTATTTCTTGAAATTAAATTCATATGTTTGTTTTGATTTTTTTATACGTTTGGTTGTCAGGGAGATTAAACCACTACTGGCTACTGAGGTAAAATCTCTCTCCATTAAAGTTTTTTTTTTTTGTCTTCAGTCATTTGACTGGTTTGATGCAGCTCTCCAACTTTCATTAAAGTTAAATACACATATATATTTATCTCCAATCTGAAGTTCTGTACAATTCGTACGATCCAAACGGATTATTGTGTTTATCAAAATTTAACAGGTAGTGTAGTTAAATATAATAAAAACCTTGATAAAAAAATAAAAGACCGAAAAAACTAATCGTAGAATTACTGAAAATATATTTATAAAATCATATCATTACATACTTATAATCTGACAATGCACTGTAATAAATACTCTACTCTTCCCTATTTTCAAAAACAAAGTGTATTTTGAAACATCAGAAATCACTAATATACTCTACAACAAAAATGATTTTCAGCGTTATTCTATTGTGATTGTAACACACCACTCATTTATTTTTTGATATCCACCTCCACAATGTCTTTCTTGGGGTTAAAAGAATAAAATACTTTTATCTTTCTAGAAGAGTTATTCAATTTTGTAGTTATTTTTCAATAATAAATAAACGAAGATGATAAGATCCTAATATTTCTCATTATTTATGTTTGATACTTGAGTGCTCAGTAATACAGAGTAGCTAGACCGAAGATGCAACCATATCTGAGAGGTATCTGTTGAGAGCCAAACTAAGGAATGATTCCTGAAAGAGGGCAGCAGCTCTTTCAGTAATTGTTAAGGGCGTAGGTCAGGAAGACTTAAACAGCCATATCAACATCACACCATTTTCTGAGTACTGCACAGCTGAAAGCAATGGAAAACTGCAGCTGTTTTTATTTTCAAAGAAAATGTAGCTGTCTGCATTTTCAAGTAACAATCATGGAGGTGCCTTTCTTGGTAAAATATTTCGGAGGTAACCTAGTTCCTCGGATTTCCGGGTGGTGATTACTAAGAAAGGGGTCACCAGAAAATTAAAAAAATAACATTTTACGAGTGGGAGTGTGGAATGTTAGATGGCTAAAAAAAGGCTGATAGGTTAGAAAATTTAAAGAGGAAAATGGATAAGTTAAATGTAGATGTAATAGGAATTATCAAGGTTCGATGGGAAGAGGAAAACGACTTTTGGTTAGGTAATTTTTTTATAATTATCTAAGCGTGAAATAAAGGTCACGCAGAAGTAGGTTTCGTAATGGACAAGAAAATAGGGAAGAGTAGAGTATTTCAAAAAGCTTATCGATAGAATCACTGTAGTAAGGATAAAATCAAAACCTAAGCCGAACACGATGTTAATTTCTATATGAATACAAGCATGCCCATGATATTGTTGAGGTAAAGTGTGTATACGAAGAAATTGATAAAGCAATTAAATATATAAAAGATAAAAATTTAATAATAGTTGGAGATTGGAAATGCAAACATTGTTAAACGCAAGGAAGGAAATATAGTGGGTGAAATGGGGTGGGCAAAAGGAATGAAAGAGGGGACCAACTTATTGAGTTTTGCACCAAGTACAATTTAGTAATTGCCAACAGCCAGTTTAAAAATCTTAACAGAAGAATATGCACATGGAAAAAGCCAGGTGATACTGCAAGGTATCAGATATAATAATATAAAAGATTATTACTTTTCTCACTGAAAATATGTAATAAATCGTTCATCTTAAAAATTTAAAAACATCCTAATAGTATTCCTATACTAAAATGGGTGAGAAAACACTGAATGTTACGAATCTTATAATTTCAGAGGTCAGTTTTGGTAATGTGTCACTTTTATAGTATTAATATTTTATCATAGGGCAAAATGCCCTAAGCCGCACTTCTGAGGTACAATTTAGGTCCAGTAGGCGGCCTTTATTATGAATACTGCCCAAGTTGTAGGTAGTTGTGGATACAAACCTATTAAGAACACATGTTGCGTGCAGCTCACAACACCCCCTTTACCTTGTTCTGAAAATCGCTAGCTTAGTACGAATATATAGAGAGTAAAAATGTATATTCATGCTTCATTAAGTAACTATCACAGTTGTTTTTAACAAAAATACGTTCAGTAATAATTCGTCATCTTATTAATACATTACCGCATTAATGAAATAAGTGCAAAGTAAAAAATAACAAATTAATACACTTTTTTTTGTGTTTATAGCCAATTTAAAGAGCATTAACTGCTACTTTTCCAAATTACAAGGTAACTTTATCAATTTGCTTTGTAAGCAAATGTTAACAGCTTAACAGTTGTTAACATAATAACAAATATTGTTTTTAAGCAAATATTGTTAACAGCTTAACTTTGTAAAATAGTTGAAAACCTTCGATATACAAAACAGTTGAATGGCTTTTATCTGTATTTGATTGTTTGTTATCAGAATATTTATATATGTGAAATAAACATGTATTACCTTATTTTTGGGCATTATTTGTAAAATTAAAAGAAGGTATGGAAAACGAGTAAAGTAATTGTTCATTGAAGTAAATTTATCATTTATTTTTAAATTTAATAAAAAAGCTTAGGCTTAGGCTTATAAGAACATGTTGTACGTGTAATAAATGTAATTTTTCTGGAGGAAAAATCATTGTATTTTTTCTGGAAACCTATAATTATACTAGTAAATTTAAGAGGTTTTGTAAATCTTTAATAATAATGGATCTCATTGAAGTTAAATTTACAATCATTTTTAACCGCAATTTTTTTTACCTGATTTGGACCAGCAATAACAATTTTTATACAAATGAACGTTTACTATTTGGTATCAATAATCCGTAATTCTATGCTTCCTGGACAGAATTTAATCCTACTCGTGTTTTCTTAATAAAAAAGGGAAGTTACACTTATTTTATTACTACACCAAGAATAAGATACTTTAATATTTGAGATGGAGAACAATATTTTTTAACAGTTTTGCTGAAAAATTATGAAAAAAGATTACAACAGTGAAAATTCTGTGTTATTACAAAAAAGGAAAAAAAATACTGTCTCGTAAGTCAACAGGATCTGAATATGTGGTGCTGCATGAAAACGGTATAAAAGCTTCATTTTCAGAAAAAGTAACAAGACATTTCTTTTCTCTTTTAACATATATAATGTAGTTACAGAACATTCTAATAACTCCATTGTTGTATTTATTAAAATGTTTATGGTCACTTCACCGACATATAACTTTACTGTGAAATCCAGACCATTCTAATCTCGGGATTATAAAAAATAGAGGGAAATATCTGTACCTACAAAAAATGTCCTGAGAAGATATCAACTTGATTCTTGGTGTGATTTACTAAAATTATAGATTTTTTAAAATTCGACCATGAAAGGGATGAAGAAAGTAAAGAATTTTTGAAGAATGGATAAAATTTGTCCCATTTCCGTCTATACTGAACGTGATGTTCATTGATTTGAGCCTGCAAATAATCTTTAGATAAATAACTAAAAACCATTTTCCGGTTTCCTGAATTTCGATTTTTTAAGGGGTGCGTCGGTGTACAGCGTGGAGGCTCAAACAACACAGCCATTACCACTGTTACTATATGTACGATGCGACTAGCTGCACCTGCCTCCGCCTACTTGATTAAAAAAAAAAAAATATATTATAATAAAAAGAGAAACGAAGTACGGTTACTACTAGACGAGTAACGCTAAAAAGCGGGCAAAATACATATTTACTCGTATGGCGCATGGATAACCAGCTATAACTCCTATTTATAAGATGGGAGACCGGCTATTTTGAAACGCGCATTCTTCAGATCACTCAAAGTTTCAGGTCATATTGACCAACCTTTCGTTCTGAAGAAATTACAATATACTGATAGTTTTTATAAATTGAACAGGCTTTAATTTCTATTTTTGATTATTATTCTCACAAGTATAAGCTTAATGAACACATGAGGGTCCAGGGTGCAGAGCTCTCTGACTAGACAGAAAAGGTTAGCGAAGCGAGTCCTGACCGACTATCTTTCTTTTTTTCAACTCATGCACATTTTTAATTGTATTAATTTCTTTTTAAGATACATCGTATTTTAGAATAATTATTCATTTTCTGTAATTTAAAAAATAAAATAAGTATTGAGAGAAATTATATTTTGTATCATGTTCAAATTCTGATAATGTATTTCGCAAGCGAAGCCGTGACGGAAATGCTAGTCTGATGTATATATGTATATATATATATATATATATGTGTGTGTGTGTGTGTGTGTGTGTATATATATATATATATGTTTGTTTTCTCCAGCCAGTTTTCCAGTTACTGCCGGAACTGGGTGTGTGTGTATAGGCAAATGCAATTACCGCTACCGGCTGGCCAGGCCTGACGTATTTGCAGTAGTGGTAAATGTACCAGTAAACATGTAGTCTGGAACAGACTTAGATCGACCATTCCTGCTAAGTGTGGTTAACAGAAACTATATCATCAAAGAACACCGGTATCCAGAGTCTACCATTCAAATCCACATAAAGGGAATTTACTTCATAAGGAGTTGGACCTTAGAACTCTCGACTTCAGAAATCAGCTGATTTTGCGATGACAAGTTTAGTTAGACCAGCGTTTCGTAACCTGGGAGTCGCGATGATATGAAAGGGGATCAGAAGATTAATACTATAAATCTACAAGTAAACAATAAAGAAGTCATTTTATGTGAAAAAAGTAATTTTTTATTATATTTTGCTTATATTATTTATAAATATACAAGTAAAAAAAAATTAATTAATGAGATGGTTCCGTGTGTTTTTAATTTAAAATTTCCTCCATTCGTGGATCTATGTTAGAAAGACACAAAAGCAGATTGTTTTCAAGTGATAAAAGACTATACTTATATTTAGTTTTTAGCGAAAAATAGATGAAAAACCCCTTTTCACAGAGGTAAGACGTAGCGAAAGGGATTAATATTTTCAATGCTTCTGTGACTAAATTTCCTTACTTACCTCATCAAGCAAGCCAAAAATTAACTAATTCTTATGATGTGGATTATAGTTGTAAAGTTTTATCTGCAGGCATTTCGATAAGCTAGTCGTGAATTTCAACTGGTAACTTAGCGGCTGCGACAACGTTTTGACTAAATGGATTCAGTACCCATCTCTTCCAGAAATTATTTTTATCTTGCGGGAAATACTTCACCAACTGATCTTTAGTTCCCGCAAACGCAACTTCATGCTATTCAAACTGTGGTGAATAATAGTATTTTCTTCATCCAAATTTTTCTCAATATAATCGGAAGTGAATGGAAATATACCAATAGTTTTGCGCTTTGAAGGCGAAAAATTCAGATATCAAGTTTTTTAATGAAAGCATGACCTTATCTGTCATTAATAAAATGATTTTATCATGTCCTCGTAAAAACGCATTCAAATAGTTTAAATGGGAAAATAAATCAACTAAGCCAACAGCAACATATACTCATTATTTTGTAAAAAAGCATTGAGGTTTGTTTTTCCTGGAAAAATATTATTAATTCATATCAGAATTCCAATAAGCGGGTTAACACTTTTCCCCAAGATATCCATCTTAGTTTTATGTCGAAAAAAAAAGAATTTCTTTTCGGCCATTTCATCACATAGTTTAGCAAACAGCCTATTCTGCAATGGTCGACTTTTAATAAAATTAACCGCTTTTACAGCTTTACAAAGAATTATTTTGAGATTTTTCGGTATATTTTTTCGTGGCAAGAGAATGTATACGAAGGAAGAAGGGCGTCCATTCCACCATTAGTATAAGATGATCTTTTATTTTTTTTCAGATATCCACTGTTCATTCCTTGTATTGTCTTTGCACATCACTGCTATACATTTTGTCCAATCTATTTTATCGCTTATAGAAGGTTCATAAAAAAGACATTGTCCTACTGCATGACCATGTATTGACTTGCAAAATAACATATTTCCTTTTTATGATCTGTAACTGTGGCAGTTTATCCCACAAAAGGTAATAACTGAGAAATGTTTGCCACATCTGTTAATTAAACAAATTGAAAAAATAAAAAAATCACTTTTATTCACTTGCTGAATTATCTGATCGCAAACATCGGCAGCCATGTCATAAATTCGCACTGATACTACTATGTCGTTCGAAAGCGAAATTTTTTTCAGTTTTCTTTTGATTCTTCAGTACCTATTAAATAAAACACTGACAATATAAATTGCAGCAGGCTACATCAGGTTTCCTGCGATTGTATGGGTTTGGAGATCTTACCTACTTTTAATGCTACGAGATCAGATGATATATGTGTACTTTTATCAGTATGGCTTGATTTACAAATCAACTGACTTGACTCAAATCAGAATCGCTTGTTGATTTCTCAGAGTAAGTAATTTTCTTTCGAAAAATTCCAAGGGTTTGCTTTTATGATTCGACTGTTTAGTTTCCAAATGTTAAATTAATTTAATGGTTTCATGTTTTCATCGGAGAGGACTTGTAAGCAAACAACACACTGTGGTTTTTTCATCAAATGAGGTAAAAACATAATTTAAAAAGGTTTTCATTGTACAAAATTATTTTTTTACCCCTCGATTAAGTGGACGAATTTTTTCACGAATTTATTCGTTTTACATAAGAATCTAACTGAAAAAAAAAACAAAAAAAAACAGTTACACCATTTGACCGCAAAATAAAAACAGAAACCTCAATTATAATTTTTTTCAATGAAAATACGCTTCTAAAAAACTTAAATAAAGGCATCAGACACTTGCTTCGTATTCAAATCTAAACTGATGTTCTGCAATTCCTTACGCCTCTTTAACATTGCTGAGAGCACTACGTTTTCAAAATATCCTTTGCTTGTTCCAACATGATGCTCTCATAACGAATAATAAACAAACAGACCAAATTACTAGAAGCACGTGTACCATCAAGTTGGATCGTGTAAATCGCTTACGTTTTTATATCATACATGCATGTTCATACCTGTCACTATTACTGAAGTTAAATAGTTTAAGCTACGTTTCATTGGGCTGTGGTTGAGAGGATCGCTAAATATTCATTATATTTCTTTTTACTTTTTTGAGGTCGTGGAGATAAACAGATTGAAAATCACTGCTATAATGAAAAATGTCATCGGTTGTGAAAAAGCCGTTAAAATACCGTTAAAAAGAATTTTACTGTTGTTAAATAGAAGGGATTGGTCTGCTTAGGATCTCTCCCGCCACCACCCCATTCGGTCGCTCTAAAGCATAAGACCGAATGCGGCTAATATCCTAAATAGCTTCTAGAGCTTACTTAAGAACGTGAGCGGACTAAGCTCGATGCCATACACCACCGACTTACGTGTCCCAACCACTCACTTGTCATATATTTGCTAAAATGTGTAGCCGCAACCCGTAAACTACTAAAAATATATATGACATCCATAAATTAAAATTTATTTCGCCTAGACAGAAATTTTTATCTGCTACGCCTAGATCGGTGAATGCCAGCAAGTACCTGTCAACCATATTAAGGCGCTTGGAGTCTTAATTGGATGGTGTTTAGCCATATATATCTCTAGGTTAGCTTCCTACAGCAATGCGGATAGAGTCCTTTACCTTAGGTAAACTCCTGATGTCGGTTGAACAAAGCAACCGCATCCAACAGAACAAATGAAGAACATCCAACATGAACAAAGAAAGAACTCCCTACAGGGTCCGACAATGCGGCTCTCGCCACATTGACTCAGCACTAGTGAGTGGCCAATTTTCCTCTCGTCCTCTGAGTTTCAGGGTGGCCCGGAGAGCTCGAGCCACCCTGGAACAGGCAAACAAGAGCAGGGCAGTCAAACGTCAGGTGTTCATTTGACTGGACCTCCCCGCAGACGCACAGCTCATCAGCTGCCAGGCGGAACCAAAACAGATATTGGTTCAAATTAACATTGTTGGTGAGCATCTGGGCACCCGTTTCTCTTAAAAACGAACTCGAGGCGTACCAAACCCCCAGATCCCGTATAAACTTATACAGGGATCTTCCCTTCGTCAAAATAGAAGGGATTGGTTAGCTGGCATTTTTCCCACCACTACCCCATTCGGTCGCCCTAGAGCATAGACCAAATGTTCCGTGCCAAAAAACGGCTCCTGTGCCTCTAAAAAATGGTATAGCGACCTTGATCCTATCTGCTCCTAATGAGCTACCTAACTTGCGTGAGCGAATTAAGCACGGTGCCGTACAGCACACGCTTAAGTGTCCCAGTCGCTCACTTGTCAACAATAAAACTAAATCGGGGAGAAAAAATAGAAGGGATGGTACATGCAGCATGTGAATTGTTGAAGAGACACCAACTACTTCTCTTAGATGTACATATGTGATGTAGATAAGTATCCTAGAACGCATATACACATGTACTGCGTTTGAAAATGCTACGGCATAGATTAGGTTAGTTTTTAAAAAAATAACTTTTATCAGTAATATATTATATCAATAACTATATATTAGTGTTAAAAATTGTGATTATTTGAATGTATTTTCTTAACCATAACCTTTTATAGCAAACGGTATTTGAAACAACCTAATTAGTTTACCTAATTAATTTCGTTATATCCAATTTCAGATTTTATTAAGTCATCGTATATGGATCGATCCACTCTATACATACTGATGTTAATTGAACTACAACGGACAAAATAAGTTGACCATAAAAAAGAAGTAATAAATGCATTATTTTTTAACTTCATAAATACTCTGAAAAAGTCCAAAATTAGCTAATAATATAGTTGATATAACGGATTATTGGTGACAATGAGTATCAGCAACCCATCCATACGCAGTGGTGAGACGGAACAACGCACCAAGAATATTACCGAAAATGTGGAGGGTGCTACTACTACTGTGGAGGGTCCTGGCTGTTAGGGGCGGCAGAAAGTCCAGGTCCTAGTTAAGGACGTGGATGCCCTCATAGGATGAGTTTCTTCGGGAGCGTTGTAAGACGACAGGTTAGTCGTTCACTAGTGACGTCCTGTCAACTCGGCCGATTACGGCTCCACTCAGGTGATTTCACAGGCAGTGCCGCCAATCCTGGCGGACAAACTAGGGTCTGATGGGCGAGTTCGGATTGGGTGGGTTGCCTGTCGATTGTGTGGGGTGCACATTCGACGATCTTTGCATCAGATGTTGGAATCTCGGCCACAGAACCAAGTTCTGTTCTTGCGCAGACAGAAGCGGCCACTGTTTTACATGTGGTCCTTGCATAAATTGCAATCCTTACCACAGGATTGCAATTTACGCAAGGACTGCCAGCAGGACCCTAGGTGCTTATCCTGCAAGTCATATGGTCATGTCCCCGGGGGTCGGGGAAATAAGATGGCTCCATCGGCATCTGGAACTGCTTCTTCGTAGGAACATCATGGTATCTCTGAGGGACAGACCATCCGGAAGAGGGTGGGAGGTCTCGGTCTCCCGTTTACAGTGATCGGGTGGGGACTCCCTTGTAGTACCGTTGTGGGGAAAGTAAGACCTAGTCCCAGTAGGGGGATCCTTTCGGGGGTTCCACATTTGAGGTAAGGCATAAAGACCGAGTCCCGGTGGGGAGATCTTTTGGGGTCCCCTCACTGGAGGCATGGCGCCTAAAAGACCGAGTTCCGGCTATCTGGCGGAAACTTTGTTCCCGACGAGGCTACGGCACCCCTCAGAGCCGACTTTATGTATAGTTGCGGATCCGGATCCGAGGAGCGGAGAAAGAAAGGAGGAAAAATCCATCCATACGGTAGTGAATTAGAAAGTGTCATAACCACATAAGAAATTAAAATCGCGAAATATAAATAATATTCATTATATATTTTGATTTCTTTTTAAAGTTGGTGGAGATGAAAAAGGTTGATAATTGTACTAGACTAACCCTACGGGTTATAAATAAATATATATATATTAAAATTTGAAAATATATTTTATTAATGCCTTTAAGAATTCTATTAAAATTTAGAAAAATGTTTTCAAAGGCCGACTGCAGTTACTTTTAAATATTAAAACTCGCCAGTGGGAAATGAAAACATTAAAAGATAAAATAAGAAAACAAAACAGAATCTGCTACTAACTCCACATACGTATATAAATAATAAATAATCTACGTTTTAGATTTAAGTAAAATTATATTTCGATAAAATATTATAAATCCTTTGATGATTTTTTCTTTTGAGGTCGTTACAAAATTATTTACTACTACCTTATTTTTGTGTAAATTTTATTTATATCGATTTAAAAATTATAATACAAGGGAAATAATGCGTTACTATTCACAATTTTTTTTTATTCATTATTTAGGGAATTAGATGTTCATAGCGTAGAGGTAAAGCTACGTAATTTTTATTAATACAGCGCTTCATTACTAATAAAATTATT